>NC_071583.1:7500-607500 GCF_024509145.1 Vidua macroura
CACAGAAACCAACAGTCATCCACCGTGACCGCCTCCTTCACATTGCACGCAAACTCACCGTCGCTCTCGTTTCAACCGCTCCGTTAAGCCCCTGCAATCGTTGTTCCTCGGGAACGTGGTTCCCGGGAGCCTCCGAAAAAATCCTCCTGCCTGACGAAAACCCCGGTCCCGGGACGGTCCGCCTCCAAACTTTGGCGATGAACGTCGCCTCGCGGACCGGCCGGGACCGAGGAAAAAAAAACCCAGCCGGGGGGAAAAAAAAAAAAACCCCCCGGCTGGGGATTTTTTATTCTAAATTTAAAAATGAGCTGAAAAACCTGAAAGGCAAAGGCCATACGCACAAGGTTAGAACCGGTCAACACGCACACACACACAAACACACACGCACGGAGCCCTCCTGCAGCTTACCCACAAACCCACCCTCGCTCTCGTCTCAACCGCTCCCCTAACCCCCGGCCGTCGACACGCATGCACGACGCTCCTCGGGAACGTGGTTCCCGGGAGCCTCCGAAAAAATCCTCCTGCCTGACGAAAACCCCGGTCCCGGGACGGTCCGCCTCCGAACTTTGGCGATGAACGTCGCCTCGCGGACCGGCCGGGACCGAGGAAAAAAAAACCCAGCCGGGGGAAAAAAAAAAAAACCCCCCGGCTGGGGATTTTTTATTCTAAATTTAAAAATGAGCTGAAAAACCTGAAAGGCAAAGGCCATACGCACAAGGTTAGAACCGGTCAACACGCACTCACACCTACAGACACAAGCTCTCACAGACAGAGACGGACAATCACGCTCTCTCACGCGCTCTTCCGCTTACACGCTGACTGCGACCCTTAATTGAAACGCTACGTTGACGCTTCGGCGCGTCTTCTGACCGCGGCTCTTCGACGCGGCTCTACGTGTAGGGACCCGGGGACCTGCGAGACGACAGAGACGACGGGAGACGAGTGACTATCTGACGGCTAGCAGCTATTCCCGCTCCGGGTCCATAAATTTTGTACCCAAAACCCCCATAGAAGACAGATGAACTGTAAAGTTTTATAACTGCTCTACCTAACCGTGACTACGCGCCTGGGCAGGGCAGCTCCGATCGTAAGTGGCACGACAGAGGCGTGTACAACATAAGCCAAGGTAGGTACATACAATATATGCACAATATAAGCCAACGTAGGTACATACAGTATAAGTCCATACAATATAAACCGACATAGGTACATACGACATAAGTACATACAATATAAGCACATACAGTATAAGCCAACATAGGTAGGTACAACCTAAGCACGTACAATATAAGCCGACATAGATACAATATAAGTGAGGACTTGACGTAACTCTCCGGAAGATCAATTGTTGAGCCCTATACCCTTTGAGAAGGCGCAAGCTACGGAACTACTGCGGTCAGGTGATGAGGGTCTAATATGCTCCCTCTAGAAGTCCGAGAGAATAGCACGGGAAGAGAAGGCGCTACCTAAGGTGAGAAGGAAGATGGATGAGAACGTCTCCTGTACTTCTTCCCGTCTCAAAAAGTAAAAATGTAACGATGCCGGAATAAGCGATATCCAGGAAGGTACACGAGTAAAATATGGCCGATACGGCAGAGAACAATGCCGATAAAGCCTCGAGATGTAACAAAGGCCTATGACGCAGAAATCAATGGACACGGACGACATAACACAGACACGGACGACATAACACAGACACGGACGACATAACACAGACACGAGTGGAAACTGCCTGGCAGTTCCACCTTATGGACCCAACATTGCTAGTCCAAGATGAGTCATAGGCCGATGATGCCAAAGGAAAGAAAGCCCTAGGGCAATAGCATGTGATGATGAAATTTAACTCCTTTCAAGATGTTAGTGCCAAAGGACTTAAGAGGAAGCCTAAGAAGCTCAGTAGGCCTAGACAAGAAAGCGATGACTATGGCGTGACCGTGGCTAGAGCTCCGGACGTGAAGGCGGGCTCCTCGGGTGAAAAGATCCACGACGACGTCGAGAGTCGAAGAAGGCCGCCGACGCAAACCTCGCGAGGACGCGAAGACGGATCGGAACTGCCCTGCCCGGCGAAGACTCTGGTGAGGCTGAGGAGAAACCCTCTCCCTCTGCTTCCGAGGGGCCCGTCCCACTATGGGCCTCTCCTCTAAGCTAAGATGAAATTGTCTCCTGTGATAGTAAAGGTTTTTCCCCTTCTCCCACCTACTGGCCCCGACACTTAGCTTTTGCAAGACGACCGGACAAAATCCATCGTCAGCCGGACGTGGACGGCGACATGTTCTCTACGTCCGCTTCGGTGCTGCCGTTTCCAAACTTCAGCTATGCGCCTCCTCACGATACCTAACACAAAACAGAAAATGCAACTGGCGCCCTGCAAAAGAGGAATCCCCGGAACTCTGACGCACCGCTGCCCCGGCTCACCTGAAATCTTGATGCGACTCAACAGGCTGCCAGGAGGATACCTACAAAACAAAAAGGTATAGGCTTAGCGTGCTGCCGCATAACGGTCACCTATGAGTCACCCTGCCTAAATGCCGACTCACCCGCTTGACTCTGTTCCTTCACACGCCTAGGGCGGCAATGACACCTGCAAAGAAACAAAGCAAAAAAAACCACACTGAGATACTGAGAAAAGACCACCACACTGACCTGACAAGTACGCCCACCTACACCTTAAGCTTGCACCCACCTGGCCTCAGACACCTGGGATCAGAGACATCTCGCAAGAGGACTGCCTAAAATAAAAATAATAAAAAAAAAAGGGGTTGCTTAGACTTTCACCAGAAACTGAGACCTGTGCGAGAACAACTGCTTCTGTCCACTGCTCACCTGGCACACTTGGCCTTGACTGCCGCTATCTGCCTGGACTTCCTAATAATAAAGACAAAGAACAGTGCTGTAACATAGTCACCATGTATGCTTCCCCTGCAAATACAAACAGTGACTGACCTTCTCAGGGAAAACCCCCTGACCCAGGAGGGGCGCTCTGCCACAGATCTTAAATGTCTGCATCTGAAAGAAAGTTAGGAGAAAATTCAAACAACTGTAGGATAACTTAACAGGTCCCAGCATCCTGTGTGAATCTAGGAATACCATCTAGAATACAACTACATCCCCCATTCCAAATTGCAGGTCTCCAGGACTTGTGCAATTACACCAGGCTATGCAGCAGGACAGAGCAGCTCCGGGACAAATATGTGCAGACACCCGTGACACGGGACGGGACACGACAAACGAGGGGACGCCACCAGGAGAAAAATCTCTTGGCGAGAAAAATGCCCGCGAGGACAGAGAGATTGCGGAACGAGATGACCTAGGTGAGACGGACGGCTCGGAGCCGATGAGGCTCAAAGAACCCTGCAGGAAGAAGATGCTAAGAAAACGATGTCTTCCGAGATCTGCACTAGCGGATGCCTGAAAAGCCTACGGTAAGAATGAGCTACCTAGCTCGGCGTTCTCACAAGTCCTAAGCCGCTATAATGGATCGTTGGGGTGTGCGGCTGTCGCTACCGCTCAGAACGAGACCTTAAAAGACATCCGACCGGATGCTTCTAAAGACAGATACGACTGCGATGCCTGTCGGGACTCCCGAGTCAACAGGCCTGTGGCGTTGGGGCCGGGCCGAGGAACGCAAAGATCACAGATGCCAAGATGACCCTCAGACAGCTAAGGTAAAAAAAGACAAGTGACGTGACAGACCCAAACAACACAGAATGCACAAGAGACAAGTGACACGACACACACCGGAACTGCTCTGCCCTGCGCACCTCAGCGCTGAGATCAAAAGAGACGCTTTCCCTTTAGGTGGCCTAATGAGACACTTCTTAGACATCCCCATCTCCAAAGCAGACTCAAAAATCCCTTCCGGGCAGTCCCAAGCCAGCACCCCCGCTTCCCTCCCCTCAGCGGGTCATAGCCCTTGACTTATCTTGCACACTTCTGGGCGTGCAAATCCCTGTCGAGTGCAAAAGAAGGCCACCTCCCCGTCTGGGAAGTTCCAGCTGTCACCAGGCTCTTATCTCTTCGTCTGCCAAGACAAAGAAAAGGAAACATCAGCGCACAATCTTAACAGCACATGGGCTAAAACCTGACAATTCTGCTACTCGCCTTCTCCTAAGAGGGCCCTGGCGTTCGGGCCGCACGCTTCGGCCGTGCTCCGAGGCCGACGCTGCCGTCACGAGGTACGCCTAGGTTAAGTGGAGACAAGGTGACTGGGCACGGCTGAAACTGGAGTGGACCCCCTCTCCTCCTCCCTACCTCCCCGACTCACCGCAGCTCCTCGGCCGTTCCCGTGAGCTACCCAGACGGGACCTTGAAATACAAGATGTGTGGGCTTCATCACGGGGTCCCGTCATACTTCCGGAGAGCTCGCGAGTGCAGGAAACCCGGTCCGTCCGCCACCTGATGACATGGGCTTAGCGTACGCCGAGTGGATGGCCTAAAGCACGCAAATGAGAACGGATGGTTAGAGGTGCACCAGAAACTGAGACCTGTGCGAGAACAACTGCTTCTGTCCACTGCTCACCTGGCACACTTGGCCTTGACTGCAGCTATCTGCCTGGACTTCCTAATAATAAAGACAAAGAACAGTGCTGTAACATAGTCACCATTTATGCTTCCCCTGCAAATACAAACAGCGACTGACCTTCTCAGGGAAAACCCCCTGACCCAGGAGGGGCGCTCTGCCACAGATCTTAAATGTCTGCATCTGAAAGAAAGTTAGGAGAAAATTCAAACAACTGTAGGATAACTTAACAGGTCCCAGCATCCTGTGTGAATCTAGGAATACCATCTAGAATACAACTACATCCCCCATTCCAAATTGCAGGTCTCCAGGACTTGTGCAATTACACCAGGCTATGCAGCCGGACAGAGCAGCTCCGGGACAAATATGTGCAGACACCCGTGACACGGGACGGGACACGACAAACGAGGGGACGCCACCAGGAGAAAAATCTCTTGGCGAGAAAAATGCCCGCGAGGACAGAGAGATTGCGGAACGAGATGACCTAGGGGAGACGGACGACTCGGAGCCGATGAGGCTCAAAGAACCCTGCAGGAAGAAGATGCTAAGAAAACGATGTCTTCCGAGAACTGCACTAGCGGATGCCTGAAAAGCCTACGGTAAGAATGAGCTACCTAGCTTGGTGTTCTCACAAGTCCTAAGCCGCTATAATGGATCGTTGGGGTGTGCGGCTGTCCCTACCGCTCAGAACGAGACCTTAAAAGACATCTGACCGGATGCTTCTAAAGACAGATACGACTGCGATGCCTGTCGGGACTCCCGTGTCAAAAGGCCTGTGGCGTTGGGGCCGGGCCGAGGAACGCAAAGATCACAGATGCCAAGATGACCCTCAGACAGCTAAGGTAAAAAAAGACAAGTGACGTGACAGACCCAAACAACACAGAATGCACAAGAGACAAGTGACACGACACACACCGGAACTGCTCTGCCCTGCGCACCTCAGCGCTGAGATCAAAAGAGACGCTTTCCCTTTAGGTGGCCTAATGAGACACTTCTTAGACATCCCCATCTCCAAAGCAGACTCAAAAATCCCTTCCGGGCAGTCCCAAGCCAGCACCCCGCTTCCCTCCCCTCAGTGGGTCATAGCCCTCGACTTATCTTGCACACTTCTGGGCGTGCAAATCCCTGTCGAGTGCAAAAGAAGGCCACCTCCCCGTCTGGGAAGTTCCAGCTGTCACCAGGCTCTTATCTCTTCGTCTGCCAAGACAAAGAAAAGGAAACATCAGTGCACAATCTTAACAGCACATGGGCTAAAACCTGACAATTCTGCTACTCGCCTTCTCCTAAGAGAGCCCTGGCGTTCGGGCCGCACGCTTCGGCCGTGCTCCGAGGCCGACGCTGCCGTCACGAGGTACGCCTAGGTTAAGTGGAGACAAGGTGACTGGGCACGGCTGAAACTGGAGTGGACCCCCTCTCCTCCTCCCTACCTCCCCGACTCACCGCAGCTCCTCGGCCGTTCCCGTGAGCTACCCAGACGGGACCTTGAAATACAAGATGTGTGGGCTTCATCACGGGGTCCCGTCGTACTTCCGGAGGGCTCGCGAGTGCAGGAAACCCGGTCCGTCCGCCACCTGATGACATGGGCTTAGCGTACGCCGAGTGGATGGCCTAAAGCACGCAAATGAGAACGGACGGTTAGAGGTGCACCAGAAACTGAGACCTGTGCGAGAACAACTGCTTCTGTCCACTGCTCACCTGGCACACTTGGCCTTGGCTGCAGCTATCTGCCTGGACTTCCTAATAATAAAGACAAAGAACAGTGCTGTAACATAGTCACCATGTATGCTTCCCCTGCAAACACAAACAGCGACTGACCTTCTCAGGGAAAACCCCTTGACCCGGGATTGGGGGCTCTGCTACAGATTTAATCTGCCTGCATCTGAAAGAAAGGTAGGAGTAATGTCAAACGGCTGCAGGATAACTTAACAGCACCAAACATGTCAATCTACGAATACAATCTAGAGCCCAACAACGCCCCGCATCAGAAATTTCAACTCCTGGGACTTGTCCTGTTACAGGCTATGCAGCAGGGCAGAGCAGTTCCGGGACAAATACGTGCAGACACCCGTGACACAGGACAGAACGTGACAAACCAGGGGACGTGACAGGGAGAGAGAGCTCTTGGTGAGAAGAATGCCGGCGAGCGCCGGGAGAATGCGGAACGAGATGACCTAGGTGAGACGGACCGCTCGGAGCCGATGAGGCTCAGAGAACCCTGCAGGAACAAGATGCTAACAGAATGATTTCTTAAGAGAACTGCAGAGAGGAATGTTTTACGGTCCGAAGGCTCTAGCTAGCTTTGCATTCTTATCGGTCCTAATCGGCTATAAGGGATCATTGCGGTGTGTGGCTGTTGACACAGCTCAGAGCAAGACCTTAAAAGACATCTGACTGGATGCTTCTAAAGGGAGATGCAATTCAGATGCCTGTCTGACCTCTGGAATCAAGAGTCCTATTGCACTGGTGCCCGTCCAAGGAATGCGGAGATCACGGATGCCAAAAATGAGGCCGGGGTTTCCGATAGGGCCCTCAAAGGGCTAAGGTAAAAAAGCCATGTGACACGAAATACCCAAACACACAGAATGCACAATAGACAAGTGACACAACACACACCGGAACTGCTCTGCCCTGAGCACTGTGATCAAAAAAAACCCTTTCCCTTTAGGTGGCCTAAGTGGATACTTCTTGCACATCCCTGCCACCTAAGCTGATTCAAAAAACGCTCCCAGCGCCTCGCTTTCATCCCCTCTCAAGGTCGTAGCCCTCGACTTATCTCTCGGACATCCGGGGATGAGAATCCACGTCGCGTGCGAACGGAGGCCGCCTCGCCTGCTGGGAATTTTCTTACGATCGCCGGGCTGTAGTCCCTTGCTCGACTACAATCGAGAACACCAAACATCACTGCGTGATCTTAGCTGTACAACGGACAAAACCCAGCAGTTCTGCTACTCACCGTTCTCCTCAGAATGCCCGGCTCCTCGGGCCGCACGCTTCGGCCGTGCTCGGAGGCTGACGCCGTCATCGCAGGGTATGCCTGGGTTGAGAAGAGACAAAGTGACTCGGCATTGCTGAAACCTAAGTGGACCCTGGCTCCCTCTCCCTACCTCGGCGACTCACCGCAACTCCTCGGCCCTTGCCAAAGGCTACCCGGATGGGACCTTGAAATACAAAATTTCAAGGCTTCATCACGGCCCTGAAATACTTCCAGAGGACTCACGAGCACAGGAAACCCGGTCCGTCGGCTGGTTGGTGACGGGGGCTTGGCATACTCCGAGTGGATTGCCTAAAGCACACAAACAAGAATGGAGGCTTTAGAGTTGCACCAGAAATTGAGACCTGAGTGAGAACACCTGTTTCTGCAACCGGTCACTGCTCACCTTGACTGCAGAGATCCAGATTTAATGCCTAAAAATAAAGACAGAAAACAGTACTGTAACACACAGTCACCATTTATACTTCCACTGCAGAGACAAACGGTGACTGACCTGCTCAGGGGAACCCCCTCTCCAGGGACTGGGGGGGCTCTGCCACAGATTTAATCCACCTGCATCTGAAAGAGAGTTAGGACAAAAGTCAAATGGTTGCAAGATAACTTAACAGCTGCAAACACCTTATGCCAATCTAGGAATACCATCTAGAGTCCAACTACACCCTGCACTGCAAATTTCAAGTCCCCAGAACTTATCCTATTACACCAGGCTATGCAGCAGGGCAGAACAGCTCTGGGACAAATATGTGCAGACACCCGTGACACAGGACGGGACAAACGAGGGGACGCTAAACACAAACGACACGTTATGACACAAACGACACGTTATGATACAAACGGCGTGACACACGGATGATAACTTCCTGGCGAGAAGAATAATGGCGAGGAGTGAGAGGATGCCAAAAGAGATGACCGATGCTCTGGCAGTGGTGGATGGAGGAGGCTCTAAGGAGCAGAAGAGCTCCTGGAGAAGACTGGAACAGAGTGACCCGTTAAAAGAACTGTTGGTCACAATGATCCGGATGGCTGTGAGACAATGCTACGTTTAGAATGCTTTCCATATCCGTACAATCTGGTAAGCCCCAGGATGTTACAGCTCGTGGCTGGAAAGGATGGATGGCGATACGGCCGGGAAGGAGGCCTCAAAAGACGTCCGACTCGATGCTTCGGAGATGCGACCGAGAGAGATGGCCGAGCCCGCCGGTAAAAGAACGAACGATATCGGCGTCGTGCCGAGAAGCGCGAGCGTTCGAGAACCCAGAGATGCTGGCTGATGCTTGTGTTAAGGCCCTTGAGGGGAAAAGGCAGGGATATCTGATCCAAGGGACCCCAAAGACACACCAGATAACACGGTACATGGGACAACACAACACGGACCGGAACTGTTCTGCACTGCACACCCTACAGCTGCAATCAAAAGTAGAGCCTCTCCCTTTAGCTGTCCTAAGAGGCCCCTTAGAAGATATCCCTTTATCCTCTGCTAGTTTTCAAATCTATCCCAGGAATTTCCAATCCACTACTCCCATCTCCAGGCTGTGGCCCCGACTTATCTTTTGGGTGATGGGTGATGTGAATCCAGGTTGGACCTGAAATGAGTCTACCTCAGAGGGCCGTGTGATCGCCTGTTAGCCTCTTAGTCGGTTACAATAAAGAACAGCAAAATCAATGCATGAGTTTAGTGTCACGTGGGCCAAATCCCAGCAAGTCAGCTACTTATCCTCTTCTGAGCGTGCCTGGGTCCTCAAGTCTCCAGCTTCATCCTGAGTCCAAGGCTATGGCTGTTATTATGAGTGGCACCTGGATTAGAGAGAGGCAAAGTTACATGGCATTTCTGTGAGTGCAGTGGATGAGCTCGTGTGCTGTACGACGCACGAATGCCTCTGCTATGCTTGTGAAAAGCCTTGGGGGGGTCCTCAAATAGACACCATTTCTCACCCTGCTACCTTCAAAACCCCCCACAATAACTCCTAACCGGGCACCCTGCTCACTCTCCCTCTCCTAGTCACAATCCTCAACTCATCTGAAGCCTCAATCTCAAACATCATCTTTGACACAGGGCAGATACCTTTTGTGACGCAATGAATCTGCTGAAAAAATGTTGTACTTGACACAACCTGGAGTTGCAGGAAGTTGGACTCCTCCTAAAAAAAAAAAAAAAAAAACAAAACAAAATCATAAATTACAAAAACACCTTACCACCCCTGAATGCAAAACCCAAATCATGAACTTAAATACTCCCTGTATTCAAGGTTGTTTTCTTCACAGTCTCTTCAAAGCCTCTGTTGCTTTAGATGCCCAAAAGCACCTGCTGAAAACAACCTGAGATAAGCTGAAAGAGCCTCTTCACCAAAATGAGAGGAGAGCTCTTACCCCAGCAGATTCCAGAGAGGGAATGAAGGCCCCTGGTAAAGGCTGGGGTTAATATACCCCTGATTGGGCCCGCCTCTCGTTCCCACAATGCCTGGGAAAGGAGAGGGGCAAATCCCACATGGTATAAAAGTCCTCAGAGTGGCTGCAGCTGTTTGGCTCCTCTGACTTGAATTCGAGGGGAGTAAAGGGCTTGCTACAGAAGAAAACTCTCCAGGGAAATGACAGCACTTTCTTTTTTGCTACAACTACTTAGAACAAAAGGGCAGAAAGCTGGTAAGAAATAAACTTTGTTTATTTGAAAATAAAAAAGAAATAAAACTTTGTTTTTAGGCAGCATAGCTAGATAAGTTGGGTAATTTGCTGTTAACTTATATAATTATTCCTCAGGGACTACTAAGTAGTACTCCACTTGTGACTAAGTAGGGTGGAGAAGAATACTAATTATATGAACAGTCTGTCTCCTTGGGACTACTACCTAGGGCTATCTACATTATAAATAAAAATAAGAAAAATAATAGCCTCCCAGGCAGCATAAAGATTAAGTACATGCCAGGCTTGCCCTGCTCTGAGATATTTAGTCCTAGGGTGCAGAAAGAAGTGCCCTGAAAGGTAGTTTTAAACCCTTAAAATGCTGAAAAAGACAGAGCCTCCTTCAAGTGAAGCCTTTAACAGCAGGAAATGGGGCAGTTACCTCCGCTGAAACTGATACAATGGCAAATGAATGTCTTCTGCCCTTTAATTCAATCCCCGAGAATATTGGGAAAAGAGGGGTTTTCCTCGCTTTAAATCTCTCCAGTGATGAAGAAAGAGGGATTTTCCCCTCAATCCAAACCCTTAAGAAGGAGGGACAGCTGGGCTTTCCCCTCAATTTAAGCCTTAGGACAACACAAAGGGTTACCCTTAATTCAAATGCAGTTACCCTTAATTCAAACCCATAAAAAACATTATCAAGGTTTTCCCCTTCTATTTAATCTGGAAAATAATGGAAAATGGGGATTCCCTGTCAATTAACACCCCTAACAGCATAGAAAAGGCAGGGATTCTTTCCACTGAGACCATTAAAATTGCAGGGAAAGTGGATTCCCTCACGATTTGAACACAAGAAATAATGGAAAAGGAAGCTTTTTCTCTCCATTTAAACTCCTTTTCTCCTACTAAGCCCTCTCTTTTCTGGGACTGCTGTGGAAGGTCTGGGGGTTCTAGGGAAGGGCTGACACAATAAAAGGGGAAAGCTGAAAGCTCTCCCCTGGAACCCCACATGCTGCCTGGCCTGCTCAGGTGCTGACCCTTGGCAAGAGGGCTCTTCCCTTGGCATTTTCTCAAAGGGATGCTCCGTGCCCAGGTGGGTCTGGCTGCTCCCCAGTCCCTGCTGGATGTTCCAACCATAGTTCCTGGAGGAACGCTTGGAATAGCCCTGTTAGGCCCTCTGGACTAGCAGCTCCCTCTGCAGGTGTGCCCAGGTAACCCTCTGAAAGCGGCTTGTCACACGGGGGGCTGCGACACTTTGGAGTGGGGGATGAGGTGAAGAAAGGTCCTGTGGGGAGTTCCCTCCCCCACGCAGCCCTTTGTCTGCCCCTTAAACAATGGGGTGTCAGACTTTGCTTGCCAAGGAAATTAACAGTCTTTCCTCTCTGTCTGCCCCTAGCCAAACAGGAATTGCATCCAAAATTGCAGACAGCGAACGATTTCTCACAGACCACAGATGCCAACACCAAGAACTCTTGCTGTCCTCGGGGTGAAGCACACCACCAGTGAACAGACATCAATACACGGTGAGAAAGAGTTTGGTTTTACAGGGAAAAGGACCAGCGATTGCGTCCAGAGGTCAGTGGCCCCAAATGACATTATGCAACCTCAAGGTCCGAACGGTGCAAGATTTACAAGGGAGCAAAACTGCCCCCACCGAAAATTCGGGCTGCCCTGGCAGTGACAAGAACCTCCTGCAAACTAGCATAAAAATCGGGAGTGGTGTTTTTTGTTTCACAGGGAAAAGGGCTGGGGATCAAGTTCAAGGGGCCTGTGGCTCTGATAAGGCGGTTCCCTCCACAAATCTCAATAAGGCAGGCTGAGTCCCACACCCAAATTGTCACCACCAAGAATTTCTGCTGCCCTGACAGTCCCAAGGGAACCCTGCAAACTGACATCAGGAAACTGGGCTGGCCACTTTTCTTTCCCAAGGAAAAAGGACCGGTCTGTGTCTCCAGGGGCCTGTGGCCCTGAAGTGGCCCGACACCTCCAAAAATCCAAACGATCGAAGATGTGTCGCAGACCCAAGCTGCCCCCAGCTCAAAGCTGTGCTGCCCTGACAGTCCCAAGGGAACCCTACAAACTGACATCAGGAACCTGGGCTGGCCACTTTTCTTTCCCAGGGAAAAGGACCGGTCTGTGTCTACAGGGGCCTGTGTCCCTGACTAGTCGGACACCTCCAAAAATCCAAACGATCGAGGATGTGTCGCAGACCCAAGCTGCCCCCAGCTCAAACATGTGCTGCCCTGACAGTCCCAAGGGAACCCTACAAACTGACATCAGGAACCTGGGCTGGCCACTTTTCTTTCCCAGGGAAAAAGGACCGGTCTGTGTCTCCAGGGGCCTGTGGCACTGAGTGTCCGGACACCTCCAAAAATCCAAACGATCGAAGATGTGTCGCAGACCCAAGCTGCCCCCAGCTCAAACCTGTGCTGCCCTGACAGTCCCAAGGGAACCCTACAAACTGACATCAGGAACCTGGGCTGGCCACTTTTCTTTCCCAAAGAAAATAGCTATCTTTGCCTCCAGGGGCCTGTGGCCCTGAGTGGCCGGACACCTCCAAAAATCGAAACGATCGAAGATGTGTCTCAGACCCAAGCTGCCCCCAGCTCAAACCTGTGCTGCCCTGACAGTCCCAGGGGAACCCTACAAACTGACATGAGGAACCTGGGCTGGCCACTTTTCTTTCCCAGGGAAAAGGACCAGTCTGTGTCTCCAGGGGATTGTGGCCCTGACTGGCCAGGCAACTCCAAAAATCCAAACGATCGAGGATGTGTCGCAGACCCAAGCTGCCCCCACCTCAAACCTGTGCTGCCCTGATAGTCCCAAGGGAACCCTACAAACTGACATCAGGAACCTGGGCTGGCCACTTTTCTTTCCCTGGGAAAAGGACCGGTCAGTGTCTCCAGGGACCTGTGGCCCTGAGTGGCCGGACACTTCCAAAAATCCAAACGATCGAAGTTGTGTCGCAGACCCAAGCTGCCCCCAGCTCAAACCTGAGCTGCCCTGACAGTCCCAAGGGAACCCTACAAACTGACATCAGGAACCTGAGCTGGCCACTTTTCTTTCCCAGGGAAAAGGACCGGTCTTTGTCTCCAGGGGCCTGTGGCCCTGAGTGGCCGGACACCTCCTAAACTCCAAACGATCGAAGATGTGTCGCAGACCCAAGCTGCCCCCAGCTCAAACCTGTGCTGCCCTGACAGTCCCAAGGGAACCCTACAAACTGACATCAGGAACCTGGGCTGGCCACTTTTCTTTCCCAGGAAAAAGGCTGATCTTTGCCTCCAGGGGTCTGTGGCCGTGAGTGGCCGGACACCTCCAAAAATCCAAACGATCGAAGATGTGTCGCAGACCCAAGCTGCCCCCACCTCAAACCTGTGCTGCCCTGACAGTCCCAAGGGAACGCTACAAACTGACATCAGGAACCTGGGCTGGCCACTTTTCTTTCCCAAGGAAAAAGGCTGATCTTTGCCTCCAGGGGCCTGTGGCCCTGAAGTGGCCGGACACCTCCAAAAATCCAAACGATGGAAGATGTGTCGCAGACCCAAGCTGCCCCCACCTCAAACCTGTGCTGCCCTGACAGTCCCAAGGGAACCCTACAAACTGACATCAGGAACCTGGGCTGGCCACTTTTCTTTCCCAAGGAAAAAAGGCTGATCTTTGCCTCCAGGGGCCTGTGGCCCGGAGTGGCCAGACACCTCCAAAAATCCAAACGATCGAAGATGTGTCGCAGACCCAAGCTGCCCCCACCTCAAACCTGTGCTGCCCTGACAGTCCCAAGGGAACCCTACAAACTGACATCAGGAACCTGGGCTGGCCACTTTTCTTTCCTAGGGAAAAGGACCGGTCTTTGCCTCCAGGGGCCTGTGGCCCTGAATGGCCGGACACCTCCAAAAATCCAAACGATCGAAGATGTGTCGCAGACCCAAGCTGCCCCCACCTCAAACCTGTGCTGCCCTGACAGTCCCAAGGGAACCCTACAAACTGACATCAGGAACCTGGGCTGGCCACTTTTCTTTCCCAGGGTAAAAGGACCGGACTTTGTCTCCAGGGGCCTGTGGCCCTGAAGTGGCCGGACACCTCCAAAAATCCAAACGATCGAGGATGTGTCGCAGACCCAAGCTGCCCCCACCTCAAAGCTGTGCTGCCCTGACAGTCCCAAGGGAACCCTACAAACTGACATCAGGAACCTGGGCTGGCCACTTTTCTTTCCCAGGAAAAAGGCTGATCTTTGCCTCCAGGGGTCTATGGCCCTGAGTGCCCGGACACCTCCAAAAATCCAAACGATCGAAGATGTGTCGCAGACCCAAGCTGACCCCACCTCAAACCTGTGCTGCCCTGACAGTCCCAAGGGAACCCTACAAACTGACATCAGGAACCTGGGCTGGCCACTTTTCTTTCCCAAGGAAAAAGGCTGATCTTTGCCTCCAGGGGCCTGTGGCACTGAGTGGCCGGACACCTCCAAAAATCCAAACGATCGAAGATGTGTCGCAGACCCAAGCTGCCCCCAGCTCAAACCTGTGCTGCCCTGACAGTCCCAAGGGAACCCTACAAACTGACATCAGGAACCTGGGCTGGCCACTTTTCTTTCCCAGGGAAAAGGACCGGTCTTTGTCTCCAGGGGCCTGTGGCCCTGAGTGGCCGGACACCTCCAAAAATCCAAACGATCGAGGATGTGTCGCAGACCCAAGCTGCCCCCACCTCAAACCTGTGCTGCCCTGACAGTCCCAAGGGAACCCTACAAACTGACATCAGGAACCTGGGCTGGCCACTTTTCTTTCCCACGAAAAAGGACCGGTCTGTGTCTCCAGGGGCCTGTGGCCCTGAAGTGGCCGGACACCTCCAAAAATCCAAACGATCGAAGATGTTTCGCAGACCCAAGCTGCCCCCACCTCAAACCTGTGCTGCCCTGACAGTCCCAAGGGAACCCTAAAAACTGACATCAGGAACCTGGGCTGGCCACTTTTCTTTCCCAAGGAAAAAGGCTGATCTTTGCCTCCAGGGGCCTGTGGCCCGGAGTGGCCGGACACCTCCAAAAATCCAAACGATCGAAGATGTGTCGCAGACCCAAGCTGCCCCCACCTCAAACCTGTGCTGCCCTGACCGTCCCAAGGGAACCCTACAAACTGACATCAGGAACCTGGGCTGGCCACTTTTCTTTCCCAGGATAAAAGGACCGGTCTTTGTCTCCAGGGGCCTGTGGCCCTGAGTGGCCGGACACCTCCAAAAATCCAAACGATCGAAGATGTGTCGCAGACCCAAGGTGCCCCCACCTCAAACCTGTGCTGCCCTGACAGTCCCAAGGGAACCCTACAAACTGACATCAGGAACCTGGGCTGGCCACTTTTCTTTCCCAGGGAAAAGGACCGGTCTTTGTCTCCAGGGGCCTGTGGCCCTGAAGTGGCCGGACACCTCCAAAAATCCAAACGATCGAAGATGTGTCGCAGACCCAAGCTGCCCCCACCTCAAACCTGTGCTGCCCTGACAGTCCCAAGGGAACCCTACAAACTGACATCAGGAACCTGGGCTGGCCACTTTTCTTTCCCAAGGAAAAAGGCTGATCTTTGCCTCCAGGGGCCTGTGGCACTGAGTGGCCGGACACCTCCAAAAATCCAAACGATCGAAGATGTGTCGCAGACCCAAGGTGCCCCCACCTCAAACCTGTGCTGCCCTGACAGTCCCAAGGGAACCCTACAAACTGACATCAGGAACCTGGGCTGGCCACTTTTCTTTCCCAGGGAAAAGGACCGGTCTTTGTCTCCAGGGGCCTGTGGCCCTGAAGTGGCCGGACACCTCCAAAAATCCAAACGATCGAAGATGTGTCGCAGACCCAAGGTGCCCCCACCTCAAAGCTGTGCTGCCCTGACAGTCCCAAGGGAACCCTACAAACTGACATCAGGAACCTGGGCTGGCCACTTTTCTTTCCCAGGGAAAAGGACCGGTCTTTGTCTCCAGGGGCCTGTGGCCCTGAGTGGCCAGACAACTCCAAAAATCCAAACGATCGAGGATGTGTCGCAGACCCAAGCTGCCCCCAGCTCAAACCTGTGCTGCCCTGACAGTCCCAAGGGAACCCTACAAACTGACATCAGGAACCTGGGCTGGCCACTTTTCTTTCCCAAGGAAAAAGGCTGATCTTTGTCTCCAGGTGCCTGTGGCCCTGAAGTGGCCGGACACCTCCAAAAATCCAAACGATTGAAGATGTGTCGCAGACCCAAGCTGCCCCCACCTCAAAGCTGTGCTGCCCTGACAGTCCCAAGGGAACCCTACAAACTGACATCAGGAACCTGGGCTGGCCACTTTTCTTTCCCAGGGAAAAGGACCGGTCTTTGTCTCCAGGGGCCTGTGGCCCTGAGTGGCCGGACACCTCCAAAAATCCAAACGATCGAAGATGTGTCGCAGACCCAAGGTGCCCCCAGCTCAAACCTGTGCTGCCCTGACAGTCCCAAGGGAACCCTACAAACTGACATCAGGAACCTGGGCTGGCCACTTTTCTTTCCCAAGGAAAAAGGCTGATCTTTGCCTCCAGGGGCCTGTGGCACTGAGTGGCCGGACACCTCCAAAAATCCAAACGATCGAAGATGTGTCGCAGACCCAAGCTGCCCCCACCTCAAACCTGTGCTGCCCTGACAGTCCCAAGGGAACCCTACAAACTGACATCAGGAACCTGGGCTGGACACTTTTCTTTCCCAGGGAAAAGGACCGGTCTTTGTCTCCAGGGGCCTGTGGCCCTGAAGTGGCCGGACACCTCCAAAAATCCAAACGATCGAAGATGTGTCGCAGACCCAAGCTGCCCCCACCTCAAACCTGTGCTGCCCTGACAGTCCCAAGGGAACCCTACAAACTGACATCAGGAACCTGGGCTAACTACTTTTCTTTCCCAGGGTAAAAGGACCGGTCTATGTCTCCAGGGGCCTGTGGCCCTGAAGTGGCCGGACACCTCCAAAAATCCAAACGATCGAAGATGTGTCGCAGACCCAAGCTGCCCCCACCTCAAACCTGTGCTGCCCTGACAGTCCCAAGGGAACCCTACAAACTGACATCAGGAACCTGGGCTGGCCACTTTTCTTTCCTAGGGAAAAGGACCGGTCTTTGCCTCCAGGGGCCTGTGGCCCTCAATGGCCGGACACCTCCAAAAATCCAAACGATCGAAGATGTGTCGCAGACCCAAGCTGCCCCCACCTCAAACCTGTGCTGCCCTGACAGTCCCAAGGGAACCCTACAAACTGACATCAGGAACCTGGGCTGGCCACTTTTCTTTCCCAGGATAAAAGGACCGGTCTTTGTCTCCAGGGGCCTGTGGCCCTGAAGTGGCCGGACACCTCCAAAAATCCAAACGATTGAAGATGTGTCGCAGACCCAAGCTGCCCCCACCTCAAACCTGTGCTGCCCTGACAGTCCCAAGGGAACCCTACAAACTGACATCAGGAACCTGGGCTGGCCACTTTTCTTTCCCAGGGTAAAAGGACTGGTCTTTGTCTCCAGGGGCCTGTGGCCCTGAAGTGGCCGGACACCTCCAAAAATCCAAACGATCGAAGATGTGTCGCAGACCCAAGGTGCCCCCACCTCAAAGCTGTGCTGCCCTGACAGTCCCAAGGGAACCCTACAAACTGACATCAGGAACCTGGGCTGGCCACTTTTCTTTCCCAGGGAAAAGGACCGGTCTTTGTCTCCAGGGGCCTGTGGCCCTGAGTGGCCGGACACCTCCAAAAATCCAAACGATCGAAGATGTGTCGCAGACCCAAGGTGCCCCCAGCTCAAACCTGTGCTGCCCTGACAGTCCCAAGGGAACCCTACAAACTGACATCAGGAACCTGGGCTGGCCACTTTTCTTTCCCAAGGAAAAAGGCTGATCTTTGCCTCCAGGGGCCTGTGGCACTGAGTGGCCGGACACCTCCAAAAATCCAAACGATCGAAGATGTGTCGCAGACCCAAGCTGCCCCCACCTCAAACCTGTGCTGCCCTGACAGTCCCAAGGGAACCCTACAAACTGACATCAGGAACCTGGGCTGGACACTTTTCTTTCCCAGGGAAAAGGACCGGTCTTTGTCTCCAGGGGCCTGTGGCCCTGAAGTGGCCGGACACCTCCAAAAATCCAAACGATCGAAGATGTGTCGCAGACCCAAGCTGCCCCCACCTCAAACCTGTGCTGCCCTGACAGTCCCAAGGGAACCCTACAAACTGACATCAGGAACCTGGGCTAACTACTTTTCTTTCCCAGGGTAAAAGGACCGGTCTATGTCTCCAGGGGCCTGTGGCCCTGAAGTGGCCGGACACCTCCAAAAATCCAAACGATCGAAGATGTGTCGCAGACCCAAGCTGCCCCCACCTCAAACCTGTGCTGCTCTGACAGTCCCAAGGGAACCCTACAAACTGACATCAGGAACCTGGGCTGGCCACTTTTCTTTCCTAGGGAAAAGGACCGGTCTTTGCCTCCAGGGGCCTGTGGCCCTCAATGGCCGGACACCTCCAAAAATCCAAACGATCGAAGATGTGTCGCAGACCCAAGCTGCCCCCACCTCAAACCTGTGCTGCCCTGACAGTCCCAAGGGAACCCTACAAACTGACATCAGGAACCTGGGCTGGCCACTTTTCTTTCCCAGGATAAAAGGACCGGTCTTTGTCTCCAGGGGCCTGTGGCCCTGAAGTGGCCGGACACCTCCAAAAATCCAAACGATTGAAGATGTGTCGCAGACCCAAGCTGCCCCCACCTCAAACCTGTGCTGCCCTGACAGTCCCAAGGGAACCCTACAAACTGACATCAGGAACCTGGGCTGGCCACTTTTCTTTCCCAGGGTAAAAGGACTGGTCTTTGTCTCCAGGGGCCTGTGGCCCTGAAGTGGCCGGACACCTCCAAAAATCCAAACGATCGAAGATGTGTCGCAGACCCAAGCTGCCGCCACCTCAAACCTGTGCTGCCCTGACAGTCCCAAGGGAACCCTACAAACTGACATCAGGAACCTGGGCTGGCCACTTTTCTTTCCCAAGGAAAAGGACCGGTCTTTGCCTCCAGGGGCCTGTGGCCCTGAATGGCCAGACACCTCCAAAAATCCAAACGATCGAAGATGTGTCGCAGACCCAAGCTGCCCCCACCTCAAACCTGTGCTGCCCTGACAGTCCCAAGGGAACCCTACAAACTGACATCAGGAACCTGGGCTGGCCACTTTTCTTTCAAAAGGAAAAAGGCTGATCTTTGCCTCCAGGTGCCTGTGCCCCTGAAGTGGCCGGACACCTGCAAAAATCCAAACGATCGAAGATGTGTCGCAGACCCAAGCTGCCCCCACCTCAAACCTGTGCTGCCCTGACAGTCCCAAGGGAACCCTACAAACTGACATCAGGAACCTGGGCTGGCCACTTTTCTTTCCCAGGGAAAAGGACCGGTCTTTGTCTCCAGGGGCCTGTGGCCCTGAGTGGCCGGACACCTCCAAAAATCCAAACGATCGAGGATGTGTCGCAGACCCAAGCTGCCCCCACCTCAAACCTGTGCTGCCCTGACAGTCCCAAGGGAACCCTACAAACTGACATCAGGAACCTGGGCTGGCCACTTTTCTTTCCCAGGAAAAAGGACCGGTCTGTGTCTCCAGGGGCCTGTGGCCCTGAAGTGGCCGGACACCTCCAAAAATCCAAACGATCGAAGATGTTTCGCAGACCCAAGCTGCCCCCACCTCAAACCTGTGCTGCCCTGACAGTCCCAAGGGAACCCTACAAACTGACATCAGGAACCTGGGCTGGCCACTTTTCTTTCCCAAGGAAAAAAGGCTGATCTTTGCCTCCAGGGGCCTGTGGCCCGGAGTGGCCGGACACCTCCAAAAATCCAAACGATCGAAGATGTGTCGCAGACCCAAGCTGCCCCCACCTCAAACCTGTGCTGCCCTGACAGTCCCAAGGGAACCCTACAAACTGACATCAGGAACCTGGGCTGGCCACTTTTCTTTCCCAGGATAAAAGGACCGGTCTTTGTCTCCAGGGGCCTGTGGCCCTGAAGTGGCCGGACACCTCCAAAAATCCAAACGATCGAAGATGTGTCGCAGACCCAAGGTGCCCCCACCTCAAACCTGTGCTGCCCTGACAGTCCCAAGGGAACCCTACAAACTGACATCAGGAACCTGGGCTGGCCACTTTTCTTTCCCAAGGAAAAAGGCTGATCTTTGCCTCCAGGGGCCTGTGGCACTGAGTGGCCGGACACCTCCAAAAATCCAAACGATCGAAGATGTGTCGCAGACCCAAGGTGCCCCCACCTCAAACCTGTGCTGCCCTGACAGTCCCAAGGGAACTCTACAAACTGACATCAGGAACCTGGGCTGGCCACTTTTCTTTCCCAGGGAAAAGGACCGGTCTTTGTCTCCAGGGGCCTGTGGCCCTGAAGTGGCCGGACACCTCCAAAAATCCAAACGATCGAAGATGTGTCGCAGACCCAAGGTGCCCCCACCTCAAAGCTGTGCTGCCCTGACAGTCCCAAGGGAACCCTACAAACTGACATCAGGAACCTGGGCTGGCCACTTTTCTTTCCCAGGGAAAAGGACCGGTCTTTGTCTCCAGGGGCCTGTGGCCCTGAGTGGCCAGACAACTCCAAAAATCCAAACGATCGAGGATGTGTCGCAGACCCAAGCTGCCCCCACCTCAAACCTGTGCTGCCCTGACAGTCCCAAGGGAACCCTACAAACTGACATCAGGAACCTGGGCTGGCCACTTTTCTTTCCCAAGGAAAAAGGCTGATCTTTGCCTCCAGGGGCCTGTGGCCCTGAAGTGGCCGGACACCTCCAAAAATCCAAATGATCGAAGATGTGTCGCAGACCCAAGCTGCCCCCAGCTCAAAGCTGTGCTGCCCTGACAGTCCCAAGGGAACCCTACAAACTGACATCAGGAACCTGGGCTGGCCACTTTTTTTTCCCAGGGAAAAGGACCGGTCTTTTCCTCCAGGGGCCTGTGGCCCTGAGTGGCCGGACACCTCCAAAAATCCAAACGATCGAGGATGTGTTGCAGACCCAAGCTGCCCCACCTCAAACCTGTGCTGCCCTGACAGTCCCAAGGGAACCCTACAAACTGACATCAGGAACCTGGGCTGGCCACTTTTCTTTCCCAAGGAAAAAGGCTGATCTTTGCCTCCAGGGGCCTGTGGCCCTGAAGTGGCCGGACACCTCCAAAAATCCAAACGATGGAAGATGTGTCGCAGACCCAAGCTGCCCCCACCTCAAACCTGTGCTGCCCTGACAGTCCCAAGGGAACCCTACAAACTGACATCAGGAACCTGGGCTGGCCACTTTTCTTTCCTAGGGAAAAGGACCGGTCTTTGCCTCCAGGGGCCTGTGGCCCTGAATGGCCGGACACCTCCAAAAATCCAAACGATCGAAGATGTGTCGCAGACCCAAGCTGCCCCCACCTCAAACCTGTGCTGCCCTGACAGTCCCAAGGGAACCCTACAAACTGACATCAGGAACCTGGGCTGGCCACTTTTCTTTCCCAGGGTAAAAGGACCGGACTTTGTCTCCAGGGGCCTGTGGCCATGAAGTGGCCGGACACCTCCAAAAATCCAAACGATCGAGGATGTGTCGCAGACCCAAGCTGCCCCCACCTCAAAGCTGTGCTGCCCTGACAGTCCCAAGGGAACCCTACAAACTGACATCAGGAACCTGGGCTGGCCACTTTTCTTTCCCAGGAAAAAGGCTGATCTTTGCCTCCAGGGGTCTATGGCCCTGAGTGGCCGGACACCTCCAAAAATCCAAACGATCGAAGATGTGTCGCAGACCCAAGCTGACCCCACCTCAAACCTGTGCTGCCCTGACAGTCCCAAGGGAACCCTACAAACTGACATCAGGAACCTGGGCTGGCCACTTTTCTTTCCCAAGGAAAAAGGCTGATCTTTGCCTCCAGGGGCCTGTGGCACTGAGTGGCCGGACACCTCCAAAAATCCAAACGATCGAAGATGTGTCGCAGACCCAAGGTGCCCCCACCTCAAAGCTGTGCTGCCCTGACAGTCCCAAGGGAACCCTACAAACTGACATCAGGAACCTGGGCTGGCCACTTTTCTTTCCCAGGGAAAAGGACCGGTCTTTGTCTCCAGGGGCCTGTGGCCCTGAAGTGGCCGGACACCTCCAAAAATCCAAACAATCGAAGATGTGTCGCAGACCCAAGGTGCCCCCACCTCAAAGCTGTGCTGCCCTGACAGTCCCAAGGGAACCCTACAAACTGACATCAGGAACCTGGGCTGGCCACTTTTTTTTCCCAGGGAAAAGGACCGGTCTTTTTCTCCAGGGGCCTGTGGCCCTGAGTGGCCGGACACCTCCAAAAATCCAAACGATCGAGGATGTGTTGCAGACCCAAGCTGCCCCACCTCAAACCTGTGCTGCCCTGACAGTCCCAAGGGAACCCTACAAACTGACATCAGGAACCTGGGCTGGCCACTTTTCTTTCCCAAGGAAAAAGGCTGATCTTTGCCTCCAGGGGCCTGTGGCCCTGAAGTGGCCGGACACCTCCAAAAATCCAAACGATCGAAGATGTGTCGCAGACCCAAGCTGCCCCCACCTCAAACCTGTGCTGCCCTGACAGTCCCAAGGGAACCCTACAAACTGGCATCAGGAACCTGGGCTGGCCACTTTTCTTTCCCAAGGAAAAAAGGCTGATCTTTGCCTCCAGGGGCCTGTGGCCCGGAGTGGCCAGACACCTCCAAAAATCCAAACGATCGAAGATGTGTCGCAGACCCAAGCTGCCCCCACCTCAAACCTGTGCTGCCCTGACAGTCCCAAGGGAACCCTACAAACTGACATCAGGAACCTGGGCTGGCCACTTTTCTTTCCTAGGGAAAAGGACCGGTCTTTGCCTCCAGGGGCCTGTGGCCCTGAATGGCCGGACACCTCCAAAAATCCAAACGATCGAAGATGTGTCGCAGACCCAAGCTGCCCCCACCTCAAACCTGTGCTGCCCTGACAGTCCCAAGGGAACCCTACAAACTGACATCAGGAACCTGGGCTGGCCACTTTTCTTTCCCAGGGTAAAAGGACCGGACTTTGTCTCCAGGGGCCTGTGGCCCTGAAGTGGCCGGACACCTCCAAAAATCCAAACGATCGAGGATGTGTCGCAGACCCAAGCTGCCCCCACCTCAAAGCTGTGCTGCCCTGACAGTCCCAAGGGAACCCTACAAACTGACATCAGGAACCTGGGCTGGCCACTTTTCTTTCCCAGGAAAAAGGCTGATCTTTGCCTCCAGGGGTCTATGGCCCTGAGTGCCCGGACACCTCCAAAAATCCAAACGATCGAAGATGTGTCGCAGACCCAAGCTGACCCCACCTCAAACCTGTGCTGCCCTGACAGTCCCAAGGGAACCCTACAAACTGACATCAGGAACCTGGGCTGGCCACTTTTCTTTCCCAAGGAAAAAGGCTGATCTTTGCCTCCAGGGGCCTGTGGCACTGAGTGGCCGGACACCTCCAAAAATCCAAACGATCGAAGATGTGTCGCAGACCCAAGCTGCCCCCACCTCAAACCTGTGCTGCCCTGACAGTCCCAAGGGAACCCTACAAACTGACATCAGGAACCTGGGCTGGCCACTTTTCTTTCCCAGGGAAAAGGACCGGTCTTTGTCTCCAGGGGCCTGTGGCCCTGAGTGGCCGGACACCTCCAAAAATCCAAACGATCGAGGATGTGTCGCAGACCCAAGCTGCCCCCACCTCAAACCTGTGCTGCCCTGACAGTCCCAAGGGAACCCTACAAACTGACATCAGGAACCTGGGCTGGCCACTTTTCTTTCCCAGGAAAAAGGACCGGTCTGTGTCTCCAGGGGCCTGTGGCCCTGAAGTGGCCGGACACCTCCAAAAATCCAAACGATCGAAGATGTTTCGCAGACCCAAGCTGCCCCCACCTCAAACCTGTGCTGCCCTGACAGTCCCAAGGGAACCCTACAAACTGACATCAGGAACCTGGGCTGGCCACTTTTCTTTCCCAAGGAAAAAGGCTGATCTTTGTCTCCAGGGGCCTGTGGCCCTGAGTGGCCGGACACCTCCAAAAATCCAAACGATCGAAGATGTGTCGCAGACCCAAGGTGCCCCCACCTCAAACCTGTGCTGCCCTGACAGTCCCAAGGGAACCCTACAAACTGACATCAGGAACCTGGGCTGGCCACTTTTCTTTCCCAGGGAAAAGGACCGGTCTTTGTCTCCAGGGGCCTGTGGCCCTGAAGTGGCCGGACACCTCCAAAAATCCAAACGATCGAAGATGTGTCGCAGACCCAAGCTGCCCCCACCTCAAACCTGTGCTGCCCTGACAGTCCCAAGGGAACCCTACAAACTGACATCAGGAACCTGGGCTGGCCACTTTTCTTTCCCAAGGAAAAAGGCTGATCTTTGCCTCCAGGGGCCTGTGGCACTGAGTGGCCGGACACCTCCAAAAATCCAAACGATCGAAGATGTGTCGCAGACCCAAGGTGCCCCCACCTCAAACCTGTGCTGCCCTGACAGTCCCAAGGGAACCCTACAAACTGACATCAGGAACCTGGGCTGGCCACTTTTCTTTCCCAGGGAAAAGGACCGGTCTTTGTCTCCAGGGGCCTGTGGCCCTGAAGTGGCCGGACACCTCCAAAACTCCAAACGATCGAAGATGTGTCGCAGACCCAAGGTGCCCCCACCTCAAAGCTGTGCTGCCCTGACAGTCCCAAGGGAACCCTACAAACTGACATCAGGAACCTGGGCTGGCCACTTTTCTTTCCCAGGGAAAAGGACCGGTCTTTGTCTCCAGGGGCCTGTGGCCCTGAGTGGCCAGACAACTCCAAAAATCCAAACGATCGAGGATGTGTCGCAGACCCAAGCTGCCCCCACCTCAAACCTGTGCTGCCCTGACAGTCCCAAGGGAACCCTACAAACTGACATCAGGAACCTGGGCTGGCCACTTTTCTTTCCCAAGGAAAAAGGCTGATCTTTGTCTCCAGGTGCCTGTGGCCCTGAAGTGGCCGGACACCTCCAAAAATCCAAACGATTGAAGATGTGTCGCAGACCCAAGCTGCCCCCACCTCAAAGCTGTGCTGCCCTGACAGTCCCAAGGGAACCCTACAAACTGACATCAGGAACCTGGGCTGGCCACTTTTCTTTCCCAGGGAAAAGGACCGGTCTTTGTCTCCAGGGGCCTGTGGCCCTGAGTGGCCGGACACCTCCAAAAATCCAAACGATCGAAGATGTGTCGCAGACCCAAGGTGCCCCCAGCTCAAACCTGTGCTGCCCTGACAGTCCCAAGGGAACCCTACAAACTGACATCAGGAACCTGGGCTGGCCACTTTTCTTTCCCAAGGAAAAAGGCTGATCTTTGCCTCCAGGGGCCTGTGGCACTGAGTGGCCGGACACCTCCAAAAATCCAAACGATCGAAGATGTGTCGCAGACCCAAGCTGCCCCCACCTCAAACCTGTGCTGCCCTGACAGTCCCAAGGGAACCCTACAAACTGACATCAGGAACCTGGGCTGGACACTTTTCTTTCCCAGGGAAAAGGACCGGTCTTTGTCTCCAGGGGCCTGTGGCCCTGAAGTGGCCGGACACCTCCAAAAATCCAAACGATCGAAGATGTGTCGCAGACCCAAGCTGCCCCCACCTCAAACCTGTGCTGCCCTGACAGTCCCAAGGGAACCCTACAAACTGACATCAGGAACCTGGGCTAACTACTTTTCTTTCCCAGGGTAAAAGGACCGGTCTATGTCTCCAGGGGCCTGTGGCCCTGAAGTGGCCGGACACCTCCAAAAATCCAAACGATCGAAGATGTGTCGCAGACCCAAGCTGCCCCCACCTCAAACCTGTGCTGCCCTGACAGTCCCAAGGGAACCCTACAAACTGACATCAGGAACCTGGGCTGGCCACTTTTCTTTCCCAGGAAAAAGGCTGATCTTTGCCTCCAGGGGTCTGTGGCCCTGAGTGGCCGGACACCTCCAAAAATCCAAACGATCGAAGATGTGTCGCAGACCCAAGCTGCCCCCACCTCAAACCTGTGCTGCCCTGACAGTCCCAAGGGAACCCTACAAACTGACATCAGGAACCTGGGCTGGCCACTTTTCTTTCCCAGGGTAAAAGGACCGGTCTTTGTCTCCAGGGGCCTGTGGCCCTGAAGTGGCCGGACACCTCCAAAAATCCAAACGATCGAGGATGTGTCGCAGACCCAAGCTGCCCCCACCTCAAACCTGTGCTGCCCTGACAGTCCCAAGGGAACCCTACAAACTGACATCAGGAACCTGGGCTGGCCACTTTTCTTTCCCAAGGAAAAAGGCTGATCTTTGCCTCCAGGGGCCTGTGGCCCTGAGTGGCCGGACACCTCCAAAAATCCAAACGATCGAGGATGTGTCGCAGACCCAAGGTGCCCCCACCTCAAAGCTGTGCTGCCCTGACAGTCCCAAGGGAACCCTACAAACTGACATCAGGAACCTGGGCTGGCCACTTTTCTTTCCCAGGGAAAAGGACCGGTCTTTGTCTCCAGGGGCCTGTGGCCCTGAAGTGGCCGGACACCTCCAAAAATCCAAACGATCGAAGATGTGTCACAGACCCAAGCTGCCCCCACCTCAAACCTGTGCTGCCCTGACAGTCCCAAGGGAACCCTACAAACTGACATCAGGAACCTGGGCTGGCCACTTTTCTTTCCCAAGGAAAAAGGCTGATCTTTGCCTCCAGGGGCCTGTGGCACTGAGTGGCCGGACACCTCCAAAAATCCAAACGATCGAAGATGTGTCGCAGACCCAAGGTGCCCCCACCTCAAAGCTGTGCTGCCCTGACAGTCCCAAGGGAACCCTACAAACTGACATCAGGAACCTGGGCTGGCCACTTTTCTTTCCCAGGGAAAAGGACCGGTCTTTGTCTCCAGGGGCCTGTGGCCCTGAGTGGCCAGACAACTCCAAAAATCCAAACGATCGAGGATGTGTCGCAGACCCAAGCTGCCCCCACCTCAAACCTGTGCTGCCCTGACAGTCCCAAGGGAACCCTACAAACTGACATCAGGAACCTGGGCTGGCCACTTTTCTTTCCCAAGGAAAAAGGCTGATCTTTGTCTCCAGGTGCCTGTGGCCCTGAAGTGGCCGGACACCTCCAAAAATCCAAACGATTGAAGATGTGTCGCAGACCCAAGCTGCCCCCACCTCAAAGCTGTGCTGCCCTGACAGTCCCAAGGGAACCCTACAAACTGACATCAGGAACCTGGGCTGGCCACTTTTCTTTCCCAGGGAAAAGGACCGGTCTTTGTCTCCAGGGGCCTGTGGCCCTGAGTGGCCGGACACCTCCAAAAATCCAAACGATCGAAGATGTGTCGCAGACCCAAGGTGCCCCCAGCTCAAACCTGTGCTGCCCTGACAGTCCCAAGGGAACCCTACAAACTGACATCAGGAACCTGGGCTGGCCACTTTTCTTTCCCAAGGAAAAAGGCTGATCTTTGCCTCCAGGGGCCTGTGGCACTGAGTGGCCGGACACCTCCAAAAATCCAAACGATCGAAGATGTGTCGCAGACCCAAGCTGCCCCCACCTCAAACCTGTGCTGCCCTGACAGTCCCAAGGGAACCCTACAAACTGACATCAGGAACCTGGGCTGGACACTTTTCTTTCCCAGGGAAAAGGACCGGTCTTTGTCTCCAGGGGCCTGTGGCCCTGAAGTGGCCGGACACCTCCAAAAATCCAAACGATCGAAGATGTGTCGCAGACCCAAGCTGCCCCCACCTCAAACCTGTGCTGCCCTGACAGTCCCAAGGGAACCCTACAAACTGACATCAGGAACCTAGGCTAACTACTTTTCTTTCCCAGGGTAAAAGGACCGGTCTATGTCTCCAGGGGCCTGTGGCCCTGAAGTGGCCGGACACCTCCAAAAATCCAAACGATCGAAGATGTGTCGCAGACCCAAGCTGCCCCCACCTCAAACCTGTGCTGCCCTGACAGTCCCAAGGGAACCCTACAAACTGACATCAGGAACCTGGGCTGGCCACTTTTCTTTCCCAGGAAAAAGGCTGATCTTTGCCTCCAGGGGTCTGTGGCCCTGAGTGGCCGGACACCTCCAAAAATCCAAACGATCGAAGATGTGTCGCAGACCCAAGCTGCCCCCACCTCAAACCTGTGCTGCCCTGACAGTCCCAAGGGAACCCTACAAACTGACATCAGGAACCTGGGCTGGCCACTTTTCTTTCCCAGGGTAAAAGGACCGGTCTTTGTCTCCAGGGGCCTGTGGCCCTGAAGTGGCCGGACACCTCCAAAAATCCAAACGATCGAGGATGTGTCGCAGACCCAAGCTGCCCCCACCTCAAACCTGTGCTGCCCTGACAGTCCCAAGGGAACCCTACAAACTGACATCAGGAACCTGGGCTGGCCACTTTTCTTTCCCAAGGAAAAAGGCTGATCTTTGCCTCCAGGGGCCTGTGGCCCTGAGTGGCCGGACACCTCCAAAAATCCAAACGATCGAGGATGTGTCGCAGACCCAAGGTGCCCCCACCTCAAAGCTGTGCTGCCCTGACAGTCCCAAGGGAACCCTACAAACTGACATCAGGAACCTGGGCTGGCCACTTTTCTTTCCCAGGGAAAAGGACCGGTCTTTGTCTCCAGGGGCCTGTGGCCCTGAAGTGGCCGGACACCTCCAAAAATCCAAACGATCGAAGATGTGTCACAGACCCAAGCTGCCCCCACCTCAAACCTGTGCTGCCCTGACAGTCCCAAGGGAACCCTACAAACTGACATCAGGAACCTGGGCTGGCCACTTTTCTTTCCCAAGGAAAAAGGCTGATCTTTGCCTCCAGGGGCCTGTGGCACTGAGTGGCCGGACACCTCCAAAAATCCAAACGATCGAAGATGTGTCGCAGACCCAAGGTGCCCCCACCTCAAAGCTGTGCTGCCCTGACAGTCCCAAGGGAACCCTACAAACTGACATCAGGAACCTGGGCTGGCCACTTTTCTTTCCCAGGGAAAAGGACCGGTCTTTGTCTCCAGGGGCCTGTGGCCCTGAGTGGCCAGACAACTCCAAAAATCCAAACGATCGAGGATGTGTCGCAGACCCAAGCTGCCCCCACCTCAAACCTGTGCTGCCCTGACAGTCCCAAGGGAACCCTACAAACTGACATCAGGAACCTGGGCTGGCCACTTTTCTTTCCCAAGGAAAAAGGCTGATCTTTGCCTCCAGGGGCCTGTGGCACTGAGTGGCCGGACACCTCCAAAAATCCAAACGATCGAAGATGTGTCGCAGACCCAAGGTGCCGCCACCTCAAACCTGTGCTGCCCTGACAGTCCCAAGGGAACTCTACAAACTGACATCAGGAACCTGGGCTGGCCACTTTTCTTTCCCAGGGAAAAGGACCGGTCTTTGTCTCCAGGGGCCTGTGGCCCTGAAGTGGCCGGACACCTCCAAAAATCCAAACGATCGAAGATGTGTCGCAGACCCAAGGTGCCCCCACCTCAAAGCTGTGCTGCCCTGACAGTCCCAAGGGAACCCTACAAACTGACATCAGGAACCTGGGCTGGCCACTTTTCTTTCCCAGGGAAAAGGACCGGTCTTTGTCTCCAGGGGCCTGTGGCCCTGAGTGGCCAGACAACTCCAAAAATCCAAACGATCGAGGATGTGTCGCAGACCCAAGCTGCCCCCACCTCAAACCTGTGCTGCCCTGACAGTCCCAAGGGAACCCTACAAACTGACATCAGGAACCTGGGCTGGCCACTTTTCTTTCCCAAGGAAAAAGGCTGATCTTTGCCTCCAGGGGCCTGTGGCCCTGAAGTGGCCGGACACCTCCAAAAATCCAAATGATCGAAGATGTGTCGCAGACCCAAGCTGCCCCCAGCTCAAAGCTGTGCTGCCCTGACAGTCCCAAGGGAACCCTACAAACTGACATCAGGAACCTGGGCTGGCCACTTTTCTTTCCCAAGGAGAAAAAGCTGATCTTTACATCCAGGGGCCTGTGGCCCTGAGTGGCCAGACACCTCCAAAAATTCAAACGATGGAAGATGTGTCGCAGACCCAAGGTGCCCCCAGCTCAAACCTGTGCTGCCCTGACAGTCCCAAGGGAACCCTACAAACTGACATCAGGAACCTGGGCTGGCCACTTTTCTTTCCCAAGGAAAAAGGCTGATCTTTGTCTCCAGGTGCCTGTGGCCCTGAAGTGGCCGGACACCTCCAAAAATCCAAACGATTGAAGATGTGTCGCAGACCCAAGCTGCCCCCACCTCAAACCTGTGCTGCCCTGACAGTCCCAAGGGAACCCTACAAACTGACATCAGGAACCTGGGCTGGCCACTTTTCTTTCCCAGGGAAAAGGACCGGTCTTTGTCTCCAGGGGCCTGTGGCCCTGAGTGGCCGGACACCTCCAAAAATCCAAACGATCGAAGATGTGTCGCAGACCCAAGGTGCCCCCAGCTCAAACCTGTGCTGCCCTGACAGTCCCAAGGGAACCCTACAAACTGACATCAGGAACCTGGGCTGGCCACTTTTCTTTCCCAAGGAAAAAGGCTGATCTTTGCCTCCAGGGGCCTGTGGCACTGAGTGGCCGGACACCTCCAAAAATCCAAACGATCGAAGATGTGTCGCAGACCCAAGCTGCCCCCACCTCAAACCTGTGCTGCCCTGACAGTCCCAAGGGAACCCTACAAACTGACATCAGGAACCTGGGCTAACTACTTTTCTTTCCCAGGGTAAAAGGACCGGTCTGTGTCTCCAGGGGCCTGTGGCCCTGAAGTGGCCGGACACCTCCAAAAATCCAAACGATGGAAGATGTGTCGCAGACCCAAGCTGCCCCCACCTCAATCCTGTGCTGCCCTGACAGTCCCAAGGGAACCCTACAAACTGACATCAGGAACCTGGGCTGGCCACTTTTCTTTCCTAGGGAAAAGGACCGGTCTTTGCCTCCAGGGGCCTGTGGCCCTGAGTGGCCGGACACCTCCAAAAATCCAAACGATCGAAGATGTGTCGCAGACCCAAGCTGCCCCCACCTCAAACCTGTGCTGCCCTGACAGTCCCAAGGGAACCCTACAAACTGACATCAGGAACCTGGGCTGGCCACTTTTCTTTCCCAGGGAAAAGGACCGGTCTTTGTCTCCAGGGGCCTGTGGCCCTGAGTGGCCAGACAACTCCAAAAATCCAAACGATCGAGGATGTGTCGCAGACCCAAGCTGCCCCCACCTCAAACCTGTGCTGCCCTGACAGTCCCAAGGGAACCCTACAAACTGACATCAGGAACCTGGGCTGGCCACTTTTCTTTCCCAAGGAAAAAGGCTGATCTTTGCCTCCAGGGGCCTGTGGCACTGAGTGGCCGGACACCTCCAAAAATCCAAACGATCGAAGATGTGTCGCAGACCCAAGGTGCCGCCACCTCAAACCTGTGCTGCCCTGACAGTCCCAAGGGAACTCTACAAACTGACATCAGGAACCTGGGCTGGCCACTTTTCTTTCCCAGGGAAAAGGACCGGTCTTTGTCTCCAGGGGCCTGTGGCCCTGAAGTGGCCGGACACCTCCAAAAATCCAAACGATCGAAGATGTGTCGCAGACCCAAGGTGCCCCCACCTCAAAGCTGTGCTGCCCTGACAGTCCCAAGGGAACCCTACAAACTGACATCAGGAACCTGGGCTGGCCACTTTTCTTTCCCAGGGAAAAGGACCGGTCTTTGTCTCCAGGGGCCTGTGGCCCTGAGTGGCCAGACAACTCCAAAAATCCAAACGATCGAGGATGTGTCGCAGACCCAAGCTGCCCCCACCTCAAACCTGTGCTGCCCTGACAGTCCCAAGGGAACCCTACAAACTGACATCAGGAACCTGGGCTGGCCACTTTTCTTTCCCAAGGAAAAAGGCTGATCTTTGCCTCCAGGGGCCTGTGGCCCTGAAGTGGCCGGACACCTCCAAAAATCCAAATGATCGAAGATGTGTCGCAGACCCAAGCTGCCCCCAGCTCAAAGCTGTGCTGCCCTGACAGTCCCAAGGGAACCCTACAAACTGACATCAGGAACCTGGGCTGGCCACTTTTCTTTCCCAAGGAGAAAAAGCTGATCTTTACATCCAGGGGCCTGTGGCCCTGAGTGGCCAGACACCTCCAAAAATTCAAACGATGGAAGATGTGTCGCAGACCCAAGGTGCCCCCAGCTCAAACCTGTGCTGCCCTGACAGTCCCAAGGGAACCCTACAAACTGACATCAGGAACCTGGGCTGGCCACTTTTCTTTCCCAAGGAAAAAGGCTGATCTTTGTCTCCAGGTGCCTGTGGCCCTGAAGTGGCCGGACACCTCCAAAAATCCAAACGATTGAAGATGTGTCGCAGACCCAAGCTGCCCCCACCTCAAACCTGTGCTGCCCTGACAGTCCCAAGGGAACCCTACAAACTGACATCAGGAACCTGGGCTGGCCACTTTTCTTTCCCAGGGAAAAGGACCGGTCTTTGTCTCCAGGGGCCTGTGGCCCTGAGTGGCCGGACACCTCCAAAAATCCAAACGATCGAAGATGTGTCGCAGACCCAAGGTGCCCCCAGCTCAAACCTGTGCTGCCCTGACAGTCCCAAGGGAACCCTACAAACTGACATCAGGAACCTGGGCTGGCCACTTTTCTTTCCCAAGGAAAAAGGCTGATCTTTGCCTCCAGGGGCCTGTGGCACTGAGTGGCCGGACACCTCCAAAAATCCAAACGATCGAAGATGTGTCGCAGACCCAAGCTGCCCCCACCTCAAACCTGTGCTGCCCTGACAGTCCCAAGGGAACCCTACAAACTGACATCAGGAACCTGGGCTAACTACTTTTCTTTCCCAGGGTAAAAGGACCGGTCTGTGTCTCCAGGGGCCTGTGGCCCTGAAGTGGCCGGACACCTCCAAAAATCCAAACGATGGAAGATGTGTCGCAGACCCAAGCTGCCCCCACCTCAATCCTGTGCTGCCCTGACAGTCCCAAGGGAACCCTACAAACTGACATCAGGAACCTGGGCTGGCCACTTTTCTTTCCTAGGGAAAAGGACCGGTCTTTGCCTCCAGGGGCCTGTGGCCCTGAGTGGCCGGACACCTCCAAAAATCCAAACGATCGAAGATGTGTCGCAGACCCAAGCTGCCCCCACCTCAAACCTGTGCTGCCCTGACAGTCCCAAGGGAACCCTACAAACTGACATCAGGAACCTGGGCTGGCCACTTTTCTTTCCCAGGGTAAAAGGACCGGTCTTTGTCTCCAGGGGCCTGTGGCCCTGAAGTGGCCGGACACCTCCAAAAATCCAAACGATCGAGGATGTGTCGCAGACCCAAGCTGCCCCCACCTCAAACCTGTGCTGCCCTGACAGTCCCAAGGGAACCCTACAAACTGACATCAGGAACCTGGGCTGGCCACTTTTCTTTCCCAAGGAAAAAGGCTGATCTTTGCCTCCAGGGGCCTGTGGCCCTGAGTGGCCGGACACCTCCAAAAATCCAAACGATCGAGGATGTGTCGCAGACCCAAGGTGCCCCCACCTCAAAGCTGTGCTGCCCTGACAGTCCCAAGGGAACCCTACAAACTGACATCAGGAACCTGGGCTGGCCACTTTTCTTTCCCAGGGAAAAGGACCGGTCTTTGTCTCCAGGGGCCTGTGGCCCTGAAGTGGCCGGACACCTCCAAAAATCCAAACGATCGAAGATGTGTCACAGACCCAAGCTGCCCCCACCTCAAACCTGTGCTGCCCTGACAGTCCCAACGGAACCCTACAAACTGACATCAGGAACCTGGGCTGGCCACTTTTCTTTCCCAAGGAAAAAGGCTGATCTTTGCCTCCAGGGGCCTGTGGCACTGAGTGGCCGGACACCTCCAAAAATCCAAACGATCGAAGATGTGTCGCAGACCCAAGGTGCCCCCACCTCAAAGCTGTGCTGCCCTGACAGTCCCAAGGGAACCCTACAAACTGACATCAGGAACCTGGGCTGGCCACTTTTCTTTCCCAGGGAAAAGGACCGGTCTTTGTCTCCAGGGGCCTGTGGCCCTGAGTGGCCAGACAACTCCAAAAATCCAAACGATCGAGGATGTGTCGCAGACCCAAGCTGCCCCCACCTCAAACCTGTGCTGCCCTGACAGTCCCAAGGGAACCCTACAAACTGACATCAGGAACCTGGGCTGGCCACTTTTCTTTCCCAAGGAAAAAGGCTGATCTTTGCCTCCAGGGGCCTGTGGCCCTGAAGTGGCCGGACACCTCCAAAAATCCAAATGATCGAAGATGTGTCGCAGACCCAAGCTGCCCCCACCTCAAACCTGTGCTGCCCTGACAGTCCCAAGGGAACCCTACAAACTGACATCAGGAACCTGGGCTGGCCACTTTTCTTTCCCAAGGAGAAAAAGCTGATCTTTACATCCAGGGGCCTGTGGCCCTGAGTGGCCAGACACCTCCAAAAATTCAAACGATGGAAGATGTGTCGCAGACCCAAGGTGCCCCCAGCTCAAAGCTGTGCTGCCCTGACAGTCCCAAGGGAACCCTACAAACTGACATCAGGAACCTGGGCTGGCCACTTTTCTTTCCCAAGGAAAAAGGCTGATCTTTGTCTCCAGGTGCCTGTGGCCCTGAAGTGGCCGGACACCTCCAAAAATCCAAACGATTGAAGATGTGTCGCAGACCCAAGCTGCCCCCACCTCAAAGCTGTGCTGCCCTGACAGTCCCAAGGGAACCCTACAAACTGACATCAGGAACCTGGGCTGGCCACTTTTCTTTCCCAGGGAAAACGACCGGTCTTTGCCTCCAGGGGCCTGTGGCCCTGAGTGGCCGGACACCTCCAAATATCCAAACGATCGAAGATGTGTCGCAGACCCAAGCTGCCCCCAGCTCAAACCTGTGCTGCCCTGACAGTCCCAAGGGAACCCTACAAACTGACATCAGGAACCTGGGCTGGCCACTTTTCTTTCCCAAGGAAAAAGGCTGATCTTTGCCTCCAGGGGCCTGTGGCACTGAGTGGCCGGACACCTCCAAAAATCCAAACGATCGAAGATGTGTCGCAGACCCAAGCTGCCCCCACCTCAAACCTGTGCTGCCCTGACAGTCCCAAGGGAACCCTACAAACTGACATCAGGAACCTGGGCTGGACACTTTTCTTTCCCAGGGAAAAGGACCGGTCTTTGTCTCCAGGGGCCTGTGGCCCTGAAGTGGCCGGACACCTCCAAAAATCCAAACGATCGAAGATGTGTCGCAGACCCAAGCTGCCGCCACCTCAAAGCTGTGCTGCCCTGACAGTCCCAAGGGAACCCTACAAACTGACATCAGGAACCTGGGCTGGCCACTTTTCTTTCCCAAGGAAAAAAGGCTGATCTTTGCCTCCAGGGGCCTGTGGCCCGGAGTGGCCAGACACCTCCAAAAATCCAAACGATCGAAGATGTGTCGCAGACCCAAGCTGCCCCCACCTCAAACCTGTGCTGCCCTGACAGTCCCAAGGGAACCCTACAAACTGACATCAGGAACCTGGGCTGGCCACTTTTCTTTCCCAAGGAAAAGGACCGGTCTTTGCCTCCAGGGGCCTGTGGCCCTGAATGGCCGGACACCTCCAAAAATCCAAACGATCGAAGATGTGTCGCAGACCCAAGCTGCCCCCCACCTCAAACCTGTGCTGCCCTGACAGTCCCAAGGGAACCCTACAAACTGACATCAGGAACCTGGGCTGGCCACTTTTCTTTCCCAGGGAAAAGGACCGGTCTTTGTCTCCAGGGGCCTGTGGCCCTGAGTGGCCAGACAACTCCAAAAATCCAAACGATCGAGGATGTGTCGCAGACCCAAGCTGCCCCCACCTCAAACCTGTGCTGCCCTGACAGTCCCAAGGGAACCCTACAAACTGACATCAGGAACCTGGGCTGGCCACTTTTCTTTCCCAAGGAAAAAGGCTGATCTTTGCCTCCAGGGGCCTGTGGCACTGAGTGGCCGGACACCTCCAAAAATCCAAACGATCGAAGATGTGTCGCAGACCCAAGGTGCCGCCACCTCAAACCTGTGCTGCCCTGACAGTCCCAAGGGAACTCTACAAACTGACATCAGGAACCTGGGCTGGCCACTTTTCTTTCCCAGGGAAAAGGACCGGTCTTTGTCTCCAGGGGCCTGTGGCCCTGAAGTGGCCGGACACCTCCAAAAATCCAAACGATCGAAGATGTGTCGCAGACCCAAGGTGCCCCCACCTCAAAGCTGTGCTGCCCTGACAGTCCCAAGGGAACCCTACAAACTGACATCAGGAACCTGGGCTGGCCACTTTTCTTTCCCAGGGAAAAGGACCGGTCTTTGTCTCCAGGGGCCTGTGGCCCTGAGTGGCCAGACAACTCCAAAAATCCAAACGATCGAGGATGTGTCGCAGACCCAAGCTGCCCCCACCTCAAACCTGTGCTGCCCTGACAGTCCCAAGGGAACCCTACAAACTGACATCAGGAACCTGGGCTGGCCACTTTTCTTTCCCAAGGAAAAAGGCTGATCTTTGCCTCCAGGGGCCTGTGGCCCTGAAGTGGCCGGACACCTCCAAAAATCCAAATGATCGAAGATGTGTCGCAGACCCAAGCTGCCCCCAGCTCAAAGCTGTGCTGCCCTGACAGTCCCAAGGGAACCCTACAAACTGACATCAGGAACCTGGGCTGGCCACTTTTCTTTCCCAAGGAGAAAAAGCTGATCTTTACATCCAGGGGCCTGTGGCCCTGAGTGGCCAGACACCTCCAAAAATTCAAACGATGGAAGATGTGTCGCAGACCCAAGGTGCCCCCAGCTCAAACCTGTGCTGCCCTGACAGTCCCAAGGGAACCCTACAAACTGACATCAGGAACCTGGGCTGGCCACTTTTCTTTCCCAAGGAAAAAGGCTGATCTTTGTCTCCAGGTGCCTGTGGCCCTGAAGTGGCCGGACACCTCCAAAAATCCAAACGATTGAAGATGTGTCGCAGACCCAAGCTGCCCCCACCTCAAACCTGTGCTGCCCTGACAGTCCCAAGGGAACCCTACAAACTGACATCAGGAACCTGGGCTGGCCACTTTTCTTTCCCAGGGAAAAGGACCGGTCTTTGTCTCCAGGGGCCTGTGGCCCTGAGTGGCCGGACACCTCCAAAAATCCAAACGATCGAAGATGTGTCGCAGACCCAAGGTGCCCCCAGCTCAAACCTGTGCTGCCCTGACAGTCCCAAGGGAACCCTACAAACTGACATCAGGAACCTGGGCTGGCCACTTTTCTTTCCCAAGGAAAAAGGCTGATCTTTGCCTCCAGGGGCCTGTGGCACTGAGTGGCCGGACACCTCCAAAAATCCAAACGATCGAAGATGTGTCGCAGACCCAAGCTGCCCCCACCTCAAACCTGTGCTGCCCTGACAGTCCCAAGGGAACCCTACAAACTGACATCAGGAACCTGGGCTAACTACTTTTCTTTCCCAGGGTAAAAGGACCGGTCTGTGTCTCCAGGGGCCTGTGGCCCTGAAGTGGCCGGACACCTCCAAAAATCCAAACGATGGAAGATGTGTCGCAGACCCAAGCTGCCCCCACCTCAATCCTGTGCTGCCCTGACAGTCCCAAGGGAACCCTACAAACTGACATCAGGAACCTGGGCTGGCCACTTTTCTTTCCTAGGGAAAAGGACCGGTCTTTGCCTCCAGGGGCCTGTGGCCCTGAGTGGCCGGACACCTCCAAAAATCCAAACGATCGAAGATGTGTCGCAGACCCAAGCTGCCCCCACCTCAAACCTGTGCTGCCCTGACAGTCCCAAGGGAACCCTACAAACTGACATCAGGAACCTGGGCTGGCCACTTTTCTTTCCCAGGGTAAAAGGACCGGTCTTTGTCTCCAGGGGCCTGTGGCCCTGAAGTGGCCGGACACCTCCAAAAATCCAAACGATCGAGGATGTGTCGCAGACCCAAGCTGCCCCCACCTCAAACCTGTGCTGCCCTGACAGTCCCAAGGGAACCCTACAAACTGACATCAGGAACCTGGGCTGGCCACTTTTCTTTCCCAAGGAAAAAGGCTGATCTTTGCCTCCAGGGGCCTGTGGCCCTGAGTGGCCGGACACCTCCAAAAATCCAAACGATCGAGGATGTGTCGCAGACCCAAGGTGCCCCCACCTCAAAGCTGTGCTGCCCTGACAGTCCCAAGGGAACCCTACAAACTGACATCAGGAACCTGGGCTGGCCACTTTTCTTTCCCAGGGAAAAGGACCGGTCTTTGTCTCCAGGGGCCTGTGGCCCTGAAGTGGCCGGACACCTCCAAAAATCCAAACGATCGAAGATGTGTCACAGACCCAAGCTGCCCCCACCTCAAACCTGTGCTGCCCTGACAGTCCCAACGGAACCCTACAAACTGACATCAGGAACCTGGGCTGGCCACTTTTCTTTCCCAAGGAAAAAGGCTGATCTTTGCCTCCAGGGGCCTGTGGCACTGAGTGGCCGGACACCTCCAAAAATCCAAACGATCGAAGATGTGTCGCAGACCCAAGGTGCCCCCACCTCAAAGCTGTGCTGCCCTGACAGTCCCAAGGGAACCCTACAAACTGACATCAGGAACCTGGGCTGGCCACTTTTCTTTCCCAGGGAAAAGGACCGGTCTTTGTCTCCAGGGGCCTGTGGCCCTGAGTGGCCAGACAACTCCAAAAATCCAAACGATCGAGGATGTGTCGCAGACCCAAGCTGCCCCCACCTCAAACCTGTGCTGCCCTGACAGTCCCAAGGGAACCCTACAAACTGACATCAGGAACCTGGGCTGGCCACTTTTCTTTCCCAAGGAAAAAGGCTGATCTTTGCCTCCAGGGGCCTGTGGCCCTGAAGTGGCCGGACACCTCCAAAAATCCAAATGATCGAAGATGTGTCGCAGACCCAAGCTGCCCCCACCTCAAACCTGTGCTGCCCTGACAGTCCCAAGGGAACCCTACAAACTGACATCAGGAACCTGGGCTGGCCACTTTTCTTTCCCAAGGAGAAAAAGCTGATCTTTACATCCAGGGGCCTGTGGCCCTGAGTGGCCAGACACCTCCAAAAATTCAAACGATGGAAGATGTGTCGCAGACCCAAGGTGCCCCCAGCTCAAAGCTGTGCTGCCCTGACAGTCCCAAGGGAACCCTACAAACTGACATCAGGAACCTGGGCTGGCCACTTTTCTTTCCCAAGGAAAAAGGCTGATCTTTGTCTCCAGGTGCCTGTGGCCCTGAAGTGGCCGGACACCTCCAAAAATCCAAACGATTGAAGATGTGTCGCAGACCCAAGCTGCCCCCACCTCAAAGCTGTGCTGCCCTGACAGTCCCAAGGGAACCCTACAAACTGACATCAGGAACCTGGGCTGGCCACTTTTCTTTCCCAGGGAAAACGACCGGTCTTTGCCTCCAGGGGCCTGTGGCCCTGAGTGGCCGGACACCTCCAAATATCCAAACGATCGAAGATGTGTCGCAGACCCAAGCTGCCCCCAGCTCAAACCTGTGCTGCCCTGACAGTCCCAAGGGAACCCTACAAACTGACATCAGGAACCTGGGCTGGCCACTTTTCTTTCCCAAGGAAAAAGGCTGATCTTTGCCTCCAGGGGCCTGTGGCACTGAGTGGCCGGACACCTCCAAAAATCCAAACGATCGAAGATGTGTCGCAGACCCAAGCTGCCCCCACCTCAAAGCTGTGCTGCCCTGACAGTCCCAAGGGAACCCTACAAACTGACATCAGGAACCTGGGCTGGACACTTTTCTTTCCCAGGGAAAAGGACCGGTCTTTGTCTCCAGGGGCCTGTGGCCCTGAAGTGGCCGGACACCTCCAAAAATCCAAACGATCGAAGATGTGTCGCAGACCCAAGCTGCCGCCACCTCAAACCTGTGCTGCCCTGACAGTCCCAAGGGAACCCTACAAACTGACATCAGGAACCTGGGCTGGCCACTTTTCTTTCCCAAGGAAAAAAGGCTGATCTTTGCCTCCAGGGGCCTGTGGCCCGGAGTGGCCAGACACCTCCAAAAATCCAAACGATCGAAGATGTGTCGCAGACCCAAGCTGCCCCCACCTCAAACCTGTGCTGCCCTGACAGTCCCAAGGGAACCCTACAAACTGACATCAGGAACCTGGGCTGGCCACTTTTCTTTCCCAAGGAAAAGGACCGGTCTTTGCCTCCAGGGGCCTGTGGCCCTGAATGGCCGGACACCTCCAAAAATCCAAACGATCGAAGATGTGTCGCAGACCCAAGGTGCCCCCACCTCAAAGCTGTGCTGCCCTGACAGTCCCAAGGGAACCCTACAAACTGACATCAGGAACCTGGGCTGGCCACTTTTCTTTCCCAGGGAAAAGGACCGGTCTTTTTCTCCAGGGGCCTGTGGCCCTGAGTGGCCAGACAACTCCAAAAATCCAAACGATCGAGGATGTGTCGCAGACCCAAGCTGCCCCCACCTCAAACCTGTGCTGCCCTGACAGTCCCAAGGGAACCCTACAAACTGACATCAGGAACCTGGGCTGGCCACTTTTCTTTCCCAAGGAAAAAGGCTGATCTTTGCCTCCAGGGGCCTGTGGCCCTGAAGTGGCCGGACACCTCCAAAAATCCAAATGATCGAAGATGTGTCGCAGACCCAAGCTGCCCCCACCTCAAACCTGTGCTGCCCTGACAGTCCCAAGGGAACCCTACAAACTGACATCAGGAACCTGGGCTGGCCACTTTTCTTTCCCAAGGAGAAAAAGCTGATCTTTACATCCAGGGGCCTGTGGCCCTGAGTGGCCAGACACCTCCAAAAATTCAAACGATGGAAGATGTGTCGCAGACCCAAGGTGCCCCCAGCTCAAAGCTGTGCTGCCCTGACAGTCCCAAGGGAACCCTACAAACTGACATCAGGAACCTGGGCTGGCCACTTTTCTTTCCCAAGGAAAAAGGCTGATCTTTGTCTCCAGGTGCCTGTGGCCCTGAAGTGGCCGGACACCTCCAAAAATCCAAACGATTGAAGATGTGTCGCAGACCCAAGCTGCCCCCACCTCAAAGCTGTGCTGCCCTGACAGTCCCAAGGGAACCCTACAAACTGACATCAGGAACCTGGGCTGGCCACTTTTCTTTCCCAGGGAAAACGACCGGTCTTTGCCTCCAGGGGCCTGTGGCCCTGAGTGGCCGGACACCTCCAAAAATCCAAACGATCGAAGATGTGTCGCAGACCCAAGCTGCCCCCAGCTCAAACCTGTGCTGCCCTGACAGTCCCAAGGGAACCCTACAAACTGACATCAGGAACCTGGGCTGGCCACTTTTCTTTCCCAAGGAAAAAGGCTGATCTTTGCCTCCAGGGGCCTGTGGCACTGAGTGGCCGGACACCTCCAAAAATCCAAACGATCGAAGATGTGTCGCAGACCCAAGCTGCCCCCACCTCAAACCTGTGCTGCCCTGACAGTCCCAAGGGAACCCTACAAACTGACATCAGGAACCTGGGCTGGACACTTTTCTTTCCCAGGGAAAAGGACCGGTCTTTGTCTCCAGGGGCCTGTGGCCCTGAAGTGGCCGGACACCTCCAAAAATCCAAACGATCGAAGATGTGTCGCAGACCCAAGCTGCCGCCACCTCAAAGCTGTGCTGCCCTGACAGTCCCAAGGGAACCCTACAAACTGACATCAGGAACCTGGGCTGGCCACTTTTCTTTCCCAAGGAAAAAAGGCTGATCTTTGCCTCCAGGGGCCTGTGGCCCGGAGTGGCCAGACACCTCCAAAAATCCAAACGATCGAAGATGTGTCGCAGACCCAAGCTGCCCCCACCTCAAACCTGTGCTGCCCTGACAGTCCCAAGGGAACCCTACAAACTGACATCAGGAACCTGGGCTGGCCACTTTTCTTTCCCAAGGAAAAGGACCGGTCTTTGCCTCCAGGGGCCTGTGGCCCTGAATGGCCGGACACCTCCAAAAATCCAAACGATCGAAGATGTGTCGCAGACCCAAGCTGCCCCCACCTCAAACCTGTGCTGCCCTGACAGTCCCAAGGGAACCCTACAAACTGACATCAGGAACCTGGGCTAACTACTTTTCTTTCCCAGGGTAAAAGGACCGGTCTATGTCTCCAGGGGCCTGTGGCCCTGAAGTGGCCGGACACCTCCAAAAATCCAAACGATGGAAGATGTGTCGCAGACCCAAGCTGCCCCCACCTCAAACCTGTGCTGCCCTGACAGTCCCAAGGGAACCCTACAAACTGACATCAGGAACCTGGGCTGGCCACTTTTCTTTCCTAGGGAAAAGGACCGGTCTTTGCCTCCAGGGACCTGTGGCCCTGAATGGCCGGACACCTCCAAAAATCCAAACGATCGAAGATGTGTCGCAGACCCAAGCTGCCCCCACCTCAAAGCTGTGCTGCCCTGACAGTCCCAAGGGAACCCTACAAACTGACATCAGGAACCTGGGCTGGCCACTTTTCTTTCCCAGGGAAAAGGACCGGTCTTTGTCTCCAGGGGCCTGTGGCCCTGAAGTGGCCGGACACCTCCAAAAATCCAAACGATCGAAGATGTGTCGCAGACCCAAGCTGCCCCCACCTCAAACCTGTGCTGCCCTGACAGTCCCAAGGGAACCCTACAAACTGACATCAGGAACCTGGGCTGGCCACTTTTCTTTCCCAAGGAAAAGGACCGGTCTTTGCCTCCAGGGGCCTGTGGCCCTGAATGGCCGGACACCTCCAAAAATCCAAACGATCGAAGATGTGTCGCAGACCCAAGGTGCCCCCACCTCAAAGCTGTGCTGCCCTGACAGTCCCAAGGGAACCCTACAAACTGACATCAGGAACCTGGGCTGGCCACTTTTCTTTCCCAGGGAAAAGGACCGGTCTTTTTCTCCAGGGGCCTGTGGCCCTGAGTGGCCAGACAACTCCAAAAATCCAAACGATCGAGGATGTGTCGCAGACCCAAGCTGCCCCCACCTCAAACCTGTGCTGCCCTGACAGTCCCAAGGGAACCCTACAAACTGACATCAGGAACCTGGGCTGGCCACTTTTCTTTCCCAAGGAAAAAGGCTGATCTTTGCCTCCAGGGGCCTGTGGCCCTGAAGTGGCCGGACACCTCCAAAAATCCAAATGATCGAAGATGTGTCGCAGACCCAAGCTGCCCCCACCTCAAACCTGTGCTGCCCTGACAGTCCCAAGGGAACCCTACAAACTGACATCAGGAACCTGGGCTGGCCACTTTTCTTTCCCAAGGAGAAAAAGCTGATCTTTACATCCAGGGGCCTGTGGCCCTGAGTGGCCAGACACCTCCAAAAATTCAAACGATGGAAGATGTGTCGCAGACCCAAGGTGCCCCCAGCTCAAAGCTGTGCTGCCCTGACAGTCCCAAGGGAACCCTACAAACTGACATCAGGAACCTGGGCTGGCCACTTTTCTTTCCCAAGGAAAAAGGCTGATCTTTGTCTCCAGGTGCCTGTGGCCCTGAAGTGGCCGGACACCTCCAAAAATCCAAACGATTGAAGATGTGTCGCAGACCCAAGCTGCCCCCACCTCAAAGCTGTGCTGCCCTGACAGTCCCAAGGGAACCCTACAAACTGACATCAGGAACCTGGGCTGGCCACTTTTCTTTCCCAGGGAAAACGACCGGTCTTTGCCTCCAGGGGCCTGTGGCCCTGAGTGGCCGGACACCTCCAAAAATCCAAACGATCGAAGATGTGTCGCAGACCCAAGCTGCCCCCAGCTCAAACCTGTGCTGCCCTGACAGTCCCAAGGGAACCCTACAAACTGACATCAGGAACCTGGGCTGGCCACTTTTCTTTCCCAAGGAAAAAGGCTGATCTTTGCCTCCAGGGGCCTGTGGCACTGAGTGGCCGGACACCTCCAAAAATCCAAACGATCGAAGATGTGTCGCAGACCCAAGCTGCCCCCACCTCAAACCTGTGCTGCCCTGACAGTCCCAAGGGAACCCTACAAACTGACATCAGGAACCTGGGCTGGACACTTTTCTTTCCCAGGGAAAAGGACCGGTCTTTGTCTCCAGGGGCCTGTGGCCCTGAAGTGGCCGGACACCTCCAAAAATCCAAACGATCGAAGATGTGTCGCAGACCCAAGCTGCCGCCACCTCAAAGCTGTGCTGCCCTGACAGTCCCAAGGGAACCCTACAAACTGACATCAGGAACCTGGGCTGGCCACTTTTCTTTCCCAAGGAAAAAAGGCTGATCTTTGCCTCCAGGGGCCTGTGGCCCGGAGTGGCCAGACACCTCCAAAAATCCAAACGATCGAAGATGTGTCGCAGACCCAAGCTGCCCCCACCTCAAACCTGTGCTGCCCTGACAGTCCCAAGGGAACCCTACAAACTGACATCAGGAACCTGGGCTGGCCACTTTTCTTTCCCAAGGAAAAGGACCGGTCTTTGCCTCCAGGGGCCTGTGGCCCTGAATGGCCGGACACCTCCAAAAATCCAAACGATCGAAGATGTGTCGCAGACCCAAGCTGCCCCCACCTCAAACCTGTGCTGCCCTGACAGTCCCAAGGGAACCCTACAAACTGACATCAGGAACCTGGGCTAACTACTTTTCTTTCCCAGGGTAAAAGGACCGGTCTATGTCTCCAGGGGCCTGTGGCCCTGAAGTGGCCGGACACCTCCAAAAATCCAAACGATGGAAGATGTGTCGCAGACCCAAGCTGCCCCCACCTCAAACCTGTGCTGCCCTGACAGTCCCAAGGGAACCCTACAAACTGACATCAGGAACCTGGGCTGGCCACTTTTCTTTCCTAGGGAAAAGGACCGGTCTTTGCCTCCAGGGACCTGTGGCCCTGAATGGCCGGACACCTCCAAAAATCCAAACGATCGAAGATGTGTCGCAGACCCAAGCTGCCCCCACCTCAAAGCTGTGCTGCCCTGACAGTCCCAAGGGAACCCTACAAACTGACATCAGGAACCTGGGCTGGCCACTTTTCTTTCCCAGGGAAAAGGACCGGTCTTTGTCTCCAGGGGCCTGTGGCCCTGAAGTGGCCGGACACCTCCAAAAATCCAAACGATCGAAGATGTGTCGCAGACCCAAGCTGCCCCCACCTCAAACCTGTGCTGCCCTGACAGTCCCAAGGGAACCCTACAAACTGACATCAGGAACCTGGGCTGGCCACTTTTCTTTCCTAGGGAAAAGGACCGGTCTTTGCCTCCAGGGGCCTGTGGCCCTGAATGGCTGGACACCTCCAAAAATCCAAACGATTGAAGATGTGTCGCAGACCCAAGCTGCCCCCACCTCAAAGCTGTGCTGCCCTGACAGTCCCAAGGGAACCCTACAAACTGACATCAGGAACCTGGGCTGGCCACTTTTCTTTCCCAGGGTAAAAGGACCGGTCTTTGTCTCCAGGGGCCTGTGGCCCTGAAGTGGCCGGACACCTCCAAAAATCCAAACGATCGAAGATGTGTCGCAGACCCAAGCTGCCCCCACCTCAAACCTGTGCTGCCCTGACAGTCCCAAGGGAACCCTACAAACTGACATCAGGAACCTGGGCTGGCCACTTTTCTTTCCCAAGGAAAAAGGCTGATCTTTGTCTCCAGGGGCCTGTGGTCCTGAGTGGCCGGACACCTCCAAAAATCCAAACGATCGAGGATGTGTCGCAGACCCAAGCTGCCCCCACCTCAAAGCTGTGCTGCCCTGACAGTCCCAAGGGAACCCTACAAACTGACATCAGGAACCTGGGCTGGCCACTTTTCTTTCCCAGGGAAAAGGACCGGTCTTTGTCTCCAGGGGCCTGTGGCCCTGAGTGGCCGGACACCTCCAAAAATCCAAACGATCGAGGATGTGTCGCAGACCCAAGCTGCCCCCACCTCAAACCTGTGCTGCCCTGACAGTCCCAAGGGAACCCTACAAACTGACATCAGGAACCTGGGCTGGCCACTTTTCTTTCCCAAGGAAAAAGGCTGATCTTTGCCTCCAGGGGCCTGTGGCCCTGAAGTGGCCGGACACCTCCAAAAATCCAAACGATCGAAGATGTGTCGCAGACCCAAGCTGCCCCCACCTCAAACCTGTGCTGCCCTGACAGTCCCAAGGGAACCCTACAAACTGACATCAGGAACCTGGGCTGGCCACTTTTCTTTCCCAAGGAAAAAGGCTGATCTTTGTCTCCAGGGGCCTGTGGTCCTGAGTGGCCGGACACCTCCAAAAATCCAAACGATCGAGGATGTGTCGCAGACCCAAGGTGCCCCCACCTCAAAGCTGTGCTGCCCTGACAGTCCCAAGGGAACCCTACAAACTGACATCAGGAACCTGGGCTGGCCACTTTTCTTTCCCAGGGAAAAGGACCGGTCTTTGTTTCCAGGGGCCTGTGGCACTGAAGTGGCCGGACACCTCCAAAAATCCAAACGATCGAAGATGTGTCGCAGACCCAAGCTGCCCCCACCTCAAACCTGTGCTGCCCTGACAGTCCCAAGGGAACCCTACAAACTGACATCAGGAACCTGGGCTGGCCACTTTTCTTTCCCAGGTAAAAGGACTGGTCTTTGTCTCCAGGGGCCTGTGGCCCTGAAGTGGCCGGACACCTCCAAAAATCCAAACGATCGAAGATGTGTCGCAGACCCAAGCTGCCAGCATCTCAAAGCTGTGCTGCCCTGACAGTCCCAAGGGAACCCTACAAACTGACATCAGGAACCTGGGCTGGCCACTTTTCTTTCCCAGGGTAAAAGGACTGGTCTTTGTCTCCAGGGGCCTGTGGCCCTGAAGTGGCCGGACACCTCCAAAAATCCAAACGATGGAAGATGTGTCGCAGACCCAAGCTGCCCCCACCTCAAACCTGTGCTGCCCTGACAGTCCCAAGGGAACCCTACAAACTGACATCAGGAACCTGGGCTGGCCACTTTTCTTTCCCAGGGAAAAGGACCGGTCTTTGTCTCCAGGGGCCTGTGGCCCTGAAGTGGCCGGACACCTCCAAAAATCCAAACGATCGAAGATGTGTCGCAGACCCAAGCTGCCCCCACCTCAAACCTGTGCTGCCCTGACAGTCCCAAGGGAACCCTACAAACTGACATCAGGAACCTGGGCTGGCCACTTTTCTTTCCCAGGAAAAAGGACCGGTCTGTGTCTACAGGGGCCTGTGGCCCTGAAGTGGCCGGACACCTCCAAAAATCCAAACGATCGAAGATGTTTCGCAGACCCAAGCTGCCCCCACCTCAAACCTGTGCTGCCCTGACAGTCCCAAGGGAACCCTACAAACTGACATCAGGAACCTGGGCTGGCCACTTTTCTTTCCTAGGGAAAAGGACCGGTCTTTGCCTCCAGGGGCCTGTGGCCCTGAATGGCCGGACACCTCCAAAAATCCAAACGATCGAAGATGTGTCGCAGACCCAAGCTGCCCCCACCTCAAACCTGTGCTGCCCTGACAGTCCCAAGGGAACCCTACAAACTGACATCAGGAACCTGGGCTGGCCACTTTTCTTTCCCAGGAAAAAGGCTGATCTTTGCCTCCAGGGGTCTGTGGCCCTGAGTGGCCGGACACCTCCAAAAATCCAAACGATCGAAGATGTGTCGCAGACCCAAGCTGCCCCCACCTCAAACCTGTGCTGCCCTGACAGTCCCAAGGGAACCCTACAAACTGACATCAGGAACCTGGGCTGGCCACTTTTCTTTCCCAAGGAAAAAGGCTGATCTTTGCCTCCAGGGGCCTGTGGCACTGAGTGGCCGGACACCTCCAAAAATCCAAACGATCGAAGATGTGTCGCAGACCCAAGGTGCCGCCACCTCAAACCTGTGCTGCCCTGACAGTCCCAAGGGAACCCTACAAACTGACATCAGGAACCTGGGCTGGCCACTTTTCTTTCCCAGGGAAAAGGACCGGTCTTTGTCTCCAGGGGCCTGTGGCCCTGAAGTGGCCGGACACCTCCAAAAATCCAAACAATCGAAGATGTGTCGCAGACCCAAGGTGCCCCCACCTCAAAGCTGTGCTGCCCTGACAGTCCCAAGGGAACCCTACAAACTGACATCAGGAACCTGGGCTGGCCACTTTTCTTTCCCAGGGAAAAGGACCGGTCTTTGTCTCCAGGGGCCTGTGGCCCTGAGTGGCCGGACACCTCCAAAAATCCAAACGATCGAAGATGTGTCGCAGACCCAAGCTGCCCCCAGCTCAAAGCTGTGCTGCCCTGACAGTCCCAAGGGAACCCTACAAACTGACATCAGGAACCTGGGCTGGCCACTTTTCTTTCCTAGGGAAAAGGACCGGTCTTTGCCTCCAGGGGCCTGTGGCCCTGAATGGCTGGACACCTCCAAAAATCCAAACGATCGAAGATGTGTCGCAGACCCAAGGTGCCCCCACCTCAAACCTGTGCTGCCCTGACAGTCCCAAGGGAACCCTACAAACTGACATCAGGAACCTGGGCTGGCCACTTTTCTTTCCCAGGGAAAAGGACCGGTCTTTGTCTCCAGGGGCCTGTGGCCCTGAGTGGCCGGACACCTCCAAAAATCCAAACGATCGAAGATGTGTCGCAGACCCAAGGTGCCCCCACCTCAAACCTGTGCTGCCCTGACAGTCCCAAGGGAACCCTACAAACTGACATCAGGAACCTGGGCTGGCCACTTTTCTTTCCCAAGGAAAAAAGGCTGATCTTTGCCTCCAGGGGCCTGTGGCCCGGAGTGGCCAGACACCTCCAAAAATCCAAACGATCGAAGATGTGTCGCAGACTCAAGCTGCCCCCACCTCAAACCTGTGCTGCCCTGACAGTCCCAAGGGAACCCTACAAACTGACATCAGGAACCTGGGCTGGCCACTTTTCTTTCCCAGGGAAAAGGACCGGTCTTTGTCTCCAGGGACCTGTGGCCCTGAAGTGGCCGGACACCTCCAAAAATCCAAACGATGGAAGATGTGTCGCAGACCCAAGCTGCCCCCACCTCAAACCTGTGCTGCCCTGACAGTCCCAAGGGAACCCTACAAACTGACATCAGGAACCCGGGCTGGCCATTTTTCTTTCCCAGGGAAAAGGACCGGTCTTTGTCTCCAGGGGCCTGTGGCCCTGAAGTGGCCGGACACCTCCAAAAATCCAAACGATCGAAGATGTTTCGCAGACCCAAGCTGCCCCCACCTCAAACCTGTGCTGCCCTGACAGTCCCAAGGGAACCCTACAAACTGACATCAGGAACCTGGGCTGGCCACTTTTCTTTCCCAAGGAAAAAGGCTGATCTTTGCCTCCAGGGGCCTGTGGCCCGGAGTGGCCGGACACCTCCAAAAATCCAAACGATCGAAGATGTGTCGCAGACCCAAGCTGCCCCCACCTCAAACCTGTGCTGCCCTGACAGTCCCAAGGGAACCCTACAAACTGACATCAGGAACCTGGGCTGGCCACTTTTCTTTCCCAGGATAAAAGGACCGGTCTTTGTCTCCAGGGGCCTGTGGCCCTGAGTGGCCGGACACCTCCAAAAATCCAAACGATGGAAGATGTGTCGCAGACCCAAGGTGCCCCCACCTCAAACCTGTGCTGCCCTGACAGTCCCAAGGGAACCCTACAAACTGACATCAGGAACCTTGGCTGGCCACTTTTCTTTCCCAAGGAAAAAAGGCTGATCTTTGCCTCCAGGGGCCTGTGGCCCGGAGTGGCCAGACACCTCCAAAAATCCAAACGATGGAAGATGTGTCGCAGACCCAAGCTGCCCCCACCTCAAACCTGTGCTGCCCTGACAGTCCCAAGGGAACCCTACAAACTGACATCAGGAACCTGGGCTGGCCACTTTTCTTTCCCAGGACAAAGGCTGATCTTTGCCTCCAGGGGTCTGTGGCCCTGAGTGGCCGGACACCTCCAAAAATCCAAACGATCGAATATGTGTCGCAGACCCAAGCTGCCCCCCACCTCAAACCTGTGCTGCCCTGACAGTCCCAAGGGAACCCTACAAACTGACATCAGGAACCTGGGCTGGCCACTTTTCTTTCCCAAGGAAAAAGGCTGATCTTTGCCTCCAGGGGCCTGTGGCCCGGAGTGGCCAGACACCTCCAAAAATCCAAACGATGGAAGATGTGTCGCAGACCCAAGCTGCCCCCACCTCAAAGCTGTGCTGCCCTGACAGTCCCAAGGGAACCCTACAAACTGACATCAGGAACCTGGGCTGGCCACTTTTCTTTCCCAAGGAAAAAAGGCTGATCTTTGCCTCCAGGGGCCTGTGGCCCTGAGTGGCCAGACACCTCCAAAAATCCAAACGATCGAAGATGTGTCGCAGACCCAAGCTGCCCCCACCTCAAACCTGTGCTGCCCTGACAGTCCCAAGGGAACCCTACAAACTGACATCAGGAACCTGGGCTGGCCACTTTTCTGTCCCAGGACAAAGGCTGATCTTTGCCTCCAGGGGTCTGTGGCCCTGAGTGGCCGGACACCTCCAAAAATCCAAACGATCGAATATGTGTCGCAGACCCAAGCTGCCCCCCACCTCAAACCTGTGCTGCCCTGACAGTCCCAAGGGAACCCTACAAACTGACATCAGGAACCTGGGCTGGCCACTTTTCTTTCCCAAGGAAAAAGGCTGATCTTTGCCTCCAGGGGCCTGTGGCCCTGAAGTGGCCGGACACCTCCAAAAATCCAAACGATGGAAGATGTGTCGCAGACCCAAGCTGCCCCCACCTCAAAGCTGTGCTGCCCTGACAGTCCCAAGGGAACCCTACAAACTGACATCAGGAACCTGGGCTGGCCACTTTTCTTTCCCAGGGAAAAGGACCGGTCTTTGTCTCCAGGGGCCTGTGGCCCTGAGTGGCCGGACACCTCCAAAAATCCAAACGATCGAAGATGTGTCGCAGACCCAAGGTGCCCCCACCTCAAACCTGTGCTACCCTGACAGTCCCAAGGGAACCCTACAAACTGACATCAGGAACCTGGGCTGGCCACTTTTCTTTCCCAAGGAAAAAGGCTGATCTTTGCCTCCAGGGGCCTGTGGCACTGAGTGGCCGGACACCTCCAAAAATCCAAACAATCGAAGATGTGTCGCAGACCCAAGGTGCCCCCAGCTCAAACCTGTGCTGCCCTGACAGTCCCAAGGGAACCCTACAAACTGACATCAGGAACCTGGGCTGGCCACTTTTCTTTCCCAAGGAAAAAGGCTGATCTTTGCCTCCAGGGCCCTGTGGCCCTGAGTGGCCGGACACCTCCAAAAATCCAAACGATGGAAGATGTGTCGCAGACCCAAGCTGCCCCCACCTCAAACCTGTGCTGCCCTGACAGTCCCAAGGGAACCCTACAAACTGACATCAGGAACCTGGGCTGGCCACTTTTCTTTCCCAGGGAAAAGGACCGGTCTTTGTCTCCAGGGGCCTGTGGCCCTGAGTGGCCGGACACCTCCAAAAATCCAAACGATGGAAGATGTGTCGCAGACCCAAGCTGCCCCCACCTCAAACGTGTGCTGCCCTGACAGTTCCAAGGGAACCCTACAAACTGACATCAGGAACCTGGGCTGGCCACTTTTCTTTCCCAAGGAAAAAGGCTGATCTTTGCCTCCAGAGGCCTGTGGCCCTGAGTGGCCGGACACCTCCAAAAATCCAAACGATCGAAGATGTGTCGCAGACCCAAGCTGCCCCCACCTCAAACCTGTGCTGCCCTGACAGTCCCAAGGGAACCCTACAAACTGACATCAGGAACCTGGGCTGGCCACTTTTCTTTCCCAGTGAAAAAGACCGGTCTGTGTCTCCAGGTGCCTGTGGCCCTGAAGTGGCCAGACACCTCCAAAAATCCAAACGATCGAAGATGTGTCGCAGACCCAAGCTGCCCCCACCTCAAACCTGTGCTGCCCTGACAGTCCCAAGGGAACCCTACAAACTGACATCAGGAACCTGGGCTGGCCACTTTTCTTTCCCAGGAAAAAGGACCGGTCTGTGTCTACAGGGGCCTGTGGCCCTGAAGTGGCCGGACACCTCCAAAAATCCAAACGATCGAAGATGTTTCGCAGACCCAAGCTGCCCCCACCTCAAACCTGTGCTGCCCTGACAGTCCCAAGGGAACCCTACAAACTGACATCAGGAACCTGGGCTGGCCACTTTTCTTTCCTAGGGAAAAGGACCGGTCTTTGCCTCCAGGGGCCTGTGGCCCTGAATGGCCGGACACCTCCAAAAATCCAAACGATCGAAGATGTGTCGCAGACCCAAGCTGCCCCCACCTCAAACCTGTGCTGCCCTGACAGTCCCAAGGGAACCCTACAAACTGACATCAGGAACCTGGGCTGGCCACTTTTCTTTCCCAGGAAAAAGGCTGATCTTTGCCTCCAGGGGTCTGTGGCCCTGAGTGGCCGGACACCTCCAAAAATCCAAACGATCGAAGATGTGTCGCAGACCCAAGCTGCCCCCACCTCAAACCTGTGCTGCCCTGACAGTCCCAAGGGAACCCTACAAACTGACATCAGGAACCTGGGCTGGCCACTTTTCTTTCCCAAGGAAAAAGGCTGATCTTTGCCTCCAGGGGCCTGTGGCACTGAGTGGCCGGACACCTCCAAAAATCCAAACGATCGAAGATGTGTCGCAGACCCAAGGTGCCGCCACCTCAAACCTGTGCTGCCCTGACAGTCCCAAGGGAACCCTACAAACTGACATCAGGAACCTGGGCTGGCCACTTTTCTTTCCCAGGGAAAAGGACCGGTCTTTGTCTCCAGGGGCCTGTGGCCCTGAAGTGGCCGGACACCTCCAAAAATCCAAACAATCGAAGATGTGTCGCAGACCCAAGGTGCCCCCACCTCAAAGCTGTGCTGCCCTGACAGTCCCAAGGGAACCCTACAAACTGACATCAGGAACCTGGGCTGGCCACTTTTCTTTCCCAGGGAAAAGGACCGGTCTTTGTCTCCAGGGGCCTGTGGCCCTGAGTGGCCGGACACCTCCAAAAATCCAAACGATCGAAGATGTGTCGCAGACCCAAGCTGCCCCCAGCTCAAAGCTGTGCTGCCCTGACAGTCCCAAGGGAACCCTACAAACTGACATCAGGAACCTGGGCTGGCCACTTTTCTTTCCTAGGGAAAAGGACCGGTCTTTGCCTCCAGGGGCCTGTGGCCCTGAATGGCTGGACACCTCCAAAAATCCAAACGATCGAAGATGTGTCGCAGACCCAAGGTGCCCCCACCTCAAACCTGTGCTGCCCTGACAGTCCCAAGGGAACCCTACAAACTGACATCAGGAACCTGGGCTGGCCACTTTTCTTTCCCAGGGAAAAGGACCGGTCTTTGTCTCCAGGGGCCTGTGGCCCTGAGTGGCCGGACACCTCCAAAAATCCAAACGATCGAAGATGTGTCGCAGACCCAAGGTGCCCCCACCTCAAACCTGTGCTGCCCTGACAGTCCCAAGGGAACCCTACAAACTGACATCAGGAACCTGGGCTGGCCACTTTTCTTTCCCAAGGAAAAAAGGCTGATCTTTGCCTCCAGGGGCCTGTGGCCCGGAGTGGCCAGACACCTCCAAAAATCCAAACGATCGAAGATGTGTCGCAGACTCAAGCTGCCCCCACCTCAAACCTGTGCTGCCCTGACAGTCCCAAGGGAACCCTACAAACTGACATCAGGAACCTGGGCTGGCCACTTTTCTTTCCCAGGGAAAAGGACCGGTCTTTGTCTCCAGGGACCTGTGGCCCTGAAGTGGCCGGACACCTCCAAAAATCCAAACGATGGAAGATGTGTCGCAGACCCAAGCTGCCCCCACCTCAAACCTGTGCTGCCCTGACAGTCCCAAGGGAACCCTACAAACTGACATCAGGAACCCGGGCTGGCCATTTTTCTTTCCCAGGGAAAAGGACCGGTCTTTGTCTCCAGGGGCCTGTGGCCCTGAAGTGGCCGGACACCTCCAAAAATCCAAACGATCGAAGATGTTTCGCAGACCCAAGCTGCCCCCACCTCAAACCTGTGCTGCCCTGACAGTCCCAAGGGAACCCTACAAACTGACATCAGGAACCTGGGCTGGCCACTTTTCTTTCCCAAGGAAAAAGGCTGATCTTTGCCTCCAGGGGCCTGTGGCCCGGAGTGGCCGGACACCTCCAAAAATCCAAACGATCGAAGATGTGTCGCAGACCCAAGCTGCCCCCACCTCAAACCTGTGCTGCCCTGACAGTCCCAAGGGAACCCTACAAACTGACATCAGGAACCTGGGCTGGCCACTTTTCTTTCCCAGGATAAAAGGACCGGTCTTTGTCTCCAGGGGCCTGTGGCCCTGAGTGGCCGGACACCTCCAAAAATCCAAACGATGGAAGATGTGTCGCAGACCCAAGGTGCCCCCACCTCAAACCTGTGCTGCCCTGACAGTCCCAAGGGAACCCTACAAACTGACATCAGGAACCTTGGCTGGCCACTTTTCTTTCCCAAGGAAAAAAGGCTGATCTTTGCCTCCAGGGGCCTGTGGCCCGGAGTGGCCAGACACCTCCAAAAATCCAAACGATGGAAGATGTGTCGCAGACCCAAGCTGCCCCCACCTCAAACCTGTGCTGCCCTGACAGTCCCAAGGGAACCCTACAAACTGACATCAGGAACCTGGGCTGGCCACTTTTCTTTCCCAGGACAAAGGCTGATCTTTGCCTCCAGGGGTCTGTGGCCCTGAGTGGCCGGACACCTCCAAAAATCCAAACGATCGAATATGTGTCGCAGACCCAAGCTGCCCCCCACCTCAAACCTGTGCTGCCCTGACAGTCCCAAGGGAACCCTACAAACTGACATCAGGAACCTGGGCTGGCCACTTTTCTTTCCCAAGGAAAAAGGCTGATCTTTGCCTCCAGGGGCCTGTGGCCCGGAGTGGCCAGACACCTCCAAAAATCCAAACGATGGAAGATGTGTCGCAGACCCAAGCTGCCCCCACCTCAAAGCTGTGCTGCCCTGACAGTCCCAAGGGAACCCTACAAACTGACATCAGGAACCTGGGCTGGCCACTTTTCTTTCCCAAGGAAAAAAGGCTGATCTTTGCCTCCAGGGGCCTGTGGCCCTGAGTGGCCAGACACCTCCAAAAATCCAAACGATCGAAGATGTGTCGCAGACCCAAGCTGCCCCCACCTCAAACCTGTGCTGCCCTGACAGTCCCAAGGGAACCCTACAAACTGACATCAGGAACCTGGGCTGGCCACTTTTCTGTCCCAGGACAAAGGCTGATCTTTGCCTCCAGGGGTCTGTGGCCCTGAGTGGCCGGACACCTCCAAAAATCCAAACGATCGAATATGTGTCGCAGACCCAAGCTGCCCCCCACCTCAAACCTGTGCTGCCCTGACAGTCCCAAGGGAACCCTACAAACTGACATCAGGAACCTGGGCTGGCCACTTTTCTTTCCCAAGGAAAAAGGCTGATCTTTGCCTCCAGGGGCCTGTGGCCCTGAAGTGGCCGGACACCTCCAAAAATCCAAACGATGGAAGATGTGTCGCAGACCCAAGCTGCCCCCACCTCAAAGCTGTGCTGCCCTGACAGTCCCAAGGGAACCCTACAAACTGACATCAGGAACCTGGGCTGGCCACTTTTCTTTCCCAGGGAAAAGGACCGGTCTTTGTCTCCAGGGGCCTGTGGCCCTGAGTGGCCGGACACCTCCAAAAATCCAAACGATCGAAGATGTGTCGCAGACCCAAGGTGCCCCCACCTCAAACCTGTGCTACCCTGACAGTCCCAAGGGAACCCTACAAACTGACATCAGGAACCTGGGCTGGCCACTTTTCTTTCCCAAGGAAAAAGGCTGATCTTTGCCTCCAGGGGCCTGTGGCACTGAGTGGCCGGACACCTCCAAAAATCCAAACAATCGAAGATGTGTCGCAGACCCAAGGTGCCCCCAGCTCAAACCTGTGCTGCCCTGACAGTCCCAAGGGAACCCTACAAACTGACATCAGGAACCTGGGCTGGCCACTTTTCTTTCCCAAGGAAAAAGGCTGATCTTTGCCTCCAGGGCCCTGTGGCCCTGAGTGGCCGGACACCTCCAAAAATCCAAACGATGGAAGATGTGTCGCAGACCCAAGCTGCCCCCACCTCAAACCTGTGCTGCCCTGACAGTCCCAAGGGAACCCTACAAACTGACATCAGGAACCTGGGCTGGCCACTTTTCTTTCCCAGGGAAAAGGACCGGTCTTTGTCTCCAGGGGCCTGTGGCCCTGAGTGGCCGGACACCTCCAAAAATCCAAACGATGGAAGATGTGTCGCAGACCCAAGCTGCCCCCACCTCAAACGTGTGCTGCCCTGACAGTTCCAAGGGAACCCTACAAACTGACATCAGGAACCTGGGCTGGCCACTTTTCTTTCCCAAGGAAAAAGGCTGATCTTTGCCTCCAGAGGCCTGTGGCCCTGAGTGGCCGGACACCTCCAAAAATCCAAACGATCGAAGATGTGTCGCAGACCCAAGCTGCCCCCACCTCAAACCTGTGCTGCCCTGACAGTCCCAAGGGAACCCTACAAACTGACATCAGGAACCTGGGCTGGCCACTTTTCTTTCCCAGTGAAAAAGACCGGTCTGTGTCTCCAGGTGCCTGTGGCCCTGAAGTGGCCAGACACCTCCAAAAATCCAAACGATCGAAGATGTGTCGCAGACCCAAGCTGCCCCCACCTCAAACCTGTGCTGCCCTGACAGTCCCAAGGGAAGCCTACAAACTGATCCTAACCCTAGCCCCTAACGCTAACCCCAACCCCTAGCCACAACCCTAACCCAACCCTAACTGCAACCCTAACCCTTGCCCCCTAACCCTGAACCCAGCTCCTTAGCTCTACAAAATGGCGGCATCCGTGTGTTCATGTGAGAGGGAGCAAGATGGTGGCGCCCATCGGGTCATGTGATGGGGAGCAAGATGGCGGTGTCTACATGGTGGGGGTGATGTGGGTAGTGGGTATTGTAATGCGCCAGGTGGAGCAATAATTAGGGGTTGTATAGGTATATATAAAAAGAAGAAAAACTATATCTCCGGTGCAGCAGTAGAATGTTTCAGGCTCCCGGGGTGTAAATTCTTTTTTTTTTTAATAATTATTTAAAGTTTGTTTTTTATTTACTCCCAGGGAGCCTGAAAGTTTCTACTGCTGCTTTTTGAAAGCTAGAAAGGGAAACAAAGTTAGAAATGAGAAGATGGAAAGAAAGAAAAAGACAGAGTTAAGAGACTACTTAAGAGACTACTTAAGAGACTACTTAAGAGACTACTTAAGAGACCAGCTCTCACAGACAGACACGGACAATCACACTCTCTCACGCGCTCTTCCGCTTACACGCTGACCGCGACCCTTACTTGAAATCTACGCTGACGCTTCGACGCGTCTTCTGACCGCGGCTCTTCGATGTCGGGCGGTAGATTCCGGGATAACGTGTAAGGACCCGGGGACCTGCGAGACGACAGAGACGATGGGAGGCGGTCGACGAGTGACTATCTGACGGCTAGGAGCTATTCCCGCTCCGGGTCCATAAATTTTGTACCCAAAACCCCCATAGAAGACAGATGAACTGTAAAGTTTTATACCTGCTCTACCTAACCGTGACTACGCACCTGGGCAGGGCAGCTCCGATCGTAAGTGGCACGACAGAGGCATGTACAACATAAGCCAAGGTAGGTACATACAATATATGCACAATATAAGCCAACGTAGGTACATACAGTATAAGTACATACAATATAAACCGACATAGGTACATATGACATAAGTACATACAATATAAGCACATACAGTATAAGCCAACATAGGTAGGTACAACCTAAGCACGTACAATATAAGCCGACATAGATACAATATAAGTGAGGACTTGACGTAACTCTCCGGAAGATTAATTGTTGAGCCCAATACCCTTTGAGAAGGCGCAAGCTACGGAACTACTGCGGTCAGGCGATGAGGGTCTAATACGCTCCCTCTAGAAGTACGAGATAATGGCACGGGAAGAGAAGGCGCTACCGAAGGCGAGAAGGAAGATGGATGAGAACGTCTCCTGTACTTCTTCCCGTCTCAAAAAGTAAAAATGTAACGATGCCGGAATAAGCGATATCCAGGAAGGTACACGAGTAAAATATGGCCGATACTGCAGAGAACAATGCCGATAAAGCTTCGAGATGTAACAAAGGCCTATGACGCAGAAATCAATGGACACGGACGACATAACACAGACACGGACGACATAACACAGACACGGACGACATAACACAGACACGGACGACATAACACAGACACGAGTGGAAACTGCCTGGCAGTTCCACCTTATGGACCCAAGATTGCTAGTCCAAGATGAGTCATAGGCCGATGATGCCAAAGGAAAGAAAGCCCTAGGGCAATAGCATGTGATGATGAAATTTAACTCCTTTCAAGATGTTAGAGCCAAAGGACTTAAGAGGAAGCCTAAGAAGCTCAGTAGGCCTAGACAAGAAAGCGATGACTACGGCGTGACCGTGGCTATAGCTCCGGACGTGAAGGCGGGCTCCTCGGGTGAAAAGATCCACGACGACGTCGAGAGTCGAAGAAGGCCGCCGACGCAAACCTCGCGAGGACGCGAAGACGGATCGGAACTGCCCTGCCCGGCGAAGACTCTGGTGAGGCTGAGGAGAAACCCTCTCCCTCTGCTTCCGAGGGGCCCGTCCCACTACGGGCCTCTCCTCTAAGCTAACATCTAATTGTCTCCTGTGATAGTAAAGGTTTTTCCCCTTCTCCCACCTACTGGCCCCGACACTTAGCTTTTGCAAGACGACCGGACAAAATCCATCGTCAGCCGGACGTGGACGGCGACACGTTCTCTACGTCCGCTTCGGTGCTGCCGTTTCCAAACTTCAGCTATGCGCCTCCTCACGGTACCTAAGACAAAACAGAAAATGCAACTGGCGCCCTGCAAAAGAGGAATCCCCGGAACTCTGACGCACCGCTGCCCCGGCTCACCTGAAATCTTGACGCGACTCAACGGGCTGCCAGGAGGATACCTACAAAAGGAAAAGGTACAGGCTGAGCGTGCTGCCGCATAACGGTCACCTATGAGTCACCCAGCCTAAATGCCGACTCACCCGCTTGACTCTGTTCCTTCACACGCCTAGGGCAGCAATGACACCTGCAAAGAAACAAAGCAAAAAAAACCACACTGAGATACTTAGAAAAGACCACCACCCTGACCCGACAAGTACGCCCACCTACACCTTAAGCTTGCACCCACCTAGCCTCAGACATCTGGGATCAGAGACATCTCACAAGAGGACTGCTTAAAACAAAAAAAAAAAAAAAAAAAAAGGGGATGCTTAGATTTTCACCAGAAACTGAGACCTGTGCGAGAACAACTGCTTCTGTCCACTGCTCACCTGGCACACTTGGCCTTGACTGCAGCTATCTGCCTGGACTTCCTAATAATAGACAAAGAACAGTGCTGTAACATAGTCACCATTTATGCTTCCCCTGCAAATACAAACAGCAACTGACCTTCTCAGGGAAAACCCCCTGACCCAGGAGGGGTGCTCTGCCACAGATCTTAAATGTCTGCATCTGAAAGAAAGTTAGGAGAAAATTCAAACAACTGTAGGATAACTTAACAGGTCCAAGCATCCTGTGTGAATCTAGGAATACCATCTAGAATACAACTACATCCCCCATTCCAAATTGCAGGTCTCCAGGACTTGTGCAATTACACCAGGCTATGCAGCAGGACAGAGCAGCTCCGGGACAAATATGTGCAGACACCCGTGACACGGGACGGGACACGACAAACGAGGGGACGCCACCAGGAGAAAAATCTCTTGGCGAGAAAAATGCCCGCGAGGACAGAGAGATTGCGGAACGAGATGACCTAGGGGAGACGGACGACTCGGAGCCGATGAGGCTCAAAGAACCCTGCAGGAAGAAGATGCTAAGAAAACGATGTCTTCCGAGAACCGCACGAGCGGACGCCTGAAAAGCCTACGGTAAGAATGAGCTACCTAGCTCGGCGTTCTCACAAGGCCTAAGCCGCTATAATGGATCGTTGGGGTGTGCGGCTGTCGCTACCGCTCGCAACGAGACCTTAAAAGACATCCGACCGGATGCTTCTAAAGACAGATACCACTGCGATGCCTGTCGGGACTCGCGAGTCAAAAGGCCTGTGGCGTTGGGGCCGGGCCGAGGAACGCAAAGATCACAGATGCCAAGATGACCCTCAGACAGCTAAGGTAAAAAAAGACAAGTGACGTGACAGACCCAAACAACACAGAATGCACAAGACACAAGTGACACGACCCACACCGGAACTGCTCTGCCCTGCGCACCTCAGCACTGAGATCAAAAGAGACGCTTTAGGTGGCCTAAGGAGACGCTTCTTAGACATCCCCATCTCCAAAGCAGACTCCAAAATCCCTTCCAGGCAGTCCCAAGCCAGCACCCCGCTTCCCTCCCCTCAGCGGGTCGTAGCCCTCAACTTATCTCGCACACTTCTGGGCGTGCAAATCCCTGCCGAATGCAAAAGAAGGCCACCTCCCCATCTGGGAACTTCCAGCTGTCACCAGGCTCTTATCTCTTCGTCTGCCAAGACAAAGAAAAGGAAACATCAGTGCACAATCTTAACAGCACATGGGCCAAAACCTGACAATTCTGCTACTCACCTTCTCCTAAGAGGGCCCTGGCGCTCGGGCCGCACGCTTCGGCCGCGCTCCGAGGCCGACGCTGCCGTCACGAGGTACGCCTAGGTTAAGTGGAGACAAGGTGACTGGGCACGGCTGAAACTGGAGTGGACCCCCGCTCCTCCTCCCTACCTCCCCGACTCACCGCAGCTCCTCGGCCGTTCCCGTGAGCTACCCAGACGGGACCTTGAAATACAAGATGTGTGGGCTTCATCACGGGGTCCCGTCATACTTCCGGAGGGCTCGCGAGTGCAGGAAACCCGGTCCGTCCGCCACCTGATGACAGGGGCTTAGCGTACGCCGAGTGGATGGCCTAAAGCACACAAATGAGAACGGATGGTTAGAGGTGCACCAGAAATTGAGACCTGTGCGAGAACAACTGCTTCTGTCCACTGCTCACCTGGCACACTTGGCCTTGATTGCAGCTATCTGCCTGGACTTCCTAATAATAAAGACAAAGAACAGTGCTGTAACATAGTCACCATGTATGCTTCCCCTGCAAACACAAACAGCGACTGACCTTCTCAGGGAAAACCCCTTGACCCGGGATTGGGGGCTCTGCTACAGATTTAATCTGCCTGCATCTGAAAGAAAGGTAGGAGTAATGTCAAACGGCTGCAGGATAACTTAACAGCACCAAACATGTCAATCTACGAATACAATCTAGAGCCCAACTACACCCCGCATCAGAAATGTCAACTCCTGGGACTTGTCCCGTTACAGGCTATGCATCAGGGCAGAGCAGCTCCGGGACAAATACGTGCAGACACCCGTGACACAGGGCAGAACGTGACAAACGAGGGGACGCGACAGGGAGAGAGAGCTCTCGGTGAGAAGAACGCCGGCGAGTGCCGGGAGAACGCGGAACGAGATGACCCAGGTGAGACGGACGGCTCGGAGCCGATGAGGCTCAGAGAACCCTGCAGGAACAAGATGCTAACAGAATGATTTCTTAAGAGAACTGCAGAGAGGAATGTTTTACGGTCCGAAGGCTCTAGCTAGCTTTGCATTCTTATCGGTCCTAATCGGCTATAAGGTATCATTGCGGTGCGTGGCTGTTGACACAGCTCAGAGCAAGACCTTGAAAGACATCTGACTGGATGCTTCTAAAGAGAGATGCAATTCAGATGCCTGTCTGACCTCCGGAATCAAGAGTCCTATTGCACTGGTGCCCGTCCAAGGAATGCGGAGATCACGGATGCCAAAAATGAGGCCGGGGTTTCCGATAGGGCCCTCAAAGGGCTAAGGTAAAAAAGCCATGTGACACGAAATACCCAAACACACAGAATGCACAATAGACAAGTGACACAACACACACCGGAACTGCTCTGCCCTGAGCACCTCAGCACTGTGATCAAAAGGAAACCCTTTCCCTTTAGGTGGCCTAAGTGGATACTTCTTGCACATCCCTGCCACCAAAGCTGATTCAAAAAGCCCTCCCAGCGCCTCGCTTTCATCCCCTCTCAAGGTCGTAGCCCTCGACTTATCTCTCGGACATCCGGGGATGAGAATCCACGTCGCGTGCGAACGGAGGCCGCCTCGCCTGCTGGGAATTTTCTTACGATCGCCGGGCTGTAGTCCCTTGCTCAACTACAATCGAGAACACCAAACATCACTGCGTGATCTTAGCTGTACAACGGACAAAACCCAGCAGTTCTGCTACTCACCATTCTCCTCAGAATGCCCGGCTCCTCGGGCCGCACGCTTCGGCCGTGCTCGGAGGCTGACGCCGTCATCGCAGGGTACGCCTGGGTTAAGAAGAGACAAAGTGACTCGGCATTGCTGAAACCTAAGTGGACCCTGGCTCCCCCTCCCTACCTCGGCGACTCACCGCAACTCCTCGGCCGTTGCCAAAGGCTACCCGGATGGGACCTTGAAATACAAAATTTCAAGGCTTCATCACGGCCCTGAAATACTTCCAGAGGACTCACGAGCACAGGAAACCCGGTCCGTCGGCTGGTTGGTGACGGGGGCTTGGCATACTCCTAAAGCACACAAACAAGAATGGAGGCTTTAGAGTTGCACCAGAAATTGAGACCTGAGTGAGAACACCTGTTTCTGCAACCGGTCACTGCTCACCTTGACTGCAGAGATCCTGATTTAACGCCTAAAAATAAAGACAGAAAACAGTACTGTAACACACAGTCACCATTTACACTTCCACTGCAGAGACAAACGGTGACTGACCTGCTCAGGGGAACCCCCTCTCCAGGGACTGGGGGGGCTCTGCCACAGATTTAATCCACCTGCAACTGAAAGAGAGTTAGGACAAAAGTCAAATGGTTGCAAGATAACTTAACAGCTGCAAACACCTTATGCCAATCTAGGAATACCATCTAGAGTCCAACTACACCCTGCACTGCAAATTTCAAGTCCCCAGAACTTATCCTATTACACCAGGCTATGCAGCAGGGCAGAACAGCTCTGGGACAAATATGTGCAGACACCCGTGACACAGGACGGGACAAACGAGGGGACGCTAAACACAAACGACACGTTATGACACAAACGACACGTTATGATACAAACGGCGTGACACAAGGATGATAACTTCCTGGCGAGAAGAATAATGGCGAGGAGTGAGAGGATGCCAAAAGAGATGACCGATGCTCTGGCAGTGGTGGATGGAGGAGGCTCTAAGGAGCAGAAGAGCTCCTGGAGAAGACTGGAACAGAGTGACCCGTTAAAAGAACTGTTGGTCACAATGATCCGGATGGCTGTGAGACAATGCTACGTTTAGAATGCTTTCCATATCCGTACAATCTGGTAAGCCCCAGGATGTTACAGCTCGTGGCTGGAAAGGATGGATGGCGATACGGCCGGGAAGGAGGCCTCAAAAGACGTCCGACTCGATGCTTCGGAGATGCGACCAAGAGAGACGGCCGAGCCCGCCGGTAAAAGAACGAACGATATCGGCGTCGTGCCGAGAAGCGCGAGCGTTCGAGAACCCAGAGATGCTGGCTGATGCTTGTGTTAAGGCCCTTGAGGGGAAAAGGCAGGGATATCTGATCCAAGGGACCCCAAAGACACACCAGATAACACGGTACATGGGACAACACAACACGGACCAGAACTGTTCTGCACTGCACACCCTACAGCTGCAATCAAAAGTAGAGCCTCTCCCTTTAGCTGTCCTAAGAGGCCCCTTAGAAGATATCCCTTTATCCTCTGCTAGTTTTCAAATCTATCCCAGGAATTTCCAATCCACTACTCCCATCTCCAGGCTGTGGCCCCGACTTATCTTTTGGGTGATCGGTGATGTGAAGCCAGGTTGGACCTGAAATGAGTCTACCTCGGAGGGCCGTGTGATCGCCTGTTAGCCTCTTAGTCAGCTACAATAAAGAACAGCAAAATCAATGCATGAGTTTAGTGTTACGTGGGCCAAATCCCAGCAAGTCAGCTACTTATCCTCTTCTGAGCGTGCCTGGGTCCTCAAGTCTCCAGCTTCATCCTGAGTCCAAGGCTATGGCTGTTTTTATGAGTGGATTAGAGAGAGGCAAAGTTACATGGCATTTCTGTGAGTGCAGTGGATGAGCTCGTGTGCTGTACGACGCACGAATGCCTCTGCTATGCTTGTGAAAACCCTTGGCTGGGTCCTCAAATAGACACCATTTCTCACCCTGCTGCCTTCAAAACCCCCCACAATAACTCCTAACCGGGCACCCTGCTTACTCTCCCTCTCCTAGTCACAATCCTCAACTCATCTGAAGCCCCAATCTCAAACATCATCTTTGACACAGGGCAGATACCTTTTGTGACGCAATGAATCTGCTGAAAAAATGTTGTATTTGACACAACCTGGAGTTGCAGGAAGTTGGACTCCTCCTAAAAAAAAAAAAAAAAAACCAACAAAACAAAATCATAAATTACAAAAACACCTTACCACCCCTGAATGCAAAACCCAAATCATGAACTTAAATACTCCCTGTATTCAAGGTTGTTTTCTTCACAGTCTCTTCAAAGCCTCTGTTGCTTTAGATGCCCAAAAGCACCTGCTGAAAACAACCTGAGATAAGCTGAAAGAGCCTCTTCACCAAAATGAGAGGAGAGCTCTTACCCCAGCAGATTCCAGAGAGGGAATGAAGCCCCCTGGTCAAGGCTGGGGTTAATATACCCCTGATTGGGCCCGCCTCTAGTTCCCACAATGCCTGGGAAAGGAGAGGGGCAAATCCCACATGGTATAAAAGTCCTCAGAGTGGCTGCAGCTGTTTGGCTCCTCTGACTTGAATTCGAGGGGAGTAAAGGGCTTGATACAGAAGAAAACTCTCCAGCGAGTTTCTTTTTTGCTACAACTACTTGCAGCAAAAGGGTAGAAAGCTGGTAAGAAATAAACTTTGTTTATTTGAAAATAAAAAAAGAAATAAAACTTTGTTTTTAGGCATCATAGCTAGATAAGTTGGGTAATTTGCTGTTAACTTATATAATTATTCCTCAGGGACTACTAAGTAGTACTCCACTTGTGACTAAGTAGGGTGGAGAAGAATACTAATTATATGAACAGTCTGTCTCCTTGGGACTACTACCTAGGGCTATCTACATGATAAGTAAAAATAAGAAAAATAATAGCCTCCCGGGCAGCATAAAGATTAAGTACATGCCAGGCTTGCCCTCCTCTGAGATATTTAGTCCTAGGGTGCAGAAAGAAGTGCCCTGAAAGGTAGTTTTAAACCCTTAAAATGCTGAAAAAGACAGAGCCTCCTTCAAGTGAAGCCTTTAACAGGAGGAAATGGGGCAGTTACCTCGGCTGAAACTGATACAATGGCAAATGAATGTCTTCTGCCCTTTAATTCAATCCCCGAGAATATTGGGAAAAGAGGGGTTTTCCTCGCTTTAAATCTCTCCAGTGATGAAGAAAGAGGGATTTTCCCCTCAATCCAAACCCTTAAGAAGGAGGGACAGCTGGGCTTTCCCCTCAATTTAAGCCTTAGGACAACACAAAGGGTTACCCTTAATTCAAATGCAGTTACCCTTAATTCAAACCCATAAAAAACATTATCAAGGTTTTCCCCTTCTATTTAATCTGGAAAACAATGGAAAATGGGGATTCCCTGTCAATTAACACCCCTAACAGCATAGAAAAGGCAGGGATTCTTTCCACTGAGACCATTAAAATTGCAGTGGAAGTGGATTCCCTCACGATTTGAACACAAGAAATAATGGAAAAGGAAGCTTTTTCTCTCCATTTAAACTCCTTTTCTCCTACTAATCCCTCTCCTTTCTGGGACTGCTGTGGAAGGTCTGGGGGTTCTAGGGAAGGGCTGACACAATAGAAGAGGAAAGATGAAAGCTCTCCCCTGGAACCCCGCATGCTGCTTGGCCTGCTCAGGTGCTGCCCCTTGGCAAGAGGGCTCTTCCCTTGGCATTTTCTCAAAGGGATGCTCTGTGCCCAGGTGGGTCCCGCTGCTCCCCAGTGCCTGCTGGAAGTTCCAACCATAGTTCCTGGAGGAACGCTTGGAATAGCCCTGTTAGGCCCTCTGGACTAGCAGCTCCCTGTGCAGGTGTGCCCAGGTAACCCTCTGAAAGCGGCTTGTCACACGGGGGGCTGCGACACTTTGGAGTGGGGGATGAGGTGAAGAAAGGTCCTGTGGGGAGTTCCCTCCCCCACGCAGCCCTTTGTCTGCCCCTTAAACAATGGGGTGTCAGACTTTGCTTGCCAAGGAAATTAACAGTCTTTCCTCTCTGTGTGCCCCTAGCCAAACAGGAATTGCATCCAAAATTGCAGACAGCGAACGATATCTCACAGACCACAGATGCCAACACCAAGAACTCTTGCTGTCCTCGGGGTGAAGCACACCACCAGTGAACAGACATCAATACACGGTGAGAGAGTTTGGTTTTACAGGGAAAAAGACCAGCGATTGGGTCCAGAGGTCAGTGGCCCCAAAGGACATTATGCAACCTCAAGGTCCGAACGGTGCAAGATTTACAAGGGAGCAAAACTGCCCCCACCGAAAATTCGGGCTGCCCTGGCAGTGACAAGAACCTCCTGCAAACTAGCATAAAAATCGGGAGTGGTGGTTTTTGTTTCACAGGGAAAAGGGCTGGGGATCAAGTTCAAGGGGCCTGTGGCCCTGAATGGGCGGTTCCCTCCACAAATCTGAATAAGGCAGGCTGAGTCCCACACCCAAACTGTCACCACCGAGAATTTCTGCTGCCCTGACAGTCCCAAGGGAACCCTACAAACTGACATCAGGAACCTGGGCTGGCCACTTTTCTTTCCCAAGGAAAAAGGCTGATCTTTGCCTCCAGGGGCCTGTGGCCCTGAAGTGGCCGGACACCTCCAAAAATCCAAACGATCGAAGATGTGTCGCAGACCCAAGGTGCCCCCAGCTCAAACCTGTGCTGCCCTGACAGTGCCAAGGGAACCCTACAAACTGACCCTAACCCCAACCCCTAACCCCAACCCGTAACCGCAACCTTAACCCCTGCCCCCTAACCCTGAACGCAGCTTCTTAGCTCTACAAAATGGCGGCATCTGTGTGGTCATGTGAGAGGGAGCAAGATGGTGGCGCCCATCGGGTCACGTGATGAGGAGCAAGATGGCGGTGTCTACATGGTGGGGGTGATGTGGGTAGTGGGTATTGTAATGTGCCAGGTGGAGCACTAGTTAGGGGTTGTATAGGTATATATATAAAAGAAGAAAAACTATATGTCCGGTGCAGCAGAAGAAAGTTTCAGGCTCCTGGGCAGTAAATTCTTTTTTTTTTTAAATAATTATTTAAAGTTTGTTTTTTACTTTACTCCCAGGGAGCCTGAAAGTTTCTACTGCTGCTTTTTGAAAGCTAGAAAGGGAAACAAAGTTAGAAATGAAAAGATGGAAAGAAAGAAAAAGACAGACTTAAGAGAGGACTTAAGAGAGGACTTAAGAGAGGACTTAGGACTTAAGAGAGGACTTAAGAGAGGACTTAAGAGAGGAGTTAAGACTTAAGAGATGACTTAAGAGAGGACTTAGGACTTAAAGGAGGACTTAAGAGAGGACTTAAGACTTAAGAGAGGACTTAAGAGAGGACTTGGGACTTAAGAGAGGACTTAAGAGAGGACTTAAGACTTAAGAGAGGACTTAAGAGAGGACTTAAGAGAGGACTTGGGACTTAAGAGAGGACTTGGGACTTAAGAGAGGACTTAAGACTTAAGAGAGGACTTAAGAGAGGACTTAAGAGAGGACTTGGGAGTTAAGAGAGGACTTAAGAGAGGACTTGGTACTTAAGAGAGGACTTAAGAGAGGAGTTAAGACTTAAGAGAGGACTTAAGAGAGGACTTAAGAGAGGACTTGGGACTTAAGAGAGGACTTGATACTTAAGAGAGGACTTAAGAGAGGACTTGGGACTTAAGAGAGGACTTAAGAGAGGAGTTAAGACTTAAGAGAGGACTTAAGAGAGGACTTAAGAGAGGACTTGGGACTTAAGTGAGGACTTAAGAGAGGACTTAAGACTTAAGAGAGGACTTAAGAGAGGACTTGGGACTTAAGAGAGGAGTTAAGACTTAAGAGAGGACTTAAGAGAGGACTTAAGAGAGGACTTGGGACTTAAGTGAGGACTTAAGAGAGGACTTGGGACTTAAGAGAGGACTTAAGAGAGGAGTTAAGACTTAAGAGAGGACTTAAGAGAGGACTTAAGAGAGGACTTGGGACTTAAGTGAGGACTTAAGAGAGGACTTGGGACTTAAGAGAGGACTTAAGAGAGGACTTGGGACTTAAGAGAGGACTTAAGAGAGGACTTGGGACTTAAGAGAGGACTTAAGAGAGGAGTTAAGACTTAAGAGAGGACTTAAGAGAGGACTTGGGACTTAAGAGAGGACTTAAGAGAGGAGTTAAGACTTAAGAGAGGACTTAAGAGAGGACTTTGGACTTAAGAGAGGACTTAAGAGAGGACTTGGTACTTAAGAGAGGACTTAAGAGAGGAGTTAAGACTTAAGAGAGGACTTAAGAGAGGACTTAAGAGAGGACTTGGGACTTAAGAGAGGACTTGGTACTTAAGAGAGGACTTAAGAGAGGACTTGGGACTTAAGAGAGGACTTAAGAGAGGACTTAAGAGAGGAGTTAAGACTTAAGAGAGGACTTAAGAGAGGACTTAAGAGAGGACTTGGGACTTAAGTGAGGACTTAAGAGAGGACTTGGGACTTAAGAGAGGACTTAAGAGAGGAGTTAAGACTTAAGAGAGGACTTAAGAGAGGACTTAAGAGAGGAGTTAAGACTTAAGAGAGGACTTAAGAGAGGACTTAAGAGAGGACTTGGGACTTAAGTGAGGACTTAAGAGAGGACTTGGGACTTAAGAGAGGACTTAAGAGAGGAGTTAAGACTTAAGAGAGGACTTAAGAGAGGACTTAAGAGAGGACTTGGGACTTAAGTGAGGACTTAAGAGAGGACTTAAGACTTAAGAGAGGACTTAAGAGAGGACTTGGGACTTAAGAGAGGACTTAAGAGAGGACTTAAGAGAGGACTTGGGACTTAAGTGAGGACTTAAGAGAGGACTTGGGACTTAAGAGAGGACTTAAGAGAGGAGTTAAGACTTAAGAGAGGACTTAAGAGAGGACTTAAGAGAGGACTTGGGACTTAAGTGAGGACTTAAGAGAGGAGTTAAGACTTAAGAGAGGACTTAAGAGAGGACTTTGGACTTAAGAGAGGACTTAAGAGAGGACTTGGGACTTAAGAGACGACTTAAGAGAGGAGTTAAGACTTAAGAGAGGACTTAAGAGAGGACTTAAGAGAGGAGTTAAGACTTAAGAGAGGACTTAAGAGAGGACTTAAGAGAGGACTTGGGACTTAAGAGAGGACTTAAGAGAGGAGTTAAGACTTAAGAGAGGACTTAAGTGAGGACTTAAGAGAGGACTTGGGACTTAAGAGAGGACTTAAGAGAGGAGTTAAGACTTAAGAGAGGACTTAAGAGAGGACTTAAGAGAGGACTTGGGACTTAAGTGAGGACTTAAGAGAGGACTTAAGACTTAAGAGAGGACTTAAGAGAGGACTTGGGACTTAAGAGAGGACTTAAGAGAGGAGTTAAGACTTAAGAGAGGACTTAAGAGAGGACTTAAGAGAGGACTTGGGACTTAAGTGAGGACTTAAGAGAGGAGTTAAGACTTAAGAGAGGACTTAAGAGAGGACTTGGGACTTAAGAGAGGAGTTAAGACTTAAGAGAGGACTTAAGAGAGGAGTTAAGACTTAAGAGAGGACTTAAGAGAGGACTTGGGACTTAAGAGAGGAGTTAAGACTTAAGAGAGGACTTAAGAGAGGAGTTAAGACTTAAGAGAGGACTTAAGAGAGGACTTTGGACTTAAGAGAGGACTTAAGAGAGGACTTGGGACTTAAGAGAGGACTTAAGAGAGGAGTTAAGACTTAAGAGAGGACTTAAGAGAGGACTTAAGAGAGGACTTGGGACTTAAGTGAGGACTTAAGAGAGGACTTGGGACTTAAGAGAGGACTTAAGAGAGGACTTGGGACTTAAGAGAGGACTTAAGAGAGGACTTAAGAGAGGAGTTAAGACTTAAGAGAGGACTTAAGAGAGGACTTAAGAGAGGACTTGGGACTTAAGTGAGGACTTAAGAGAGGACTTGGGACTTAAGAGAGGACTTAAGAGAGGAGTTAAGAGAGGACTTAAGAGAGGACTTGGGACTTAAGTGAGGACTTAAGTGAGGACTTAAGACTTAAGAGAGGACTTAAGAGAGGACTTGGGACTAAAGAGAGGAGTTAAGACTTAAGAGAGGACTTAAGAGAGGACTTAAGAGAGGACTTGGGACTTAAGTGAGGACTTAAGAGAGGACTTGGGACTTAAGAGAGGACTTAAGAGAGGAGTTAAGACTTAAGAGAGGACTTAAGAGAGGACTTAAGAGAGGACTTGGGACTTAAGTGAGGACTTAAGAGAGGACTTAAGAGAGGACTTAAGACTTAAGAGAGGACTTAAGAGAGGACTTGGGACTTAAGAGAGGACTTAAGAGAGGACTTGGGACTTAAGAGAGGACTTAAGAGAGGAGTTAAGACTTAAGAGAGGACTTAAGAGAGGACTTAAGAGAGGACTTAAGAGAGGACTTGGGACTTAAGTGAGGACTTAAGAGAGGACTTGGGACTTAAGTGAGGACTTAAGAGAGGACTTGGGACTTAAGAGAGGACTTAAGAGAGGAGTTAAGACTTAAGAGAGGACTTAAGAGAGGACTTAAGAGAGGACTTGGGACTTAAGTGAGGACTTAAGAGAGGACTTAAGACTTAAGAGAGGACTTAAGAGAGGACTTGGGACTTAAGAGAGGACTTGGGACTTAAGAGAGGACTTAAGAGAGGACTTAAGACTTAAGAGAGGACTTAAGAGAGGACTTTGGACTTAAGAGAGGACTTGGGACTTAAGTGAGGACTTAAGAGAGGACTTGGGACTTAAGAGAGGACTTAAGAGAGGAGTTAAGACTTAAGAGAGGACTTAAGAGAGGACTTAAGAGAGGACTTGGGACTTAAGTGAGGACTTAAGAGAGGACTTAAGACTTAAGAGAGGACTTAAGAGAGGACTTGGGACTTAAGAGAGGACTTGGGACTTAAGAGAGGACTTAAGAGAGGAGTTAAGACTTAAGAGAGGACGTAAGAGAGGACTTTGGACTTAAGAGAGGACTTGGGACTTAAGAGAGGACTTAAGAGAGGAGTTAAGACTTAAGAGAGGACTTAAGAGAGGACTTAAGAGAGGAGTTAAGACTTAAGAGTGGACTTAAGAGAGGACTTGGGACTTAAGAGAGGACTTAAGAGAGGAGTTAAGACTTAAGAGAGGACTTTGGACTTAAGAGAGGACTTAAGAGAGGACTTGGGACTTAAGAGAGGACTTAAGAGAGGAGTTAAGACTTAAGAGAGGACTTAAGAGAGGACTTTGGACTTAAGAGAGGACTTAAGAGAGGACTTGGGACTTAAGAGAGGACTTAAGAGAGGAGTTAAGACTTAAGAGAGGACTTGGGACTTAAGAGAGGACTTAAGAGAGGACTTAAGAGAGGAGTTAAGACTTAAGAGAGGACTTAAGAGAGGACTTAAGAGAGGACTTGGGACTTAAGTGAGGACTTAAGAGAGGACTTAAGACTTAAGAGAGGACTTAAGAGAGGACTTGGGACTTAAGAGAGGACTTAAGAGAGGACTTAAGAGAGGAGTTAAGACTTAAGAGAGGACTTAAGAGAGGACTTAGGACTTAAGAGAGGACTTAAGAGAGGACTTGGGACTTAAGAGAGCACTTAAGAGAGGAGTTAGAGGACTTGGGACTTAAGAGAGGACTTGGGACTTAAGAGAGCACTTAAGAGAGGAGTTAAGACTTAAGAGATGACTTAAGAGAGGACTTAGGACTTAAAGGAGGACTTAAGAGAGGACTTAGGACTTAAGAGAGTACTTATGACAGGACTAAAGAGAGGACTTAAGACTTAAGAGAGGACTTAAGAGAGGAAAAGAAATAGGAAACCAATGGCAAAGAGTAAAAAATGAGAAGGTTTACAGTGAAAAAGACAGAGGGTGAGAGTGAAAAAGAGGACAAAAGAAGAGAGAAAAAAAAGAAGAGAAGCTGGAGAGAAAAAGAAATAAAGAGTAAAAGCATCAACTAGAGAGAAAAATAAATAGTTAGAAATAGTGAAATAGAGAAACAGAAGAAAAGACATACAGGGAAATAGAGAAGCAGAGAGAGAGAGAGTTAGAAACAGTGAGAAACAGAAACAAAGTTAGGGACGGACAGAAATGACGAGACAGAAAGAAAACTAAGAGAAGAAGCAAAGGAAGAAATACAGTGGGGAAATAAAAATTACTAAACCACACCAAAAAAAACACAGGAGCCAAAGGGGGAGGGGGAGGGAGCGGGGGGCATCATTATTAGGGTTGATTCAACTTTATTGAATGATTTTTTTTATTTACACTCCAGCAAGACACATGGAAACAATTTATACGAATGGGAGCGTAGATACAATCCGTACGCTGACCGGTAGAAATCCCACTTACATACGGAGCCGTATGTGGAAATGCGGCGGCAAATGCAAACACGGAACGATACGGGGCAATAGAAACCGAACGCATATTAACACAATATAACCTTTTTTCTATTTACATTACATTTTGTTTGATTGTTAGAGGAAAGACCAAAACAAAAACAGCACACAGAAAACAACAGTCATCCACCGTGACCGCCACCTTCACATTGCACGCAAACTCACCGTCGCTCTCGTTTCAACCGCTCTGTTAAGCCCCAGCAATCGTTGTTCCTCGGGAACGTGGTTCCCTGGAGCCTCCTAAAAAATCCTCCTGCCTGACGAAAACCCCGGTCCCGGGACGGTCCGCCTCCCAACTTTGGCGATGAACTTCGCCGCGCGGACCGGCCAGGACGGAAGAAAAAAAGCCCAGCTGGGGGGAAAAAAGAAAAAACCCCAGCTGGGGATTTTTTATTCTAAATTTAAAAATGAGCTGAAAAACCTGAAAGGCAAAGGCCATACGCACAAGGTTAGAACCGGTCAACACACACTCACACCTGCAGACACCAGCTCTCACAGACAGACACGGACAATCACACTCTCTCACGCGCTCTTCCGCTTACACGCTGACCGCGACCCTTACTTGAAACTCTACGCTGACGCTTCGACGCGTCTTCTGACCGCGGCTCTTCGATGTCCGGTGGTAGATTCCGGGATAACGTGTAGGGACCCGGGGACCTGCGAGATGACAGAGACGACGGCAGGCGGTCGACGAGTGACTATCTGACGGCTAGGAGCTATTCCCGCTCCGGGTCCATAAATTTTGTACCCAAAACCCCCATAGAAGACAGATGAACTGTAAAGTTTTATACCTGCTCTACCTAACCGTGACTACGCACCTGGGCAGGGCAGCTCCGATCGTAAGTGGCACGACAGAGGCATGTACAACATAAGCCAAGGTAGGTACATACAATATATGCACAATATAAGCCAACGTAGGTACATACAGTATAAGTACATACAATATAAACCGACATAGGTACATACGACATAAGTACATACAATATAAGCACATACAGTATAAGCCAACATAGGTAGGTACAACCTAAGCACGTACAATATAAGCCGACATAGATACAATATAAGTGAGGACTTGACGTAACTCTCCGGAAGATTAATTGTTGAGCCCTATACCCTTTGAGAAGGCACAAGCTACAGAACTACTGAGGTCAGGCGATGAGGGTCTAATACGCTCCCTCTAGAAGTCCGAGATAATGGCACGGGAAGAGAAGGCGCTACCGAAGGCGAGAAGGAAGATGGATGAGAACGTCTCCTGTACTTCTTCCCGTCTCAAAAAGTAAAAATGTAATGATGCCAGAATAAGCGATATCCAGGAAGGTACACGAGTAAAATATGGCCGATACTGCAGAGAACAATGCCGATAAAGCCTCGAGATGTAACAAAGGCCTATGACGCAGAAATCAATGGACACGGACGACATAACACGGACACGAGTGGAAACTGCCTGGCAGTTCCACCTTATGGACCCAAGATTGCTAGTCCAAGATGAGTCATAGGCCGATGATGCCAAAGGAAAGAAAGCCCTAGGGCAATAGCATGTGATGATGAAATTTAACTCCTTTCAAGATGTTAGAGCCAAAGGACTTAAGAGGAAGCCTAAGAAGCTCAGTAGGCCTAGACAAGAAAGCGATGACTACGGCGTGACCGTGGCTATAGCTCCGGACGTGAAGGCGGGCTCCTCGGGTGAAAAGATCCACGACGACGTCAAGAGTCGAAGAAGGCCGCCGACGCAAACCTCGCGAGGACGCGAAGACGGATCGGAACTGCCCCGCCTGGCGAAGACTCTGGTGAGGCTGAGGAGAAACCCTCTCCCTCTGCTTCCGAGGGGCCCGTCCCACTACGGGCCTCTCCTCTAAGCTAACATCTAATTGTCTCCTGTGATAGTAAAGGTTTTTCCCCTTCTCCCACCTACTGGCCCCGACACTTAGCTTTTGCAAGACGACCGGACAAAATCCATCGTCAGCCGGACGTGGACGGCAACACGTTCTCTACGTCCGCTTCGGTGCTGCCGTTTCCAAACTTCAGCTATGCGCCTCCTCACGGTACCTAAGACAAAACAGAAAATGCAACTGGCGCCCTGCAAAAGAGGAATCCCCGGAACTCTGACGCACCGCTGCCCCGGCTCACCTGAAATCTTGACGCGACTCAACGGGCTGCCAGGAGGATACCTACAAAAGGAAAAGGTACAGGCTGAGCGTGCTGCCGCATAACGGTCACCTATGAGTCACCCAGCCTAAATGCCGACTCACCCGCTTGACTCTGTTCCTTCACACGCCTAGGGCAGCAATGACACCTGCAAAGAAACAAAGCAAAAAAAACCACACTGAGATACTTAGAAAAGACCACCACCCTGACCCGACAAGTACGCCCACCTACACCTTAAGCTTGCACCCACCTAGCCTCAGACATCTGGGATCAGAGACATCTCACAAGAGGACTGCTTAAAACAAAAAAAAAAAAAAAAAAAAAAAAAAAGGGGATGCTTAGACTTTCACCAGAAACTGAGACCTGTGCGAGAACAACTGCTTCTGTCCACAGCTCACCTGGCACACTTGGCCTTGACTGCAGCTATCTGCCTGGACTTCCTAATAATAGACAAAGAACAGTGCTGTAACATAGTCACCATTTATGCTTCCCCTGCAAATACAAACAGCAACTGACCTTCTCAGGGAAAACCCCTTCTCAGGGAAAACCCAGGAGGGGCGCTCTGCCACAGATCTTAAATGTCTGCATCTGAAAGAAAGTTAGGAGAAAATTCAAACAACTGTAGGATAACTTAACAGGTCCAAGCATCCTGTGTGAATCTAGGAATACCATCTAGAATACAACTACATCCCCCATTCCAAATTGCAGGTCTCCAGGACTTGTGCAATTACACCAGGCTATGCAGCAGGGCAGAGCAGCTCCAGGCCAAATACCCAGACACCCGTGACACAGAACAAGACAAACAAGGGGACACAACTGGGGGAGAAAGCTCTGAGCGAGAAGAATGCCCTCAGGGAGCCAGAGACTGCAGAATGAGATGACCTAGCTGAGACTGATGGCGAGCCTCTAAGGCTCAGAGAACCCTGCAGGAACAAGATGCTAACTGAATGACCTATTCCAAGCAAGGCAGAGAAGGATGCCCGAGAATCCTAGCGTCAGAATGCTCTACGGATCTCCGCATTGCTACGAGTCCTAATCTGCTAGAACGCATCCTTGCTGTCACAATGGTGACAAATCACAGCTGTCGAGAACAGCCCAGAACAAGACCTCAAAAGACAGCTGACCGGATGCTACTCCGAGGCCTGTCCGGGCTCCCGAGCCAAAGGTAAGAAGGAATCAGCACGGGGCCGAGGAACACAGAGATGAGAGATGCTAAGATGGACGCCCGGGCTTCCGATAAGCCCCTCAAAGGACTAAGGCAAAAGACACAGAAGGCACGACAGACAAGTGACACACCGTGCACCGGCACTGCTCTGCCCTGAGCACTTCAGCACTGTGAGGCTTTTCCTTTATGTGGCCTAAAGGGCCACCCCCATCTCCAAAGCTGCCTCCAAAAGCCCTCCCAGCGCCTCGCTTCCATCCCCTCTCAGGGTCCCAGCCCTCGACTTATCTCTCGGACGTCCGGGGATGAGAATCCACGTCCGGTGCCGAGGAAGGCCGCCTCGCCCGCTGGCAGTCTCCTAGAGTCACCGACTGTGGCCCCTTGCTCAGCTACAATCAAGAACACCAAACATCACTGCAGGATCTTAGCTGCACAGCGGCCAATAACCAATAACAATTCTGCTACTCACCATTCTCCTAAGAACGTCCGCCTCATCTGGCCGCGCCCGGAGGCCGATGCCCTCGCGGCAGGGTCTGCCTGGGTGAAGAGGAGACGAGGTGACGTGGCATTGCTGAAACTCGAGTGGACCCCGGCTCCTCCTCCCTAGCTCCCCGACTTACAGCAACTCCTCGGCCGCTCCTGAAGGCTCCCCGGGTGACACCTTCAAACGACAAAGATCAAGGCTTCATCACAGATCCGTGCACTGCTTCCCGAATTCCCACGAGAGTGACGAAGCGGGGGTCTGCGGCCCCGTTGCTGAGGGGGGTCTCGGCGTAATACGAGCGGACCGCCTAGAGCACGCAAACAAGAACGGAGCCTAAGAGCTGCACCGGGAATTGAGACCGGAGCAAGAACAACTGCTGCCTGCCACCGCTCACTGCTCACCTTGCCCACTTACCTTGACTGCTAGTATCTGGCTTTAGTTCCTAAAAATAACAACAAAGAAAATAGCTGTAATACAGAGGCACCATTTATACTCCCCCTGCAAAGACAAACGGTGACTGACCTTCTCGGGGGACCCCCCTCACCCGGGACGGGGCCCTCTGCCACGGATTCCATCTGGCTGCGTCTGAAAGAACGTTAGCACAAAAGTCAGAGCACTGCAGGATAACTTAACAGCTCCAGATAGCCTTCATCAATCTACAGATCCCATCTAGAGTCCAAATACACCCCACATTACAAATTTCCAGGCCCCAGGACACGCCCCATTCTAGACCTACACCAGGCTATGCAGCAGGGCAGAGCAGCTCCAGGCCAAATACCCAGACACCCGTGACACAGAACAAGACAAACAAGGGGACACAACACGGGGAGAAAGCTCTGAGCGAGAAGAATGCCCTCAGGGAGCCAGAGACTGCAGAATGAGATGACCTAGCTGAGACTGATGGCGAGCCTCTAAGGCTCAGAGAACCCTGCAGGAACAAGATGCTAACTGAATGACCTATTCCAAGCAAGGCAGAGAAGGATGCCCGAGAACCCTAGCGTCAGAATGCTCTACGGATCTCCGCATCGCTACGAGTCCTAATCTGCTAGAACGCATCCTTGCCGTCACTATTGTCACAAATCACAGCTGTCGAGAACAGCCCAGAACAAGACCTCAAAAGACATCTGACCGGATGCTACTCTGATGCCTGTCCGGGCTCCCGAGCCAAAGGTAAGAAGGAATCAGCACGGGGCCGAGGAACACAGAGATGAGAGATGCAAAGATGGACGCCCGGGCTTCCGATAAGCCCCTCAAAGGACTAAGGCAAAAGACACAGAAGGCACGACAGACAAGTGACACACCGTGCACCGGCACTGCTCTGCCCTGAGCACTTCAGCACTGTGAGGCTTTTCCTTTATGTGGCCTAAAGGGCCACCCCCATCTCCAAAGCTGCCTCCAAAAGCCCTCCCAGCGCCTCGCTTCCATCCCCTCTCAGGGTCCCAGCCCTCGACTTATCTCTCGGACGTCCGGGGACGAGAATCCACGTCCGGTGCCGAGGAAGGCCGCCTCGCCCGCTGGCAGTCTCCTAGAGTCACCGACTGTGGCCCCTTGCTCAGCTACAATCAAGAACACCAAACATCACTGCAGGATCTTAGCTGCACAGCGGCCAATAACCAATAACAATTCTGCTACTCACCATTCTCCTAAGAACGTCCGCCTCATCTGGCCGCGCCCGGAGGCCGATGCCCTCGCGGCAGGGTCTGCCTGGGTGAAGAGGAGACGAGGTGACGTGGCATTGCTGAAACTCGAGTGGACCCTGGCTCCTCCTCCCTAGCTCCCCGACTTACAGCAACTCCTCGGCCGCTCCTGAAGGCTCCCCGGGTGACACCTTCAAATGACAAAGATCAAGGCTTCATCACAGATCCGTGCACTGCTTCCCGAATTCCCACGAGAGTGACGAAGCGGGGGTCTGCGGCCCCGTTGCTGAGGGGGGTCTCGGCGTAAGACGAGCGGACCGCCTAGAGCACGCAAACAAGAACGGAGCCTAAGAGCTGCACCGGGAATTGAGACCGGAGCAAGAACAACTGCTGCCTGCCACCGCTCACTGCTCACCTTGCCCACTTACCTTGACTGCTAGTATCTGGCTTTAGTTCCTAAAAATAACAACAAAGAAAATAGCTGTAATACAGAGGCACCATTTATACTCCCCCTGCAAAGACAAACGGTGACTGACCTTCTCGGGGGACCCCCCTCACCCGGGACGGGGCCCTCTGCCACGGATTCCATCTGGCTGCGTCTGAAAGAACGTTAGCACAAAAGTCAGAGCACTGCAGGATAACTGAACAGCTCCAGATAGCCTTCATCAATCTACAGATCCCATCTAGAGTCCAAATACACCCCACATTACAAATTTCCAGGACACGCCCCATTCTAGACCTACACCAGGCTATGCAGCAGGGCAGAGCAGCTCCAGGCCAAATACCCAGACACCCGTGACACAGAACAAGACAAACAAGGGGACACAACACGGGGAGAAAGCTCTGAGCGAGAAGAATGCCCTCAGGGAGCCAGAGACTGCAGAATGAGATGACCTAGCTGAGACTGATGGCGAGCCTCTAAGGCTCAGAGAACCCTGCAGGAACAAGATGCTAACTGAATGACCTATTCCAAGCAAGGCAGAGAAGGATGCCCGAGAACCCTAGCGTCAGAATGCTCTACGGATCTCCGCATCGCTACGAGTCCTAATCTGCTAGAACGCATCCTTGCCGTCACTATTGTCACAAATCACAGCTGTCGAGAACAGCCCAGAACAAGACCTCAAAAGACAGCTGACCGGATGCTACTCTGATGCCTGTCCGGGCTCCCGAGCCAAAGGTAAGAAGGAATCAGCACGGGGCCGAGGAACACAGAGATGAGAGATGCAAAGATGGACGCCCGGGCTTCCGATAAGCCCCTCAAAGGACTAAGGCAAAAGACACAGAAGGCACGACAGACAAGTGACACACCGTGCACCGGCACTGCTCTGCCCTGAGCACTTCAGCACTGTGAGGCTTTTCCTTTATGTGGCCTAAAGGGCCACCCCCATCTCCAAAGCTGCCTCCAAAAGCCCTCCCAGCGCCTCGCTTCCATCCCCTCTCAGGGTCCCAGCCCTCGACTTATCTCTCGGACGTCCGGGGATGAGAATCCACGTCCGGTGCCGAGGAAGGCCGCCTCGCCCGCTGGCAGTCTCCTAGAGTCACCGACTGTGGCCCCTTGCTCAGCTACAATCAAGAACACCAAACATCACTGCAGGATCTTAGCTGCACAGCGGCCAATAACCAATAACAATTCTGCTACTCACCATTCTCCTAAGAACGTCCGCCTCATCTGGCCGCGCCCGGAGGCCGATGCCCTCGCGGCAGGGTCTGCCTGGGTGAAGAGGAGACGAGGTGACGTGGCATTGCTGAAACTCGAGTGGACCCCGGCTCCTCCTCCCTAGCTCCCCGACTTACAGCAACTCCTCGGCCGCTCCTGAAGGCTCCCCGGGTGACACCTTCAAACGACAAAGATCAAGCCTTCATCACAGATCCGTGCACTGCTTCCCGAATTCCCACGAGAGTGACGAAGCGGGGGTCTGCGGCCCCGTTGCTGAGGGGGGTCTCGGCGTAATACGAGCGGACCGCCTAGAGCACGCAAACAAGAACGGAGCCTAAGAGCTGCACCGGGAATTGAGACCGGAGCAAGAACAACTGCTGCCTGCCACCGCTCACTGCTCACCTTGCCCACTTACCTTGACTGCTAGTATCTGGCTTTAGTTCCTAAAAATAACAACAAAGAAAATAGCTGTAATACAGAGGCACCATTTATACTCCCCCTGCAAAGACAAACGGTGACTGACCTTCTCGGGGGACCCCCCTCACCCGGGACGGGGCCCTCTGCCACGGATTCCATCTGGCTGCGTCTGAAAGAACGTTAGCACAAAAGTCAGAGCACTGCAGGATAACTTAACAGCTCCAGATAGCCTTCATCAATCTACAGATCCCATCTAGAGTCCAAATACACCCCACATTACAAATTTCCAGGCCCCAGGACACGCCCCATTCTAGACCTACACCAGGCTATGCAGCAGGGCAGAGCAGCTCCAGGCCAAATACCCAGACACCCGTGACACAGAACAAGACAAACAAGGGGACACAACACGGGGAGAAAGCTCTGAGCGAGAAGAATGCCCTCAGGGAGCCAGAGACTGCAGAATGAGATGACCTAGCTGAGACTGATGGCGAGCCTCTAAGGCTCAGAGAACCCTGCAGGAACAAGATGCTAACTGAATGACCTATTCCAAGCAAGGCAGAGAAGGATGCCCGAGAACCCTAGCGTCAGAATGCTCTACGGATCTCCGCATCGCTACGAGTCCTAATCTGCTAGAACGCATCCTTGCCGTCACTATTGTCACAAATCACAGCTGTCGAGAACAGCCCAGAACAAGACCTCAAAAGACATCTGACCGGATGCTACTCTGATGCCTGTCCGGGCTCCCGAGCCAAAGGTAAGAAGGAATCAGCACGGGGCCGAGGAACACAGAGATGAGAGATGCAAAGATGGACGCCCGGGCTTCCGATAAGCCCCTCAAAGGACTAAGGCAAAAGACACAGAAGGCACGACAGACAAGTGACACACCGTGCACCGGCACTGCTCTGCCCTGAGCACTTCAGCACTGTGAGGCTTTTCCTTTATGTGGCCTAAAGGGCCACCCCCATCTCCAAAGCTGCCTCCAAAAGCCCTCCCAGCGCCTCGCTTCCATCCCCTCTCAGGGTCCCAGCCCTCGACTTATCTCTCGGACGTCCGGGGACGAGAATCCACGTCCGGTGCCGAGGAAGGCCGCCTCGCCCGCTGGCAGTCTCCTAGAGTCACCGACTGTGGCCCCTTGCTCAGCTACAATCAAGAACACCAAACATCACTGCAGGATCTTAGCTGCACAGCGGCCAATAACCAATAACAATTCTGCTACTCACCATTCTCCTAAGAACGTCCGCCTCATCTGGCCGCGCCCGGAGGCCGATGCCCTCGCGGCAGGGTCTGCCTGGGTGAAGAGGAGACGAGGTGACGTGGCATTGCTGAAACTCGAGTGGACCCTGGCTCCTCCTCCCTAGCTCCCCGACTTACAGCAACTCCTCGGCCGCTCCTGAAGGCTCCCCGGGTGACACCTTCAAATGACAAAGATCAAGGCTTCATCACAGATCCGTGCACTGCTTCCCGAATTCCCACGAGAGTGACGAAGCGGGGGTCTGCGGCCCCGTTGCTGAGGGGGGTCTCGGCGTAAGACGAGCGGACCGCCTAGAGCACGCAAACAAGAACGGAGCCTAAGAGCTGCACCGGGAATTGAGACCGGAGCAAGAACAACTGCTGCCTGCCACCGCTCACTGCTCACCTTGCCCACTTACCTTGACTGCTAGTATCTGGCTTTAGTTCCTAAAAATAACAACAAAGAAAATAGCTGTAATACAGAGGCACCATTTATACTCCCCCTGCAAAGACAAACGGTGACTGACCTTCTCGGGGGACCCCCCTCACCCGGGACGGGGCCCTCTGCCACGGATTCCATCTGGCTGCGTCTGAAAGAGCGTTAGCACAAAAGTCAGAGCACTGCAGGATAACTTAACAGCTCCAGATAGCCTTCATCAATCTACAGATCCCATCTAGAGTCCAAATACACCCCACATTACAAATTTCCAGGACACGCCCCATTCTAGACCTACACCAGGCTATGCAGCAGGGCAGAGCAGCTCCAGGCCAAATACCCAGACACCCGTGACACAGAACAAGACAAACAAGGGGACACAACACGGGGAGAAAGCTCTGAGCGAGAAGAATGCCCTCAGGGAGCCAGAGACTGCAGAATGAGATGACCTAGCTGAGACTGATGGCGAGCCTCTAAGGCTCAGAGAACCCTGCAGGAACAAGATGCTAACTGAATGACCTATTCCAAGCAAGGCAGAGAAGGATGCCCGAGAACCCTAGCGTCAGAATGCTCTACGGATCTCCGCATCGCTACGAGGCCTAATCTGCTAGAACGCATCCTTGCCGTCACTATTGTCACAAATCACAGCTGTCGAGAACAGCCCAGAACAAGACCTCAAAAGACAGCTGACCGGATGCTACTCTGATGCCTGTCCGGGCTCCCGAGCCAAAGGTAAGAAGGAATCAGCACGGGGCCGAGGAACACAGAGATGAGAGATGCAAAGATGGACGCCCGGGCTTCCGATAAGCCCCTCAAAGGACTAAGGCAAAAGACACAGAAGGCACGACAGACAAGTGACACACCGTGCACCGGCACTGCTCTGCCCTGAGCACTTCAGCACTGTGAGGCTTTTCCTTTATGTGGCCTAAAGGGCCACCCCCATCTCCAAAGCTGCCTCCAAAAGCCCTCCCAGCGCCTCGCTTCCATCCCCTCTCAGGGTCCCAGCCCTCGACTTATCTCTCGGACGTCCGGGGATGAGAATCCACGTCCGGTGCCGAGGAAGGCCGCCTCGCCCGCTGGCAGTCTCCTAGAGTCACCGACTGTGGCCCCTTGCTCAGCTACAATCAAGAACACCAAACATCACTGCAGGATCTTAGCTGCACAGCGGCCAATAACCAATAACAATTCTGCTACTCACCATTCTCCTAAGAACGTCCGCCTCATCTGGCCGCGCCCGGAGGCCGATGCCCTCGCGGCAGGGTCTGCCTGGGTGAAGAGGAGACGAGGTGACGTGGCATTGCTGAAACTCGAGTGGACCCCGGCTCCTCCTCCCTAGCTCCCCGACTTACAGCAACTCCTCGGCCGCTCCTGAAGGCTCCCCGGGTGACACCTTCAAACGACAAAGATCAAGCCTTCATCACAGATCCGTGCACTGCTTCCCGAATTCCCACGAGAGTGACGAAGCGGGGGTCTGCGGCCCCGTTGCTGAGGGGGGTCTCGGCGTAAGACGAGCGGACCGCCTAGAGCACGCAAACAAGAACGGAGCCTAAGAGCTGCACCGGGAATTGAGACCGGAGCAAGAACAACTGCTGCCTGCCACCGCTCACTGCTCACCTTGCCCACTTACCTTGACTGCTAGTATCTGGCTTTAGTTCCTAAAAATAACAACAAAGAAAATAGCTGTAATACAGAGGCACCATTTATACTCCCCCTGCAAAGACAAACGGTGACTGACCTTCTCGGGGGACCCCCCTCACCCGGGACGGGGCCCTCTGCCACGGATTCCATCTGGCTGCGTCTGAAAGAACGTTAGCACAAAAGTCAGAGCACTGCAGGATAACTGAACAGCTCCAGATAGCCTTCATCAATCTACAGATCCCATCTAGAGTCCAAATACACCCCACATTACAAATTTCCAGGCCCCAGGACACGCCCCATTCTAGACCTACACCAGGCTATGCAGCAGGGCAGAGCAGCTCCAGGCCAAATACCCAGACACCCGTGACACAGAACAAGACAAACAAGGGGACACAACACGGGGAGAAAGCTCTGAGCGAGAAGAATGCCCTCAGGGAGCCAGAGACTGCAGAATGAGATGACCTAGCTGAGACTGATGGCGAGCCTCTAAGGCTCAGAGAACCCTGCAGGAACAAGATGCTAACTGAATGACCTATTCCAAGCAAGGCAGAGAAGGATGCCCGAGAACCCTAGCGTCAGAATGCTCTACGGATCTCCGCATCGCTACGAGGCCTAATCTGCTAGAACGCATCCTTGCCGTCACTATTGTCACAAATCACAGCTGTCGAGAACAGCCCAGAACAAGACCTCAAAAGACATCTGACCGGATGCTACTCTGATGCCTGTCCGGGCTCCCGAGCCAAAGGTAAGAAGGAATCAGCACGGGGCCGAGGAACACAGAGATGAGAGATGCAAAGATGGACGCCCGGGCTTCCGATAAGCCCCTCAAAGGACTAAGGCAAAAGACACAGAAGGCACGACAGACAAGTGACACACCGTGCACCGGCACTGCTCTGCCCTGAGCACTTCAGCACTGTGAGGCTTTTCCTTTATGTGGCCTAAAGGGCCACCCCCATCTCCAAAGCTGCCTCCAAAAGCCCTCCCAGCGCCTCGCTTCCATCCCCTCTCAGGGTCCCAGCCCTCGACTTATCTCTCGGACGTCCGGGGACGAGAATCCACGTCCGGTGCCGAGGAAGGCCGCCTCGCCCGCTGGCAGTCTCCTAGAGTCACCGACTGTGGCCCCTTGCTCAGCTACAATCAAGAACACCAAACATCACTGCAGGATCTTAGCTGCACAGCGGCCAATAACCAATAACAATTCTGCTACTCACCATTCTCCTAAGAACGTCCGCCTCATCTGGCCGCGCCCGGAGGCCGATGCCCTCGCGGCAGGGTCTGCCTGGGTGAAGAGGAGACGAGGTGACGTGGCATTGCTGAAACTCGAGTGGACCCCGGCTCCTCCTCCCTAGCTCCCCGACTTACAGCAACTCCTCGGCCGCTCCTGAAGGCTCCCCGGGTGACACCTTCAAACGACAAAGATCAAGCCTTCATCACAGATCCGTGCACTGCTTCCCGAATTCCCACGAGAGTGACGAAGCGGGGGTCTGCGGCCCCGTTGCTGAGGGGGGTCTCGGCGTAATACGAGCGGACCGCCTAGAGCACACAAACAAGAACGGAGCCTAAGAGCTGCACCGGGAATTGAGACCGGAGCAAGAACAACTGCTGCCTGCCACCGCTCACTGCTCACCTTGCCCACTTACCTTGACTGCTAGTACCTGGCTTTAGTTCCTAAAAATAACAACAAAGAAAATAGCTGTAATACAGAGGCACCATTTATACTCCCCCTGCAAAGACAAACGGTGACTGACCTTCTCGGGGGACCCCCCTCACCCGGGACGGGGCCCTCTGCCACGGATTCCATCTGGCTGCGTCTGAAAGAACGTTAGCACAAAAGTCAGAGCACTGCAGGATAACTTAACAGCTCCAGATAGCCTTCATCAATCTACAGATCCCATCTAGAGTCCAAATACACCCCACATTACAAATTTCCAGGCCCCAGGACACGCCCCATTCTAGACCTACACCAGGCTATGCAGCAGGGCAGAGCAGCTCCAGGCCAAATACCCAGACACCCGTGACACAGAACAAGACAAACAAGGGGACACAACACGGGGAGAAAGCTCTGAGCGAGAAGAATGCCCTCAGGGAGCCAGAGACTGCAGAATGAGATGACCTAGCTGAGACTGATGGCGAGCCTCTAAGGCTCAGAGAACCCTGCAGGAACAAGATGCTAACTGAATGACCTATTCCAAGCAAGGCAGAGAAGGATGCCCGAGAACCCTAGCGTCAGAATGCTCTACGGATCTCCGCATCGCTACGAGTCCTAATCTGCTAGAACGCATCCTTGCCGTCACTATTGTCACAAATCACAGCTGTCGAGAACAGCCCAGAACAAGACCTCAAAAGACAGCTGACCGGATGCTACTCTGATGCCTGTCCGGGCTCCCGAGCCAAAGGCAAGAAGGAATCAGCACGGGGCCGAGGAACACAGAGATGAGAGATGCAAAGATGGACGCCCGGGCTTCCGATAAGCCCCTCAAAGGACTAAGGCAAAAGACACAGAAGGCACGACAGACAAGTGACACACCGTGCACCGGCACTGCTCTGCCCTGAGCACTTCAGCACTGTGAGGCTTTTCCTTTATGTGGCCTAAAGGGCCACCCCCATCTCCAAAGCTGCCTCCAAAAGCCCTCCCAGCGCCTCGCTTCCATCCCCTCTCAGGGTCCCAGCCCTCGACTTATCTCTCGGATGTCCGGGGACGAGAATCCACGTCCGGTGCCGAGGAAGGCCGCCTCACCCGCTGGCAGTCTCCTAGAGTCACCGACTGTGGCCCCTTGCTCAGCTACAATCAAGAACACCAAAGAAACCTGTTACCATAATCAGTATTTCACAGATTCTCTGCAACAACAAACAAAACATACACGACAATCAAACAAACTAAATGAATAAAACCTCTATTATACAATAAATAATAATGCAATTTCCAATATTATAAATACCTCACTGATTAACTACAGGACAGTACCTAAAACCCATCGAAACGAACACTACATACTCACACTTATAAAACCCACTCCAGCAGAATTATAAACCTACCCTCTACTTCATGGTATGACCCATATAGACTTTTGTAGACCTTAAAGAACAGATCCTCTTAAAATTTTACTGTTTTAATTTTATTTTTATACCATAAAAATATTACTACATACTAAAAAAAAAAAATCAAAACAAAAAAATCTAGCAAATTCCACAACAAAAAATATTCAACAAAACTCAATCCCAAAAAACCCTTGCCATCAGCACCTGAAACAAGAACCATAACATTCAAGAAGTACACCATGTCCGTTATCATACATCAACTACGAACGAAATAAAACGATACAATCAATTCCTAAAAACCACCTCAAAGTCACAACATCAAGGAACTTTGGAAAATTAAAAGCCGCGCTCCCAGCACCGGGCGGAAGGCGGCTTCCGGTAAGAAAGCGGCTCCTCCGGCGGCTCCTGAGGGCTGCAGGGGGCCCCGACGGCGCCCGAGCCCCGCGCCCGGAGCGGACGGAGCGGCCGGCACCGGCGCAGCGCCCGCGCCGCCTCTCCCGCCCGCCGGCCCGGCAAAGCTCCCCTCGGCTCCGCACGCCTCGCTCCGGCGCGGCTCCGGCAGTCCCGTGCCAGCCCGGCCGCGCCCAAGTCCCCTTCCACCTCGGCAGCTCCCCAGGCAACGCCAGCAGCTCCCGCGCCACAGCCTTGGCTGCCGGGCCAGGGGCAGAAGAAGCGCCCTCCAATGCAGCGGCACAGCCCGATTCCAACCCTTCAAACGCTGCGAGAGCTGCAGCCTCCTTCAATTCAACCCCCGGAACTTACGCCACACTCAGGTGCTCGCCTCACTTCAACAAGGGCAAATAAATGTGTTCTCCCCTTCAGTTTCATCCCCTGTAAGAGCAGAAAAGAAAGTACTTTCCTTAAATGATGGTAAAAGGGGGATTTTTACCGCAATCCAAACCCTTTACAAGGACGGACAACACGTCCCCTACCAACTACCCCCTCCATTTAAACCTCAGGATGATGAAAATGGGGGGGGGGGGCTACCCTCAAGTCAAAACCCAGCATACAACAACAATATTTTTCCCCTTCTATTTGAAATAGAACACAGGGATTCGCTGCCACCCCGGGATACCCCTAACACCCTGGAAAAGGCATGTTTTCCTTCAATCAAGACCCTCAAAACCACGAGTGCACGGGAATCCCACCCAGTTCAAACACAGGCAATAACGGAAGAGAAGTTGCTTCCCTCATTTTGAATTTCTTTTGTCTTAATAAACCCTAGTTTGTTTGGGTTTTTGGTTTTGTTTTGTTTTTTTTTTTTTTTTTTTTTGGTTTTTTTTTTGGTTTTGGGGTTTTTTTGGTTTTTTTTTTGGTTTTTTTTTGTTTTTTTTTTTTTTTCGGGGAGCAACGGGGAGGGATTGGCAAAACGAAATTTAAAAGGGAAAGGAGAAAAGTCCCCGCTACAAAGGCACACCGTCTCACCTGTTTGGCTGCTGTTTCCCGGCACAAAGGTTTGTCCCTCGGCACCTGCTTTGAGCAATGCTCCAGGTATCCAAGCGATCCCCCAGACCCTGTCTGAAGCTCTCACCGTCCTTCCATGAGACAACCCCGGGAGCCCCCCCCCCAAACTCCTCTTCCCCAACAGCTCCATGCAAGAGTGAGCTGAGGCAAACCCCCTAAAACAGCCGCCGGCAGGAGCCGCCCCCTCATCATCCTCACAGCTCACACCTGGGGCTGCTCTGAGCCCTCATCATCCTCACAGCTCACACCTGGGGCTGCTCTGAGCCCTCATCATCCTCACAGCTCACACCTGGAGCTGCTCTGAGCCCTCATCATCCTCAGAGCTCACACCTGGCGCTGTTGCCACTCTCCAACAGCGCCTCTCCCTGTCCAGCACACAGCCCACTTCTCACAGACACACACCAAGCAGAAATCCACTAGGGGTGTTGGCTTTTCTTAGTCCGTCTGGTTAGACGATTAAAACACGCACATGCATTGATGGTCATTGAGGGAAAGCTTTCCAGTGGACAAAATAGTCATTTTGGAAGCACACTTTGATACACCTTCAGAAAAAGCAGAATCAGCACCAGCTCCTAAGACCCTTGCTGAGGAACCCAGCCCTCCTTGGGACACCCAAAGCAGCAGACCTCGAAAAAGGAGGGGAAAAGTCAAGCTTGGAGTGGAAAAAGAGAACATAAGTACACCAGCCTTTCAAAATGCCTGCACACAGCAATAGTGGGAACCAGTCACATTTCTCCTTTCCTTGCTTTCTGTGATGACATAAATATGAAGTAAAAACACGTTAAACAAAAGGCAGAGCTAGGATTTTACAGGTCTTCATTTTGGCAGTCTGGATGACAAACGCCTCTTACGGGACTGCGACACGTTTTGGGGACTGGCAGAGAATGGAGGCAAAAGGTGCCAGAGCGCCCTTTCTATTCCCTTCAGCCCCTGCAGCTGTTCTGATGGTTTCAGGGCACTTGCTTGGTTCATTCCTAGATCAAAACGTTATGGCATTATTTTCAAAACTACTACCCATGCCCAGTCAGAGTTTCCTACATTCCTGGATACAAATGAGTGGATAGAGAGAGGGTTTCTTTCCAAATGAATTTAGCAATACTTTCCTATTTTTACCAATACCTATAAAAACGAAACATTTGCCAGGATTTAGTAGTATTCTACACACCCCCCTCCCTGTGCATTTTGGGGCAGCTTTGGGTCCCTCGGGGGGACGGCACCCGGCAGGACCCCCCCTCATTCACCACCCACCTGCTCCTCCGCCGCAGCGTGCGTCCCTCTCCTAGGGACCTTAGGGTGCCCCAAATGACACCAGAGCCCCGAGTCTTCACCCCTTTTTCCTGGCCCCCAAAGAAGGCACAGAAGGAGTCTTAACTGCCCCGGACAGCAGCCCAGCACTTGCTTCCATCCCTTTCCACATGTACATCCCCCCCGCAAGGGACTCTGCCGCAACAAGAAAGGGGGGCAGCCCCCAGAAGGGTCGAAGCTCCTGCCCAGCCTCGCTGTCACGGGCGAGGGGCAGAGAGAGGGAGCGGCAGAGACGGCGGGGACGCGGCACGGACGGCACGGCACCGAGCGGGGGCCGCTCTCAGCGCGATGCCGGCAAAGCCGCAGGTCCGGCGGGGCCGGGCGGGGTTTGACCGGCACGGGGGGATCCGCCGAGAGCCTCCGGCCCCGTGCGGGGGGACTCCCGCAAGGGCCCGGGGCCGCCGGGCTCCGGCCCTCTGGGCTTTATGCTCCGGCGCCCCCGGCCCCGCGGCTGCGGGGAAAGAAGGAACGGGGCGACGGCAAGAGAGGAGGGCTAGCAGGGCGTGAGACAGCGTATGGAGGGAGGGAGGTCGGGCTGTGGAGGAAAGCGGGAGGGCAAGGGAAAGGCCGGGAGCGGGGAAGAGGGACGGTGCACAGAGGAGGGAGAGAAGAGGAATAGAACGGAGGAGCGGGATAGGGACAGGGCAGTGGGGGTCGGGTTTGCGAGGGAGAGGAGGGGAGGGTCCGCGGACAAAGAACAGGAATACGGGGAGGAGGAAGGAAGGGTAGAGGGGGGGACGGGAGGGGAGACCGAAAAGGGAGAGAAAGGGGTCGGCTTTGGGGAGAGAGGGAACTAAGGGATAGAGAGAGAAAGAAGGGGAATACGGGAAGGAGGAAGAAAGGAAGAAGGATTGGTAGAGAGAGGGACAAGAGGGGGAGCCGATCCACCCCGAGCCCGCCCCGGCGGCCCGCCCTGCTCGGGATGCTGCGCTCGGCGGAGCTCGGCTCGGTTCGGCCCCACTCGGCTCCTCGCCTACACTCGGGCTGTTCTCCGCTAGACTCGGCTGGATTCGCCTCTTCGGCGCAGCTCGGCTCGCCTCAACTCGGAGCCGCTCGGCTCCGCTCGGCTCCGTTCGGCTCCGCTCGGCTCCCCGCGGCAGCGCGCCTCCCGCGCACGCGCACAGCTCGCCGCTCTCCTGCCGCCGAGCCCCGCGCCCGGCCCGGCCGGCGCACGGAAACCCCCGCGCCACATCAGAGCCAGCAGTTTCTGCGCTAAAGCCTTTCTGTCCTAGAAGGAGATAAACTTCTCTACCTCCTTCGTATCCTCAGTTTTCTTCTTTGATTTCAAAATCAGAGTTACAAAAACCTACTCAACTACAAGACTCAGTAAGTAGCCGAGAAAGTAGTCCCGTCAATTTCAGAACCTAAAGAACACGTTATACTTAAGTTTCCACACTTCAAAAAAGAAAAATCACACACGAGTCCTACTCACTGTGTCAAGCCTTATTTAAAACACACAAAAAAAAACCCTAAAAGAAATAGTTCCACAACCAAAACAGAACAAACAAGTAACACTAACTAAAACCACGCATCCAAATACAATCCGAAAAATCTCTTTTCAACGTGTCTCGTTTGTATACCTCCTCACAACTAACCTTATCCTTTACAAACACTAAATTGCAAATCAAAAAACTTACACATAACATAAACTCTTCAAATAACATTTATACACTCATACCCCAAATGACAGGTAAACCACCAAAAGTAAAATTACTAAAATCATTACAAACAAATACTTGTACAATATTTAGTTACAAAACAACCCCCAAACCACACAAAACCACAAAGAAGTTACCTCAAAACAGCAAACCTACAATTTAAAACAATTAATCCACTAAGACCAAACTTAACAATAATACATTAAAAAAACACCAAAAAAAAAAAAAAAAAACCAAAAAAAACCACAAACAAACAACCAAAAAAAAAAAGAACACCCACCCAAAAATACCCAATCGCTCCAACACAAATTTACTTCTCAGTATCAAAACAGTACGACCTTTTAATAACCTAATTCTATTATTTCTGCATCTCTTTTAACACCTAAAATAACTACAACTCACACTTGAACCACATTAAATGAACTTACTTATTAACTAGCCAAATGAAACAATAACACATCTATAACATTAAATAAATTACTGCCAAATAGGAACATCTTTAAACATACTATCTTACAAAATAAAACAACTGTTCATTTTTTATTATTCACACACAATCATAAATATAAAACATTTAAAAAATATATAAATTGATGAAATCACAAGAAATCAATTTACAAAAACATTACAAAAATTTTAAATTAATCACACATAAATAAAAAATAACGAAATAATATTTTCAAGAATTAAAACATCACTAAATAACTTAAATCATTATTAAAAACTAAAATACTCATCTTATTAATAATTACTGCTTTTTATCTCCCCTACCGATTTAAATTTTTACATAGAACTCTACAAAAATCCTTAACAAGTAGATGTATAACTTAAATTTAAAACATTTATAGATAAACATACTTAATGAATAATCTACACACCAAACAACTAAACTAACAAGAAAAACCTAATAAAATACTAATATATTCATAACATCAAAACCCCAAATCATTAACATAAAAACCCATATAAACACATGAAAATACCTACAGTTAAAAAAGACGTACCTTAATGAACAATATTCATAGCTTAATAATTCATTACAAACTCTTACCAATTAATGATTAACATTAATTACTTGATACCAATAAAATACAAGAAAATGTTACTTTAGCCAATAACTATAATAAAATCTCATAACTAATAACTTAAAATCTCACTTTATTAAAAATATACAACGGTGAAGCAACGTATCATCAAAAATCCCATTATTATCACTACACAGCTATACGTATATACATATATCTATATACAGATAGATAGATCATATATCCATCTCAACAGCAGCATCTGGGACCGATTCCTGTTTTCTCTCTTGTCTCCTAAATTTATTAGCCATAGAGGATGGAGTAAGGAAATCATTTTATTTATCACCTTGTTCTCCAGAAACCTGAAAAACAAAATAAAACAGAACAAAAAGAAAAAAAAGAAAAAAAAAGAAAACCACATTTGAAAGGCAGATCCTCACCAGCAGCTGGTCCATCTCCTACAGGGGACCATATTCTAGGGCACTTTTGGTGCACTTGTCTGAACCTGTCAGGGCACTCTGTGCCTGCAGAAGAGATTTTTTTTTGTCAGGGAGAGGCAAGGGGAGGAGAAATAACGTTCTAGACAGCTCAAATCCATTACTGTGCCACTTCCTGTGCAGCAGGTCCTGTGACAGGATGGGAACTGAGGCTGCTTGAAATTTAAAAGCTAAAGACACCAGCACAAGGTGTCCTTTTGCTTTGTCAAGGAAGTGATTCCCAAATCACACAGCCCCCCCACCATCGTCCCTCCTACCACCACCTGAAAGCCTCTTGATTCTCTTCTCAAAAACACAAGGGACACCTCAGAGTTCAGCAAGTTCTGCCAGTGCAGCCCTCGGTGTGCCCCCGTCTCCAGGTCTGTCCCCCTTGCTTTCATCCTCAGCCACGTCATTCTTCAGCCGTGGACAGGAAATTGTCCCCATTTCTCCCGTACTTCCCTGGTTACCTTTTCTCTAAGCCGTGCAGGACCCACGAGAGGAGGCTGTGATCCTCTATCAGCTCATGGGCAGCTCTAGAGGTGACACGGGCAGCACTCTGTCGTATCTCCAGAATACGACTCTGAAACAGAGAATGCAACTTGTTCTTTTACAGCCAAGATCTGATTATCTAAAATAAAATGAGCAATTTGGCTGGTACCCCATCAACTTCCAGCTAAAATGAACACCGCCTGTTCTCAGCAACTCCAGAGAAGGAAAGACATTCTCCCTTCAACGCTTCCCACCACAGGTGCTGCTCTTACAAGAAGTATTCAGGTAGCAAGACAATTTTCTCTTTTTGTCCGAGGTTTTGATACCTGAAATCCTCAGGGTGGATGCTCCCAAACCTGAGAGCTCCCGGCAGGCGAGGTTCCCTCCTGCCGAAGCACTGTGCAGGTGACAAACGTGCTGGCTGGGGAAATAGAGACCCCAAAAAGAAAAGGCCCCGACTGCAGGAGCAAAACCACGGCACCCCCGTGAGGCTCCACGACGGCAGGAACCGGTCCCAGTTTCAGGGGATAAGGATGGGACCGGTTTAGACACAAGCAAAATTATTTCCCCATCCACACATCCACAAAACCAACAAGGAACAGATTTTCAAGAGGACCAAGGCAGAATCAGCTATTCCTTTCTGTTTGGTACTTGAGATCTCGAGGCCAATACAAGCTTTTGTGGTTTTGGGGTATTTGGGAACTGTTCTTTTTCAATTCTTACCTGGGAGCCCTGGTCACACAAAGGACTGCTGAAAAAGGCAAGAATGACCCGGAAAATCCTCTGGTAGACATAAAGCTCACAGCAATGTTTGTCACGCAGCCCTTCCCCAAGAAATCTGAGGATCCACTCGCGCTCTGTTTTCTACGGGAAGCCACAAAGAAAAACACCACTGTCAGACATTCCGACATTTCCAAAGGATACCTGCTCCTAAGAGCACAAAACCCCGGTTCCCTCCGAGTGCCAGCTCAGGGCTCACCACAGCTTCTTCTGGACTTCTCCATTTCCATTCCTACCAAATTTAATCGCTAACATCCACTGGGAACAGTCAGTCTGCAGCCCAAACATGCAGTGGAAATGGAATTTTAGAAGTACCTGTTTCTAAAATACTTCAGTTGATCTCAAAGTTACTAACCTAAACTCCTTCAAACAACTTGTTCACGAGGAGGCAGGGATTGATTCAATACTCACCAGCCCATCTGGCCAAGGTCAGAGCTCTGTGCCCACCCAGGACACGGCAGCCAGCAGGGACCCTTCTCCCACTCTCCAGCACGGACCTGTGAAGCCAGGGAGAAGTTTACGGAGCAGCAACAGCCAGAAGATGCTCTCTGCTTCCGTACGCTCTCTGATCCATCACTCCCAAGGAAAGTCCCCACGGATCGGAAGCAACCACCTCTCATTTCTCCTCCGCAATCATCACTGCTTGCCTTTCTCTGCAAGCGTTTCCTCCCGTGCCCGTCCCCAGAGCACCTTTAGTCCATCTTTTCCTCCCAACCGCAGCTCTCCAGCACAAATGCCACTCCTCACACAGACAAAGCAAACACTCATCTGCCTCAGCTTTTGGCCTAGAAAGCAAAAACCTCAACGCGTCCGCCTACGTGATTAAAACACAGAGACGCACGGGTGGACATAGATGGAAAGCTTTTCAGGAGAGAAAAGAGCTGATTCGCTAGCACGCCTCCATACAGCTTCAGAAAAATCAGAATCCACAGCAACTCCTAAGACCCCTGCTGAGGAACCCAGCCCTCCTGGGAACACCCAATTCAGCAGCCACGGGAAAAGGATGGGAGAAGCCAAGCTTGGGGTGAAAAAAAGATGACATCAATACAGCAGCCTGTAAAAAGCCTTCACACAGCAACAGTGGGAACCAGTCCCATTTGCTCCGTCCCTGCTTTTTGGGATGACGCAAACAGGAAATGAAAACACGTGAAACACAAGGCACACCTATAGGGCGTACCAGGTGCTCCTTTTGGCAGCGTGGATGACAAAGGTCTCTCTGCGCACTTACAGGCAGCCCGGTTTCAATCCATCCTTAGCCCAAGCCTTCCTCGCCTCCCATTCGCCAGCGCTCTGCTCTGGCCTTTGGAGCGCTGGCCCCGTCCTCCCGCAGCAGCACGGCACCGGAACACAGCGAGGCAAAGCGTGCCGGAGCCGCCCGTGCTGTCAGCGTACCTGTCAGCTCCCGGCGGTGGGCAACTCCGGCCCTGCGGGCAAGGGGGAGACGGCTCGGGCACCTCCAGCGGCTGCTCTGCCCCGATGCTTTCGCGTTCTCCTGCATTTCCCTGCAGCGGAGGGGGTCCGGGACGGGGGCGGATCGTGTCAGAGTGGAGACGGCGGGGAAGCACGGGGAGGCGGCGGGAACGCGGCGGGACGAGACAGGGACGCGGCGGGACGGCGACGACTCGCTTGACCTTCCAAAGATGGCGGCAGGAGGGGCGGGGAAAGCCGGGGCCCCGCTCCGCCGCCCGCGCGCCGCCCCGGCGGCATTTTCCGGCACGCGGTCGCTTCCAGCGTCTAGAGAGGGACGCGCGCGGGGATCGGGAAAGGGGAGTGCAGCCCTGTTCCGACGCCGCTCGCCCCCCGCCCGCCGCCCCCGGCCCGTGAGCGCTGCGACCGCGCCTCCGCCGCCCGCCGAAAGCGGCCCCGCCGGGCCGCCCTCGCCGCTGCCGTTCTTCTCGGTCATCGGGTCCCTTTGCTCTCCCGAATCTCCTTCACCCCTCCCCTCTATTTACAGACACCGCCCCGCTTGCCGCTCGCTCCCGCGCCTCGCCCTTCCCACGCTCGGCGGCCGTCCTTCCCCCCTCAGCCGGCACCCAGCGGCGAGGGGCAGGGCGCTGGCTGGGGGCGGCTGCAGTACCGCTCTCTGTCCACAAGGCGGCAGCACCGCCGGCGGCCACAGCCGGGGGCTGCCGCTCGCCCGGAGGGAAGGGAGGCAGAAAAGAACGGGGGCGATCCCCTTGGAAAAATCCTGAAAAATAAAGGGCCCAAAAAACATCCGCACACAAACTAAAACACACTGCCTCTAACCCAATACAACCCCTCCAAAATCCTTTTCTTTTAAACTCTCTCTAACTATCTTTCATATTTATACTTTTCACATTCCCATTTATCATGTATATTGATGCATGATGTTATTTCGATTCTATATTAAATATCTTCCTATGACTTCTATTTATTTCTATTTTATCTTTTTATAGATCTAGATATATATATTATACATTTCTATATTTATATTGCAAAAATAGTTCTGTTATTTAAAATAAAAGCCCTGCCTGTAACCAAATTCTAGCTCTATGATATTAATATTAACGATCTCTTATTTAAAAGAAAAATGCTGCCTGAAACCCACCCGCCCGCGGCGCAAGTGTGGCAACAGCCCGTGTCCGCAGTACTGGCAAGGCCGCGGGAAATTCCGGCGGGGCGGCGCCTGCGTGGCGCGCGGGCAGTGCAGCACGCGGACCACGATTTTCCCGCGCTTTTTTTTTTTTTTTTTTTTTTTTTTTTTTTTTTTTTTTTTTTTCCTATCCGCCATATTGAGAAGGTCAAGAGTGTCCCGGCCGCCGCGACACTTTCAAGATGGCGGCCAGGTGAGGCCCTCGGAAGGGAGAGGCGTTTTTGCCGATGCCTGTCGGCGCCCGCTCACAACCTGACCGCCGGCGCAGCCGCTGAGCTCACAGTCCGTGGCCACGACACGGGAAAAAGCGAAAAAAATCCCGCGGGGCGGCGCCGGCGTCAGGGTGGCGTGCAGGCAGTGCAGTAAACAGACCGTGGTCCTCGTTTTTCCCGCCTTTTTTGCCGCCATATTGGGAAGGTCAAGCGAGTCCGTGACAACCCACTCCCAAGATGGCGGCCGCGGGAGGACCTCGGGCGACGGCTGCAGTCCCGCACTCTGGCCACAAGGCGGCGGCACTGCCGCCCGCCCTGGGGCTGCAGGCGGGGAAGGCGCGCAAAGAAGAACAGGCGCGACCCCCTTCAAAACATCCTCTGCAATAAATGCCCCTAAACAGCCCGCACGAAACCAAAAATCACCGACAAAAAAAAAAAACCAAACAAACCTGCCTCTAACCCAATAATAACCAAAATAAAAAATCTTTTCTTTTAAACTGTATTTCAATCTATATTATTTTTATATTTTTCATATTTATATTCACATTTTGATTTAAAATGTATACTGATGTATAATGATAATTTTATAATTTCTTACATTCATTCATATTACTTAAAGTTTATTTTGTTTTATATTTTTATGCATGTCTTAATATATTGATTACATATTTCTATATTTAGATTGATATTTCTAAAAGGTTTATATTTTTAAAAATAAAATCCCTGCATCTATCCAAGTAAAAACCTAAAAAAAAAAAAAAACAACTTTCTTTTAAACTGTTTGTAAATTTATCTATATATTTTTCGCATTTATATTCAAATTTGCATTTTAAAGGTAGATTGATATATGTTGTTATTTATATTCTATCTCTTCTTATTACTTATTTTTACTTATATTTTATATTTTTATATTTATCTTTATACATTGATTATATATTTTTATATTTAGAAGTCTATCAAAATAAAATGCATATTCATATTTTTTAAAATAAAAACCCTGCCTCGAACCAAATAAAAACCAAAAAAGCCCTTTCTTTAAACAATATTTAAATATTTATATCATATTTTCATAATTATAATCACATTTGCATTTATACTTTCTATTGATGGATTACATTTATAAATGTATATAATTTATATAATAAGATAACAAGATAGATAAAATATTATTTATATTATATTTCATACATACTGCTAATACTTCTATTTACTTACATTTTAATTTTTATATAGATTTTAATGTACGTATTATATACTTCTATACATAGATTTCTAATTTATTTATATTTCTAATTTTTACAATAAAAACCCTGCCTACTAACAAATACAAAATTTAAAAAATCCTTTTATTTTAAACTATATTTGAATATGTCTATATTCATGCTTTTGATATTTACATTTATATGCTCTTGTATATTATATTACAGTATATTGACGTACTATATTTAGATATATATAATATATTACATGTAATGTGGTATAATAAGACATATACACTAGAATATCTATTAGGTATTGTATCGATTTCTGTGATTTTGTTTTTTTTTCTATTTTATATTTATATATACACGTATATTAATGATACATTACATCCTCACAGCGCATACCTGGGGCTGTTCTGGCTTTCTTTCCAAATGAATTTAGCAATACTTTCCTATTTTTACCAAGACCTATAAAAACGAAACATTTGCCAGGATTTAGTAGTATTCTACACACCCCCCTCCCTGTGCATTTTGGGGCAGCTTTGGGTCCCTCGGGGGGACGGCACCCGGCAGGAACCCCCCCTCATTCGCCACCCACCTGCTCCTCCGCCGCAGCGTGCGTCCCTCTCCTAGGGACCTTAGGGTGCCCCAAATGACACCAGAGCCCCGAGTCTTCACCCCTTTTTCCTGGCCCCCAAAGAAGGCACAGAAGGAGTCTAACTGCCCCGGACAGCAGCCCAGCACTTGCTTCCATCCCTTTCCACATGTACATCCCCCCCGCAAGGGACTCTGCCGCAACAAGAAAGGGGGGCAGCCCCCAGAAGGGTCGAAGCTCCTGCCCAGCCTCGCTGTCACGGGCGAGGGGCAGAGAGAGGGAGCGGCAGAGACGGCGGGGACGCGGCACGGACGGCACGGCACCGAGCGGGGGCCGCTCTCAGCGCGATGCCGGCAAAGCCGCAGGTCCGGCGGGGCCGGGCGGGGTTTGACCGGCACGGGGGGATCCGCCGAGAGCCTCCGGCCCCGTGCGGGGGGACTCCCGCAAGGGCCCGGGGCCGCCGGGCTCCGGCCCTCTGGGCTTTATGCTCCGGCGCCCCCGGCCCCGCGGCTGCGGGGAAAGAAGGAACGGGGCGACGGCAAGAGAGGAGGGCTAGCAGGGCGTGAGACAGCGTATGGAGGGAGGGAGGTCGGGCTGTGGAGGAAAGCGGGAGGGCAAGGGAAAGGCCGGGAGCGGGGAAGAGGGACGGTGCACAGAGGAGGGAGAGAAGAGGAATAGAACGGAGGAGCGGGGTAGGGACAGGGCAGTGGGGGTCGGGTTTGCGAGGGAGAGGAGGGGAGGGTCCGCGGACAAAGAACAGGAATACGGGGAGGAGGAAGGAAGGGTAGAGGGGGGCACGGGAGGGGAGGCCGAAAAGGGAGAGAAAGGTGCCGGCTTTGGGGAGAGCGGGAAATGGGGGAAAGAGAGAAAGAAGAGGAATACGGGGAGGAGGAAGGATTGGTAGAGAGAGGAACATGAGAGGGAGCCTCAGAGAGCCCCGACTCCACCCGAGCCCGCCCCGGCGGCCCGCCCTGCTCGGGATGCTGCGCTCGGCGGAGCGCGGCTCGGCGAAACTCGGCTCCGCTCGCTGCGTTCGGACCAACTCGGCTCGGTCCGGCTCAGCTTGGATCGGTTCCACTCCCTGGGGGCGGCGCCGCCTCCCGTGCAGCGCGCACAGCTCGGGGCTCTCCTGATGCCGAACCCCGCGGCCGGCCGGACCGTCGCACGGAAACCCCCCACGCCAGATTAGACCAAGCAGTTTCTATGTTAAACCCTTTTTGTCCTAGAAGAAAAAAACTTATCTACCTCCTGCGTTTTCTCATTTTTCTTCATTGATTTCAAAATCAGAGTATAAAAAAACTTCCCCTAAAAAGGATTTGGTAAGTAGTCAAGAAAGTAGTCCCGTAAATTTCGTAACCTGAAATATACTTATGTTTCCACGAAAACTAGACCACACAAGAGTCCTACTCACTATGTCAACCCTTATGTAAAATGCTTAAAAAAAAAAAACAAAACCAAAACAACCCAAGATAAAGAATTCCACAACCAAAACAAAACATACAAGTAACACTAACTAAAACCACCCATACAAACACACCATGTTTATTGGACACCAATCCTAAAAATCTATTTTCTAAATGCCTTGTTAAGTATACCTCTTCACATCTAACCTTATCCCTCACAGAATTCAAACAGTAAATACAAAAATTCCTCCACATAACATAAACTTAAAATAACATTTATACACTCTTATCCCAAATGACAATTAAATTACAATACTACAAATTACAAAAGACATTAAAAATAAATCCATGAAAAATAAATACATACAAAAAAATAAACAAACAAATAAACAAAAAAACCCCTGAAACCACAAAGAAGTTACCTCAAAATATCACACCTATAATTTAAAACAATAATATATCAAAAACAACACAAAATACCCACATATTCCAACAAAAAATTAATTCACAATATCAATTCCCACAGAAGTGAAAACCGGGGTCCATTGGCCACTTGCGGATGTGGTCTCGTTGTAACAGAAGCGGACCGCCTAGAGCACGCAAACAAGAACGGAGCCTAAGAGCTGCACCGGGAATTGAGACCGGAGCAAGAACAACTGCTGCCTGCCACCGCTCACTGCTCACCTTGCCCACTTACCTTGACTGCTAGTATCTGGTTTAGTTCCTAAAAATAACAACAAAGAAAATAGCTGTAATACAGAGGCACCATTTATACTCCCCCTGCAAAGACAAACGGTGACTGACCTTCTTGGGGGACCCCCTCACCCGGGACGGGGCCCTCTGCCACGGATTCCATCTGGCTGCGTCTGAAAGAACGTTAGCACAAAAGTCAGAGCACTGCAGGATAACTTAACAGCTCCAGGTAGCCTTCATCAATCTACAGATCCCATCTAGAGTCCAAATACACCCCACATTACAAATTTCCAGGCCCCAGGACATGCCCCATTCTAGACCTACACCAGGCTATGCAGCAGGGCAGAGCAGCTCCAGGCCAAATACCCAGACACCCGTGACACAGAACAAGACAAACAAGGGGACACAACAGGGGGAGAAAGCTCTGGGCGAGAAGAATGCCCTCAGGGAGCCAGAGACTGCAGAATGAGATGACCTAGCTGAGACTGATGGCGAGCCTCTAAGGCTCAGAGAACCCTGCAGGAACAAGATGCTAACTGAATGACCTATTCCAAGCAAGGCAGAGAAGGATGCCCGAGAACCCTAGCGTCAGAATGCTCTACGGATCTCCGCATCGCTACGAGTCCTAATCTGCTAGAACGCATCCTTGCCGTCACTATTGTCACAAATCACAGCTGTCGAGAACAGCCCAGAACAAGACCTCAAAAGACAGCTGACCGGATGCTACTCTGATGCCTGTCCGGGCTCCCGAGCCAAAGGTAAGAAGGAATCAGCACGGGGCCGAGGAACACAGAGATGAGAGCTGCAAAGATGGACGCCCGGGCTTCCGATAAGCCCCTCAAAGGACTAAGGCAAAAGACACAGAAGGCACGACAGACAAGTGACACACCGTGCACCGGCACTGCTCTGCCCTGAGCACGTCAGCACTGTGAGGTTTTTCCTTTATGTGGCCTAAAGGGCCACCCCCATCTCCAAAGCTGCCTCCAAAAGCCCTCCCAGCGCCTCGCTTCCATCCCCTCTCAGGGTCCCAGCCCTCGACTTATCTCTCGGACGTCCGGGGACGAGAATCCACGTCCGGTGCCGAGGAAGGCCGCCTCGCCCGCTGGCAGTTTCCTAGACTCACCGACTGTGGCCCCTTGCTCAGCTACAATCAAGAACACCAAAGAAACATGTTACCATAATCAGTATTTCACAGATTCTCTGCAACAACAAAACAAAACATACACGACAATCAAACAAACTAAATGAATAAAACCTCTATAATACAATTAATAATAATGCAATTTCCAATATTATAAATACCTTACTGATTAATTACAGGACAGTACCTAAAACCCATCAAAACGAACACTACATACTCACACTTATAAAACCCACTACAGCAGAATTATAAACCTACCCTCTACTTCATGGTATGACCCATATAACCGTTTGTAAACCTTAAACAACAAATCCTGTTAAAATTTTACTGTTTTAATTATATTTTTATAACATAAAAATATTACTACATAGTAAAAAAAAAAAATCAAAACAAATAAATCTAACAAATCCCACAACAAAAAATATTCAACAAAACTCAATCCCAAAAAACCCTTGCCATCAGCACCTGAAACAAGAACCATAACATTCAAGAAGTACACCATGTCCGTTATCATACATCAACTACGAACAAAATAAAACGATACAATCAATTCCTTAAAACCACCTCAAAATCACTACATCAAGGAACTTTGGAAAATTAAAAGCCGCGCTCCCGGCACCGGGCGGAAGGCGGCTTCCGGTAAGAAAGCGGCTCCTCCGGCGGCTCCTGAGGGCTGCAGGGGGCCCCGACGGCGCCCGAGCCCCGCGCCCGGAGCGGACGGAGCGGCCGGCACCGGCCGGCACCGGCGCAGCGCCCGCGCCGCCTCTCCCGCCCGCCGGCCCGGCAAAGCTCCCCGCGGCTCCGCACGCCTCGCTCCGGCGCGGCTCCGGCAGTCCCGCGCCAGCCCGGCCGCGCCCAAGTCCCCTTCCACCTCGGCAGCTCCCCAGGCAACGCCAGCAGCTCCCGCGCCACAGCCTTGGCTGCCGGGCCAGGGGCAGAAGAAGCGCCCTCCAATGCAGCGGCACAGCCCGATTCCAACCCTTCAAACGCTGCGAGAGCTGCAGCCTCCTTCAATTCAGCCCCCGGAACTGACGCCACACTCAGGTGCTCGCCTCACTTCAACAAGGGCAAACAAATGTGTTCTCCCCTTCAGTTTCATCCCCTGTAAGAGCAGAAAAGAAGGTACATTCCTCAAATGATGGTAAAAGGGGGATTTTTACCGCAATCCAAACCCTTTACAAGGACGGACAACACGTCCCCTACCAACTACCCCCTCCATTTAAACCTCAGGATGATGAAAATGGGGGGGCTACCCTCAAGTCAAAACCCAGCATACAACAACAATATTTTTCCCCTTCAATTTGAAATAGAACACAGGGATTCCCTGCCACCCCGGGATACCCCTAACACCATGGAAAAGGCATGTTTTCCTTCAATCAAGACCCTCAAAACCACGAGTGCATGGGAATCCCACCCAGTTCAAACACAGACAATAATGGAAGAGAAGCAGAACTGCTGCTGTACTCTTAGTAATCTCAAGTTTGCCTCCAGGACCATAATGTCAAAGGCAGCCATCAAAGTAATGGCTAAGTTGACCTTCATGGCCATGTGGATGATCATAAAGAACTGGACTTTGAGAGCTGGTGTTCAAGTCTCAGACTAGATAAAACATGTGCAGGAGCAATACCAGTAAAGCCTATAGACAAAAAGCTTGGTTGTTTTCTGCTTTAAAAAAACTCAGCTATCTAAATTATGGTTCAGTAACTCAGGTGAGTTCAGCCTGCCACATTCAGTTGAAAAAGGATCAACTAAGTCTACACTCTAAGATATAAAAAGCAGTTAAATTAAAGAGGTGGGACACACAGTATCATTCTCCCACTGAATGTAGGCCACAGAAGCTTCTCTCTGCCCCAGGAGCTGCAAGGAATTTGGGTAGGTGAATGACATCAGAAAATCACTATAAAATTCAAAGGCAGAAAGAGAAAATCTACCATTAAAAGGCAGAAAAATGGGAAAGGTTTCAGAAAACATCTTTGCAGCCCAAATAATTATTTCCAATTCCCCAGTGAGAATGGGAAACTGCAGCAATTAGGACCGCACAGTCCACAGCAAGAGCTCAGCACACATCCAGAGAGGCATTTTCCAGCATCTAAAATAAAAAAAAAAAAAAAAGGGAGAAAGAGTTGATTTATTTTGTTTTAAAGTTACTTTAAGTTCTTAAAACCAAACCAACCTTTGCTCTTGATTTTGGTCACTGACACACACACAGGAAGCCAGTGGTCACACAGGCCCTGCTTGCAGAATTCCTAATCCAAACCCTCGCCTTCCTTGCCCAGCGCTGAGGGAAATCTGACAGAGGAATAATAAAGAGCCTTTGCTGAGAGCAGTCATCACCCCTGTCTCCTGTCACCCAGCGGCGAGGGCCAGGGCGCTGGCTCGGGGGGCTGCAGTACCGCTCTCTGCCCACAAGGTGGCTGCACTGCCGCCGAAGTCAGCCCGGGGCTGCGACGAGCTTGAGGGGCGGGCAGAGAATGGACGCAAAAATTGCCAGAGCGTCCTATCCCCTTCAGCGCCAGCAGCTTTTCTTATGGTTTCAGGCACTTGATTGTTTCATTCCTATATAAAAACGTTATGGCATTATTTTCAAAAACCTGCACGTCTTGTCCGAGTTTCTTATATTCCTGTACATAATATAGTAGATAGAGAGGGCTTATTATAAAATGAATTTATAAATAAATTTAGATTGTTAATATATATAAGAAAGAAAAACTTGACAGGTTTTGGTATTCTATACTCATCCCTCCCTGTGAATCTTCTGGCAGCTTTGGGTCCTTCTGGGGGAGGACACCCAACATGACTCCCCCTGATTCCCCACTCACCTGCTCCTCCACTGCAGCATGGCTCTCCCACGGATGTTGGGGTGCCCCAAAAGAGATCTGAGCCCTCAAGCCTCCAACTCATCTCCCAGCCTTTTCTCCTCACCCCCAAAGAAGGCACAAAACGAGTCCCTGGACAGAAGCACATTGCTTTATATTAAAGCCATTTCCACGTGTACACGCCCCCAAAAAGAGGCTCTGCCACAACAAGAAAGGGCAGCAGCCCCCAGAAAGCCTGAAGATCCTCCCCAGCTCCACTGTCACAGGCCACCGGCCACCCCACGGCATGAGGGCAGCAGTTAGCTCATCCCTTCCCTACGACACTGCTGCTGCTGCTGCCCCCCGGAACGCTGCAGCACCGGCATCTGCGCTCACGGACCCGTCCAGCTGTGGGATGGGAGCACCAGGGACAGATGACGCGAGGCAGAAGGAGGGAGTGGGAGCAGAGAGGATACAGGAAGAAAAGGAAGAACAGGGTGCAGGATGAAATTGAAAAAAAACCCCAAACAAAACCAACAAAAAACTGGGATGGGCAAAAAAGAAAAAAAAAGTAAAACTCTGTGAATTAGACTGGATGGCCCAAAGTGTTGTTTTCCTTGTTTCACAGTACTGCCTACATGTAAGGAAGCTGCCTTTCCTTGCTATGACATCTAACACCAGCAAGGAAACTGTGGAAAAAATTAGGAAACTACAGCATTAGAAGCACTTCTAATACATTTAGGAAACACTTTCAGACGATCACAGAGAGCATATAACCAAAAATACTAATCTGCACAAGGCTTGAACTGACCAACCTCAGTGATTGTAAAGCTCATTTCAAAAACCTGAATTTTCACATTATTACTATTTTACCACCTATGAAATATAGTGCACCAGCCTTGATCTCAGAGCATAAGTCTGGAGTAATAGTAAATCACAGAATCATAGAATGGTTTAAGTTGGAAGGGGCCTCCTATGGCAGTGATATCTTTCACTAGATCAGGTTGCTAATGGTCCATTCATCAGACCCGTATCCCTCCAATATGGCAGTTACAATGCTGGGAGGCCCAAACCAGTGGATTTAGAGAAGTCCAGGTAGATGACATCCATAGCTTTTCCAGTGTTCACTAATGCAGCTACTCCACCATAGGACGCTTCTAGATCAGTCTTGCACAATTTGCCATTGGTGAGGTCATGTTGACTGTCTTTAACTGCCTCTCTGTGTCTCAAATGTTTTGACTTGTCTTCCAGGGGGATCTGCTCCATGTTCTTAGCAGGCATGAAGGTGAGGCTGACTGGAGAGCAGTTCCCATGGTCCTTGTTTTTACCTTTTTAAAAATGCATGTAATATTTCCCTTTTTTCAGTCACTGGGGATTTTGCCTGACTGCCATGTCTTTTCAAGTATCCTTGAGAATGGCCTGGCAATTACATCAGCCAATTCCCTCCGGACCACGGAATGCTACTGATTGCCTCCCATGGACTTTTGTACCTTCAGGTTCCTCGCATGGTCCCAAACCTGATCTTCATTTTCAATGGCTGTTATGTATTCCCCCAGTCCCTGTCTTGAGGGGCAGGAGCTTGAGAGATGTAGGAAGAGAGATTACCATGGAAAACTGAGATGAAAAAATTGCTGAGTATCTCAGCCTTCTCCACGATAGTTGCCTGTAGTTTTCCTGTCTTCCTTATGAGGAGAGCACGGGGAGTGTCATGCGTGCATTTTCTTTCCTTTCCTATTCAACATACTTTGTCTTGGCTTGCCTGACCTCATCTCTGCTCCAGGCAGCATATCCCTACAATGAAAGAAAAGCATACACTGAAGACAAGTGTGAGGTTGCAAGTAATTTGGAATTCAGCCATACATGGCTTCTAGATTTACTGCCTATTTAAGTGCACATATTCCAGAATTTTGCTTATTTCACATTCACAGAGGCATGTTGCAAGAATAGCATGCATATTCAAGAAAGGTCCAGTACAGCTGCCCTGACCTATAAAAACTGGCACTCAGCAACTAGCAACTACACGGTTATAGTGCTAACATTCATTGCAAGAAGCAATGCCAAAGCCAGCTGACAACAGAGGACATAAATCTGGAATTTGATATTAAAGAGACATCTTCCAGTTGTAAACTGTAGTATTCTTGTTAATAAGGGATTATACAGACCTGCAGCTGCACTGGGTCTTCTATAGTACACAAAGAAATTAGGTAAGTAAGAAATACCAGATTTGGAATGTAGAAGTAGAGATTTGCATTTAAAACTTCAAAAACTTGAAACAAATACCCATGATGTACCAGGCATCTAATGTATTCTTACCTTTACTGGCTAGTAAGTCTTTTGTGTGGACAGGCTTCTTTACCTTCTTTACTTGGCAGCTAACAGACGCTGTATGAGGAAGCAAAGGAAACAAGAAAATCAAAATTAAATTAACAAGACCTGTTTTATGGCTTTTGAAATGTACATCTCCAAATACACGTAGTTCCATCATCAATCGTATTCTGGAGAGGCTAATAACAAATGCCACATATTAAACAGTCACGAAATTGTAAACCTAAACCTCGTAACTGTATAAAGCCAATGTGAAATTAGAAGCCCTGTGTTACGGGTTTCCCACGCTCTTCATTTCATTCAAAAGCTGGAAGCTTTTGGAATGCCACTTATAACATGACCTGTATCAGCTGACTTTCTGGTATTACCTCTCAAGCACTGCATCAACTTAAGAGGTATGAATGAATGAGCCATGTGTGAAGGATTACCTGTATAATGCATCTCACTCATACACATGTATACAGACCACTGAAGGGTTAAAAAGGATGGTGTTCTGAAACTCTCAGGCTCCCCAACCCTCTTTCCTTAACCCCTTCCTCAGAGTCTGGATGAGATCAAGTGGTTGTGTTGATCATGACAATTCATCCCCAAGAGGCAGATGCTGGACTGCAAGGACCAAGGCAGTAACCAGTCTCCTACTGAACCGTATTCAGCCTTTCAGCACTTACACACTGCAAATCCACTTTTGCTGGCTCAGGACTCGAGTCAGGGAAGGTACGTAACAACCAGTGTTCATTCAAAGGCGTAGTCCTTCTATCTATACTCATTATTAATTCAACTTATTCAGTATTAATAGTACTAGAGGTCTATAATTTTACAACAGAACAATTATAGAGTAAACTGCCACAGCTGCTAAAAAACGTTAATATGTGGCATGGAATATAAGTGAAAAAAAATTCAGCAATGCACAGCTCTGCTCTAACACCTGGTGTCAGGGCCAAAGTAAGTGACCAGGTCTAACTACAACTCCCTCCTTTGATTTTCAGAGAGGGAATTTTTGGGGGTCTTACTGTGAGCTGGAGGGAAAGTCAGTCTAAATATCCACCTTCTCAAGCTGATGGTACAGCTTCTCAGCCAATCCACAACTAAATCCACAAGTTTTCACCCCTGGAGGTGGAAAACGGAAAAAAGTGTAGCTGTCATTCATATATTCCACTGCCCTCATCCCATTCACATGATATTGGACTCATACCTTCTGTTTTGAGGATATGTTCTAAGGCATGTTTCTTTTTCCTTGGCTTCAAACCCATCACTTGGCTTCAGTATCACCATATATATTTAGTCTCACTTACCCCATTTTTTGTTTCTTGCTTCTTTTACTGCTCCTTCCACTAGAAGCTAAACTTCTTTTTTCTTATCTTATAATGTCTTTCCCATTGCCACTGATCACCTTCAGGATCCTTAGGGCGTCATGTCCATGTGGGGCATGGGCAGTCCAAACAAAACATGCCACAGATGTAAACTGGTGCATGAGTTATTGCTGCTATTCATATTACTTTTAAATGCCAAAGGAGCTTGTAGTTATTGCTACATCATATTACTATTCATAGAGCTGCTAACATCAGTGGTTATTTTTCAGACCATTACTCAGGATACTGCCCTATAATTTTCTTGAACTTAATTTTAGTAGTCTGCTTCATTCTTTTTTTTTATTTCTCCTGAGTGCTGTGGGTGGCAAAATGTAAGCAGTCTTTGTTTAATTCCCTGCTTATTCTTGAAGGCTTGAATTACTTCACTTACCAAATCTCCTGCTTTTCTATCTCCTGGTCTATCATTATGCTAGCCAGTGATCCATACCTACAGTGAATTTCCTTTGATAGATATTTTTTTTACACTTACAGCTGCTGTATTTCTTTCAGCGGGGAGTATTAAACCCATTCCAAAATGATGCATGCGATGATAAGCAGAGACCTTTTTTTTTTTTTTTTAACTTAGAGCACTTTATATCATCTATTTGTACTCTTTACCAAGGTCCCCAGGCTCTCTAATGCGAGAGATGGAAGCTTGGTTGCATTAGCTTGCTGATAGGATTTGAGGGGGGGAATGAGATGGCAGAAAGCATCTCACGGCAGCACAGTGCTCTGACCCCCGCTCGTTCAGCAAACACAGCCCACGGCACTGCACGCGTCACCCGCGGCCAGGGCCTGCCCCTCGCTCGGGAGAAGCCGCCGCCGCGGTGGCAGCGTGCGAGCAGCCACGCGCCCGGGGCAGGAGCTCTGCCCGCCGGCCACAACCCTGCTCCAGCCCCACGGCTCCCCAGCGAGCGCAGGCACGGCCACGAAGCGGGCGAGCGGCCGGGGCAGAGCCACGGTGGGGAACGGAACGCCGAGCGGCCCCCGCCCGGCGCAGTGCCAGGCCCCTCTTCACCCCCTCTTCTGCCCCGGGGCGGGGGGGGGGGGGGGACGCGGGCACGGCGGGCAGGAAACACCCCGAGGCCCGTGGCCACCCGCGGTGATGCGCTTACTCGGTCGGGGTCCAAGCGCGCTGCCGCTAGCCGGGAGAAGAGCGGCAGGGCCGGGCGGAAGCGGACACGGGTCCGACGGAAGCACCGCAGCACACGGGGCCCTCCCGCCCCGCCCTTACGGCTGGGTCGTGCTCGGGTCCCGCCGGCCCCGGCCGCGCTCGGTGGCGGGCGGGTGCTGCCCGGCAGGGAGCACAATGCACGGCGGCTGCGCTCTCCGGAGTGACAGCAGCGTGCGCCCGCCGGTCGGCAAGACGCAGGTTTGGGGTGGCCAAAGTGTTACCGCTGGACATCGGCGCACGAAAGGGTGCTCGGTTCTCTGTTCCGGGCCTCCCTCGCCGCTGCTCCTGATCTCCAGCTAGGAAGAATGTGTAGCAATGAGAGCGCCAGATACTGCGAAAAAACAGATTTGAGAGCCCTGAACAAAACAGGAAAAGGAAGACGTTTAGTCTAAGCCAAGATTCCAGCTGTAAAAAATACATCACTTTCCAGCTTTCAGTTTTGGTGGGTTACCTATGTTTGTCTGAGAGTCAAAAAAAAAAAAAAAAAAAAAAAAAAAAAAAAAAAACAAAAAAAAACCAAAAAACACAAACCCTCCCCTAACACCCAAACACATTTTAAAATGCCAGCTAATCACTGCAAGTGTTACAGCAGCAGAGGAAAAAGGAAAATAAGCAGCCTATCATTTTTATAGGCTCCTTTGTCACATATGTACTTAAAATAAATCACCCAAATAATGGTTTTAATTCCACATTAGTGCATACAGCAGTTTACTGAGTTTATGGCTGGTGGTTAGGCTTTATGAACACCGTATTTCAGTGCTACAAGGAAGGAAGTGCTGAGCACAGATGTTTGCAAATAGCGATAATAGGATAATAAATTACTGCAAAGTAAAGACAAACTCTTGATGTCACAGACCTACTCTCTTATTTATGCAGAAAAAATATCTTAATGTATTCAATAAAAAGGTATAAGGAATTCCTGGCTGGTGCTGCAGTGGGCAGAGATACAGTGGGCTATGCCTGATCCCTTAAAGGCTGTTCTGTCCTTGTTTGAGCTGGCCTGGTGGAGGTATGTCTCAAATCTAATTATTTTAGTTTTCTTTAGTTGACAGCTGTAGCTGAAGTCCGATGATAAAGAAGTACATTTTGGAGACGGCAGAGGCTGGAGGGTGCTGAAATAGTTTTATTCTTTCTTGCAGGGCAAGGCAAAACCATTCTCCTCATCACCACAACTCACAGGAATTGAAAGCTGGGGAATAAGAGGGTTTTGAAGAAGTGAGATGGATGGCTCCAGTAGGAGCACAGGATCTGAGCCCCTTAAGATTTGATAATGAAAATAAAATTGCTGTAGGTCTATGCCTAATTCCTGCTTCTCTCTTTTTACTACCTGTTCCCAGTGTATGCTCGTTCTAGAGTATCAAAACTAGATAATCTGTTTCTGAGACAGATCTGTTTTTCACAGCACATGCTCATCCCAACTAACATCATGCTGCCTGCAGGCTTTCCACATTTTCCTTGCCAGGAAAATATCACACCTACTTTTAAGACATCAATACAAGTCAAGAACACTTGTTGATCCTCTGCTCATCCAAGCATAATTTTGGAGATTCAGTGTGGACCTGCTGGGACAAGCAGGGGTTCCAAGCAGCCTCTCTGATGTGAAGCATGCCACTTCTCGCAGTCACCCTCCTGTGTATTAGCTATTTCCTACCAGATGAGAGGAGGTGTGCAAATTCTTCTGGCATCGACTATTTTATGGCACATGCCACCTGGGCACATTCATCAGTATGCTTTTGGCAGCTGCCAGCTCTCAACACTGCTTAAATAGTTCTCTGCCCCAAAAGAATTTACTGATTTTCTTGATTCTTCCCAGAAGATTGTAAGTGAACCTGATGGAGCAGAAAGTGAAGAGAACATATATTCGTGGGCACTGGTTTGGAGCACAAAATTTAACTTCGGCTCAAAATCTTTTTACAAAGATCTTAGAACACTACCAAACTACAACAGAGGCTCTGCAAGTGAGTGAAAAAGCACACCAAACCTCCTTTGCCATTTAAAAGACAGAAACTCCCTAGAAGGCAATTATATTTAGCAGTCATGAGAAAAAATATATTAGGAGCAATCAACACAGAAAAGGTCCCCTTCTTTTTATGCTGTGTTGTCTACTTTCCTGCTCCTTCTTTAAAATAGTTTCTCTACATCTGAGACAAAATACAAAAATTAAAGCAATTTTCCTGTGTCCCTCATAGACAGGAGATGGTGATGTGTTTAAACACTGACCTAGTGTACAGAAACCCTCCTCACATAGCCACAGGGACATTATATATGTCTCACCTTCCTAGCGTAAGTTACTTTTAAGCACCTCTCGGTGGAAACACAGAGACAAATGCAATCCCGTGCATTGTGCTGCTTAGACCCTCTCTCCCACAGAGACATTTCCCTCCCAAGAGCAACAAGATACAAGGGGCCACTATAAGGTCAAACGAACCAGAACACAATGAAGGAGGGGGAGGCTCTATAGGCAATATATTCCCAGTATTGTCTGCTCCTTCAATAGCTCTTAAGTGCAAGAAAGTTAGCTGTGGCTCTTTTGACATGAAGTGCCCACCAGTGGTACTGAGGTGTTGCTGGATTGGAGTTCCAGAACTCACAATATTTCTGTGAAGGAGTAAGAATGTTAGGTGTTTGCTCCTGAAAGCTTCTTTCCCTCCAAACAGGGACTATCCCTCTGAGAGAGTCACAGGCATCTCACGTGGTTGTTTTTATTTATTTTTGGGGTTTTTTTTTTGTTTTAATTTCATTTCATTTTATTTTGTTGCCTTCCTGTTATTGGCAGAGGTTTTCCTTCTTTGACTGACTTACTTGTGTCAAGGAGCACATGTGAAGGCTCCTTGCTTTGATCTTTCTAAAACAGGTGGCAAGGCAGAAGTAGTGAGTGAAATATCTACTATGGCATTGGAAAGGCTTCTGTTGCAGTTTTATTATGTAGCTTCTATGCCAGTGGAGAGGCTGAAAGTGCTATTTCCAAGTGAAAGTGTCCATATTCATGTCTGCTATGTCACCTCATTTTACCACATTAAATGGTTGAACCCACATTTTAATTCAAGCTTATTGATAATGTTGGTAGAGAAGGAGAACACCAGCAACTACAAGCTGAAAATAACATTCTCCATACTTTTTGTCACATGTGCATGCTGTGCTGAACCTAGAGGTATTGACTGAAGAGAGACTTGTTCATCCAAAACAGGCATAGTCCATTGCATAGTTTATCCATATGATCACTCTGTGGTCACTAAGCCTGGTTTCAGAATTTAGTCATCACATTAGGCAACCAGTTACTGGGGACCTATACTGACAATTTTTGACTGACTGGCAGAATTAGACAAGGATCCATGTGGGACTGGGAGAAACCTAAGCAAAGCAAAGGGGACTTTTCTAGCTCTACTATCAGCTTCATGCCAAGTATACAGCAGGAAATACTGAATAGTCACTGTTGCTTGCTTTAACTAATGTGATATTTCTTACGCTCAGGAGAGAGACTGAGAGGAGGCATTGCAAAGCCACCCTTGTCACATCCTTCATTTTAAAAGAGGTTTGTTTTGTGGAAAAGGCACAAATTAATGATTTCCATCATTTTGCCCTCTCCCTCCTCAAAGTATTTCAGGCAAACTGGCCTTTTCCAACAGAAATTCCTTTTAACCAAAGTGTCCTAAGTAGCTGTTCTTGTAAATAGGGAACTGAGATACCAGGCCATAGTCACAAAAAAGTCTAATCTAGTCTATTAAAATCTTGAGTGGAGATTGATATCCACCTCAGGCAGCAACTGTTCCAGGGGCTGGAACAGTAGTATTATCTCCCTTTTTAAATGACTAAGCTCTGGAATGGAGAGGTTTTTTTTCCAGAATTTCTTATCAGCATCTTGCCTACATGAGCAACTAAATAAGGGTCTTACCACTCCCATTCCAGGGATAAGATAATTCATATATAGGTAACCATTTTCTATGCATCTTGTAAATACATTGGGAGGAGCCTAAATTTTCTCTTTAGTTGAGACCACTCTTAAAGAGAATTGGTCCAGAAAGAAAGGTTTGAAAATGTCTCAATTTCTACAATTTAATTTATTTTCCCTCCTTTTGCCTGAGAAGTTTTAAAGCCAAATGCCTGATTATAGTTTTCCAGTTGGGAATGTAATACAGCATTGGTGGACTCACTGCCAGTCACAGCTATCAACACAGCTTGAATGTTTCATACTGGAAGCTCAGAGATAAGTCTTCACTCATAGAGTTATTTGGTTTAATATTTTTTAAAAATGGTTGGGCAATTTGCCATCTGCCTAAAGCACTGCTCCAAATTTATCTGTTTTTTTCATTATTAATTGGTATATAATACTCTAAGGCAGATGGCATATTCACGTAAAGCAGAATGTAACAAAGGAAGGAATCAAATGCAGTCCTCTTGGCACTTTGTTTTCTTACTAAACCCTTATGACAGTTCTCCTTCTGACACATTCCTCATTATTTAGCTTACAAATTCATTATTTCCACTGTAATCTTGCTGGCTTTTGGCACAGGTATAGAAAAGCCAAGCAGTAATAACTGAACTAGGAATCTTGAGAACAGATGTCAATAATTACATGGCCATTTCAAAGTTCTTTGTGTTGAACCTAAATGTGAGATCTCCATTCTTTTCTTAGCTCTCCTGAGAGAGATATGATTGTTAATATTCATCTTCCTCTGATACGATTTGCTTTCAGAGGCTCCATGGGAACCAGCCAGATTAGAATAATATAATCATAGTAAATTGCTTGTGGCAAAAATTGTATATAAGGCCGCTCTAATATATACATTCAGTCTCTGGACAGCAACAAAGACATCATAACTGAATTAGACTTTTAACAAGATTTTGACAATTGATGAAGCAAATGCAACCTTTAAAACAAAAAGTTCCCTCCCCCTCTCCTTATCGTGTCTGAGCTGTCAACAGAGAAATCTGGTCTACCTCCTTCATGAATTAGTCTCTCTGTTTATGTATTGCCTTCCTCAGTGTTCCCATTTGCTACAAAGCTAGCCAACCCACTTAATTTTGTTTCAGCATTATTAAAATTGCTATTACCATTGCAAATGTTTCCAGGGGAGATAATATTAATAACAGTCTCTCCCATCAGATCCTGTCAGTTCCTAGGGTGATTAATATTCCTGTCTGCAAGAAGCGTCATATCATTTAGAGAGGGCATATTGCTTGACTCATAGGCTATTATTCCTCATGGTCTCTGATGAGTGCATTGTGATCTGCTATTATTGCTTTACTGGTTACATATCTTGAGATACCTCATAAAGCAGTTAGGAATAAGATGAAATTCAGATAGATTCAGATCTAAGAAATGAGACAACCTTACCGGAAGACCTTCAGCTGTTTTGTCCTCTTCATTCACCATGTCACATCCCCCCTGACCATTGCTGTCATCCTTTTCCTACCTAGGATGCAGATGGCAGCTGCATTTCTCTGTGCATGGCCAGCGAACATCTTTGCAAGTGCGATCACAGGCAGTCTGCTGGCTCCAACAACTTTTTTCCATGGGCTCCTAACAATTTTTTTCTACATAAATACCACATTGTGTCTGTGGGGAGCTGCTACTCTGTTTTGAGATGAGTAATTTCAACTCCTTGTCAAGAACTGTCTAGGAAGAATGGAGATCAGATTTTATTTTCATGGAAATAACCATAATCTGGATTTTCCCAGGAAGCCTTGTGATCCACTCTCACTTGCATAATACAGACTTGAGTGGAGCAATTTTTATTTTGAACACAAGGTGCTAACAGAGTCTGTTCCTGAATGCTCCATGAAAGGTGCACTTTAATTTATGCAGATTATATATAGCATGTGGGTTCAACAGCAAGTTGCCACGGCAAACCCGAGGTCAAATCTTGCTTCCACAAAGTCTGATCTGTGCCATAAACAATGGCTGATCTGATTTTCTGGTCTGGTCTAAATCAAATGTCTGGGAAGATTTGTCTTCTCAATATCAAAATCAACTATATGGCTTTAGGGCATATGTTGCAGATTGTTTACATCACCTGCTTCTCAAGTGTTTTCCCTCAAAAATCTTTATGGAAGCAGTCAAACCTTCCTGTCATTATGGGGTCAAAGCTGCACAGGAAATGAATCAGGGAATCAGGAGTGGCAGGTGGATTGCCATTCAGTGACAGGTTGGAGACAGATATTGAACTCCTTAGGTATGCAAAAGAAAGTTCACTTCTCTGCAGCACAAGATACAAGACAGCAGCAGCAGCAATGACTTCTTTAAGACTAAAGGACTCACTAACACCCCTCGTGGATATTTGCCCCTGTAGGCAAGTGTAGAAATGTCAGTGAAACATTTTCCCCTCTAACCCTGCAGCAGAATGCAAGCTGCGACCTTTGGGTCGCGTATCTAGCAACGGGGAGGTGTCAGGGAGTGGGCGATGTAGTGTCAGAGACCAGTCACAGCAGAGGGTGGGGCTGGGGGCTGTGGAACGACTTCATGCTTAGGATAGGCTGGCTGTACAAGATACTCTCTAAGCTACAAAAGACAGCAAATCCACTTCAAACATGAATGTAAGAGAGGTATTCAAACAACAGGGACTTATTAATTGTGTGCCTTTGCCAACAACTGCACCCGAATGGTGATCCTTACTTAATTTTTTAAAAGATAATAAATTAGGAAAAAAGTGAAACTTAATGAAAACTACTGGATTTGCTCAGGTCTGACAAATTAGTTTAACAATAAATCTAAGAGGAAGACCTCTTTGAAAAACAAGGAAAAAACCCCAAAACCTTCAATGCCTTTTAAATAAGTCAAAAAACCTAAAAAAACCCAAAAATGTTTCCTCTCAGTGTTCCCCCAGACAAATGTTTTCAACTCCTTATTTTGAAGGAGAATTTTCCTTTTAAAATCTGTCCTGAGGGTGGAACTAAAGGCTTTGGAAGAAATAATGACAGACATAAAATTGCATAGAATAAAAACTTATGCTTTCCATTCAAGTTTAAAAAAAGCACTTCGGATGGATTTTGAGATGACCTTTTCTGAGCTGGACTTCTGTTCTTGCCCAAAATAGTCAGTGTTAGTTTAGCTAACACTGGGTAAAATCAATCTTCCACATATCCTCTTCATGGGTTTTTAGACAAAACACTAAACTGAAAAATAAGTTTGCCCAACTGCACCAATGATCTTACAAAGCAGTAAAGCTCTCAAATACATTAATTGTATGAATTTATTTAGCACAATCACACCAAGATTAATATTTCACCAAAACCAGTGTGGAAAAAAATGAGAAATCCATTCTTCATTTATTGAAGACAGTCAAGGTGACTGTTTGCATTTTACAACTTTCCACCACTGAACTATAAGCACACGGTCAAACGTCCGGTCTGGAACACATTTTTATAGTTTGATTGTAAAGTCTTGGAAAACGAGGATTTATAATACAGATTGTGACAAGCCCTGAATATTCAGTGAATAAAATTCACCATCAAATGCAAAACCAATTAAATTCAGGAGACATATGTCCAGTAGAGATGGTCTGGTCACTGGTACAAGGCATCCACTTTGTGGACTGCAAGGGGGACTCCAAGCAAAGCAGACCATATGTAACAGAGGCAACAGAGAATTTGTGTAGCTGGGCTGGACTTATAGGCTCTCCAGAACATGAAGGGGTAGGTTGGTGACGGACACAAAAGCTGGAAGACACTAGATCCACTTTCAAGTGACTTACAGGATATATGGGCTAAAGCTTCCTAGGATAAAGTTGTTCTGTGTTTTGTATTGCAGTACAGCTTATTCTATAGGTAGACATAGAGACAATTTCCCATTAAAGACACTACAGCTAGCCCTGGACAATGAAATGAGAGCCAGCAGGGTTGAAACTCCCTTGAATCATTTATGAGGGGTCATCTAAATACAGTCCTTTCTGTTTGGAAAAGTGTAGTCTTTTTAGAGAAAGTATGCTTCAGAATTGAGTTGTTTTGTTTGTGGTTTTGGTTGGTTGGGTTTTTTTTTTTTTTTTTGTCATGGATAAATTTTTTACGTGAATTGTTTCAATATTTCTCCAATAAATCATCTTTATTGCACTCCTCAGGTCAGCATGCCTGCTCAGGTCACAACCTGAACTCCTGAGTTACATCCACACACTGACAAGTCCTTTGGAACCTGCACAAACCTGCGGGAATCACAAATATGTCTCTCTCTTCAGTCCCACAAAGAGCCTCACTTACAGGGATGCTCATTGACTGCTTCTTCAGGCTCTAAAAACAATGCATGGTGCTGGATTTTGGGTCCTTACCTGGCAGAATTCTGTGCTTTTCAACCTGCCTCATCACCTACTCCAGGCAAAACAAGGGGATACTGAAAGGTTCCTATTTAATCCCCACACCAGGTTTTTCTTTTGCAGAGGTGCACACACATTTGGATATCCATTAGTGTCACTCTGAATATGAGGTGCTCCTTGGGAAGCTAAATTAGCTAAACTAATCTTGAAAATCTAACATTAATCATATGTGAATTGTTCTGCTACAGGTGGAAAACTGTTCTTAACAGAGTTGAAGTAAGCCAAATACAGACATTAAAATTGGATCAAAGAGTTCTTACATACTGTGCTTGGTTTCAGGATAAGAAGGAGGTGTGAGGTTCTCTACAGCCACTGTACCTAAACTCGTCTTTCTGGTGATGGAGGCTGGCTATCCTCCTTCTTCAGTCTCTGCTAGCTGTACGTCTAAGGTACACATATCTGCATCATGCCCTATTTCCTCACCTGAGGCTAAACCCAAGCTTTTGGTCTCACTATCCACACATATGGAAGCACCACACTCTTTTTTTTCTACATTGGGAGTAGCCCAAAAAAATAAAAAAAAAAAAAAAAAAATAAAAAAAAAAAAAAAAAAAGTAAAAAGACAATGGTATTGACTTAACAAATCTTCACAAGTCACTAACTTACTATATTCAACTGATGTGTTTCATTATGTTTCATATGAGCCTGTCATGACTATAAATAAAAAATTGTGCAGCTTTGTTTACACAGAAATCTCTATCTCTGTCAGCACACTCTGAAGTAGTGTATCACTTGTCATGCCAAAGGCATGAAAGATATATAAAATGCATCTCCCTGAAGATCACCACAAGGAAACCATGCTTATTCATGCGGGCAGGAACAAGTTGTGCTGTGGAAGCAGCAGCATCTCAGTGTCCTATTATGTCAAGGTGACTTTTAAGTTTCCATTCAGATTTTAAACCCACTAGTTGTTACCTTGAAGCACTATCACCTCCAGGCTGTACAGAAAGCTGTTCCCTTTCATCCTTGAAGAAAAAGCAATGGCAAACGTGCCCACTTCTCAGTGAAGGCACACGTCTTTTCCGAGGCAAAGAATATGATGAACTAGTGAATATAGAAGGTACTTACAGAATTTCATTCACAACTCCTTTTATACTTGGGACAAGTATGACAAAGATTTTGCTTTCACTAAAAAGGGTATTAACACTTTGGTCTTTGCCATGGGGTTTACAGTATCCCTAAGGCTTGCACTGGAGTTTTCCTCCACTGTAAGACATTCAGAGCTGCCCGTACTAAATGTCAGGCACTTAATAGTGTTGTAAGATGACACCATTCAGCAGTATTAGAGAAGAGGCCTCTAAATTTCTATTCGGGCTCCCAGTGCAGCATGGGAAGAGCAACAGAGCATCACTGACTTCAGCAGAACTGCTTACAATTATATTGGAAGAGATTTCTCTCCACTAGTTGTACATAAATTACCTGTTTGAAAGGGATAAGCTCTAGTCATGAGCTTTATCCCTAATCTTCCAACTAACATTTACCTTCCCAACTGGAAAACTATAATCGGGCATTTGGCTTTAAAACTTCTCAGGCAAAAGGAAGAAAAATAAATTAAACTGTAGAAATTGAGACATGTTTTTTAAAAAATGTGTTCCACAAAAACATGAGTCACATTCATACAAAATATGCCCCCCAGAAAATCAAAACACAGAAAATTTGTTCCAGGAAAATAATTATTTCCCTTTTCATCATCAAAGTTTTTTTAGGGCAGCATATGCATTTTATTTTTTTAAATTACTCTAAAAAAAAATTGTCAGTGAGTGCATACTTGTATAAGCGTATCTATGTATATATTTATGCATGCAATAATCTGTGTATGTGTGTAAATACATACAAGTGCATATGAGTCAGGGGAGGTTTAGATGGATATAAGGAAAACGTTTTTCACTCAGAGGGTGGTTGAACACTGGAACGGGCTCCCCAGGGCAGTGGTCATGGCCTCAAGCCTGAGTTCAAGAAGTGTTCAGACAACACTCTAAACCCCAGTGTGGGGTTGTTGGGTTTCCTGTGCAGGGCCAGAAGCTGGATTCAATGATCCTGGTGGCTTTCTTCCAGCTCAGGAGATTCTATGATTCTATGCTTCTGCATGTAAATATCTATACACAGTAAACAGATTGTAATTTATATGCCTGACAGTTCAGTTGAACCTCATGAAAAGCCCATAGTCTTCAAAACTAGGCTGTCAACTAACAGAACACAGGAATTGTAAGGTTGCCTGGTGGCCAGGGCATACCATTATCATACGATGCATTACCTATCAGCCACCATGATCAGTCACTTAAGCTGACTTGACCCATCAGGAGTTTAAATGAAGTTGATTACATAATACAAAATAATGCCATTATGGGAGCATGGTCCTTGGAGATGGCTGGAAGACAAACACAGGGCCAAATTCTCTTACAGTGCAATCCTGGTGAAGCCAATGGAAACCTGCTGAGGATATGCATGTCCTATTAGGACACAAGAGCTGTGTGCTTGCTTGGTGGCAGTCATTCATCCCTCTGGAGGGCACCAGTTTATACTCTTGATCTTTCCAGGAGGTTTAGGGAAGAATTTCTGTCAAAGTCAGGGCAGATGATACCCATTTTGTCTATTAAACCTCAATCCATAGTCCTTATGGGCAGATACCATGGTTTCATTACTGTGGTAGCAAAACTTGCAGGACTACACAGCACTTGCTACAGACAGAACAGCTCTGTCTCTGTCTCTGGCTTATCCTGCAAAGGACAACTTTAGTAGCTAGGATGTTAAAAGAAAAAGCTGCATAATTCTTTCCAGGAAGTGTTTTCTTGTCATTCTGCCTTCTGGGCACATAGTCCACTCTAGGATCTACTGCACTGTGTCATTTTACAGTTGTTCTGCTCAGAGAGTGCTTAAAACTGAGCCAGTGGCAACAGAAGTAAAACAAACAAAAAACAAGGAACAAACTAGCAGGGTGGGGAGGAGGATGAGGGGAAGCAAGGGGCAGTCACGAAGTGAGGGATGCCCAACAGTATTTATCTGCTTTTGCAGATAAATTTGTTTAGCTTTTATTTAAGATGTCTACTCTTTGGGCAGGAAAAATATTTTTTTCCATGGCATGCATAACAAATAATAACAGCAAATTTCCAAGAAGGTTGTCAGGACACACTGCATCTTTATACATGTTCATACTTTGTTCTCCCAGAGATCCTAGTTGTGGGTTTAAAAATGACAGAAGTAAATTATTGTCCTGCTAATTAAATCCACATAGGGACCTGTGCTATACAGATTACATTTTAATTGGTTATTTTATCACTTTTTGCACTGTATCTGAAAAGCAGGTTTCATGCTAGATTAGCACAGATTGAGAAGATTAGTGTCTACGTATGTGTGGGCAGTGTATGTGATAAAAGGATGTGGATGGATAAATTGGCACAAAATTTTCCCTAGAATTGGATTTTTTGCAATTCACTTTCCTAAATTCTCCTTGCTGTCCATCAAAGAAAATTATTAACTTATTAATCTATATCTGGTCTACAAGGAAACTAGAGGTTGCTGAAAACAATTCAGGAGTTTACCCCTGCTGTAAATAAAAGATGGAATATGCAAATCATCAAGAAAGTCAGCTGAGCAAGGGTGTTTTATAGGTAGATCATGTAAATCAGCTGACTTATAAGTAGGAGAAAACCATGCAGTGAAAAAGTATTCAGAGAATAGAGACAGAAATAGGAGTGCTGAATCAATGATGTGAAGCAGAAGATAATGAATGAATTTGAAGTAAATAGGAGATAAGCAAGATTACCAGCTTGGTTTCATGTGGGCCACAATGGGAAAACATGACTATTACTAAATCTGAAAATGAAGAGGGTACAGTAACTAACACAGAAAGTACTAGGGTCTGGGTAACTTTTCTGTCTGAAAAAAAAAAAAAAGGGACAGTTAAATAAAAATCCTAGACGTGAAAATTATTCTGCAAAACCAAGTCACCATTGCCTTGTAGCATTCAGAAATTGTCTAAATTTTGTTTTAAGTTATAATTTGTATTTGATGGAGTCATTGCCAAAGAGATTAGCAAATCCTTTCAGTTCAGAGACATTTAAATTTAGCAGCAGGAAAAAGAAGTTTGTTGAGTGTGGAATCCACCCCTGCTGCTCCAAAACAATCAGAAACAGGAAAAAGTAATCAAAAGGGAGTTTTAATGAGTTATAGAGCTATTGTTTACTGGGGAGGGCTGAAAGCCTGAAGCCCAAGCCTGGAGGACCTCTGTGACCCTGTACTGCCTCTCGGTGGCAAAATATTTGCTTGAAATTACGTCAAAACAACACAATGTGTGTGTCTGAAGGCCAAGGGGGTGGGGGGAGCGCTGAGAAAAATAGTGGAAATTCCCTGAGTCTCTGAACGTACTGAAGGCTTTCCCTGAAAAACAAGGCAATAAACAGCAGCCGTATTCATACATTCAAGCAATGTACCACAGGCAGTGTCTCTTTCGGCTCTACCAAACCAAAGGCTTGCCCTTGTCAGACAGCCCCAGAAACAGCTGCACGCAGCTGTTTGCTCCACAGCCGCTGCTGAGCAGGGGTGGGCTGTGGGGCTGATGGTCCCAGGCACAAGCCTGAAGGGTCAGGTGCCCAAGGGGCATGAACTGCCAGAGTGTGTGCCAGGCCCAGGACCCTCTGTGGCAGCCAGGGTAAAGCAATACTGCCGTGGTCTCCTGAGCCTGCCAAAGTCAAAGCTTCACAGGGGGATCTGGAAGCTCTTCTGGAGAGGGGCTGAAAATGGGAAGCTAATGTTTCCAAGGAAATAATGATATAGAAGTGCTGGGGTTTTGAGGGAGGACACTTCTGTTGCTTTACCAGAACTCTCCCCCAGGTAAAAAAACACAAAATTTAGTGCACAAAGGCGACAGTTATGTTCCTGTAGTGCTCACCAGCAGTTACTTATTCACTAGTATAGGTCTGAGAGTAGCACCTACCTGGTCAGGGAAAGACTGTGTTCCTTTTTGTCTGTTCCTGTTGACTTATTGGGTGGAAAAATCTCTGCCAAAATGTTTGTGTCTTGCATTTAATGCAACTCATGCACCATGGAATTGGTATAGACACCTCCAGCCCTCCCAAAAGCATCCAAGTAAGAGGAAGACAACCAGAATGAAAATAAGCAAAAAGATGCAATGTTTCCTGTGGAAAATGGACACATTAAAATGAACATCACACCGCAAGAAATAGCAATGAGCTCTGTGACCTCTGCTCAGACAGCCATCAGTGATAGCAGAGGTGCAGAATGTAGTCCTGAGTTACGTAAAATAACAGATGACCTCCTCAGCCACATACTGCATAATCAAAAAAAATTGTCTACCTGTCCATCACAGTAATACTCCCAACAGAACAAACTGAGCAGGGTATAAGCCAGATCCTTGGCAAAAGTACAATCTGTGTGATGATCATGAGCTAGCTGGCCTGACTAGGCATTCCTCTCCTGTATTTTACAAACTGCCTTAATTCCATTCAGTGGCACCATGCACAGTTATGTGGCATCCCAAGAGATTCTCCTGGCAGCTGGAAGAAACACATTTTGCAATGTGGAGCTAGACAGGAAGCAACTCACAGCAGCTTCCAGGTTAACAGTCCCCATTAAAATTTTGGTTCTTCTAACACCCTATTAAAAGAAGGCTTTCCCTTTGTAAAGTACACACTGTCCAGCATCATGTTACTAACAACACTTAAATTTTGTCATTTTTAGCACAAACAGTCACCTGAAGAAGACAGATGACAGTTACTTCCCCTACAGGTAACAGGGAATGATAATTAAGACAGTACTCAATTTTTAATACAGATTGAAAGTGCTATTGACAAACTGTCAAACCAGACCGAATATTTTTATTTTACCAACACCTAGTACACTATCAACAGGTTTGTTAAGCCCGCAGATTTTATTTCACTTTCACCTTTGTTAAAATTCAAAATAGCCATGTTTTATCTGCACAAGATCCCATGTGGTCATATGGCTTTCCAGGGAATATAAAACAATAGCTCTGTCTAGAGTTGTGTCATTTTCTATTCACTCATATCACTCTGCCCAGAAGTTGAAGTATTTTAATTAGATATAATATGTAAATTCAAGTAAGAATTTAAAAGCAGAAAACCCCCATAAAGAGACTTTTAAAGTGGCCTCTAAAATGCAGATTCTTCATTTTTTTTGTAAGGCAAATTAAAGATTTTTAGTCCATTAACATCCACAGCACCTACAGCTGCCACTACAGCTGTAAGACAGCATTTCTGCAGCTCAGGATGGAACAAAATTGAAGCATTCAGGCCCACTAACTGCATCTGAAAATTTCATACACACTCAATAATATATGCTTCTACACTTATATACTGGTTTTCTAGAATGTGTGGTCATGAGCAGTACTTAAGACCCAATAAGATCTTACACTGATATAATTAGCACATCTAATTATAGTTGCATTTGGTATATCTATTAATAAAAAGCTCACCTTAATGTTGCACATGTGTGTAATAAGAACCAAAGTGGTTGTTATAAGACACTCTGTTACAATCGTAATCTACAATAACTGCAATATAAGTGAGCCAATACTACACAGTTTTTCAGCTTTTACCATGCTGAAAACTTAAGGTCCATTTTTGAATTCAGAATCAGATAATGGATTTGCACAGACCTACCAGTATGTGCAAGAACACTGTGTTTTCATTCATACAACAGATGCCTAATTAAATTAAATTAATTCTGAATTTTTTGGTCATATTTTGCTTATTTGCTTATTTTGTCATATTTTGCTTATTCTTCAAATTCACAAGCCCTCACAAGCACTTGTTCTGCTGTCAATCTGAAAAGTGCTAGCAGATCTCAAAATGTTACTTACAATTTAAATGCAAGACATCAGTTTGACTTTTGGAGCAGGCAAGGGAGGCAGGAATATATATATAAATTAAAAAAATATATATATATAAAATTTTAAGTCAGCAGCAAAATAAAATTTACTTTCTTGATGAAGAAAAAGATGGTTTGCCATGTCTTAAATCTATTAATGAAACTGGATGTGGGAAAAAAAAAGACATATAGTAATAGGGACAACTACCCCCACCTTCCTCACTGCTCACTCTCTCTCCTGCAATTGTGTAAAGCAAGGAAGTAAAAAGCTGGTAGAGAGAGAAAAACATGTTTTTCTTTGAAAGTCCATCTGCAGAAATATTTATCAGCTGTTGGCAAAACGCATACAAAATAATATTCTCTTTTTAAAAGCCAGGAGCAAATAGATCCTTTTTTCACTGAAAAATGGGGGGCATTTGAAGTCCCTGCTGTTGGAAAATGAAAAAACATGTTTTTAATTTGCTGATTTTGTGGAGATTTTTACTGCTCCCTAAAAGCTGATTAGGTCTTTTGCCACTCAGATCTGCAGTATTATCCGATGTATTTTTTCCCCTTGGTCAGTCAAAACCTTCCTTTTTCATGAATGAATGTCACCAAAGCTAACCATAGAGGAGATAATTAAAAAACCCACTCATTTATCCAGGTGCTGTAAATAAAGGCTAGATAATCAGGCAAGGATGGGTACATAGGCAGAAACATGCTGTGTGCACACCATTCACAGTAGCTGCAGCATTAGGAGCCTTGGCAGACTGCCCCCAGAAAGGTCCCGATTTTGGAGGGTGAAGGATGCACAGTGGGGGAGGTTTCTGTAGAATATACCAGATGCACAGTCCAGTCAAAGCCAACCTTTCCCTCATTTAATGTAAGAAGTCTGGCAGGTCTCAGCATCCAGGATGGTCTTGGGAACTAGGAGCAAAACCCTTTCACAGTTCACACTGACCTCTAGAAACAGACCTCTTTCTTCTCAGCCTCTCTGGCTCTCGTCTCTTCTCAGCTTACAGAAGAGAAAGTTCCTCTCAAAGGAAACATACTTGTTTTCAGAGTCCTTCCATACAAGTGCTCAAGAGGATCTGCAAAAATGGGTTTAAACTCATCTCCCACTAAGACGTACCCAAGGAAGGGAAAACATTGCTAGAACAAATTCTTGTTCTTAATTTCCCCACATCATTTTCTCAGTTCACACTATGCTGAAACCACAGAACTTCACAAGACTTTGAAGAATCCTTCATTATGACAGGAAGGACACTTAGAAAATATGTAAAGCTGCAAGAAATGCCCCAGAACTAGCATGACTTGAATTCTAATTTGGTGAAAAGGTATGCAGAGCAAAACAAGAAACTGTTTTTAAACAATTAAAAGTCTGTATATCTATCTGTTTTAATGATAGGAAATAATCAGCTATAATCACCCCTGTACAAAATGGTTTTATCACTGTTGTCTTAACTAAGGAACACGAAAATCCTGGAAAGTATGCTACTGCCATGGCTAAGCAAAAATAGAGATGTCCTGGAGTGATGGAAACTCAGGTAAAATGTTTTCTAGCTTCCTGGAAGGAAAAAAAAAAAAAACAACAAACAAACAAACAAACAAACAAACAAAAAAAAAACAAAAAAAACAAACAAAAAAAAAAAACAAACAAACAAAAAAAAACCCCCAATATCTTGATTTTAGGAAAGCAAAGTACTTTTATCCACATTGAGAGTATATAAGATAATGCCTCTGTAGCTTTGAGCGAACAATCTGAAAAATGGTGCAGGCTAAGAACCTGTGGAAGACTCCTGGTTACAGGAGAAAGGATAGAGACCGTGATGACATGAGGACAAGGATTTTGTCCTCATGAATCAAAACACTTAAGAAAATTAAATGGCTTTAAATATTGTCACCTGATTAAATTTTGTCCCTTTTTCTCTGTCTGGATCAGAAGTGGACTCTAGGACCTCTGACCCAGCTTTAAAGGTTCATAAATGCTACCACCCAGCATATACACTTGTGTGTCTTGCCACTTCAGTCCTCCACATTAAAACTCCTTCCGCTGAACTTTGTTACTCTCCTTTTGATGCTCATCAGTGAACATCAAAGTCTGGGATTGGCATGTAGACAAGAGAGGAGGAATCAGTACAGGAGAAACTGCAGTATGAGTCCACTCTTTATCAGACACTAGGGAATTCAGAAAGTTTTTTGTTTACAGCCCAGCTACAGGCAACATCTTTAAATCAGACTTCACACTATGTTCCACTTGAAAGGCAACCATGAATGACACAAATTTATGAGAAGTCAAGTTTCATTCATTCCAGGGCTCAATGCTTCTGAAAGAAAGTACTACCACAAAATGGGCAGAAGATACTCTTGCTCTACTTTGACAGAATGGTTGTACAAACACTTTCTTGTGGCTGTGTACACATTCTTCTCCTGGTGATGTCTAAAAATGTTCCAAATATATAACTGGGGACTGATTCATTCAGGAACAATGTTTATTTGGCAGTTCTGCCGAGAGGACATCAAAGAAGTGCTCCAAAGTAGGCTGCTCAGATACCTTCCACAGAGAAATTTCAGTGAAATGAAACCTAATGTCAAAATTAGGAATGAAAGGGATCTTTACACTCTTAAACAGCTGTAATTACTTAGAAATGCTTGCTGAAGGCAAAGCATGCCAGAGAGAAGAGAGAGATTTCAGCTCCACATGAGGAGCATTCCTGAGTGCGTTGGTACCATAAGGCTTTCATGCATCCTGTGTTGCTCGTTCACCAAATTACAATCAGTATTAGTGGAGCTTCTCACCATCCATACCAGTGCTCGGGAGCATGCTCAACAAGTTAATTGCCTGGCTTGATGAGAAGTTAGTCAGAACTGCAGGAGTGCCTCACATCTTTCCTCAAGTGTACTTCCACTTGAAGCAGATTGACTTGCACTGCAGCCAGGACATGGAATAACACCCTGGAACCACTTGGCCTCCTCTAGACATAGTAGAATAGAAAAAAATGCTCTCGGTTACCTATGAGAGAGACTGAAGAAACAAGGAGGGAGGTGCTCAAAATAGGAAATTTTGGGCATTTCACAACTTTTTCATCTCAAATAAGGATCCCAGCATAAATGGCCCCAGGGGATAGATATATCACAAGCAGTTTATCCCACAGTGCAGGCCACTGTGAAAAATGTTTTCATATTCTGATCACACCACTTTTGTATTACCTCTCCTCATGCAGCATAACATCACCTTTTAAGAGCTAAGTTTAAGTTTTTTCCTCAAAAGAACAAAGAAAAACCCATGAATTGGGAAATCATAGCAGCAAGCTTGTGTCTCATTACATTCTTCTCATATTTATGACTAGGCTAAAGAAAGAAACATTACATACAGCTTGTATTTAGCTTAAAACATACTGGTTTCTCCCCTAGTTTGGTGAGAGGACTGAAGGAGAGCTTGTCTGCCTTATGACCCAGATCAGTCAACTTATCAAGATAAATTGCTTCTCTTGGCAAACTTTGCTTCTCCCTTTAAAATTCACTTGCAGTGAAAGGACAGGCAGATCTGTGTGTATGAAAATCACAAGGAACAATGAGAAACCCTTCTGCTATAAGGCATCTCTATCCACTACTGGCAATTAAGGTGGCTTGGGTTACAGCAGGCATGAGCCACAAGTACATAACAGCTTCCCCCCGTTACCTGATGATTACCAGGGGTAGAGTCATAGGCAAAATAATTAGTCTAGATTTTGAAGGCAGCCACTCCAGGATCAACAGCATAGCTTGCTGGCAGGAAATCAGAGAGTCTGAGGGGATCCTCCATTGTAGCACTCTACTGTCAGGAAGTATTTGGTGAGAAAGTAGCTGAATGCAAAGGAAAGGGTGACTTCAAATGTTGCTATATCCTACTGCTCTCTTTCCTTAAGCCTAACACCAGGAAAATTACTCAGACATCCAAATTGCTCAGCTTTATGTGTGGAGCCGACAGGGGCTTTGCATTTGCTGTGAAAAGATGATCATGTAGGTAGAATTTATGTCCAATTCCAATAATAAGAAAGATTTCTCACTGTTTATAATTTTCATCTACTGTGTTTGTTTTTATGCTCTGAAACCCCCTACGCTGACCTGCAGGCTCTTTTAAAAGTACCCACCAAATCAGAGCTTTAGGGTAAAATTTTTGACACTCTGTATGAACTCAGAATTATAGAAGTTTATACTAATTTCAGCTATGCTTCACTGGCTCTGCTAGTAACAGGCCTTCAGTGATGTAAACTGCAAACTATAAGCATGCACATAGTTCTGTCCAGGAGTACAACAGGAGTTGCCCAGGAGTCCAGGACTGCATTCAAGCTGCAAGTGATTTGCTGAAAGCTCCACTTCCGACTACTAAAGGAGGCTTGATCATAAGTGGTAAACTAATCAAAGAGCAAAGATAAAATATCAAAAATATCAATACTTTTTAGTCAAATGATACTTGTACTGTCATTAAAAAATTGAAAAGAGAGAGTGGCAATGTTGCCGTGTTCAGTCACCTCTCCAATGCAAAGTCAGAGGGGCAATATTACAAATTTATATTCCAGAGATTGGTGGCACAGGATCAATATTTAATCATGAAGATGAAAAGTGTTTACAAATGCTTCCAGTGGATAGGATTATCATCTGCTAATTAACATCCAGACTGTTTAATGAGGCAGCAATGTAGGCACAGAGGTGGGAGCAGTGGTGCACAGAGAGGCACTTTGCAAGCTTTCAGGGTAGGTTATGGCTTGAATTATGAACTCCCACTATATCTGTTATGGCACCCCACTAGTTAATATGAGTCTTTGTCTATGGGTTGCTTCGGAGACGGTTCCTGTATCTCAGGAAGCAGGGAGAAGAGAAGTTTCCTGTTTTGAAGAAGGTTTAAGAACTACTTTCCTCCAATCAGGCAGCAGATGCCTGGGCAGGAAATGGAGAATGCAGCTGCCAACCCCACTCTGGGTCAGTGGTTGTGCTAATCAATGCAGCCAAGGTCTACCACGGCCAAAAAAGGCCCTAATGATAAGTAGGTTGCGCAGTTAAAGTGAGGATTTGTGGTGGAAGGTGCCTGGACTGAGACTTTCACTGGCGTGAGACCAAAACAAATCCAAGTTCTGAGAGGAAATGGGCGTTTGTCTTCCTCCCTATATGTAGCTCTTATACAACAGATTGCACCCAGTACATAGCCAAGATAAAATGAGGTCTGTAATTAATTGTTGTGGATCAAAACAATGCTCAGAGTAACCATCATTGCTGTAACCTTTTCTCTCATTGATGACCCACTGCAGTTGCATTTATCAGGGGGTATCAAATGCATGGTCCCATCACACAAAGGAAACCAGTCAAAATTTCTCCAGCTGGGTGAGTTTTTTTTGCCCCTTTTTAAAATGAAATTCAGCAAGAGTGTTTACTGACTCCAAGAACTGAAATTCAGCTCTGTCCCCAGTGCTGATGAGTTTCTTTAGGCCAAGTCTCAGCCTTTTTGACTTGGTGACCAATTTTAATTTCACTGACATCAACTTTACACCTGCATAACATTTGACTCTCAACGGTATTGCTCCTGACTTGCACTTGGTTATTTTGAGTGATGTCTGAAGCACCGTCTACCATCCTTCAGCTCACAGGTCACCATTTGATTATTTTTGATGTTATTTCCTCTTGTGCTTTGTATAACGGACAGTATCTGCAAGGGTGTGAAAGTCTGGAGAAAAACAAGTAACTGCAGTAGGCCAGTCCATCAAAATGTACTTTCAGCTACTTCTCTGTTTGTTGCCAGTAGAGCTGTATTGACATTTTCCAAATGCAGCCACCGAGTGTTTTAGAGTGCAGAACTGTCACATGCCATTGAGTAAAGATAGACATGTTTCTGGACACATCCTTGCCCAAGCTAAGTTACATTAAATGAAGTCATACCTGGGTAAGACATTGGCAAAAACTAAGCCAGGACATGAGAATTAGGTATATGGGCAGTTGAGTAGCAAAGAAAATTTCCATGGCAGTGAGCAATGAGTAGACCAAATGTGGGGTTTCTCCAATTTTGCACAATTGACTACAAATATTCTTTTCTTGCAATTATACTAAGCAGTAAAAAGCTCATAAACTTGATGCATCAGAGCAACCTTGATGGCACTGTGAGCCTGAATGGAAACACATAAATCTCCATCCTGAGAGGACTGGTGCTCTTGCTAGGGGCCCTGTACTGAAAATTATAAGTGAAGCAATCAGATGTTCATTTGATCAAGTGAGAGTCAAAGATATATTTGGAGTATTTCAGAATTGTATTCCTTTGTAAGGAATTAAAACACAGACTAGTTTTCCAGGAACTGACACCACTATCCTTGTAGCCTCCCTCTCCTACAGCACGCTGGGGTCTGTACACATCAACCATCTTTCAAAATCTAGTATCTCCTGTAGTCTGAAATGAGCTCTGTAAACTATGTAATGGACAGCACGTTTGCAGTGTTAGTCATTAATAATTGGTAACTGTAATCCCTTCTCTTTTATTGCAAAATAGTGCTGTGAAAAAATGTATGCTGTGAAGTAACAAATTGCTTGTATGGCACAGAATACTCATCATCTAGCTATAACTTTCCCATACTTGTTTTCCTCTCCACTCCCTTCGTGTTTGTCTTCATTCAGCTTCTCTTGCCTTTAATGAGGATGTAAAATCAGGGGCCAAGGCTATTGTGGTTACTGACAGTCTAGTCAGAAGGAGAGAGTCAGATAAACTTTCACAGGTATTGCCCCTGGGAAGTTTTGAGACAATTCAGAGAAAGACTTAAAATAATCCCTTATCTTTGTAGCTGGTGTTTTGAACATGTTAATTACTTGTAATATGTTTACCAGAAAAATGTTGTTCCTAATTAACCAATGATGTGAGGGGTGTTGATTGAGGACCAGTCAGGTCCAGCTTTATCAGAAGAGTCTATAAAAAGAAATTGATGTCTAATAAACTCAGCATTTTACCTTCTGAGACCTGAGAGTCTATATGTCGCTTTATTCACCTGTCCTCAATACAACAGCGACAGGCTATGACATCTATTCAACACAGTCTTTGCAATCAGTTTTGATGTAAAGAAGAACACAAATGTAGAGTGAAGGCAGCAAGCAAACTGTTTGTCATAAAAGGTATATTGGTGCTCAAAAATAGGAAAAAAATACCATTATATGCCAGGAAGTATTGTGCTGAATTGTGCTGAGATGAGCAGCTAATGCTGTCAAATTTTGATATGAACAAGCTTTGCTTTCAGACACTTCTGTTCTAGCCAGGCAATATGGGCTCCTGCAGGGTGAAGGATTCCATCTCAGTCTCCAATGGCCATGACAACATTTGTTTTAATTTCTGTCTTTCAAAGAAATTTTCACCAATAATCTTTGAGATCTCATCTGAGTGATGGTCCTTCAGCTTCCTTCTCTACCAAGAACTCTCAAGAGAATATTAACTTCACACTGAAGAAACTCGGAGTACTACAGAACTACAAATTTAAGACACATCCTGCCAATGCATCTCCAGTTCTAATACGACACATCTCTTGTGGCTTGCCAGGACACTGGGGAGTACTGACTGGTCAGGACTCTCACTACAGCACTCCCTACTATTCTGTCTCTGAGCCTGACTTGGTATCAGTCAGGCTTTTGAGCAGAGAGGAAAAAGAAAGCGAGAAAGTCTGAGAATGACATGCTAGTCACTGAAGGATATAAAGTTCCATAGACACTGGGAGCAATGACATCTGGCTCTAGTGTTATATCACAGAAAAGATAAATAACTGAAAAGTGTTTACCTACCAGTATTTACCATATTTACCTATTACAATGCTCAGCACATCACAGCTGCCCATATTTTACATTTAAATTTATCTGACATACCAAGGAATGCTTGTGGTTATTAAAAGATCTACACTTTTTTTTCATCCTGCTTTAGTAAATTATTTCACTTTTTGTGACATGCACACTTTACTGCAATAATTGAAATGCTTTTGTAGAATAACATTAAAGTAGGCCTGATCGGCATGAATCCATGCCAATGTAACAATTTTCCCCTACACATCCAGCCTTTCAGATGTCCCAAGCATACTTACAAAGAGAAACACAAGAGATTAGCTACCCTATGTATCCTGTGCTATAGATCTACACTCTTGCGTTTGCCAGGTCACCAAGAGAGATGTGCTGTTGAACCACTTCTCTCTGTCTTGTGGTTTCCTGGGTGGCATTCTACCAGCTATAATGCACCAGGTAATATCAAAATAATATGAAAATAGGTGATTTTTCAGGCAACTAACACCAGACACATATAAAGATTTCTAAAGCATTGTTGGTTTCTGAAATTCTACCTAATAGGAACTAAGAAATTTAGCCCAATGTCATTTTGAGGTCAAACACACCCTCCCCCTCCTCCACCCCCCAGTATTTTTAGTTCCATGCCAGAAAATTTCTTTTAGTAAGGCCACTGACACAGAAATACTGATAAAGAAACTCCAAACTCCAAAATGCAAACCTATAAACCCTAAAGAAAAAGAGACAAGAGGGTGAAAAGTCATGAAAAATATCCTGAAAGACTGCTTATAAAGAAGCAAATCTCATCTTGTCAAACACCTCTATGGAATAACATAAGGAGGCTTAAAAACAACAATTAGGATGCATAGGTAGTGTATTATGATAGATAGACACTATAGAGCTCCATTAAAATGGCAAAAAGAGTGCTAGCTTATGCTACAATGATAAAAAAATAAGACTCCAGCATGTTAGATAGCTCTGATCTAACAGGGTACTTAAGTATACAGAGTAACCCTACTTAAAACAGATTATATGCACTTGCTTAGATTTAAACATGTACTTAAAATATCTGCTGGATGGGGACCTATAAACCTGGAAATTCATCTGAGTTTTAAATTCATAAAATTAGTCAAATGGGTAGATGGGTTATGTTAATCCCTATTATGTTACATAATCCTTTCTTAAAAGACATCTCAGTATTAAAAATTAGTCAAAATTATTTTTAAATATATGTTTAATTTATTGCAATAGATGACTTAAGAAATTAGATGTGTTGATTTCACCTCTCATCAATTAAGTCATGGGTTCTCCCTGGGGAAAATGATTTTTCTGTTCTGAACTGTGCTTGCTTCAAGGAATGTGTTATGTGGTGTGGACTCCACCCTTTAAAACCTTAATTGCAGGATATGCTTGCAAAAGCAGAGATTCCTCTTCTGGCTGCACAAACTTGATTTGACCCTTAAGCATCTCCTGAACCTGTTCACATGCATTCACCTTCCCATTTTTCCATTTGTAATACAGATCATTCCCCATTATTTTTTAAGAGGATCACAGAGTAAACAGACAGATTTCAAGCAGTTCTTTTATGGTTCTTATTTGCCTTTAGCTACAAAATTCTCAAAACTTTTCATCATTTCAGTACAGGAAATTACACTCTGGATTGTCTTTTAGGCTAATAGTAAAAAGAATATAAGGCTTTTGCTTACTAAGTATACTTTAGTTGCACAGATTTTCGGGGGTTTTGTCTGTTGAATCCAAATTGTAGTCTAATTGCCCATGAAGCAGTTCTCGGAGCTCAAAATTTGTCTGAACTGCTCAAGAACACATTCCTTGGCGAAGAGTATAATATCTTGTAGCAGCGCATTGGTTGCATTTTTAACCACCACAAATCAGTTCAAAGTTCAAACCAATCAGATCTGATGAAAGAAAGGAGTCAGCAACTCCTGGAGGTACCCTGGCACCAGGCCCTTCAAATTAGGAAGCAGATTTGAGCACGGCAGTCAGAAACTTGTGAGAAGCACTCAGCCTCTACAGAGCTAGGTCACAAAATTAATCTCAGGCAATGTCTGCCCCTTAGCCAGGCTTTGAGCTAATGGCATGATGTCAGGAGTTGTCTCCTTGTCGTTAAGTATGGGGTTCCGCTGGAGTGCTCAGCTACTTCCACAGAAAAAGTAAAATTTTTCACAAATCAATTGTTTGGCTCAAAACCTATGAAGTACCATGGTTCTTTGTCCTATAGCAGACCAAAAAAGGTTTTGTGTGAAGGGCACTGTAGAAACAGTACATTAATTACGACACCATCTAGTCTATTTGCAAAATCACTTTTACAATGGCTTTGTTTAGATAGTAACATATTTAACCATTCTTCCATTATGTATCTAGATATGAGAAACTTTACAGTCTAGACTATGTTTTTGAGTTTATTAGGAAATTCCCCCAAATTCTGCAGCCAGCATTCTCAATTCTTCTGTGAAAACATATTTCTTGCCTTCCTGCTGCCCCTTTCCCTACTGTTTAGTTTTTTGCAGCTGCTTAACCAAAAAGTTATTCTCCTGGAAAACATATTCAAGGAATTTTTTTCCAAATCACTCTTACTGTGCTTGATTTTTTTAAAATTGGGCATTCTTTTTTCCATTGTGTCCCATAAACTTTTCCCCAGCATTTGCAAGATCTTAAATTTGTATTCTCAAAGCTATTTCATGTGCTGCTTTCTATTGACATCTTATTTATGTTGCTTGACACAAACATCAAGGCTGCAGGTGGCAAGAATAAAACCAGGGACCAATACATGAAGATGGGAGAAGGTTGCATGACAGCTGGTCATAGATGGATTCATTCCCTGCACCAGGGCACAGACCAGACACATTATGCTCTGAGGGACTATATAAGCCTTTATGTCAGTCAGAATAGTAATGAAAGAGTTGCTACTGTGAATTTATCCATCTCCAAAACCATACAGCATTGCAATGCATGCTTAGAGCCGTAGTGATACAACCAGGATCCTCTAGAGAATCAAAATCCAGCATTCCTGGATATCAGCCTCAGTGGGAGACACTCAAGTCCATGCAAAGAATTCCCATTTCCATCACTGCTACTTTCTCTCTTGAGAGGTCTGTGCACTACAGTGCAAGGCACCCTGCACTCCATCACACGCAATGAGACCGCTTTGAAAGGTCAAGAAAAAGAGCTTTGCCTGTACTATAGAGCACCTGCCAGCAGGATGATGTTAGTTATTAGGCCCTTTGCAAAAACACAACAGCATTTAAAATTAAGTTTCTCTGGATGGTGTTAGCAATTGTCATGGTTCCTGGGGGATTCAAAATGTCAAAGCAAGAACTGACAGCTTCAAACCCCTACTGGGACACTGGGCAGGAACAATGTGCTACTTCTCCCCATACCCAGCCTGCTGGCCTGCAGGACTCTGGGCTTGCTGCAAACAACCATCCTGCTCTGGGAAGGAAGGGTCTGTCCCCAACTAGGGAAGCGAATCTTGAGGTCAGCTCAGCCCTCCTGAGATTCCTTTGCCAGGGAAGGGAAATTTGCCAAGTTGTGCTTACTTGCGTGAGCAATACCAGCCCCACTGGGAAATGTAGCAAGGCCATATAATGCCTCCATTGAGAGGAAGAGGGCGATCCAATTTTGTTTGGGTGTCAGTGCTGCTACCAGCCCGAAAACTAGGTGCCTGCATTAACCTCATTTAGCCAGATGCTGGCTTATGGGAGAGGGCTGCACACAGCATCCTGCAGCTGCGTGAAACTGCTCTGAGCAAGCGTGGTTTGTATGCGAGGGACCGTGCCTGGCTCCCCTGCACTCAGATCCCGCTTCCAGCAGCAGGTGCTGTCGGCTCTGCAGGGATGCTCCTGGTTAGGGAAAAACGCCTGCGGCGGGGCGGGGGCCTCCCCGAGCCTCGTTCCCTAGAGGGTCCTAGGCTGGGACGGTCGTGTTCCTCGGGGAAATGGAGTGGGTGTGTGTGTGTGAATGAATAGATTGAGGGGGATGGATGGAAGGAGGGAAATTATGGAGAGATGGGAAGAATGGGCAGGAGGAAAAAGATGAAGAAAGGGAAAAGGATGTAAGGAGAGGGGGGGAGATGGAGGCAATATGGAGGGAGGAGAGAAAGCGGGAGAGGGGATGGAGAAGGGGCTGAAAGGGATCACGTAGAGCGCAAAGGGGGACCAAGGGTGGTGGAAAGGCAGTAAGGACACGAAGGGGGGAGGGGGGGCACGCGAAAAGGAGGCCGAAGGACCCCACCGCGCCTTTAAATATTCGCGCGCTTGGGCATCCGTGCCGCATCCATGCCCTCCACTCCCCGCGGGGACCCCCACACTCGCCTCGCGGCAGGCGCTGCTTGCACGCAGCCGGTCCTGCCCCGCCCGGTCCGGCCCCGCGCGCCGCCGGCCGTGCGGGGCCCCGGCGCCGCCACCGCCCCCCGACGGGCCGCGCGCGGGGCAGGGCGGAGGCGCGCGGCGCTGACCGCCCCCGGCCGGCACCGCCACCCGCCCAGCCCGCCGTCCGCGTCCGGCCGTCCCGCTGCGCTCCCGTGCCCCCAAGGGGCTGTAGGGCCGGGCGCGGCCTCGAGGGGCGAGGGCGGCGGGGCCCCTGGGGCCATGCGCTGAGCGCCCGGAGCAGCCGGCGAGCGAAGTTGGGGTGGAAGATGAACAACGCCGGTAAGTGCGTGGGCCCGCCGGGAAGGGTCTCTGCTTCTGGACATCTTTTCCCCGGGGCCGGCAAACGCCGGGCGGGCTTCATTCCTCCGGCACCCTCCTTCCCTCGGGCCGGCACATCCCATCGCCAGGATAGTACCCCCTGCCCGGGCACAGCTCCTCCGGGGCTCGCGTCCCCCTTCGTCCCGGCATCCCTCCTTCGGGGCCGGCAGATTCTGGGCTCTGCTGCTCGGGCTGGCACCTCTCCCCCGGGCACCCTCCGTCCAGGGCCGGCCCTCCTTTTCCCCTCGATCCGGCAGGTGCTCAATGGCTCCCCGAGGCTGTGAGTGCCCCATTGCTTGCCCAGCCGTTGAGGGATCAAGGGCGGGCGAGGTTAGGTGTTCCGGGACAACCAGGCTGGCAGACCGGCAAGGCTGCGCTTGCTAAGCGGCACGGGTGTGCGCCCACTACTCCCTCGGATACACTCAACTGTTCACGAAGTTCCTAGGGAATTTGCTGTGACTTTCTTTCCAAGAGTATATTTTTGGGGGAAGGTAATGTTTTTTGCAGAATTTGCTCTCTAAGGCAAACCCAAACCCTTCCTCCTCCTTTCTGTTAACTTTTCAGATTTTTCCTTGATGGAAACTGGGAAGGTGAAAGAGACAGAAAAGGGAACAAGGCATTCAACAGTTAAAACATAAAAAGAAGCCACTGGAAAATCAGGACAAACTTTAAACTGTTCACTAAGACTTTCTGATTTTCAGGGATGAGGCATGTGTGTGAAAAGCATAACAATACAGGAAACAATTATTGCTAAGTGGAATTATTTAGAAAAATTAAAAGCTGCTTCTAGAATTAAAGATGAAGAGCAACAGATCTTTTTTGTTAGCCCTAAAAATTTCCATTGTGTTTCCTTGCTCCGGGTGAATGTTGCTGGGCACCTCACTTGCAATGTATGGGTACATCCTGAAGCCCAGAGATTTTGCCACTAGATACCTTGCCCTACAACTGTTCTGTGTTGGGAAACTGAATCATTGTTTGCCAAAGCATAGTAGCATAGGATTGGAAAAGCTCTTTTCTGTCAAACCCAGCACTCCACTGTTGTATCAGTGTGTTATACCACTCCTCTGAGTTTAAAGCAAAAAAGTTCTCTTTCCTCTTGGAGTAGGGAGTGAGACACTTTCCTAAAATCTGGTGATATTTCCGTTCTATATTCTGATCCTGGTCTGGATTCTGTCCCTCCCAGGATACAAACTCATTTGAAAATGAAGCCAGCCAAAAAAAACTTCAGCAATGATGCTCCTACCTCTCTTTCTTCATCTCTCCATTATTTAAAACAGACCAGCTCTAATCTACTCCTGTTGTCAATGGAAGTGCAGGGTAAGGAATATTAGATGTATCCATTTGTAAGGACTTAAACTTTATTAGCAGTTTTTATTTTTGAGGAATGTAGGACCTAATGGGACTGCCTTCATTATCAAAAGTGGCACCCGTTGTTACTACTGCTTTTATTAATTCCTCCAATTATATCCTAAACAAAAACTTTTCAGGTAGCTCTCCTGCTACTCTTGGTTTCCAGACCAGATTCAACACCATTTATTCTTGTGATTACATTGTCCTTTTGCTTAAAAATAGTTCTTTTCCTCTTCTGGTGTTTACCTCCAAGTTGTATTTATAGAGTGCTCATATCCCTTCTCAGGCTTTGTTTTGTATGTTTGCACAATGCAAGGAATGTCTCCCCCATCAGTGCAAAGCAGAACTTCCTACTGAATCTGAAGGAGAGGGATATTTATTAACTGGTACATCTTGGGCACCAGCATTAGGCTATCTTTGTATTATAGTAAGTAATGCATAGCACCAGTAAGTAGAGTCATATGTGCAGGCATATATGGCAGCCTTGGTCCCACAGAAGTTAAAATAATGACAAACTGAGAACAGGAAGGGAGATATGGATTATCCTCAGAGATGCGAAACTGATACTGAAAAGATGAAGCAATCCACCCAAGGCCACAGGAAATCTGTGTTAAGAGACAAGAGACCAGACCAGCTTCATATATAGGACCTTCCAGCCTCTAGTAATTTTTTTGCCAGGTGCTGAAATGATGTAAAATAGTGTACAGACATTAGACTCCAGATTGTTCAGAGACATAAGCAGACTGTATATTCTTTCAGCTGCTACTGAAAGTGATATAGGAAAAGATGCTGTATGGACCTGTCAGAGAATTTTAACCATCTTCTTTGGCTTCTAGGAAGCAATATATGAAACAACAGGTTGTGTGCCTCAGTGTTAAGTTTCTGTTGTGAAAACAGAGCCAAACTGGTAACATCGCAAACACAATTACTTTAAAAAGAAATGTATGGTAGTAGTTTAGAACCAAGATTATTTGTCATGATGTGTGGTTTTTTGTTGCTGAGCCCACCAGCAAGACTTATATGTACAGTCTGCTAGAGACAGTGAAAACACAGGAGAATTTTTAGGATCAAGATGTTTTTGGTGTTAAAACATACCCCTTCTGATTTTATTGCCTTTTGATTTTTTTCCCTTCTCCAACACTGTTTCACTGTGGATTAGTATGCTGTTGTATTATATTTATAGGTGACTGCAGTAAAGCTATATAGTAACAGAAATTTGTAAGGTATTGATCTGATATCCCAGCATCATAATGCATTGATCTAATCATAGAGGATGTGTTCCTGTAACTGTACATAGAAGCATTTTAGTTCTGCAGAGTGGGGTGTGCTTTGACAGCCCAGCTGTTAATATTGCAGCTATGACTTCTAAGAGGATAAAATTCCTCGGGGAATAGTTGGGACAGTTACTACTGACTATAGGTCTATCTTCACACTGTGGAGCCCTCTTGCTATATGCAGAGTGCCTTTGATCACAAGAACACATACTGATAAGAGAGGATAGGTGCTTCTCAAAAGTATCAGACTTACGAAGAACATGAAATACCATTTTCGTAAATATCTGAGGCATTTAAGGGCCTGCTGATTTTGAACAGGTATTTCAAGTTCCTGAAGTCCAAATTCTCAAAAGCCATATAAGTATCTAATACCTGTTCAAGTCAAACTAGTACCTGAATCTGGACTGGAACCCAAATTAATAGGAAGACTTGCACTCCTATATAATTTGAAAATCCTAGTCTGAATACCTTTTCCATTTCAAGTGACTCCCATGCAACTGTTTCCACTTCTTATGTAATTTTTGTAATCTCAGACTTTTCTCCAGTAGTGTGAAATAAGTAATACAGCACTTATATACTGTAAAACAAAGAGAGCTCTTTCTGCATCAAATATTGCACAATTAATAATATGGAGGAAATAATAATAAATGGAATGTTTCAATGGAAGAAGCAATATTAAGTGCTGGAGATTGAAGCAAGGCAGCACTAACTGGAAATAAGGGCTTTATTTTTAAATGAATAATTAATTACAGGATTAAAATATGGTGATACTAAAGTGTATAGTCTACCTTTTGCTGACTTTAGACCAAAATTTTCTAGAAAATCTGTTTTAACTTCATTCTGATATAGCTATCTGAAATTATAAAGCTCCTGATCAGAGCTGAACAGGACTCTCTTGTGTCCTTGTCTGGATAGTCTCCCTCCACCTCCTGTTTCTCAGATACTTTCCATCTGTGGATTTCAATCCCTTCTTCCTGGGCAGAAGCAGTGGCAGACAAAACTGGTTTCTACCAGGATTCTTGGTCTGGTGCAGTCCCATCCCTCTGTTGCAATATTGTCCCTTCACCTGCCCTGTCACTTCCACCCAAAAGCTCTGTAAATCCCTGAACAATGCATTTCTGCCCTCTGTCCTCAGTGTCTTTCCCATTTTGACATATGTCTGAGTTGAATTAATGCCAAAGGCATGAAGGAAGCACAGGTCCCCAAAAGCTTGTTGGCCAGAAAAAGCTACTTTCAGCATCTTAAAAGAAGCGTGAACCAGATTGCAGCACCAGTCAAGGCTGGAACCTTGACTGCACTCTGCACTCTGGAGCTATGTACTTTCTTGAGCCACTAGCAAAGACCATGGCCCTGGGACATGTCTACATATATCCAGGCAAATGTGAAACCTCAGTGTTTAGTTAGTTCTTGGCGTTTTGTAGGTATGGTCCCTTATAAGCCCTAATTAAATTCTAGGCTAAATTTGAAATCCTAAATTTGAAAATATTTGAAAGCGGGTAGTTGCAGTATTTCTGGTAATACCACACTACAAAATGTATATTGTTTCAAAGAAACACTTGAACAGTAAAGGCTGCATGGGTTGCTTGCTATTCCAGGAGAGCTGTACCAGGTGACCTGCTAGACTGCTTAGAAACTTGGACAGGAGGAGACTAATGTAATGTAATTTCATATGGATCATAGCAGAAATGGAATTATGAAGGGTTGCCTGAAGGAAGGTGGGTAAGGAGAGGAAGCAGTCCTTGTCAGTACAAGGAAGCACTGAACAATAAGGGGAGGAGCAGGCTAAAGGAATTTGTATTCCCCAAGAGTTTCCTTTTAAGCATAAGGTGGGTGTGTCTCCCTCCAACATAAAATACATCCTAAAATAAACATGCACAATTATTTGGGAACATACACATTACTTATGGTGCAGTGTTGCATTTAGAAGTTACAGCCAGAACCTTTCAAGTGGCTCAGACAGCAAAGGAAGCAGAAATTGAAGCAGAATGAAATTGTGATAAAAGGCAAGAAGCTGTGGTTTCTTTTGTTTGGGTTATTTTTTAAACACTTGCACTCCTCCTGCTGCCCTTTCCTCACACTGCCACCAAAGAAAAAGGAAAATTATTTAAGGAGACTCATGAAAGGCAAGATCAATGGACAAAGCAGTTAGGAAAAAAGCTATCTAAGGAAACAGTAATGACCAGTAGTTGGCACAAGTGGGTAGGAGAAGGACATGACAATGCTTATTACCATACTGTGAACAGGATCCGTTACCATAAGTTCTCTTCCAACAGCACTGTTACTGAAGGTAGCTGTTGCACTAGCAGAAGGAAAAACTCAAGATTATTTGATCCTTTTGCTGTAGAAAATTATCACTGGAGGGAAAGTAGGTAATTGTTTAAGTTGTATTTCTTTTAAGTGATGTCTCCATGGTTATTTTACTTAAAGGAAATGAGTTCCTGTCATTAATTTTTTTCAAATTTGTTTATACAACAAAGCTTGGAAGGTTCCAGCATTCTCTAAAGTCCAGTCTTTTCCTCATTATTCACTGTTACAGTACAGACACTCTGAAAAGAGCAAGGATGAAAATGGAGAAACTTCAAGTTTTGTCACATTCCAGGAACAGACTAGTATTTGTATGCTACTCTTGGATATATATTCCTAGGAAAGGCCAGGCACTGCAGAGAGTGTTGTAGTACCTCCAAAATGATGGGTTTTTTCTTGGAGTTAGTCCTAAAAATGTCTTAGTATGGTGGTAAAGATGTAAAGACTCAGTTTTAGCTAATAACAAATTCATTCATTTTAGTACCAGAAAGTTAGTTTAGGATGTTCAATGATTTCAGTAACTAATTTAAAAATGCAAAAGGTAGCTCTCACTGGGGCACCAGGCTTACAAGATACTAAACCCATTTCTATTGCGTCCCTGTTTTTAACTGGCAAGAGTCTCCAGTACTCTGCAGTCTTCAGCTGCTGCCTGCAAAAGGCTACTTCAGCAAAGGTGGAGTGTTCAGCGAGTAAAGTTTCTGACTTAATGGGCAGGGAAAAATGAGTTACCCATTCTGTGATTAGACAGACACCCAACAGCCAATACTGTGAAACACCACAGTAACTACAGACTGGTAAATACACAGTTCTCTCTCCCTCCTTTTTCATTAGTGGAGTCTCCCACATGCCAGATGGATTGGGTAAAACTCCAGATACAGAATAATTCTTAAGTGGTATATGCGATAAGGCACCTGCTTATAACAGACTTTTTGTTCCTTCTGGGCTGAGATCACTGATTCAGTTTTTAACGTAGATGAAATCTCTCTGGTGTCTCATAACTCTAGAAAGACTATTTTCTGATTACATCAGAATGCCAAATTGTCAGCTTCTTTCTGAGTATCAGAAGAAATTTCAGGAAGGTTAAGAAGATCAAAAGAAACAGCCTTTTATGCCTCCCAGAGACTAATCAAACAAATAGGCCAGTATTATTTCAGTACAAATTACTCCAATTATACTAGGATAACAATAAGAAAAGTACTATGCCACCAAATATTGGGACAATCAAACAATCTTTTTTCAAGCAGTTTGCATTCAGTATTCCTTTATTCTTAGTACAGTGCACAGCTGTACTGTGCTGACTGCACTTCTACATATCTAAAGTCTGCATTTCAAAATATTCTAAATACAACAGCACAGTAGCTACACTTTCTGAAGCTCATACCATGATTTTGGATGGGTTTTCACATAGGAACAGTGTCCCAACTTTTGTCTTTTGAGATGCTGTTCTGTTATTTCTTGTGAGTTGTGCATGAAGATTATCCACAAAGAATTGTTTCTGTCTCTGTAATGATGAAATAGTTTGTCCTGTGCTTTTCTTTAGGATGGAGAGATCTCCTTTTTCCACCACAATACATAAATTAAAATTATAGTTTGAGATTTCTGATTGCTTAACTATGTAATTATCTATTGATGGCTAGGAAACAGCAATAGGAGGAAACCACTTCTACCTACTTCTTACCGTCTGTAACCATTTGTTATGCTGGCTTCTTCACACTACGTATTTTATCTCATAAAAAATCTCACAAGGGTGGATCCCTATTGCTGCCTATTTATGCAGTCTTTCAGCATTTCATTTAGTTTTTGAAGAATATAATTTCAGGACCAAGACAGCTGGAAATGGCTGTGGCAGGCAAGCTACTGAGTAAAATCTATATCATGATATAGATACAATTTAATTCACATAGCTTCAGTCTAATTTATTGCCAGTCTGCTTGATCTCCCCTACATATGTGTCAGCACTACCACTAGAAATACAAGGCTGGCCTTATGTTAAATACATAACAATAAATGTGTTAACATAAATATATTTAAAATACATTTTGATGTTCAGAGAAGTTTGTAGCTGCAAGGGATCCTGCAAGGCATTTACAGGAGGAATGGAGGATCTTTTGAGTAAAGGGCTGAAGAAGCTGTATGCTGAAAACATAACTTGAGTTTAAACCAGTAACTCTCTTCATGTTTTGGGTTGAAGTATGATACACCCTTGGCTCTGCAGCTGTACATCTTTCCCCAAGTGTGTTAGAGCTGCATCTAGTTCAGTTCAGATTTGACCTTAAACTATGCTCACTGGAATAGCTATAGTGTCACATGGAGGGACAATCCCTATGCTTTGCTCCTTCAGTTCTCTTTTCAGCTTTTTGTTGGCTGGACTACTTCTGCATTACAAGTCACTGATAAAGTGTATTGCAGGATATATTCTGCTGACTTTAATAAGAAACCAAGATGACTAACATGACTTTTGTCTCTCTTCTCCAGAAATCTCAAAACCACCATTAGCACCGAAACCAAAGATTATTGGTCATCTTTCTCCAGCATCTGTCTCCAAATTTTCTCCTTCACTGCCAAGAGCTGATATTCTTCATCACCCGAACTCTGTGTCTAGGGGTCCCAAACCACCTATTGCTCCCAAGCCAAAATTCTCAGCTGACACTGAGGGCAAATCCAGTGTTTCTAACAACAATAATTTAAATAAATATGCAAATGGGAAACTGGTGTGTCTTGATGGAGAGCTGTGTGAAGAAAACCAATGCAATGCTGATTGCCTAGAATCTGATGCAGATAGTGAATACATTGTAGTTCCTGAAGCTCAGCTGCCCAGAAAAGACTCTAATGATTTGGAACATGAGCATGATCAAAACCTAGATTCCTCTGTGGAAAATGAAGTCTCAGAAACTCCAGAAAAGGTAGAGAAGGAAGAGGATGACATTGCTAGTGATGAGAATACCAGTAATCGAGAAGTCATCGAAGATGAGCACCGTAACTCTTCAGATACTGCTGAACCAAGGGAACCAGACTCTGAGGAGCCATCCAGAGACTGTGGCCAGTCCAAAGCACTTTGTGAGGAGTCCTTAGATACCCCAGATAGGGATAACAATGCTACCAAGAATGTAGATGAAGATGAGGATGTTGTAGGTGATTGTACTGAAACCAAAATCCAGCAAGAAACTTCTTACAACCTGGAACTGGTCAAGAGCAGTAGTGATTGTGAGACTGACAGTGATAACGTCTTGAATAGAGATGAGAAACTAATGGGTGATACTTGTAGAGATATCATTGCAATGCCACTGCCTGCAGATGAATCAATCCCAGCTTGTGAGAAGGTAGGACAAGAGGAGGAGGAGGAATTGCCTGAGATTTTAGAAATGGCAGATGAGTGTCTAGCACAAAATGATGACCACAATGTGCATGCAGAGCTTGATTTGAACATGGAAGGGGACTTAGAAAATTATGACTCTGCAAGCCCTGACATGCTGCCTGAGGAGGCCAGTGAAGAAACAGGTCCTGAATTAGAACTGTGTGGAGATGAACTCGGTGCCAAAAATGGTTTAGCAGAGTTCATCCATGAAGCAGCAGCTGAAGACGAGGAAGTAGACCCAAATGAGCACAATAATACAAACACAGGAAATGCCAGTGATGACTGCCAGATCACTGAGAGGAAAAGTGAGAAGACATCAGAGGTAGCCTCTGAAGCAAGGAAAGACTCTGGAAAAGAGGAAGAAGAAACTGTAAATGCAGAGAATATGGATGATAGGTGTCAGATTGCACCTTGTGAGAATGAATGTCACAAGGAAATACCTGTGGAACATTCAGATGAGAATCTTCAAACAGAAGAGGCCTCTCTGCATGAAGATGGCATGATTTCTGATAGTCTACCTTGTAGTCCAGGGATGGAGCCAGACTTGGAAGTTGTAACCGTTGAAGAGCATAGTGAAAATACTGTGGAAGCCTCTAAGTCAGATGAGTTGCAAGTCAAAGAGAATGAGGTGGAAGCAAACAGCCTCAGCAAAAGTGTCCCAAATTCGCCTCAAGAGGTCCCACTTGAGGATGACTTAGAAATCTGTAAGCATGGCAAAATTGATGTAGAATGTGGGACCAAACATGTTGTGCATGAAAATCTAGCAGTCCCTGAAGTGGTCATCGTGACTGATGAATCAGAGGAAAGAGAAACTAGCAGTGATTCCCCAGATGATCCTTATGTGCTTCCTGAAGAAAATGATATTGTCCATGATGTGCAGACTGATTCAGGAGCTGATCACAGTAAAAGGGGTGAATTAGGCATGGATGGTGAAAACAACTTGCTGCCCACTGATCGTAAAAGTATTGTCACTAGAACACGATCTCTGTCTGGGAGAATGCCAGGCTATGTCCCAGAAACTGTTCCAGAAGAAACTGGACCTGAAACTGATTTATCCTCTTCCCGAAATGGCTCTGGGACAGAAGAATTGAGCAATAATTCCTTTTCATTGGAAGGAAAACCAGTGGAAGCCAACAGGGCTTTACCAACCAAGTCAAGACGCTTTATTTTATATCCTCGATCTTATTCTGTTGAAGGGAGAGAGATACCTATCTCTGTTTACAGAGAAAGTGATGTCTGTGTACTGGATGGTGTTAGAATAAAAAGGACAGAAGACAACTTGTCCTTGCCTTGTGTCAATGGTTCCTCAGGTAGTTTTTCCCAGCAAAATCATCTCTCATCATGTGGCATATCTACTCCATCCTCAGTCGTTGATATACCACCTCCATTTGAACTTGCCTACATCACCAAAAAGCCAATCACTAAAAGTTCACCTTCACTTTTGATAGAGAATGACTCACCTGCTAAGTATTCCAAGAAAAAGAAATCTTCTTTTAAGAGGTTTCTTACTCTAAAGTTCAAGAAGAAAACTGAAAATAAAGTTCATGTAGATGTTAATGTTTCTTCTTCAAGGTCCTCGTCAGAGTCCAGCTATCATGGGCCTCCCAGGCTGATGGAGCTGGAAGGAAGGAGCCTAAGTAGCTCACCTCAACTAAAATCGCATGTGGGGAAGTTCCGTGCATCTGAGTCTCCCTCAGCTGTTCTTTTCTATAAGGATGGTAAAAGAAAAGGAACACCCAAGTCCTTCAGCAGGAGTGTGTCAAGGGTGGAGTCCTTTGAGGACCGGTCCAGACCTCCTTTCATGCCACTGCCATTAACGAAACCTAGATCTATTTCTTTTCCCAATGCCGACACCTCTGACTATGAGAACATTCCTGCTATGAGCTCTGACTATGAAAACATACAAATTCCTCCTCGGAGATCCACTAGAGCAGGAACTTTTACCGAGTTTTTTGAAGATCCCAGCAGGGCATTATCTGCTGCTAATGAGAATGATGGCTATGTGGATATGAGCAGCTTCACTGGCTTTGAGAACAAGCAGCAAACCACAGACCAGGAAACAGAAAGGTACTGTAATAAATTATTATGTAAGACCTGCTAGACTTGGCCAAACAAGCAAGGCCTTCCCTGCTAGGTATCATAGGCAGATTCTCCATGTTGGCTGACTTACACCCCTCTCAGGAAATGCTTACAAGAAACATTGGAAGAATACAAGATAAGCCTTTATCAGTGAAAAAAATAAAAGACATCAAATTAACTCCTTACTTTGTAAATGAATACTGGATCTGGATCCTATGATTTGCAGGCAGAAACCAAAGAATATTCAAAAATATTTGGTTTATCCAATGGATCTAATTTTTGTGGCTGGCAGGGGAAATGGGGAGAGTTTGCTTTGTTGTTCAGTAAGAAGGGTTTCTGACTTATTGACTGAATGAGAAGAGAGCCTATGTGCTGGAAGTGGTCCTGCTTCTTTTTTAAATTCCTGACAATTTCTCAAAACAATAATATATACATCATTTATGTTTCAAAGTACATCAGTTAAATATAGACCAGAAAATCCGAATTCATTAACTAATCAGACTAGACAGTGAATTTTAGAAGTTGCTTTAAGGGCTATCATGGTCCTTGGACAGAGCTGCTAACTTAGAAATTAATTAAATAGTTCTGAAATCATTTGCACTGCTAACATGAATAGCAATCTTTCACCCCATTCCATTAGGTTATTTGCAAACATGAAAATGTCTTTTTCATAGGAACATAGGAGCAATGCATTCAACACCTTTGAATTTGAACTTGTCAAATTATAGCGTACAATCAGTGGAATGCAGAGATGTAAATAAGAAGAATGTTTTCCGTTAAGTTCATGTTTAACAGGTAATGAGATAACAAGGTGCAAAGCAAATGAATGAAAAGGAATGTCTTTAATGCAGTTGCATTTTGTTAGAGCTATATGAAAAAGATAAAAATCTTAAAAATAAGGTTTTCATGCCCATTTTCATTTATCATTCTCCAAAAGATTTAATACTTGTGTTTCTTTGCAACATTTATTGTTTCTGGTTGTCTCTCTTGTCATTGTGGATGGAACAAACCATGGGCATTTCACAAACCTCTCTTAGGGTACTTTAATCTTAGGGAGTAAAAGAACTTTTCTTTAACACCTCTGAATGAGTCTTGCAAACCATTTCTAAGACACAAATTATGTCAGATAGTGAGTAAGACATGGGAAAAAAGATTGCATCAAGGCTTAAGCAGTGGATCCAAACACACCTGAAGCTGAGGGATGTGGAACACAGGCCTGTGGTTTAGCTCTTTGTAGATGATGGCTGCCTGCCGTATTGGGAGCTCCAGTGATGCTGACACAGGGACATGGTGGAGTGCAGTGCAGCTTCACAGCACACACCACCACATCCCCAGAGCAGCAAAAGCTACATTACTCACTTGCTTTCAGTGGTTTGCATTTTACCCAGCACACTGACATTTGCTTTTGAAAAAGCCGGCCAGCTCTTTGTGTCCATGAAACACCACCCATTGTAGGTAGTTCTTGAAGAACCAAGTTAAAAATATTAGGACTACGTCAATTGCTGTGACTTGGGCCCATTTATGAACTTCCTGTGGAAGCCTGTAGTTTCAAAGGGAGAGCCAATCCAAACTGGTTCAGGAAGTCTCGAGGTCAAGGCATGAACATAATCTTCAGCCTGCTGCTTGTTGTGCATGCAGTTTTTGCCACTGGGGGTGAAATGAAGGCTAGGCTCCTGTACAGCCCCTTTATCAAGATAACCAGGGTGGAGGGGAAGAGCACCAGGCAGACATAATTACTGCTGAGATAGCTATTATTTGCTGTATTTGTCAGCATGTTTTGGACAAAGATATGCCTGAAAAGCTTTGATGAAATGTAAATACACATCCCGTGTACATACACATGCAGTCATATAACAGACTTGAAGAAACAGTGTATGGCCTAATTGTAAAGCAAATCAAATTGTACAAGCAGGTGCACCTATTTACACATGCATACATGATGTATGGACATGGATGTTTTATTTGCTGCTAAAGTAGTTTGGCCTAAAATGCCTTGCCATGGATTTAAGATTTCTAGTAAGAATACCTATCAAACATACCTCTACCACAACGGGATAAAAATTACTTTGAACTGCAGCTTGCTCCTATCCAGAGGTTTTTTTCAATGGTTTGAGAGTACAAGTGTGTTGGATTAAACCCTTGCAATACATGGTTTTTGAGCCCATGAACTTTTTTTGTTCATTCACCTGGAGAGCATTTGTGTTAAACATCTGGTGATACTTTATGGAATTGCTACATTTTTGATGAATAACCAAGTCCAACTCTTCTATCACACTTCAGAGAGCAGAATGTGAGTGTTATAAAAGATTATTATAAACCAGGAACCTTCCCTACTGTGTATGACTGGGGAACAGCAGGGCAGGGGGGGACTTCACAAACTCTCTGATGGGAAGATTCACTGTTTAATTTTCTTGCTTAAAAGGACAGACATTTGAAGTGTGCTGCTATGCAGCCAGCAGGAGAATCCTAACGGCAATACCAAGATTTTAATCAGCTCTGAGAAATACAGTTGTGGTATTGCATCAGATGGGCATGGAGGATGGCCACTAGAAACTCCTGAAGCCTTTCACTCCTTGGATAACAAATGCAGCTGAAACAATAGGTACAGCTGAAGCCCTGGATTGTTTTTTATTCAGGTGCAACCTGCCCCTTCCTATGACAATTAATTCAGGTGAACTCTGGCCCAAAGAAAACCGTAAGGCTATAGTTGTTTCTGTCCCAACAAAGAGCAAATGAGTGGGAAGCATTCTAGAGATAATCAAAATAACCTCATATACAAGGAGTAGTTGTGAAAGGAGAAGCAACACCAAATTTCCAGATGTTTCTGACATTTTCTAGAAAACATGGGCAGAAAAAAGACACACGGTTTATTAAGCTGGTTTTGACCTGTACAACACTTGCCCGTATGCTGACCATATCAAGACTTCTCATCCCAATGACCAGTTCAGTTACCATACTTTCCTGTTTATGGTAAAACTCCAGGAGAATTTTGTCAAGAAGATAAAATCAACTCATGCTTTGTTATTCTGCATGTCCTAGCTAGAGCTGCTCAGTACAGCTATAGCTCTGAGAGATTATCCAAACAAGATACACATGTTCAACGCAGTTCAAGCTGTCTTTTGGCTCACTGCTATGTATGATAATAGCAACGTTGCTGACATTACCCTGCATTTGTAATAGAAGCAAGCTATATCTATACTGGAGGCAAATCTACACAAAGCAGGCTTTGAGCTATAGATTCAGCATAGATTTTAGATAGTTGTTTTGGGAAAGATTTTCCCATCCTTTCCTTTTCTTGCTTACACAGGAAAACAAATCCCAGCTGCTGATTCCACTCAGTTCCTAGTTCTCTGCTTCTTAAATCCCTTTTCTGGACTACACTAAGCTAGCATCCACCCATAGCATTGATGAGAAGCTTTACAAGAGACAGAATTTTGGTTTTGTAGGTCTACAATTTGGTTTTGTAGCATTTCTCGGGGCTGGTGGATATATTAATGTTTGTTATGGAGATAGCACAGAAGTGGTCTACTAATGGGGCTTAGCTCCTTTAAAGACCTGTATGGGTCAATTGTAAGGAATTTTGCTGACAGTCATTAAGCTGAAGAGAACCAAAGTGATCATGAGCATTGTGAGAGGTTTTTAAAAGAAACATAATTTAAAAAAAATCACTCATAAAAATCTCTACATAGTTTTTTGTTTTTTTTTTTTTTTTTTTTAATGTCAGTGTGAAATGTGATGTGCTCTAGATCTTGTAGATGGGAGAAAGTCCCATAAAAATACTGTCACAGAGGGAAGGAGGATCAGGGATTGAGTTTAGAGACAAGGAAAAGAGACGTTGTCGCTTGTGATCTGGTGAATAGGATGGAAAATAAAATCTCATGAGCTTTCACCAGTTCTTGAATTTTGCAGCAGAAAGAAAGCTTTGTAAGTGCATTGCAGAATAAGGGATCCCGGTACTATACTTGACTTCAGGCCATGCACAACTTATTGCACATCTTGACAACAGCCGCAGCCAGCTCTGACACAAGTCATGTTTTTATTTCTGTTTACTTGAGTATTGTCTGAATTGCATCAGGGAATTTGAAGGTGACAGCGGTTAATGCAGAACTCCAAGCTGCTCATAGACAGGGAGCAGTCTGCTGGAGATAACCCATTGCTGCTGAAAGCTGGGCACGAGGCATGCTTCACCTTGCACTGTTAAGCATTAGAGACAGAAAATATTAAGTGCTCTTGGATGGCAGAGTTTTTCTAAGAAGCACCTCTCTAGAGGGTATCAGTAATGCCATTAATACCAAATGAATTAATACCAAAGAATGAAAGATTTTAATACCTCGCCCACAAGCAGATATCAATTTTTCAGCAGCTCCGCGACTGCTCTCCTGATTCGTCATATCCTTGGAGCTGTTTGTCTTGGTTCATGCTGGGGATGCAGATGTGTAGGGACAGTATAGGTCGTGAGAAAGCCCCCCAGCACAGCTTTGCATTGCACATCATCATCCTGCATACATAGCACAGCCGCAGAGAACTGCCGCTGCTCAGATGCAGCATGCTGGATCTCACCCTGGCTTTGTTTATGAGAAACTGCAGTCTCATATACCTCCCAGGAAATGGTCTGGAGACCTCAGCCGATGTTGGCTTTATTAGTAGATGGACTCCATTGTGATGGCTATTTTAATTATCAAAATACAGTGCAGAAAAGGAGTGTGTACACATCACCCTCTTCATGTCCTGGGTGCTTTTATGCCTGGGTCAACTTCTCTGTCTTCACTGTTTTCATTAAATGAACCAGAACTACATTTCAATGGGGTTACACAAGAGGAGAGAGTCTGCTGTGTATTGCAGAATTGTCCTGGATAATGATTATGGAGCCAGAAGTGATATTGGTGAGATTTAAGCATTCCTAGCACCATGCAGAAAGAAAGCATGTGTTGCAGACAGGGTGATGAAATGTTTGTAATGGTCAGACCTTTTACTGTCAATAACATGACATGTTATTGCATGCCTTATTCTATGCATACCTTTCTCCTCTCCCACCCCCACCAGGAGCCTCACTGAGAAGATTTATTGAAGGAGAGATTGCCCATTAGAATGCTGTAGCCTTTCCAGAATCCACTGCTCCATGACATGGGGTATATCTCTAGATTAGATATGTAGCAAAAGCATCAGAATGCTATTGCATTTTAAATGCAAATCCAGTCTAGTAGTTTATGTTTTGTTGTGCCACCCAGCAAAGTTATTTATAGTGCACAACGCATTTTTAATTATCCTACAAGAATTCTTCTTTTACAGGACCCAAAGAGGGGTTAATGTAAAAACTCCCTCTAAAAATTTGATGTTTAGTGGCATACAACAGTTAATTTTACTTTAATTGACCAATTAGAGTTAATGGATGGAAGAACATATTTAAGAGGTGCTATTTGTTTTGCCAAGAACCCTCTTAAAGAGCTTATAAAAGGATCCTTTCACTTGAGTAATTGGCTGGATTAATTAGATGCTATCCATTAAAAGCCTAGAGCAAACAGATTTAGACCGATCATACTCAAACTTTTTTTTCTCAAAAGAAATACAGCTAGGTACTGATGAATTGAGACAAGGGATAGCTGCATATGTCTGCTGCACAGTCTCCATCCAGCTATTCTCAGCTGTCCCAAATTATGTACCTCTTCAGTCTCTTGGTAGTTTGTCCTTATGCCTTGAATATGTTCACTAAACTTGGATATTAACCCACTGCATCCCCTGATGGACCCTCAAGGCAGGTGGACCTCATCAAGGATAGCTAGTTTGGTGTTTCTGATAAGAGTTTCTTATCCTCTTACATTTCAGGTCTCAGTCTGCATTCTTAGTTCTGAGAGTTGGCTAGAAGAACTCAGAAAAGACTCTTCCTTAGCACACATGTCTACAGAAGTAATGGACTGCATAGAGTACAACACAACTTTGAAGTCAAATCTTCTGGTCCTTAAATAGAAAAGGGCAGTATGTGAGGTAAAACTGGGCACCTCAAAATCTTTCCTTCACTCTTTCTACTTTCACATTGCTAGCCTTAAAAAATCCAGACACTGGCAGCAAGATAAAGCTACATCACAGTGAATATATCCAGGGTAAAGAGCCACTGTGAGAGTGACATATATTAAGCTGTCTGGACAAGTAATTTATCTTGCCATTTGATTGCAGTTTTAAGAAAAAACATTGCTTCAGTGGCTAAAAGAGAGATAAAATATGTGTGCCTAATTGAAAAGTCCAAGAAAAAAAACCCAACAAAATAAAGGAATTCTGTAGTTCACGACATTTTTCTGATTGCTTCATTTGCAAGTAAAAAAAATAGCTACTGAAGTAAATTCTGAACTAAGCCATATTTTTGAATTGCAGGATTAAAATGGTTTTCATTTTCCTCAATTATCTGGGAGAGGGGCCAGAAGTATTTAATGAATTCATCCCAGCCAAATATTACAAATCTGTGTCATTTTTAATCATTCCAAAGCTGATTTTCGAACTTAAAAAAACCTCAGCCAAGCAAAAGTACAGCCAACTCTTATTTTAATCTGGGAAATGAACCCGACCTCTTATAAGACAGAGGAGAGCATTTTCCTTCAGCGCTACAGATTAGCAGTTAAGCTCTGTTTCCCTCCTTCTGGAAGTACTGTTTTAACAACTGGGTGAATCTCTGAAATGCAAGAAAACTGAGTTCACTTGATCCTAGCTTCACTGCATTTTTCCCCTGGTTTGTCCCCAGATTTGGCTGCATGGTGTTGATAAAGCAATTGATCCTGATAGTACAGGGAAATAACAACTTGCCTTCCATATTAAGAGTCCTGCAAGGCAGAATGGTATTCATTATGTTGAACTTACTGTGAGTATTTTCCATGGAAAGTATGGAATAATGAACTGGCAACAAAATGAAAAGAGAACATAAAGACTCTGATACCAAGTTTTAGTGTCTAAATTACACTACCAAAAAATAAACAAAGTAATAATAATCAGGAGCATATCCCTAATCGCCAGTCTATGATATGTGCCATGTTAACAGTTTAATTTTGTGAAATGTATAATCTTTTTCTAAGAGGATCCAGGACTTATAGTCAGAAGAACATTAGTAAATGTGTCATAGTTGGAAAAGTGACTATATAAGTGGAATCTGGATGATAAATGATACTACGCCAGATGCTCATGTGGGGTACATCTGTACCTCTGAGGATGTGAACAGCCATTTGTGATTTGACTGCCTTAACGATTTGTGCTAGTAACTGAAATTAGAAGGAGCTGAAACATTTTCCAAAAGGGAAACATTCACAAAAGGACTGTATGTGAACCATACATCTGTTTCAACAGAATTTAAAGGAACTCCTATATGCTGTAGCCTAAGATACAGAAAACCTAGTCTCTGCGTCTCGTAGGTCTGCTTTTCCAGATCACTTTGAGTGATGACTTTGAATCAGTCAGCAGTGGTAATTAGGTTATGAGTTTCTCACAACCCAATGCCTAAAACACCAGCCACAGGGAGAAGGAAATACCTACAGGTTTTGGTCACAAGACCCAAAAACAGACACAGTCCTGTTTCATTTCTAGAACATCTGAAATAATTTCTTTTCAGTTGTCTGAGGTACAAAAATAAATTCCTACACCTCAGATGTTGCAGCAAAGAAAAACAGTGGTCTCATGGTCAAGTCCTGTATGAACTGAGCTAACACTCCAGACCTTGCAGTAATCAGAGTTTTTCATTCTACATTCTGCCCTCTTGGGCACTCTTCTGCTGCTGGATCTGACAGACAGATGTTGTTACTGCATTGAAGGGGATCTCTTAAAGCCATACATTACAAGTGTAATTTCCATTTTGGAACTGGCAATTACAAACCAAGGGTGTCCTACTGTTCCTAATACCAGTTTTGAAATTCCATGTTCTGCCCTTATTCTGCTATGTGCGTAACCAACTGTTATTCTACTTATGCATGAATGAAATTTAATTCAGTAATACTATAACAATGCTTAGAGATAATTCTTGTATTAGGACGCATTATTATGCAAGGTGTTTTTAACTTCACTCCTAAGCAAGGTACTATTTGTAAGAAATTAGTATTTTCTCTGTCATAGCAGATTCAGACTTTGTAAAGTATTGGTGCTATGTTACTGCTACTTCTCCTAATTTTAGAAAAAAATATGCTTTTTTTGAAAAGAAAGGAAAAAAAACTCTGAAAACTGTCATTATCTGCATTGGAAGTATCATTTTCTCTGTGGTCTAAAAGGCTCTAGGAATACTAATTTTAAGTCTTTTCCCAATACAACTCTAAAAAACTTTTTAAAAAGGTAATGTTCTCTACCACAAAAACCAATGCCTCTGTCTTCCACCAGTTCTGATGTCTTTTGGAATCAGATGCCAAGATTTCAAATTTGTATTAATAAACAGGTCACTAAAAAGTCTGTCTGCAGCAAATGATGATTGATTCAAGTTCAGTTTTGTGTTTGTGTTTCACTGACACAATTTCCAAGCTGGCATCCTCCTTTGAGTTTTCACAACTATTATCACTTACAATTATGTTAAACTGGATATTCTGAAAGGATTATAATGAGTTGCATCCATTTGCTGCTATGATGATCAAATTTGCCTGACACCTAATCACATCTCATCCAGACTAGATTCCAGAATCAACAGTGTAATCCTGGCTGTAGTCTGAGTTTCAGGAGTATTTGTGCAAAAGTACAGAGCAACTGCTGTAGTGTACAAACCTAGATTCACTAAGGAAGAGGACTTGTAAAAATATTCTAGTTCTGTGTAGCTCACTGTAGTCAATAAGCTCCTTGTGCAGCTATGAAACTGATCTGGAGCAGATTCTTACCTATGCAAAATTTTAAACCTGTTTATTATGCTTGTTAGATAGCAGAACCATCCATCAACAGAGAACATCTCCAGGGGATCCCTGTGTGTGACAAACATGCCTTGGTTCTGCTTGGCTCCATTTGCGAAACTCCCACACAATGATTGACACAGATCTTTTTCTGAATTGTCTGTCTGCAATGTTTTTATGAATTCTAATTCTTTGGACAAGTAGTACTGCTTAAATCTTACATTATTGATGTTCTCCAGTGTGAGCCTTTGTGCAGAAATCACCAACTTGGCTGCCTGAAAGCCACTGTCAGCCTACAACTCAAGAACCATCACTGCCAGCAGAAAACAGCAATACTAGCAAGCATGACTGTTAAATAGTTCCAGGTAGATTTCTGCAACTCAGCTTGGCCATAAGAAAACATTACTCTGTGCCTTAAGCATGGGCATCATCCTGGGGTACCCATCCCTCTGTCTTAAGGACAAAGTGAAATACCTTTTAGTTTGCAGTAAACAGGAAGAAGAGAAGTAAAACTGTGCCTGAAAGGAGATGGACAAAGTAGCTCTGGTTAAGACCCTGGCAGGGAACCACCGTGTCCAAAGCCTTCAGTCTAACCTGTGCTGTAAATGTGACATTGCTCTGGGATTACCCACTTTACACAAGTGACTGCCAAAGCACAAAGTTAAGAAACATGCCAAAGATCAAAACAAATAATTTGTAGTAGAGCAGTGGTTTCAGCTTTGCTTCTCAGACAGTGGTCTCCCCAGAGAAGTGTACTTCTCATATTCTGAGATGACCATCAGGTAACCAGCTGAAAGTCACTTCTAACGTGTATTTCTTCCTTCCCTTTATTAATGAAGTTCTAGGTGGTTGGCTTATTCTGTCACTGATTTATAGAGAGGAATAAGTCTTACAGAGGGTTGAGTGAAATCAGAGGGTCTTAAGTTGCTCAAAGATCACAAATACAAAGTGAGTCCACTGAAGTCAGGGTGCATCCTCCCCAGTTTTACATCATTGTATCCAAAGTCAGACTGTCGCTGAAATAAGTCATTTTATAGAGGAGAATAGGGAAAAAAAGTGCTGGGCGGTTTCATAGTCAGAGGCCATTTGTACAGTGACTAGGGATTACTCAGCAAATAATTTGATACCTATAATGATAATTAGTGGATATGTTCCTTGTTAGCATCTGTCCCTTGACAGAAATGCAGAATGTAATTTCAACATAATGCAGATGTATGGTGTGCATGGTCTGGGAAGGAAGAAGAGTTTCACAGCACAGTACTTCTGTCACTGCCAACCACTCAGGTCTTCATTATGCCCACCTCCTTTGCATTGCAAGGATTCAACATAGCAAAAGGTTACCACAGATGGGGAATGATAGGGTGATGGAGATCAACAGGGCTATGATTTAGCAAGGGAAAGAAGGAAAAGAGAAGCATAAAGAGAATCTTAAGGGAAACCTCTGCTGGGGCTGTTGGCTATAAAAGCCCTGGGGTGCCTGTGAAGCTAAAGATTTATTGAAAGTAAAAGGTCAGTGGTGGCTTACATGTGATGATATTAATACGTTCAAAGGAGTCTCTAAAGCATAGAGCTGCCTTTAGCAATATATTATGTATTATCGGCTGCCCCATTGTACCTTCTGGCACAGTGGGGCACTGGGTGTGGTGCAGCTGAGCGTCAGCCCTTGCTAGTTCATTGCCAGGTCATCTCTGGGGAGGAACTGTTCCCTGTTTACAGGAAATGCAGGACAAGGGCCAGAGGGCCGGGCTGAGCACAAGCTGAGGCCACCACAGCTCACTGCCTCTCCCTCATGCCTGGGAGAGCAGGAAGGAGGTATGCCACTAGTCCGAGGCCCAAGGACACTGTGTTTTGTTTCCTGGCATGTCCAGCTTTTACTGCTGCTTTGTTTTACCTAGTGTTTTAAAACCACAGGACTGGGGAGAGTAATGGTGCTCACAGGCAGCGGTGTACCCCAGGGTATGTCACTGAGCCTGAATTGTGGATTGGCTACACAGGTTCCTCAAAGCTATCCATCCTAGCACGTCTGGGACATGGCAAGTGAAACCTCACTCTCTGGCTCTTATCACTTCTCTACTGATAGCGCCTCAGGCTGGGCCAGAGGACATTCCCAAACACCTTTGTGCTCCTCACTTCCTCCATTCCCTTCCAAAACTAGACCTGCACCAGCACTGTTGATCTGTGACCATCTCCAGGAGCAGTGATTGAAGCTGGGAGAGTTTTGTCCCTAAAGTTGTCTGGAAAACAGCAAAAGCCTTATGCATCTGACCAAAAATCCTCTTCCCCTCTCCTGTATTCTGTACCACAACAATGCAAGAAAGAGCAATATTCATATTGAAATGCTTGTGGAATTAGAAAGAGCACCTTTCTGGCCTTGGCAGGCAAACAGCTTATGCCTCAGAGTGTGAAATGTGATTATCCCTCTGTTACCTTGCCTTGACAGGCTGTGTATGTTATTAGCAGGCCTCATGTCTTTCTTGACCTTTTCAGACTTCAGATACAATATTTGCCTTGATGGTCTGCCATAGGAAACTGACTGGCTAAACATATGCTGCACTAATCATTTCCTTTTATTGGCTTTAAATGCATTTGGACGTTATTTTCCTTTAGTAATGAGCCTTCCTTTTACAGAATGAATTAAAACAATCATTTATGGATTGGATGTAATGGATACAGAGAAATAAATAATGAGTTTTAATAAAACAGGGTACTTCAGCACCCCATTGCATCTCCCAAATTACTATCACTGCATTGAGTTCATATTATTTTAATTTTTTGCAATAAGAATGTCACTGTCTAAGAGTTTGAACTAGTAACTACTGGGCTTGAGACTTGAGATACTGCATGCAGAAGAAAGGTAGATTCAATCTTCTTGGCCCAACAATGGAGGGTGGGGATCTTTGCAGGTGTTGATTATTGTTCCTTCCCACTGGATGGCATCAATTTTATATATGTGAGTTTTGCATAACCCAGCTGTGTCCAGGTGAGATTCTGGTCTTGTATCCAATACGTTATAATTAGTTATGAGCTAAGATTCCTGTGACAGAGGAGTTTAAATGGGCGCAGGGTGGGGTCTGTGGATGGGAAGGTTATGGCACCAATTTAGTAGTCATTTGTAAATTTAGCATATGTGATCTGAGTTGATGTGTCAAGCTCATCACCACTCAGCTGGCTTCGGGGAAGATATACTTGTGGAGGATGTACTCTACAGAAAAAGAATAACTGCTTGTACCTTCTGAGGTAGTTCATATAAGCTTGCTTTGTGATTCAGGTCAAATAATTGCCAATGCAAACACCAATACACACAGAAAAACATTTCAGGTCATAACTGTTGTTCATTTCAGAGTTTTGGTGGATCTAGATGAACTCAACACCGCAGCCATTCTCTCTTTAGGAAATATTTGAAAGGATTGTCTTTTAGCAGTCCAGAAACATGGTTTCACTAATGAATGGGTGAAACATCCTAGACAAAAAAAAATTCTGTTACCCCACAACAGGCAGAGCAGAAGTCAGTGCTTACCTCAGAAACCCAGACAGTTCACTTTCTTCCTATTGCCACTATGTATAAACATTGAATATGGTGAGCCCTGTGTTGATAATTACTGGCAAAAGCACCTTTAATATACTGGTTTCACTGTAGGAATGGAACCAAGGATGTGATTTCTAGCCTCTTCTATTACTTTCTTCATCGTGTGGTGAAATTTTTGGCCAAATACTGTTATGATCTTTACTTTCAGACACTTTTGAAACCATAAGAAATTTTCAGAAAATATATCGGGGCTCTTTGGCCTTCAAGTATATTGGTGCTAATTAATTTGCATCATCCACTTTTCAGTTTGCAACAGATGCAAAGAAAATAACTACTCTTTCACTGTCCTGACACTGACTGAGGAGATAGAGTGAAGGACCACAGGGAGGTAATCCAGGTAGTCCAGGTATCTGAATGCTGAACAGATACCTGTTAACTAAATGATGTCACAATGGTTGAAACATCAGCACACCCTGGACACTGTTTTTGGGACTCATTAAGCAAGGTATCCTTTGCTGACCTCTTGAGTTTTATTAGCTGGGATCATCCTTTAGGCAGTATATACCTTATGGAGACAAATTATGAATTCATTTCAAATATGAACACAGTAGAGGTTCCTTAAGTGCTGCACTTGTTCATACCCTTCTTTAGACTGAAATACATTGAAACTTACTTCCAAAAGAAATCAGTTTAGTCCAGGGAAACTAATTCAGGTTGACTGGTGATGATGATTATTGATAAGCCACCCAGTGGCTTTCTTTTCCATTTTTTAATATGGAAATCCAATTATAGAAGTCCCCTGTCGTGGGACAGACACATGAGAATGATGGAGGTGCTCAGGAGCTGTGATGGGGTAATCTGGATGTCCTCACTGGCCACATCACACTTGTTTTGATTGGAGATGGGTTCAGTCACAGGAGTCTCCCACTGACCTGCTCCCTCCCATATGATTAACATGGAGGGAAACTCCCCCTCCTGAGACTCCAGCTGGAGTACTGCATACAGGTCTGGAGTTTTCAGCAAAAGAAAGACATGGACCTGTTAAAATGGGACCAGAGGAGTGGGGAAAAAAAAAAAAAAGGCTCAGAGGGCTGGAGCACTTCTGCTATGGAGACAGGCTGAGAGAGTTGGGGATTTTCAGCCTGGAGAAGAGAAGGTTTGGAGGAGATCTCATTGTGGACTTCCAGTACTTAAAGGGGGCTTTTAAAAAAAGAGGGTGTCTTTTTACATGGGTGGATAGTGATAGGACAAGAGAGAATGGTTAATGGTTTTAAACTAAAAGAAGGGAGATTTAGATTAGACATTAGGAAGAAATTCTTTACCTAGAGAGTGGTGGCTTGCCCACTTTCCACCCAGTTGGCAAGCTGTGAATGTTGGAAAGCTGTGAAGCCCCCATCCTTGGAAGCACTCAAGGCCAGGTTGGATGAGGTCCTGAGCAACCTGATCTAGTGGAAGATGTCCCTGCCTGTGACAGGGGGATGGAACAAGATGATCTTTAAGGTTCCTTCCAATACAAATCATCCTATAATTTTGTTCTATGATTCTGTGATCACTGTGGCAGTAAAACTGCATGACATCTGAACCCTGCACAAATGCTTACTGCTTCAAGGAGATGCTGTATTGCTCTTGACTGATCAACAAATTTCTAGCACACTTCCACTGTCAGCTGCAGAACTAGTTGCCAGGTAGAAATATGCTATAACTCCGTGCAACACACATGATGATACCTTATAGGCACTAGGGTGGATCTACTGCACTAGCATTTGAAGGGACATTGCCAGCATATTTCAACAGCCTAACCAGCTTCACTTCGTATGTACAAAAGGAGCCACTTGGTGGAAAGGATGAATACTCCACAGGTATCATAAAGCATAGCTGAGTATCATAAAGCAAAGGACTCCCCTTCTCCCCTCATGATTGCTGCTGAGGCAGAAGGCAAGTGAGATTTATGAGCCTTTCTTTAGGATGCATGGCTTAATTCATTGAAAGCAAACTGCAAACAATCTGATCATTACTGGTATCACCCCAGTGGAAGTCACAGGCCTTAAGTTTAGATTTTCACCAACTCAGATTTGTTTGGTTTGGTTTTCTTTGTTTGTCTGTTTGTTTTTTTGGTTTTTTTTCATGCAGTTGGTGACTCTAAAGAAGGAAACAAAACATCACATGGGAGTGTGGCCAAGAGATGAACATGCAGCCAAGTGCATTTGTATTGTTTTGCAAACAAGAATACATGCTCTTCATAGGCCATTATTATAATAACCTTGGCTGGGTACTTTTGCCACTGTTAAATCACTCACTTAAATCCTTGTATGTCATTAAAGCTGACTGTATAACTTCTGAGAATCTTTAAAAATTGATGTGATCATTGCTGAGGAATGGGTTAGAATTTGCAAGGTCATTTGAAGGACAGATGTGAAATTAAAAGAAGGGTATGTATCTCTCTTAGAATTGCACAATCAAGCAAGAGAAAATACAGTATTTTTCAATTTGTGAATAATGTTCTGTGAGTTCACACCTGTTGTGTATCTCAGCAGTGCTCTCTCATGCATGCACCATCTGTGCTCAAACTTCCCAGCCTGTGTTCTGCAGGGTTCACAGGTAGTAGAGACTTGTGTCTGGACTTTATTTAAAACCTTCTAGTACAATGATTAGTTCAGCTTCCCTCTCCGCGATGGCTTCACCTTCCCCTCAGTCACTGAGGTCACTTGAGGTCAAACATAAGCATTCTATAGGGGCAGGATAACTGGAGAGTCTGTAGACTCCAGAACACTTTTTCTGATGTAGCAATACATGTGCAGAGGCAAAAGTACACAAATAACTAATAGGGTGCATCCATACAGCTTTTCCCTACTCTATACCTACCAGAAGCTCTACTAATTATAATGTAACTGCTCTACTAATTATAATGTAACTAAAGACTTTTGCTGCACCATATCCTCCTGCATTTATTCAGTCAATTAAACGTCAGACTGTCCCAGAAGGCCCATTGCTCCCTTTGTTGTGGTGGCTTACTCTTGGAATGATGACAGCCAATTGCTGAGGAGCAGCAGATAATGTTCCAGCAATCTGTTCTCATCCAGCCAAATCATTGCTACAAGGAAGAGAATTCATTTGGGATTACTGTGTCTATTGAGATACTGCAAACTCTTGGACTATCTCTTCCCTTATTCTTCACACCCACACTTTTATTTGCATCTTCCATTGCATTTAAGTTTATTGCTTCCAGTAAGCTCAGTTAGCAGTGCTTTTAATGAACTAAAGATTAGTATCACTTAGTCATTCCTGGGCACAATTCAAGCCTTCAGAAGCTAGGAGTGCTAGGAGATCACAGGAGCATAGACATAAAAGATGACATGTGAGTTCATTGGATTAAGTGTGTGCAGGGTATCAGGAAAGGTGCACTTCCCAGGAGCTCCTGTGATGATACAGAACAGTCTCAGAAGTAAAGACCTGAGTGCTATTGGAGTGGTCAGAGACGAGGAGAATGGAGATAGTGGCACAAATATACCTTTGCCCATCCCATATCCAAATGAGATCTATGAAATTTTGAGACTTCTCTTTAAACTTAAGTTGGTGCCACTGGGATGCAGGTCTACTGCAAACAAAGCCTATGCAATAGTTTAGCAATATTGCAAGTTCTGCTGCTGTATGAACCTTTAATAATGCCATTCATAATGAGGCATACTGAGGCATTCTTCCCAAATTATGATGTGTTCTCATATCAACAAAATGCAGTCATTTATCAGACACAGAGAAAATAAAGGAATACCTTAATTTCATGTCTTCTGGGACAAACAATTACAAACTGCAGAAGGACTGTGTGAGTAAGGACTGAGACTGGCTAAATTATTAATAAGTCTCCTGAGCTGTTCCTGTATTTTTCTTGCTCTTGGGTTGAGGTGCCTCTGCTGCTGAAGCTGGACAGGTTTTCAAAAGTGTGGTGATGCCACCCACACTGAAAAACTGCAGACACTACTAATAAGCCATAGTAGACAATGGTGAGGAACAGAGTTACTGCTTGGCCCTTTGCCCAGCCATGACAAATGCACTGAGTGGCCTGTGAGAGCTCCTGGACTCTACGCGTGAGGGAAAAGCTGGAGGCAGAACAGAAAGGCTGACTGCCACACTTGCATGGGGGAGAGGTAAATGCAGATATGTAGGGAATTTCCTTTCTGAAAGGAAATAGGAATCTGGTCAGTGACCTTGGGAGTCTCATCATTGTCCTCTCACTTACATTAGCTCGTCTTTGCCCAGCCTTCTGTTACTCTAGTATTGGCTTTGATGCCTTGGGTTTGTTCACATCTGGGATCTCCAAGTAGACTAAAGAAAAATAAAGGGATGAAGCAGAGATGTGAAAGGAAGTTAGTGTTTCAGAGGAAATGAGAAGTATAGAAATAATACAAACTGAGTAATCCAGGCCGACATTACAGACTGACCTGGCTGGCCAACATGTCTCCTAGAAAACATGGAGATGTCAGATTTTGTTTCTCAAGGCAGAATACTCACCTTCTTGGCGGAACATGGGAACCTTGCCCTGGAAATGTAAAAAGCTTCGGGTCACTGTGGTCTATAAGGTGTATATAAACTCCCAGAATCACACTGTGGTCAAAAAACCAAATCTGATCCTTGAATGCAAAAACTCAGTAAAGTCAGGTAGGAATAGATGGGTATTACAGCTGATATTTGCGGCTTGGTATCCATCTTTTGCCAGTGCCGGAAAAATGAGTTATATGTTGCGGTACCAAAAGCAGTATCAAAACTGGATGGCAGCAAAAGCTGATGCCAAAATGATTGGTAAATTGAATAATGCTAATGCATAATTGGATAAAGTTCAGAGATTTTAGAATTATTAAATCATAAGTGGCATGGCATAGTAAGACACCAAAATCTTTGCCTATTTCATATAAAAGTTAAAATTAAGGGACAACTTGAATACAGCTTGTGAGTACACAGTAACAAAATCTGGAAGACTGGCCACCAGTTCAGCAAAGGTTTAACAAGATCCAGCAACTGGAATTTGGAGCTAGGCATGTATAGATCAGCTTTAGTCATGCTTTGTGGAGGTTTTGAGATCACTGGCAATTTTAATTGAAAATAATTTTTTTTTAAAAGTAAAATGCTGTGAAGCTGCAGGCCTGTATTGCACTGGGCTGTGTTTTACACCAGGTCCAGTACTATTACTGCACAGCTTTCTCTGGATTTCTGGAGCTGAACTCATGCCCCCTTGAAACAATCTAAGGATTCTGGAACCTGAGTATCTTGTAGTTTAATTGATTACATTGGTATTACCATTATACTTTTCTTGTCCTTTTGATGTTTTCCCTGAAAACTCATTGTCACAATATCTAACTTCCATTTTAAAATGTTAGTGTGATTTTACTGAATCTGTTTTGAGGGGTTGGTTGACTAGGGAGGAACAAAGCAGTTCTAGTTCCAACTAAGTATGACGTTTTTACTCCAAACTGGGCCAGAACACTGATCTCTTGGGGAAGCTTGAACAAGTTCAGTTAACTTCCCTTTGCTCCTTTCAGAGTCTTCTGCTTGTCTAAATGGTTGCCTTTGAACCTAGCAGCCAAAAAAACCCTGCTTGATAAATCTTGCTTTCCAAGTTCTGCAGGGATTCTATATGTCTGAGCAACAGTGAGTCTGGGAATAACACCATTGAACTAGTCTGTTCTATTTTTCTGCAGTGCCTACACTGAGCCCTACAAGGTTTGCCCAGTCTCTGTGACTCCAATGGAAGTTGTCACATCAGATGAGGAACAAAACAGTTCAGAAGATGATGAAACCAGCCTTGGTGATCCCAGTCTCACCAAGAAGGTAAAAAAAAATCCCTAAAAATGGTTAATGCATGAAACCTGGAGAGGGAAAAGCAATTTGCAGAAGATCCTGGATTCTTAGCTCTCTGCTTTTTGTCTGGTGCTCATTTAGAAATGGCAGAGCTATCGGTCCTTTACTCCCCCACTGCACTAGGAATAATTTACCTCTACAGCACATTGCAAAGGGAAAGAATGTAGTCTGAAGATGGACAGTGGAGGCAACATAAACAGCAAGAAAGGCCTGACTTGGATGTCAGGAAAATGTCTCACTCCACAGCATTTAGTTGCCATCTTGAGAATTTAAAATTATATTGAGTCAAAAAAGACAGGTGGAGAAGACCTGCACTGTGCACAAACAGGGACCAGTAAGCAGAGTCTCAAAGGTCTCAAAACAAGCAGTGCAGCTACTGACTCAAAAGCAGCAGTACATAAGAATATCTTTGCTGCTCCTTACACATTTTCACTGGTTTCCAGACTCCAGGAATCATTCTGTTTTGCAAACCTTTAACATATTAAAATATGCACTCATGTGCACACATACAAAACTGAAATGTTCTGGAGTTGGGAACTACAGATTTGTGTGCCTTAAGGAAGCGCCTACTTCAGATGCCTTTCAAGGGACAACTCTTGAAAGAAGTTTTATATAATTACGCAGATCCTCCAGGACAGCTGCAATCTAGCTCTTCAAGGATGGGATCTGGAAGACAGATATGGACAGATATGCTCTTCCTTCACTCTCACTGATTCACAGAGCTAACCTGAAAAAGTGAATTGTTCTTGTAATGCCTCAGTTTACTTACCATTGGCACTACTGTAAACTGCTGCATAGTGCATAACACTTACAAAAGGGGCATTATGAAGTCACTCAGCTACCGAGGCTTATAAAACTGCTATGAGCCTCTGATTGTGACAGTAGCACTCTTGTCTGAGTACAATCAAGCTACAATACAGCTACACTGAACCATCTCTGAAGTACAACACACACATAGTAAAATGCATGAGGAGATACAATTTGTCCATGTTAGCATGGCAAGTTAGTGGCACACACAGCGATGGAGCTTCTGCTTCCATGTTTTCACGAGTTGCCCTGCTTTGATATGCAGAGGGTACTCCAAAAGAGTACTCCAGAGAAGTGACTTGCACAATGCTTCTGGTTTAGAAAACGGTTCTGTGATCTACTCGTGCTGCTCTTAGGCCAAACAACTCCATCCTAGCCCCATGGAGGCAGCTTTGCCCCCAGCCCCACAATTTTTTTAAGCTAGATCTGTTTTGTTCAGTTTTTTAAGGAGACCAGTCTGGTTCTGATCAAGGTCATACAACCAGCTGGATCAGCACAACTGAGAGCTGGCACTATGCTTAGAGGGGAGTGACTGCCACTGTCACCAAAGTGCCATCAGTCTTTAATATGTCATAGGCAAAATTCAGGGACTTCAGTGTCACATGGCCTGTCCAGAGCAAGTCTGAGGGTGTCTCTATGTATTGTGTGTCTTGGTTTTATTTAATTGCTGTTTGTTTAACCAGGACATTAACTCTGAGATACACAACAGTGTCTCTATACATATTTCTGGGAGCAGGGGATATGCATGGGGCCTGCAGTGGGTGCAGGTCCCTCAACTGTTCACTCTCTGAAACAAAGTCCAAGTGATTATTCTAAGACTGCAAAGCTGCCAGCATTTTAGAAATCTTTACTCCCTGAAGCCAGTCATGTGCCTAGTCCTGTGGTATAGCTCTCTCCCAGCTCTCTCTTCAGAAGCTGCCCTCTGGCAAGCTTCAAGCCTTTGCTTAGCAGATGGAGGCCATGGCAGCCATGTAGGGACCCTTGACTTTCTGCTTCACTGAGTCTTCTTACCAGCATACTTGGTCTGGCAAGCAATGTCACAAAGACTTGATACTGCACTCAGTTCCCCTGAGTCCACTTTAGGTCACTGAGGGCTGCATTTCTTTGCAACTACTAGACCACTGTTTTAGCGCCTTACTTCATCACTGCTGAAAAAGTCAAACTTTTCCCAGTACATTCCTTTCAGTACATATTTCTATGCTTTGGCCATCTCTTACCATAAGGATGAATCATGAATTAGGAGCAAAATACTATTAGCCACTTGCAGTTCAGAGCCATACAGTTTGCTTCTTTCACAGTTATCTGTGTCTTCCAAGATGCCTTCCAGTTAAATAGATGCCTCTGAGATTTCAAATAATGTTGTCTGGTGAAGCACTGAACTAATTCTGGAGATATTTATGGCCATTTAGTTTAGACACTTTTTTTATTGTGCAATATGCAATAAATTATGCAATTAAATTATGCAATTTATGCAATAAATTTTTAATTTTATTTTTTTATTGCAAATTATGCAATAAAGCCCTTTGCCCCATTTGCTTCTACAGGTCTCACTGACAGCAGTCAGAACGGTTTGGAATATGACCGTTTTGATAAAGAATTCCCCTTTCCAAGTAGTATATCCTCAACAGCTGTGAAACTAGCCTGTTCAAAGTTAGGCACTTTCTGCTTCTTTGACAAATTTTGGTCCCATAAAAATCCACAGAAAATTTCACTCCTCCTTCAATAAGAAGACATTTTTCAAACTTGCCATCTGTATTAGCAGTTATTATGTTGTACTGTATTAGTAATATTTGAACTGGGGAAAATGGCCTGGAAAGTCATGGAAAGCCCAGGATGCCAGACACCAAACAACAAAGAATTAAAGTCTGGTCACTATTTTTACTATAGGAATACGTCAGTTTGAAGTGCTCTCTAACACTGCTTTACTTTGTAGAATGAGAAATCTCTTAATTGCTTCTGACTTCTTCTGTTGACAGAAAGAAGGACAGTCCAGAGCTTACCTCATTGCCCAGGAACTAATGTCATCAGAAAAAGTGTGAGTTTGTTTTTATAGTCTACCTGTTGTGCTTCTAAAATTAAAGCTATGCAGTCCACCCTTCAGTATTCATTTGATGGCAGTTAATAAAAGTTTGTCTCTCTCCCCAGATATGTGGAAATGCTCCAGTTGTTACGTATGGTAAGTAAATAATTTTAATCACTGAAACCTAGATACCCTTTTATTTAGCTGCAATTTAAAAGACATAAAAGCACTGAAGGGATTTAAGTGAATTTGAGGAGGAATGGCTTACTTTGAACCATTCAAATCTATTATTTGTCATTTAGAGGGAAAAGCATTGGCCAGCAGTCGGGGCTTCTTGAGACTGGTGTAAGATGCATAACAAGCCTAGTGCAGAGAAGGAGATGGTGATAAGCAGGGGTGGACACTCTCCCTTCAGAGTGAGACAGATGGGAATAGAGCTTTGAAGCATGGGGATTTGGTTTCAATGGATTCACTCTGCTTGCATTTGAACTTCTTGTTTTCTAATAATGCAGTATTGGTAATACCCGGTGTGCTCTGGGTATCCACACTGTGTCACAGTGTTTTGGTTTAAGACAATTCAAGAGGCAGATACTCTAAAATGAGTTACCTCCCCATTGATTTAACAAATCCCTTTCCACCAATAAGGAAAAGGAACAGGAGTAGATATAAGTGAAAAGATAGCAGTCTATAAAAAAGAAACAGCAACAGGCAAAAAATAACAGTAATCTTCACTAGTTACAAAGTTGCTGAGCTCTCACGAACTCCCGGAAACAAACTCCGAAGGGCAGAGTAACCCCTCTCCCAAGACGGCACCCTCCGCTGCCCAGAGCGTGTTGGAGACAAAGGGAATATGTCAGACAAACCCCCCTCCACAGGCAACTGCATGTGGGGAGACAAAGATGGCAGCAGCCCTCCCCCCTCTCATTTCTCCAACAGCAGCAGCTCCACTGACAAAGGTGGTGGCACCCTCAGGCATCTGGAGCTTGGGAACTCTGAATCTGCAGTGAATCTGCAGTGCCAGCCTCTCTGCCTGTCCCTAGGCTGGCAGCATCCAACCAGCATCAGCACTGCAGCCTCCAGGCCACTGGTGCTGGTGCTGTGCTGCTCTGTCGGGTCCCTGTTCTGATGGGGGCTAGGGAGAAAACAGACTCTCAAGCACACAAAGAGCAGTGGCTCAACCCCAACCAGGGCCAGCCTTGCACTGCAGGCAGATGTTGCAAAATTCACTCTGAAAGCTTTTGATTTTGAAATGCAGCCTCTCAGATTGCTACTGTTGCCACCCAGAAGCAGCTCCCTCCTAAAGCCAGAGGGGAAAAAAAAACAAACCAAAGCCTCTACCTGCACTGCCTCAGCTATCTTGCCCTGCAAGAACAAAAGGGAAAAGAGCAAAAGCGAAGAGAGCTCTGTTTGGGCAACCTGAACTTGAAAAAGATGGGCACCCTCTGGTTCTGCTTCTGCTGTGCCATGGGGTGGGTCTTAATGAGACTAACAATTTTGGTCTCGGATAGGTATGGAATACCAAAATATTCTGGGTTAGCCAAGACACACAGCTAATTACCATGGGGAAAATACAGATTCTGGTGCCAGGAACGTGTGAGAGAACACCCAGAAATAATCACTTTTAGTGCCTGATAGAGAATTCTTGCATGGCATAAACTGACTGGCAGCTTTGTCCTGGAATACTCTGTGTCTCTTTACCAGATCTTCCTCTGCTTCCCTGGACACTGGTACACAGCCTAGGTAACCTTACTGTCAGTATCTTTCTTGGCTGTTAGTTGAAAGGTAGTAAGGAATTATAGCCACCACACAAAGCATACTGCTGCTATTTCCACTGCTGCTTGAAAAATAAATTTCCTGAGAAGGGAAAAAGTAACCCCAGGTTGTCCTTGGAGGACACCCCAAACACTAGCAGTGGAACAGGAACCCTGATGGGGACAAAAGTAATGAGGTTAGAATTCAAAGGCTATTAAGTGTGATGATGTCACTGAATTGGGAGGAGCTGTCAATTCCCTCAAGGGCAGAAAGGCCTTGCAGACAGGCCACGAGACAGATGAGCCATCATCAACCATATGAAGTTTGACAAGGACAAGTGCCAGATTCTGTGCCTGGGACAGGGCAATCTTGGCTGTATATACAGACTGGGGGACAAGAGGCTGGAGAGCAGCGCTGTGGAAAGGGACCTGGAGGTCCTACTCGATGGTCAGTTGGATCTGTGTTAGCTGCGCCCCAGCAGCCAGGAGGGCCAACTGTGTCCTGGGGGGCATTAGGCATAGCAGGACCATCAAAGGATTGTCCTGCTCTGCTCTGCACTGGTATGATCTCACTTCATGTCCTGGAGGCAGTTTTGGGCACCACATTATGAAAAAGATATTAAGCTATTAGAGAGTGTCCAAAGGAGGCCAGGAGGATGGGGACATGTTTGGAGGGGAAGCTTTATGAGGAGTAGCTGAAGACACTTGGTTTGTTCAGCCTGGAGAAGGAGAGACTGAAGTCAGACCTCATTGAGATCTTCAACATCCTCTTGAGGGGCAGCAGAGGGGCAGGTCCAATCTCTTCACTCTCATGATTCAAGAGAAAGGCTGGAGCAGAATGAGCAGAGGTTTAGGTTGGGTACTAGAAAAAGAGTTTTCACCCAAAAGGCAGTTGAGTACTGAAACAGGCTCCCCAGGGAAGTGGTCACAGCACCAAGCCTGAGTCTAAGAAGCATTTGGACAATGCTCTCAGCCACAGTGTGGAATTCTTGGATTGTCCTATAAAGGGCTAGGAGATGGACTTGACAATCCTGATTAGTCCCTTGCAACTCAGCATATTCTGTGATTCTGTGATATTGCTGCCTGCTCATTGTGCCTCTCAAGCAATCTACCAAAGCAGCAGAACCAGACACTTTAAGGGACTTAGATGCTTAGCTAATTAATTTGCTAGTACTTTGATAAATTGGTAATAACCTGCCTAGCCATTTTCCTCTTCTGCCCTGGCTATCCTCTGGTTTCTGCACCATCAAACACATTACTTGACACCAGTGAAACAAAGCACTGGTGTTATCCACTGTTCCCTGGGGAAGCCAGGATGCTTTCTTCACCTGTGGGATACAGGGCTTCTGACCATTGAGAACACGCAAGGAACTCCTTACTGGAATTTATTATTTCCTAAAGTGTCACCAAGAAAAAGAAAAGGCTCTGCCAGCTTCAGAGAAGAGAAATGTCTTATACAGGAAATTACCTTGCACAGAAGGTATTGGTCACTCTGCACCTTCGTTAAAATATTCTTCATCTATTTAGTTTTCCATTTCCAAATACATTTGTGCTTTGATACATTATAGATAGCATGTAAAAGCACACCTATAAAAGTGCATATACAGTGGAGGGAGAGCATTTAGTGGAGGTATCTAGGAGAGGCCTCTCATTTGCATTACATCCTGGCATTTTCCATCTACCTCTAAGAGATAAAAGTGGCTTACTAATGCCAGAAAACTTTTCAATATATATATCCAAACCTGAAATGCACTTCAGTGCCTTTATCCACAGTATAAATGGCTGCACACCCTCATGGCTGCTATAGCATCATGTTACTGCCAGGCTGCCTTGCCTATGCTATTACTGGGTCAGGAAAGAAATGCTTCAGGACTTTCCCCATCCCTTCCCTTTTCTGCTTCCTCTGGTAAATCCCTGTGTAGTGCAATTTGTTTCCCTGCCTGCCCATCCTGCTGGAGTAAAGGGATCTTATGAATATTTAGCATGTTCTCATTATTTCCCTAGTTATGAAAGAAATTAAGGAAAAGAGAAAGAGAAAAAAAGAGAAATTAATGTGTCAAATGAAAGTAAGAAATGGGCCTAAAGTAAACCCTTGAATGAATCCACTGGTGGGCAAAGTTAAGCCACTTATAGGTTGTGAAACGTCAGAATAACTGTAACCATGCACTGTGACATTCCCTGTCCCATTTCCATGGCTTAGAAAGTTTAATAAAATCTCATCAATTTTAGAATTGGAAGGAGCCATCAGACAGATAAGCAGTCACCAACCATACAAAGTTTAAGAAGGGCAAAATCACAATTTTGATTAATTATTTCCTTATGCAGTGGAAAAGTTCTTATGTGTCTTGACCCATATACTCCTTTAGGGGTTATAGGAGGCATTTCTTCAGCAGAGCCAACAAGCAAGTTTCTCAGATAAGATTTAATTGTTTGTATGAGTTGGCTTTCTAACTAGTAAGGATGTGTGAATGGAACCTGTGCCAGAGAATGAGGGAGAAGAGAGAAACAGGCAGCCTGTTTTCACACTTGTCTGCTAGTTCAGGCACTTTTGGTTTAGAAGAAGTCAAAGTTCTTTATGGGAACAGGCTCAGAGGGTATGTTTCTGAGTTTCATTGATTGCCTGTCACCCTGGCATACCCTGTCTCTACTGGTATAGGCTGACGTCTGTATGATACCTACCTACTGCGGTGGCATTCAGAAATAATCTACAGGTTTCTCCATTGCAAACACATTCAATCTAGAAACCACTGTCACTTTTTCCATCCCAATTAATGTTGGATCTTTATATTCGCCTGTTGCCCAGTGTATTGTTCAGAATATCTAGAGAAACTATTACCAATATTACAATATGCAAGTCCCTTCGAATGTAGGGGTAATGTTGGTTATTGCCTAACCAAAGCAATATTTTTCAATACTGCCATGACACTAAAAGTTACAGTAATCTAATTACTCCTTTTTCCATACTTGAATAGTTTTAAGAATAGCCACATCAGCAAAAAATCATACTTTCATGTGCACTTGCTGTTGACAGAAGTTCCACTGGCAGATTTCAGAAGCAACCAAGAGTGCCCAGAGTGACCAAATTGCTCTCAAGGTACAACACACCATTCACGGCCAGTTAGGACCTTCCTTGACAGCATTCCTCAACCCAGGCATGCATTTATGTTTCCCATCACCAACTTTCTCAAGAAAACAGTTTCTAAACGCTTAGCATCAAGTCTCAAGTTTCATCTTCTCATGTAAGCCCACATATTGGTAAGAAAGGCAAAGAACTAAACCACACCCTAGCTGCTTTCAGAAAGGAAAAAAAAGGCTTTTCTTAAGCCTGCAGCAAGAGCAGTTTCCCTTCTCATTTCCAGGCTTGGCTAGTGCTGCTGTTCATTCAGCATAACAGATTCTGTTTGGCCTTTTAGTGGAGACTTTAATAAACTGATTGATTGCCAAAATGATGACATTTCCATACACCCACTCTGCTATTGAACTGAAAGACTGGAAACATTGTGTTAGCTCACAAACTTGGTATCCGTTGGTGTGGTAGTAGTGATAATAATCTAAAAGGTTAGCTGTTACTTGCCCTGCTCAAAGGCAATGCAGTTCTGAAGCAGTGAGTTCAGGACTCATTCTGGTCTGAGCAGGTGGAACTGGCAGGGCCTTCTAGTCCAAGTTCATGACCTCTTGGTACTCACAGTTGTTCCAAAGTCAATTAGTCTTTGAATTTCCTTCAGGATCATTGAATCTTCAAACTTTATCATTCTGTCTCCTATTATGTTTCCCCAGCAGTGCAGGCTGCACTTGACATCCTTTTCTTAGTACTTGCTCCTGAACAAAATGCTGCAGGTGGTTTTCTCAGCCTAAAATTTCACACCAAATTTCAAACCAAGCTGGTTTATTTGCTTCCCCTCAGCTGGTCTGTTTCAAATGGCTTTACAAGATGTCACAAATGAAACCTAGTGTGACTCAGATTGCTTCAGGATCCCAGTCTGTATGGGACCAAGCATTTGCTTGATAGTGTATCATGGTCACGTTTATTTTGCCTTTCATTTTTGATAGTGGACCATGTTCATGTTAATTTTGCCTTTGGCTTTTGTACATAAAATCTCTGTGTGTGCATAAATCCCTTTGAAGTTATTACTTCCCTCCAAGATATTTACTGAATTAAGGACAGCTCTGCACTGAAAAGACATCAGCCCCAACATCTCCTTTGAAAAAGAAAATTGACCCCGTTTCCTGGTTTGCATTTTCCTCAATTGTTAGAAACAATTGTTAGAAACAAAGAGACCCAGATTTATGCTTCCTAAGCATTTGGAGATATATCTATGAATATGATAAGGATCAATATGTGCTGGTTCTCCAGCCTTCAGAGCAGTTTGGAATTCAGCCCTGCACTGAACATCCCAGTGTTCATGACTGCAAAATAAATCTTAGGATGAAAAAAAGAACAAAATCTTAGTGCTCAAGCCTCTAACTTAAGTTTAATCCTCATTGATGAAACTCTACTTTCAGAATTCTTGTGTGTGGCACATTCTCAAGAACAAAAAATAACTGCCTAATTTAGGAACCACTGCTATATGTTAGACAAAACAGAATTCCATCTTTCTAATTATTATTACACTTCCAGTGAATGATTTACTGAGTCTTTTTTATAACTGTGAATTTCTTGGATGATGTTCAAAGTTCTGCTGGACCAATCAAGTCATTACTTCCCTAATAAAATGTTTTACTGAATGCAACATGCTGGCTAAGCAAAGAGCTAGCTCGCTGTTAGGCCCTCTGAAGCTCTTATAACAGCCTAAGGACACACTGTTACAAAAGAATAGCCTGCCCTCACTTACACTAGGCCGATGTTTTTATTATTCATTCATTTATTTATTCATTGTTGTGCTCAACAGCAGTGGGAAAGTAACTATATATTGGCTGGGGAGCTTCCACAGTGGGAATGTTGAGCCAAAATAGCTTTCAGATAATCTGCATATCTCTTAAAAGCAGAAGGAAGCCACACCAGCACATCTGGATCAGGACAATACCCTGGTAAAAAGCTGCACTGATACAGTATTCTCAGTGCATACTGTACAGTCTGCTGGTTCTGAAATTCATTTCCAGTGTTTTGGATGAATGTGTCTATTTGGCTGCATATGAGTGTGTGCTAAGGTCAGGGTTCCTGACCTAGATTGGACCCTGTATGGCAGGATAAGAGACTAATTGTGGCTGCTGCGATAGCATTTTCTGCTGTTCATCTGGCATTGTTTCTGCTGAGTGCAGTAGTGAGAAATGTGAGATCACTGCTCCATACAGATCAGGGGTCATTCAGTCTGCTACAGGAGATGTGCCACTTTTTAATTCAGGAGTGCCACTTTCATCGTTCGGAGAGGGGCTGCTGACTGTGATGCAGATACCTCCAAGAACCTCCACGAGTCAGACTTGGTTCATAGGATACTGTAGAGCACCTCATGTCTGCACTTGGCTTTAATATGGAGGCTGTCTTTTCCCCCCTTTGAACTCTTCACCCTCCCCTCAGGTATAATGCCTAGCTGTCCAAAGGAGCTTTGGATTCTGCAATATGCAGAATCTATTAAATCCACCTTCATTCTAGAAGTGAGAGTGGTTGTAAAATCCTACACCCTTTTATGCAATTAATGTAGACTTTACTTACATAATTTGGGCTGCAATAAGATTTCCTGTTGTCCTCCCTAGCCGCCTTACAGAGTGTTAAATATGATGACTTTCCATTAGTATCAGTCCATTAAAATACCAACTTGACTAGGTAAGCAATTGCAATTCTAGATATACGTGTAAAATTATTTTGTATGCATGCGTGTTGATGTATGTATGTATTTTGCTGAAAAGCATAAAAGTCTGGATGACAGGTGGGTGTTGTGGTATGAACAAGGTAAAAACACACTGTGTGCAGACGTGATTTCTGTAGCTGAAGTGCCAGTATCCCCACATGAAAACAAAGGCAGAAAAAAACTATGATCTTCCACTAATGCATCTGCTTTGTACACTCACACCCCATTTTTTTTTTAGTGTTATTCCCTAATGGAAACTCACACATCTCTTTTGAAAATTGTAGAAATATCCCAGAGGAATTTATTCACCCGTCAGACCATTCCCTTTTCTTTAATACAGACTAGAGATATGTGCAGAAAAGCTGATTCAGCCATGACAGCAGTAGAGGTCAGACCTCTGCTTTGTGTAAATTTACATAGTTTTTCTCTGGCAGGTGACTGCAAGAACAGCAGATGATTAACGTCTTCAAAGCATTGCATTGCGTCCTTTTGAGTTAAGATTTCTTTACCTTGTTAGCAACAACATGAAGCTATTTAAAAATCTGGGAAGCAGTTCAGCTCTATTCTGCTTTGTAGAACCTTTGTTCCTCCCAATGAGACAATGCAATAAAGAGCAAGCTGAGACTTTGTTTTTAAGACCTGGAATCAAGGTCACCTACAATCCTTAGACTGCAGGCAGAGCTTTTCTAATTCAGCCACAATCTAGCAATCTCTTCCTTCTAGTACAGTGTGCACTTTTTGTTCACAGAAATGCTATTTGTTTCAGATATTTCTCTTGGCCTAAGAACGAATGACTTTGCTCTACAATCATCATTTTCTACTAGAACGTAACAGTTTCCAGCTCAAATGCAGGCCTGATGCTAGAAACACAATGCTGTGAGCCAGTAAGAAGGAACCTCAATGTGCAGAGGAACTGCAGGTCAAACCATAGGACTAAAAATTACTATTGGCAAAGACGATATTAATGGTAACCTACTGTCAGGATCCATCCCCAGACTGGCCACTAGTTGTTGGTGTCAGTGCTTGGCACCAATCAATGGTGGATGGAAACTGACTGTCACTGTTAATTTGTTATATTACTGCAAAACTTTCATACTTTCTCTCTATGAGTTCTCATGGGCAGCTCCTCACAACACTGACTCCTTTTCTCTTTCTTCCACACAGCTGGCTGACTGCTTCCTGTCCCTAGCACAACCACCTGACCCTTACTCCTCACAGCAGCACAGCCAACTGACTCCAACTCTCCTCTTGACCAGCTAACCCACCCTTTTATAACACCCATCCTTATTGGACCATTCTTATTGGACACAGCTGTGACCTATTAAAGGCAAGGCTGTTCCTACTCTTTGGTAATTAGTACAGCTGCAACTCCTCAGGGGTGAGATTGCCTTCAGCACTATCTTTATTCTCTCACAATCCATCCTCCCACAGTGTACTCCCTTCTCATTTTGTTTTCCTGCCATTGTGGTCAACATGCAAGGACTAGGATTTTCATTATGACTAGATTAGAATTGTCTATGCTAGTGCTTTAGAAAATGAAAAATAAGAAACCAAATCAAATCTAGCAACTGATCAGCATTTCTTGGACAATTCTAAAAGGTCTTCTTTCAAATAGAGCTGTCTGTTTAGCTACACCTGTAAGCTAAAATCCCAACTTTTTCTTCTTTTGTGTACTCAGCTTCCTAATATTCATAGTTGCTTTCAACCCATTGCAGATGGCAGAACCATTAGCTTTTTACAGTAAAGGTAGAAAATAACTTCAGTCCTATCACTTTCTGACTACCTCTACTAGACTGGTTGTAGTAGTTCCCATTGGGATTCATTCATCCCCATTGGATGAACTGATCTAATTTGGCCTGTTCTGTTATATACAGGAAAGAAAAAAAAAAAAAAAAAAGAAACAGACATTCTGAATTCAGAATGAATTACTGCACTCCTAGTTATTTTCAAGTAGAAGTTGAAGAAAAGGAGTCACCCAACATAGCATATACTTATATGTATGTATATATGTATAGAGAGGCATTTTTTTTCTCCAGAGTAAGCTACTTGCCTGATAAGTCATTTAGCTGACAAGAGATTGCTTTTCCTTCCTTTCATTAGGGTCCTGCAAGGTTAAATGCTGTCATTTAACTCACTTTGCTAATAAAGGCTAACTAGCAGCAGGCCTGAACCACAGAAATGGTTACAGTGTATATGGGATGTATCCATCTTGCAAAATGTTTGTTTACATGTATATAGGATTGCTACAGTTGAAACTTGCAGGTGGACTCCAAAGCACATTCACCCCTTTGTTGGAGAGAAACAATAGACAAACTCACTGTTTCTGCATCTGTTCGCAAAATCCTGGAAGCTAAACCCAGAATTAACTCTTGTCCCATTAACTACACCTCTTGCCCTTTTATTAGAATATCACATTTCGTATAAATGTTGAATCCTGTACAGCACTTTCTTGATAAGTGCTCTACCAAAAACCTCTGGTTGCTGGCATTGCTGACTTCTTTGAAAGAGTACCTAGAAATAACTGCCTGCTACAAAAGTATCAAGGTTGCTGATCCTAGGTAAATTGGGCCACCTTTCTGTAGCCTGGAGCCATGTACCTAATTTTTTTTTTTTTTTTTCCCAAAACCTCACACCCTAACTGTTTCCTGTTAGTATCAGTCAGCACTCCCAGCATCAGTAAAGCATCTCATATCCCAGCATCCTGCGGGGAGGCTCATCACCTCAAAGAGGGCATCAGATTCTTTTCCAAGAGCCAATCGTGTGTCAGTTAGGCAGAGCTCCACATAAACCATAAGATCTTGTTGAAATCCTGCATTCTTCCTGGTCTCACTCTTATAATAAACTCCAGGTTACAGTCCCTGTTTACAGCAGAGAACAGAATTCTTCAGAGGCATCTCTGGAGGGAAAAGACATAACTTGTGTGTATTAGTGATGTTCACAAACAAAAGAAGGAAAAAACCCCAAACCAACAACCTTTGTGACTGTGGGGTTTGATCCTCTTTGTTTCACTTCATTATTTGTAGGGTTTATATCAGGGATGTTAAGGATGTGGCCATTTAATGGCTATAAATGGGGTTATTTATGGGTGCTCAAAATGTAATGAAAAGGTTTATGTTTAAGAAATGTATTTTTATAGCTGAGTTGCTAAACTTCTGTGTCACCTAGACAGCTTGGGTTATGCTTTCCCATGCACATGCAGGTACAGGCATAAGACTGGTGTGAGATCTGTAAGCTCATCCAACCCTGGATGAGATTGAGCTTTGTAGCTATCACACCAGAGTCCTGAACTGAACAACTTCTGTTCATGAAGCTGTTTTAAGAAAGTTTTGATCCGTCAGAGAATTGTATGGACTCAGTGTTTAGTATCTCCTGTACTTAGACATTGGGCTTTTGTGAGAGACTTGGAGACCTTCAGGTGCCATGACTAATTACAGTTAGCGAGACTGGAAAAGCACTTTGCATCTTTGCATTTGATTAATAGCCTCACAGATACTCAGCATTTTCAACAGTGACATAATTATTTTTAATGGATGTTTATAGTGATTACTGTTATGCTGCAGGGTTTTTGTTAATCATTAGAAAGCTGGCTATCCAGGCAACTGGAATTTAATTATTTGTCTGAGAATTCATTATAATAAAGGGTACAGACAATTAATAACTAATTAAATCTACTGAGATGCTGTGGGAAAGGAGTGTTAATCCTGTTGCTTATTGTGGTGGAATGTGGACAGATACAGAGCTGTTTGATGTTAATTTGGAAAAGATGACATCTTTGTAATGTAATAGATTACTTAAGCACATCACTAGTGAACTACAAACTGTTCACTTGTCTAGGCACAATAAGCTGAGAGAAACCTTTAGATTCTTTCCCTTTCCCTGGTCTGGATTAATTATAATGACTGAGAGCTTTGAAAGGTTGCAGATTTCTTTGAGTTAGTAAAAGCATAGAGAAGAGAGATTGATTGGTTTAGTTGCTTGAAAGACTTCTGGATTATACACTGGCTGAAACATGAACTTAGATAGGCTAACTCACATCAGAAAAAAATGGAAATTTAATAGCACAACATTGGGATTATTTATGGTACTGGGGCAGGACATGTTGCAGAAATTAGATCCAGATAATTAGGAAGCATGGTAATACTTTTTCAGAAATCTTTATGATGTTGTTTTATCCAGGATATAGTTAATCAAAAATAAAACTGTCATCATGATCTTCTTTTTACCTAGTTCTAGTGGCTTTTCAGAAAACAAATGTTTCAGCTGTTATAGTTGCTAAAAAGCCTCAACATTGTCTATCTGTGACTCTTGGCTATTATCCATTAGATAATCCAGTTCATCCCTGTTCATAGAGAGCCAGTGTGGACATTGCAGTTGACAGTTACAAAAGAAAAGCCAGGAATTAATCTGAGGAAACTAAAACCTGATCTTGCCTGGAGTCAGTTCCTATCCATGAGAGAGGAATTTTGAAGTTCTTTGACTAGACTCTCTCCTATTCTGTAAGAGCAGAGCTTTTCAGCAGGATCACAGTCATACCAAACAGATCTCACCATGCTGAAATCAATAGAGCAACCTTGATTTAATCAGTCCAAAGTGGGCAATCCAACATAAGTATAGATGCACAGTGAAGCATACTCTGATGAGTTGCTCATACCTGGACATTCGCAAGTTTTATGGAAGTCTGTTCTTTTTAGACTCCTCCTTAATAACTATCTACTTAAAAAAAAAAAAAAAAAAATTAACTAGACAGAAGCCAGAGTCATAAGAAATGCCATGATAAATCCCAGTATGGCCCAGGGAAGTTCATAAGAGTGTCCCTAAAAGTTCAGGGAGCAGAATTTCATTTCTTGGCAACTCAAACCTGGGAAAGCATTTTGCTATGCTCTCTGAAATAGGTGCCCTATTATGTACTAGAGTGGGATATATTTTAATATAGAGGAAATTGCCCCTATGCCTACATAATTTATAAACCACTTCATGATGAAAGCCATTTCTAAGATGAGGAAGAAATGACTCAGTTTTCATAGGGAAAATTATTTGTTCCATACCTTAAATTTTAAGTTCAGAAGTGTAGCTAGTGCAATTTCTAGCACAAGGCATGTAGTTGTTCACGTTTTTCATGTCAAGATATTGGATCCACTGAGGTGAGAATCTCACCCTTCATTTTTAAAAATTATGTTTTGGGTTAAGAAACACTGTAAAAATGAGACAAATCACACCCAGGAAAGCGGGCAGAAAAGGCAAGGTAAATAAAAAGATACCAAATCATTCTATACATAAGGGTCTTATGGCTTGATCTGGTGAAATGTTCCATTTTAGGTTGATAGCATTGCGAATTCAGCTGAAACAGTGTATGGACTAATGGATGAAAGAAAACATATTCTATGATCTCCTTGCCATACTAAACACTATTGCTGTTGATAGCATATCTTTTAATTCTTAGAAAGCATAGTTTAGGAGTCAAAAAATTGTAATAATCATTTCAGAAAAGATATTTTAAGTCTGTTTGCCTCATTTCAATGCTGTTGTTCACAGGATTTCTATGAAGGTATCTTGAAAGTGCTCGGAGGTGATGATGAAAATGAACAAGAGGAAGTTAAACTCAAGCAAGGTTTAAGTGAACTCCCTGAAATTTATGAATTACACCAAGACATCCTGGAAGAACTGGAAGAGAGAGTCCTTAAATGGCAAGTACAGAATGGCATAGTTTGATGGCCTTAACATACCCTCCACCGCAGGTTGGTGAATTCATTGGTGTTCCTTTGACCATCCCAGCAGAAATGAACAGAGCAGAATCTGAACTACTTTGGCAGATTTTGCATACAGACAGGAAGGAAGTAAATGTAGAGGCTGTCAGGCTAAGAAATCAAACACTGAAATATGTGTGCAGTGAATAGCCCATGACTTTGAAATGGCCCTGTCAGTCAGTGTGAGAACAGCCAGCTTCATATGCATTATCCCCTGCCACTTCTCAGTCACCACCAAGTGGCTTCTCACCCATGGCCTGAAGGTCACAGACTCATGTTGTGGAAAGCAGGAACAACTTACATCAGAACTGATCCTAAAGATCATCTGCTTACAGAAATCTACATAGCAGCTGTGTAGGTCTCAGTTAAGGGACAGCCCCTTGCTCCCAGCACCAAGGCAGGGATCCACTACCCTAGGCTTCCAAGCCAAACAGACTCTGGCAGCCTTTTATTAGGACTCCATCAAACATCTTTACAGGAAAAAGTCTTTCCATGAGAGAATAAGACCATGTATAGGACAGACAATGCTCCAAAATTCATTCAGCTGAGGAGACCCCTGACTTAAGCCAGGCTGACAGGTTCTATTGAATGATGGAACATGAAGCCCCACACCTCCAACTTGCCAAACTCCAGGAGGCATTGGTCACTGAGAATGGATGATCCTATTTCTGCACAGCCACTGAGCAATTAAGGAAGTCAGTTAAACGAATAGAATTTTTCAGTAACAATCCTAATGTAGGGCACAGGTCTCCTTGCAGCCCTGCTCTTCCCAATCAAAGCATACAACAAGGAAAGGAGAGTCTAAAGGGAACTGTGTTTTGGTTTGTGCCCACCAAGGGACTGTTGAGAGAAAGATTTTTAAAGTGTCACCGATGATTTATGATTTATACACTTAGAATACAAACAGACATAGTGTTTCTGGGATCTAAAATGTCTTAGGTATTAAAGAAGCCAGAACCCTACTCTAACAGCATGCTGCCAGTTCCCTAAAACAAAAGAAACACAACCATAAATACCCTAAAAGTTCTGTCCAGAACTACTGTGTGGCACTGGGGATAAAAGAGGACTTATTTGTATATTGCAAATGCTGCCAGCACAACAGATACACATATGTTATACGCCTGCATTCAAATAGGTTCCCAGGTCATTACCACACTTGAAGCTTCCAGTAAGCCCTTCCCTGTGCCTGCCCTCCCCCAGACACTCTGGACATCCCCAGGAATTCACGTTCCTCTTTTAAGAATGATTCCTCTTTTGTGAACTCATATTTTGTTCTGCTCTGTCCTTGTACATGCTTTATAAATATTTCAACACGGTGCATCTGAATACTGCAACAGATGACGGTGAGGCAGTGCTGAGAAACAGTGAAGCAGAGCTGAAGATCTGATATTACAACAAATGTTATATTCTCCCCCACAACAGTGCTCAAAGCACTGCAGCAATTGGAAGGTCTATTTACAAGAGCAGGAGCCATGTCCTGAAAGGAGGCTCACAGTGCTGCTATGGCAGAGGCACAGCCAAAGGACCAGCCCCCATGGTGCCCATGCTACAGCAGCCTGTGGGTGTTGTCAGTCTGTCCTGAAGCACTCCTTCTTTCCTGCTGTTCAGCCTAGGCTTTAAGTGCACAGTGTATAGAGCCACTGTGGGTCTAATGCAATAAGCAAGAAGTATGGCTCTACTTCTTTACTTTTAATTATTTATTTATTTGCTGCTTCTTTTCTTTCTGTGGGCTTAGGGATGAACACCAGAAAGTTGCTGATGTTTTTCTCTCCAGAAAATCAAGGCTGAATCACCACAAAACATATATTATGCAGTTTGACAGGAATTTGGCTTTGCTAGATGAAACGTGCCTTAAATATTCCCAACTGGCGACCATGATTCAGGAGTTTGAGGTAAGGCCCACATGTTTTTTTACATGCACTAATGCATGGCTTTGCCATGGGGATTACTCAGGGATTTCTATTTTTTCTGGGACTCCACTAATGTTCACACATAGGGTGGAATGGAAGAATCGTCTTCTTTTTACAGCTCTGGTGCTAAAATTGAAGTGAAAAGTTCACTTGTGTGTGCTGTGTTTGTTTCTGTCTCTGTTGCCCACACGCTCCTGTGTGTCCATACAGAATTTGTGTTGGTGAGTCGACAGATCCATGAGTATATTTTGCTGAAACATATTGGAGTGGCTTCTCAGTCACTTATTAACTTATCAAGCTCTTTGAGGATGAGTTAGAGTTAATAACTAGGATTAAACCTAAGATGACAATTTGCTGCTGAGCTCGCATTCCCCCTGATGTCTGTGTTTCTTCCCTTCCACTGAGGACAGCAGAGGTCCGGTGACAGCCCTTACAGTGTGAAACACCAGCTTCTGAAAGTGGTACACCGTGTCTTCCAGTATCGTGTGATGCTCACAGGTCAGTAAAATCACTCTCAAAAGAATCCAATAGAAACAATGCCTTGATGTTCTGTGCCTCCACTGTGCTACGTATTGATGCCATAACAGCTAAAATAGGGCTAAAGCATTATGGGATTTCCTGGGAACTTCAACGCGCTTAGTTCAGGATTCAGGAAGTGTCAGGCAGCCTGGGAAGAGGCAGGCACTTCTACAGGACAGCCATGTTGAAAGGCCACAAAAAAGTATAATCAGGTGATTTTAGCCATTCCTTCTTGGCTTTTTCCTTCTGTGAATCAGGAGAGTCAGAGTTCAGCCTCAATACCAACAAACAGGTTTGATTTTTTATTTTATTATGTCAAGGGTAGTTATCAGAGACAGAAGAAGACAGGTGACTTCAGCAAGGAGACTCTGCCCTTCATCCCCTATGACAGTGGCAAGTGCCATCTTCTTACCAACAAAGCAGTTGTACCCAGTACCACATCATAAGTCCTATGCACAGTACACCAAAAGCTAGTGATTAGTCAAAAAAACAGTCCAATTTTACTGCATTATAGCAGGCAGAGATATAAATTTACATTAACAGTACACTTACAGATTTTACATTTACAGTTATACCTTCCCTTTATATTCAGGACCATATGTATAACTACTACCTGAGTCTCTCAATGAGGGCTTATATTCCTTCTCTGCAAGCCACCCCAAATCTAGCAAGTCTGAGCCTGTGAGGAGAGTAGGCTTTCTGAAGCAGAATGTGGCCCCTAGAAAGAATTGTGAAGTTTAGAACTGGCTAGGGAAGGAAATTGTGAAATGTAACAATGAAACTCAGTGTTGTCACGTAATTTAGTCAGAAAACAAAAGAGCAAGGATCCACAAACATAAAGATGGAGAAATATTTTGGAAGTATGCATATGTGTGGGTGGACAGGGACACAAGATTAGTTATGCATGGGACAGTAAAAAGGAAGCCATAAACCCTGCCCATACAGCCGATGAAGGGCACAGCGTACTAGAAGGGGTTTCTATAAAAGCAGCAGAACAAAGTGACCATATGAAAACTTTATTAACTGCACAGATTACCAGCAATTTCATCTTGCTCCAGACACTTTGATCAAGGATGCAACTCATTGTTCACAGCTGGGTTTGCTTTTTCAGTACAAGCAATACAAATGAACACTGGATTCCAATACTAGAACCTACTTTCTGTCAGACTTTCTTCCCTCTCGTGTTGTGTCTACATTAAGGGCAACTTCCCAGACTTGTGGCTTGCAGTACTTAGCAGTCTCTCATGATCCGTAGTGTTTATGGCGCATGAACACAAATACTGCATTTATGTGAAATGAATTGGCATATCCCCCTCAGAAATAGCCCTTCTATCCTCTGTTTTCCCATTTCTGTGGTCCACAAGACAAATTGCAAACATGCAGCATGGTATTTTGTGAGAAAGCTGGAAGGGCTTCAGTGAAGCTCCAGTGATTGGATTCCATCTATGCTTGAAACAACTTGAGCTCCTCTTTGTCCTATGTACTGACACTAACTGGGAAAATGAAAGCTTTTGTGTCTACTGAGATGAAGTCTACTGGATTAACATACTATATAAAATAGGTTTACTACTTTAGTTCTTCACCTCAAGAAACCAAGCCCCTCTTTGGCTGCTAGGATGGAATGAGTCTGGAACAATGCAGTCCTTTAGATTCTCAGGTGTACTTGTGTGATAACTGGTTGATTCTACCAGATAAGGAAGGGTATTTATGAGGATACCACAACCAAAAGGATTTGTTCACTCAGTCCATAGCTGAGGACAGAGCTTGCAGTGGTGAAAAGGAACACTAAATATTGCCTAACCCTAACCCCTTCCTGCCTGACTGAGTGCAGGCAGATGCTTTCTAGAATGCAGGTAAAAGCCAGCTGAAGTTCAGGATGCCAGGGAAGGCACAGCACTAGAAAGAGAAATGTGTATGGATATGACATTCAAGGGAACAGACATCCATGCCTAGCACCATTCTCAGCACAGAGGTCTAGTTCTTTGAAGCAGAATTTAGGAGTCTGGACTAATCAGCAAGATAAGAATGAAGTATTTCCAGGGTAGGGTCTTTAAACTGTAGCACTTACATACTACAGTTTTTAAAAGCATAAAGACCCAGACACAGAATAAGCAGGTGTTCCAAGAAAAGTAGTCCAAAAAAACCACTTGTTAAAGGTTTGTATATAATGCAAATATAATTGTTGTCACACTAAGCGCTATTGTATCTATCTTACAGAATCTGTTTTCAGATTATGATTGAATTCAGTAGTAATTATTTGAACCCTGCTTGTACAGAACTAGTGTCTCCTTCCTGTGCCCATAAAAAGCATATGATTAATTTAGTCTAACTGCAACTATAGCCAACAGCATTCATTCAGATGGGAAACCAGAATTAATTAGAAAAAAAGTTATTTGTAAAGTGGTGATATTCATCAATTCTCTTGACTGGGAAACATTTTGGACACAGTTTATTTATACCTGCCAAGTTATGTGAGCCCAAATCTGTATCAATGCTCTTGCATTGATTCTCTAAGTAAAATGCCATCAAAGGTGAATTTTGCTTTGGAAAGAGGCTATATATGCACTTAATGATTTGGGAATAGGGTGCTGTGGGACATTACTGTGGATGGTCCATTCCTGGAAGCATTCAAAGCCCAGGTTGGATGGGGCTTGGGGCAACCTGGTCTGCTGGAAGATGTTCCTGCTCATGGCAGAGGATTAGAACAAGATGATATTTAATGTCCCTTCCAACCCCAACCAGTGTCTGATTTGGTGATTAGGATTTAATGATTAACTAACAACACTACAAATTATGTTGATCTGAATTCTGATTGTTGGATGTCTGTGTTTGTTTGATCATTTACTACAGATTACTTGAATAATCTTTGTCCTGATTCTACAGAGTATGAAGCCACACAAGGTAAAATTAAATTGGTAGAAGAAAACTTCTGTTTTGCTAACATTGCTTCTAAAGAGGTGCAAGATTTCTATACTGGTAGTATATATAAGATTATTCTTTTCAAGATTTTGCATTAGTAGGTTAGATGTAAAATCTATAAGAACTGATTACTAATTTAGACAAATTATTTAGGACAAGAATAGTATCTTTTTATTTTTAATTGAAACATATGGGCTTCCTATAGTTTTGGCGTGATGGAACTTAGGGAAGAAGAAAACATCTATACAGGCATACTGCAGACACTGTAGTTTTGCCCCAGTCATTGAGGAAATCCTAGTCCTCTTTGGCTTTGTAAATATTTGGCCTGTTGATTGTAAAAGCAATTTGGATGGCTCCCCCTGCCTCATTGTGTACCATTACCTATGGTATGCCTGCTGTGCTCTGTGAACCTGGGAGAGAAACCGAGGAGATTTGAATTGCATATCTGTAGTCTAGTTTCCTTAAGGCTACCTAAAGTTGAAAGACATTGCATAAAAAGCAGTTCTGCAAAATCAGGAGCAAATCCACTGCTAACACCATCCTTTACAATACATGAGATAGATAAAACAGAAGACTCTTACTACCACTGAAATCAAAGCAAGATTTAGTTGTGATGTCTGTGGGAGTATTTTCCAGGCTGGAGTAAGCAGCAGTAACATTGTATTAATGAAATCAATTCACCCCTCTTACATTGATTATAAATTCAAACCAACTCATATCAGTAAAGTCAGTGGTTGACTGAAAGTCAGTTTATTCTGCCCAAGAGCAGAGACTCATGCAAGATTTAGGACCCTAGTCACTTACGGTAGAACTACAGCTATACCAGTAATTTAAACAGTAGCAAGGCTGACACTCAAGCCCTCTGACCATAATTGCCTATCTCATTTTGGTTAGGAGATGCTTGTGTCATTCCTAGCCAGCATGCTCCCAAGTTATGGCTAGAAATTGATAGAAAGCCCAATACCACAGGGGAAGGAATGTGAAATAGGGACCTGAGCCATGTTATGCCACTGCTCTCAGTGCCAGCAAACATGTCCTAGCCCAGGTTATTTGCCAGTGGAGAATCCAGGAGTTAATTTGTGTCACCACTTCATGCACATTTCTGTCAGAAAGGGATGACATGTCCTCTTTCTCAGCAGTAAAGAGGTACAGTTTAGACTGCCATGCTATTTGGTGGCTAAAGTTGGGTTACATTCATCTCTCTATATAACAAGACATTGACAAAAATCTGCAACTAGAAAACATTAGAAAAAAGATTTAGTGCCATCCTTGGTGCTTAAAAGGGACGTCATAAGCTCTCTGGGTCAGCACAAGCATGATGCAGTTTCGCGCAAGACAGTGATGAAGAGAGGAAAGGGAGACTGTGTACCATGTCAGAGTTGCTAGGCTGTTACATTATGAAAGTGACAAAGAAGCCAAAGGATGCCCTTGCAAACAGAAGGGATTTGAGTTATTTTTCTACTCTTTTGTGTGATGTATGGTGTTTGTTTTCCTTCATCCCTCAGCTGCCTTATTAATTGTTTCTGAAATCACGGACCAAGCCAATGACAGCATGCTCCAAGCGGTGAGTCCTACCATGACGCATGCTCCCCTGATCAATAGTGTGTTTTTTGCACATCTGTTCAAGTGAATGCATATGTCTGCTAGATTCTGAAGCCTCCTCCAAGGTGAGACTCAAGGGCTTATGCAGATCTGGTTTACAGTACTGCAGATGTGGAGTTGGTCTGTGCCTTTTAGTGCAGCTGTGCAAGATGTAAGACACTATAGCCAATAGCACAGAGTGGGGTTTTTTTTCTCCCTCTTGGGTTTCAACTCACTTCTTTATTATTTCATTTTCTGAGCAGTGAGAGGGCTGTAAATAAGCACTCAGGCATCAGAACATGAAATTCAAGAGACAAAGAGAAAAAGCATGACATGTAGCATCATCACATTAAGATGATGCAGATGAAGGAAAGGAGTGAAATATCAATCGTCTTAGTAAGAGCTTGTTTTCAGGTAGGCTTTTAAGGCTGAAAAAATGAATGTGCATGAATTGTTAGGGAAGAACACACTAATCAGTTATGAAGATGAAAGAACAGATGTAGGTTGCAGGGAGGATGTCTAACAAGCCTAGAGTTTTGTCATAAAAAGGAATGTAATCTGACCCCTTTGTAAACTAGACTCTGAAACTACAGACTTACTAAGCAAAGTTTTCAACTGGTTTGATTCTGATTTTCCTTCTCCTCAGGCAAAGAATTTCTAATCATAATTTCCCATTATTAAAGCAGTCTTTGTACCAAAAGAAATATTTCATCAAAAACCTGAGATCTCATGAAAAGCTTCCAAAAAAATCTCAGAGCTTTAGGGATATCTGTGTTAGAGGTTCAGAACTCTAAGAGCTCAGTTCCTAACAGATCGAGGTCACGCGTTCCTGTCACCTCTGCTTCCTTAGATTTCACTCAGATATATGGGATATTTATATAAATACTTTTCTGAAGTTAGAAGTATATGTAAGTGGCCAAAATCAAATTTGTGTTGTGTTGCCATGAAGACATTTTGTCTCTACTAAGCCATGCTTCAATTTGAAGAACATCATTGTATCATCTGAGTCTTACATATGTCACAGACTATATAATAATTGCTATTAATAATGTCTGTTTTGGAATAATTTCATTACAAATTCCAAATAAATTTTTACACTTATATTTTCTCATATCATCAGAGCACATCTATTCTTCTTCAAAACTTTGGTATGGAAGAGATGAAACAAAATCTTCTTCTTTCCCTTTTGTGTGAATGTGGGGGGTTTTGTGAAAGCACAGGTTCATGAGAAACAAAGTTCAATTTTCTGCTAAGTCAGAGGTTGTCCTCCTGAATTAACATCCCAGACAAAAATCCACAACCAGCACTTCTTTTCTTTCTCTCTTAAAAAAAAAAAAAAAAGAAAACATCAAAGCAAATAATTACTCTAATTACAGAAGAAACTGAACAATGCCACTTATTTTAGAGCATTAATAAATTGTCAAGTACCTGGCTGAATTTCTAAGAAATAATTTAGGCTTGGCATATACCTGGAAAGAGGAAGATTTCTGTTCCCATGTACCAGCTCATCAAACGACACTCCAAAAATCTCATAGGAGCACTGAATTAGGATCTACATTTTCTACAGAATATCAATGACCCATTATTAGCTTTTTTTGTTGTTTTATGATAATAAGACTCTAGCAGTTTTTCCTGGGAACTATTAAACCAGGATTTTCAAGCAAATTATGACCATAACTATCTCCACAGTGTTTTTAACCATGCAGGAAAATATTTCAATTTACAGATGTACAAACAGAAGTACAAGGCACACCATCACCACAGAGTATTATGGCTATCTGTAATTCCAGGAGATGAACTAAGCAGGGTTTGTACTGCTCTCTGAATGTCTACAATCTGTTAGAGACCCTGAGATGCTAAGAGCTATAAATCACTGTTGCTATTAACAGCTGATGGATTCCTTGGGGAGGTGTTCCTGCTGCATAGACATCATGATAAAATTATGGAAGCTGCAGTTCACTGCTAAAATGGCAGTATTTCTGACACCCACTTCTGCAGTACTGTCTGGGTGGAGCTTTGCTTTTATTCCTTAATTGTAGGCTTGTGAAGGATCTTTGAAAGAAGAATGATGATAGTTTTAAGATCAATGAAGAAAGCTATATCAACTCAGAATTTTTGGAACCTGACAGGAAACTATGGCCCCCCCCCTCAGCTGTCCACATTCCCAGATAAACCACTATCCTTAACATGTGATGGGTGTTTGACTTCCTTCAGGAAATGAGTTCAATATTTCTCTGTCCATTTCCTGGTGAACATGTGTCCATGTTGCAAACATCAGCATTTCAACAGGCTCCTCTGCCAGCAGTCTTGAGAAAAGCTGGGCTGCTGCAACTTCTCTCACTCTGGTAGAAACCCAGATGAGTAGTACTAGCACTGGCATGAGTGTGCTCACAGGAGAACACTGCTTTTTCTGCAGATGAAAAACAGGTTTTCATTGTGGAAGCTGCCAATTGGACAGGTTTTGCTAGGCTAAAATATCCTTCAGTGACAGGAAAGTCCTTTGCAAATACCTTTTGCAAAAGTCAGCTGTCCTATGATCCCCGGTATTTCTTGTGCTATTGCTTTATATGTTGCTTCTATTTTATTTGCCTATAGTATTTTAGAAGTGACCTGAAAAAATCCATTTGTTACTTCCTGCATTGCAAAAGAGATACCTGACAGCTCAAATTCTTGAAAATGTGTCAACTGTCAATTACATTGCACGGGCACAGTGAAGCCCTGTGCTGGTCAAGCCTTGTAGGTATTCCCATGTATTTGATATCCAGTTACTGATTAAGAACTAAGTATCATGCTAAACAAGTGCAATATTTCACTAGGGCAGTAAGATAGGGAGATTTCAGGCTTATTCAAAAAGCAAGCCTAGATAGGTAGATGAATTGTGTTAGCTGAAATCCAGGGTAAATTAGCCTTGACATATCATTATGTTAACTTGGTATGCTCCTTCTGGTGTCTGTTATAACTTTCTTAAGTAGCTGATCCTGTAGACACGACTGATTTGTATCAGGCATTTATAGCGTATGATCTAATCAAGTCTCACTAATCCCAGGGGTAAATCAATGCCAGTCAATGGAGCAAAGGAAAACAGACCATTGACTGTTGAAGCAGAAAAGTGTTCTAAAAGGCTATCATGAAGCTGTATCAAGTATGGTTCTTAGTCAGTAGCTTATCTGGGCGTATAACTGAAGATACAGGATACAGTGTCTAACTTAGATAAGAGACTCCTAATTTTTAGGCATATTCCAGTGAGGACTCACTGCTGCTGGGCAGCCCATTCTACTGCTCTGATCAGATAAAAACCACAGCTGAATCCTATGCACAAGCCTCTATTTTAACAGCCTCATCTGCTAAATGGAAGGAGATTCAAAAAGACTAGCAATATTGCAAAGGTACAGACAATCCCTTCTTCCTTCTTACTTTCACCTGATTTTCTTTATGGGAGCACTGATTTACCTAGGTTAATCTTATTTACCATCTTCGTGGATAAGTTCATGCCTGGTGCCAGTGCCCACTGGCTGACTGTACTTTAAGGCCAGGTAAATAGTTAATAGTATCAGAGTTGAATCATAAACTTCCTAGTTTTTGCAAAGCATCCAAACACATAATGCAGCTTCATTGCCTGCTTACTAGTGTACCCTCTAGATCCCCTATTGCAAAGGCATTAATCCATTATCACAGAATGTAAATCTTCAGATAATCCTAGCAACAGTCTGAAAGTATCAAAGTATGCTTTGGATTATCTGTGTCATGGCTCTTATGCATAGGCCTTTGGAGCAGATACTGTACTTTGTCTCTGTCCCTATTTTATTAGTTCACAGAGCCAGAAAGTAGGCAAAGAAGCCAATGTATAAATACCATATGAAGTTAGCAGTTCCTTTGGAAGGTGCACTGGGGAATTACAGGTAAAAGAACTGTAGAAGGTCCCAGCAGATGTGAATGCAGGTGATGAGGTTTTGTAAAATCCATAAGGTAGGAAGAAGACTTTCTCCGTGTAAATCCTTGGTCTCAGTTCTCTCTGAAATCTAATTCTGTAGTATCAGTTCTAAAGAAATAAAATGGTGAGGAGGGGTGAGGGAGAATTTGCCTGCTTGTATAAAAACAGTCGCCATGCAGTCTTCTAAATGCTGTTTTTCTTTTCCAGGAAAACTTGCAGAAGCTAGTACACATTGAGCACAGTGTAAGAGGGCAGAGTGACCTCCTCCAACCAGGAAGGGTGAGTGCTGCAGGCAGACCTATGCTGGTAAGGGCATTCTTTCTGGCCAGCAATATCTCTGTGTGGATGGCCATGTTTCAGACACCTACAGGTGTTATTTACTGAGCTATCGTGATACAAGTTGGAGCACTGGTTTGTGTGAAAAACATCACTCTGGCAGTGCACAAAAAGAAGGTCATGCTGAGAAAGACATGCATTGTCTCTACTTTTACATAGAACAGCCATTTGGCTTTTCACTTCAGCAATCCTCAGACACACCCCAAGTGTAGTGTATCTTGATGGAGCTACTGCTTTCCTCCTTATATAATCCTTCAAAAGGCTGCAACTCTAGCAGGAATTGCTTTCAGCCTGAAAAGGCTCTGTGCTTTATATAGCTGGCTAAGAACCTCAAATTAGGGCAATTTTTTTTTTCAAATTTATATTTTCACCATTCCCTCATGGTGCTTTTAATATAAGATGCTGTTTTTAAGCAACATATCAACAGAAACATGAGAGAGTGTACCGCTGTCTTGCTATCCATATGAAATGCAAATTTCTTCTTCTGACTTTCAAATCTGTCCAGTTTCCTCAGCTCCAACCTGCTTCTACACGTCAAAAGATTTCTTTCTTGAGTTCTGCAACTCTGATTTTCCCTTCAGTCCACCAATATCTTTAACAAAATTCATGAAGCAATTTTCAAAGCATGCATACTCATAGCATAAGAATACTCATCAGCCAATATTGGAAATATTTGCTTTTCTCTCTAATATCAGTATTCTCACTTGCCCTTACCAGGTTATGCTTTAACAAATTCTGCAAAGCTCAGCATACAGAATTTACAGGATTTGTCTCTTTGATTATAAACTATTATAGAGTGGAAAAGTGCACTAGATTCTGTTCTCCATCTGAAAAGAGCAGTGACTGTTAATCCACTGATGTAGTTCAGTTAGTTATGGCAGACTTTTTCAAACATTACTGCAATTAAGTTCTAGTTTGCTGGTTTAGCTGCTTTTACATACACAGTCCTACTAACATACACAGTAACAAGATGGACTGAAATGGTATTGTGCTTGCAAAATTGTACAAATTATATATGCAGGTATAGTTAAGATGGTGTAGCATACTAAAACCCAAGGTTCCAGCTTTTCTCATTGGTCTGCCTATTTTAGAGGACTTTTAAAGACAAAAATTCTTTTCTAAAGCTCATTATATGTTAGTTTTCAATCTGTGATAATCACCTCTGAGCACAGTCCACAGTGCAGAAAGAGTGTGCTGAGGACAAGTGGGTTTCCAGCCTATTTTGTACTGAACAAATGCAAGCCATGAAGGGCAGCAGAGCTAACCCAGGCAAAGATGAAGCCAGATCATAAGGAGTAAGGCTAGAAACAAATGTTGAGGTTCTCTATCTCTTCTTGTGCTGATGAATGGTGTTAAAGTAGCTCCTTCCCCAGGAGAAATACTCTCTCAGTAAGTTTCAGAATGAAATCTCAGGATTACAATCTGCTGTTTTCTCCTTCAGATCTTTGTTAAAGAGGGAACCCTGATGAAAGTCTCTGGCAAAAACAGGCATCCTCGACATTTGTTCTTGGTAAGATTTTTTTTTTTTTATATTTTTACTGTCTCTCTCATAACTCTCCATGCATTTATGCAACCCTGAAGCCTGGGAGATTTTAGGCTGCAAGTCATTTAACCATCAACAGTGATGTGGTGAGTTAGTTCCTGTTGCTAACAGGGCTGTAGTCCTTTCACACATCCCACGTACAGGAATACGTACTGTGCAACCCTCCAGTTGTGCTGTAGTTACATACAGCCTTTACCAGGATGTAATTCTGCAAAGAATTGCAAGTTTTCAAGGGGATGAGGAAGATGAGAACTCCTGGATACCTTCAGGAATTAAGCTGCACACTTGAAAGTCCTAAGACCTTTGAAGATTTAATCGGGAGCAAGAGAGAATACCCTACTGCTAAAGTAGTTGAAAATTTCCTTTGGCCACACTTGGGAGGGATCTTTGAAACTGAAGAACTTGCTTTTAGCTCCTGCTGTCCACATATATGTAAATTACCTGATAATTTTGTGCATTGCCTCAGTGTAGTTCCTCTAAACACACACCTCCAGCTTAGTGTGGATTAGAACAACAGTTTTCAGCGACAGTTTGCAGCATTCTTCTAGGATAATTAGGAAAAATGGACCTTTCATCACTTGGCTGGAATACTCTTTACAAGGGTCCACAACCCTACTGCAAGTATTTGCAAATCAAAACAGATGAAACCCCACTCTTTTGGGGTGTTTTTGCTTTTTATATTGCATCACACGCTCCATTGAGCAGTTAAAGAGTATCTGAGGCTCTTGAGCTCTATTCTCAGCTTTTCAGGTAGCACATTTTGTAACCGCATGCATTTGTATGCACTTTTCAATATTAAGGGGATTATGATACTTGCCTGTGTCTTAGGACTTTGTTACCTGCTTACCTATTAATGTTTAAAAACTTCTTTATAGAGCTCCCTTCCAGAAAAAAAGAAACATAAAGAACTGAGAATTACTGCTGCTATTAACATTACAATATTGCTTGCAGACTAGATTTTAAAATAAATTAATTATATGCCTGGAATACATATTTGCTGTCGCCTTTAAGTGCTGACAGCTTTTCACCATGGGATCATTGTAAGGAAGAGAGATGGCTTATTACAGAAGCTATATATTTTGCATTAATCCTTCTTATTTCTCCCTCTTACTTATAACTCCTACTTGTGCATGAGTGTATGCACAAGCTTCTTTCCCTCCTCAATCACATATTGCCATCATAATCAAAGATCAGATGGGATGGGATGAAGTGCTGGTGATGCACTTTTTTGATGGTTTCAGTGGTTTCTGTGAAAATTCAGACTTCCATGTACTGAAAATTATGGATTTCATGCAAATCTTCAAATGTGAGATAACTGCAGTTCTGTTTTACAGAGTCAGCATCAATGGACTGTAACAAGTGCAATAAATGTCAAAATCATGACTTTGTTGCATTCACAGGAAAAAGGCTATGCCAGAAACTCTAGAAGCTGGCCTTAAGAAATAATGTTCTCAGCAGCAGTAACTCTGAAGTCTACTGATGACCACTTAATAACAGATGATAATTACATTCCTACTGATCTCTCTTCTGAAACACTTGCCTTTGCTAGTGTTCAAAATTATTTTGGAATTGTGGCTAAAGCTGTGACAAAATTCCAAGACATCACTACCCTTTAGTCTTCCAGTATGTTTGTTGCTGCCATCACAACCCATTACTATAGCAAAAACTGAAGTGCTACAAACTTAGCTATTGTAACTGATACAGAGAATTTTAAAAGAAGATCAGAAATCAGGTTGATAATAAATGCTGAGAGGAAAGTAATTTAAACGTGGGGTAAACTTATATGAATTTCAAGTCATTCAAAATGGTTGTATCAGCTCAAAGGTCACAAGTCACATGAGGCCAAAATTACTGGAACAGAGCAAGCAGAAATTACTTTCTGTCTCTCTCTAGTTTAGGAAATATTTCCTGGGGAAAGTTCAGATGCTCAAAGTCAGATGTTAACTGCAGAGAGAGAAGTGTCTCTTGACAGCTGCAGACATTACAGTAGCCAATGTCTTGCTAATAGATGCTCTCAGTATTCATAGAAAGTGTTTTTTTCTTCCTTTCAATCAGCAAGGCAAACTGTGACCAAATGTGCTGTCAGGCGAAGAATGGGGTGGAACTAGTCATAATGTCACTTTCAAGAACCAAGAGACACATAAACCTGGTTTCTTTCCTGGTCTAATACACTGAAGTTGCAATCACTTCAGGCTTCCTGTATTGTATCTATAGTAGGGGTGGGGAGAGGGTGACTGGATCGTTGAAACTACTTGAAACTTATTGGCAAATATCTACCTTCGGGTTCAGTGATTTCTGTGGATGAAAAACGCATGCCAAAACCCCAAGACTAGAATAATTTCCTAAACACTGCCTCTTAAAACTGACATTTATTTAAAGTCTTTATCTTCTAAAGACCATATTATAATTCTTTGAAGCCTCTCGCAAAACTCAGGTTTGTGTATTAATAAAAACCCAAACCTTTCAGAATTTCTTTTTAATGCTTCGCATGTCAGCAGTGACTCAAAAAGATCACCAGAAGATAGCATGTAATAGATGTAGTTTGGCTTAGCTTTGATGGAATAAGTGTATTTACCTTCACTGTCCCAAGGAGATTTTTACATGAATAGCATTTTCTGAAGATCTTAGTAGCAAAGTTACTCTGGCTGAAGCTAAATCAAGTCCAGGAACTGGAGAGAATTTCAGAGCAAGAGTACACACTGAAGGATAACCCTGAGAATTTAATCCCTACACATCTCAGGAGATGAGCTGATCAAACCGAAGTTGTAGCTAGAATAGGCTGTAAAACTTGGGTGTGTGCCAGACTCCTACTTGACTTGTGCTTTCAAAGTGTGCTTTAGTGGTGTGCTCTGAATATATATCTGCCCATAAGGAGCACTGTATGTCCGTGCACAGCCCATATATGCATGACAGTGTAAAGACAAATTTCAAATGTTTCTGCAGGTGTATGATGTATGTATCAAAATGTTACTTGAACTGGCTGTTTTGTGCAGGCTGATGGTATTGTTGAATCTGGTGTTTCCTGGCAGGATGTTTTGTGAGTTTTGCTGTGTGTCTGTTTCCTGAGTCCAGTCTCTGTTTACAAGGATGTTGTGGCCTCTGTGCAGCACAGTATGGGCTGCTGAAACTGGCAGGTCCCCTAACTGCCCCCCCAGCCACAAGACTTTGCAACTCAGAGACTGTCTCTTATCTCACCCTTCTAAGAATTTCTCTACAAAGGCCACTTGTTTTGAAAATGGGTTGCAGGAAGCTGCTATCAAATGGGAGACTGTTTAAAGCTGTATCTGGCAGGGTTGGAGTATAAGAGATTTTTGCAGTCGCCGTCTGAAAAGCACAGCTCCAGCACACATTCAGACTGCTCCACTGACACTCAGGGTACGTTTATCTCTGATTTGAATAGAAGAAGGCAGGGTTCATAATTAGCTAGCCTTTAAAACATTCAGAAAAACCAAACACTCTTTTAAACAGAGAGTGTATTACATATGGATGCCAGCAGTTCAGCAGGGCTTAAATTTGTTTGGATCAATCATCTTGAACGCTGTAGGTTAGAAAACTTGCACTGACTCTAATGTTACTAGGTACCTGTCACAACAGAGAGAATTATAAAAAGAAGGTGGGGGAAAGGAAAGCAGTAACAGAAAAAAAGGGAATAAAAGATGAGATATGTCTGTCTTTCTCTGTGCAGAAACAGGGTATGTGCTCCAATATCAAATTCTGAGCAGTCCGCAAATACCAATTATTCAAAAGTATTCTGGCAAACAAGAAGTGTGTCTGAAGTCCAAGGACTTGTGGGAACTTCCCATAGGGTTCTAGCAGTCCATCTCCTCTACCGCAGATTTCTGAGAGGCTGCAAGATCAGCCTTTATCATCAGCCAGTCCTCACTGCTTGAGGGAGCAGTGGACAATTGAAGCAGGAAGATGCATGAAACCACTGGTACTAATACTAGTTCTGTCCATACCATTCATATGGCCATCACTAAGGTCTTTGCAAAGGAAACAACAGTGATTGCAAACCTTTTCTTCATGAGTATGTGTGCCTTGCTTCACAAGCTTTGAAATATTTGTCATGATTTCACTGTGTCAAGTTGTAGCTAGTGAGACCTCCAAATTGCAGCCTACTACCAAATAGGGGAGAAAAAAAGAAGGAGGAAAAAAATAATGGGCAATTACAAAGCAAAGTAACATTTAGTAAAATCTTGGGATATTAATCAAGGTTGTCATGATAATGGTATGCACCATAATTTCATCCTTTATCAATAGTAATAAAAAAATAAGCAGGTTTTTAAAGAGATATATAACTTTTAAAATACATCTAAAACATTGAGTTTGCTATTCATGAAGCCTCATAGCAGATTATGTCAGGATCCTGAAAATCTCTCTCAGGAGTTCATTTCCTTGGGTTTAGTGCCCAGGTGCTGCAGGGCCCATTTTAGAGCCAGTGCTCTTTAATATCTTCATGAACAACAGGGATGCAGGACTCGAAGGGATACGAAGTAAGTTTGCCTATCATGCTAAATTGGGAGAAGCTGTCAGCTTCCTTGAGGGCACATCTCTGCAGAGAAACCTCAGCAAATTAGAAAGATGAGCAATCACCAACCATATGAAGTTTAACAAGGACTAGTGTTGGGAAGGGGATACCCTGTAGCGTAGACTAGGCAATGAGATGCTGGAGAGTGGCACTGTGAAAAGGGACCTGGGGGTCCTGGTCAACAAAAGTTGAATATGAGTCAGCTGTGCCTTGGCAGCCAAGAGGGCCAGCCGTGTCCAGGGGCACATCAGGGTCCGTATCACCGGCTGGGCGAGGGAGGGGATTGTCCTGCTCTGCTCTGCGCTGGGGCAGCCTCATCTGGAGTACTGTGAGCAGTTTTGGGCACCACAGTATAAGGAGCTAAAGCTGTTAAAGAACATCCAAAGAAGGAACACAGAGATGGGTAAGGATCTGAAAAAGAAGCCATACAAGGAGTGGCTGAAGCCACTTGAATTGTTCAGCCTGGAGAAAAGGAGACTGAGGTCAGACCCGATCATGGTCTGCTGCTCCCTCAGGAGGGGCAGTAGAGGAGCAGCACCAGTCTCTGCTCTCTGTGACAGGATCCAAGGGAACAACATGAAGCTGTCAGGAGAGGGTTAGGCTGGCTATTAGGAAAGGGTTAGGTAACAGTCCCAGCAGTTCATCGAGTTACAGCTTGTTCCGGGTATACCCCCAGGAGAATGGGCAGGCAAGCCTGCAAGCCATATTGCAAATTACTGATTTTGTCTTTCTTTTCATATAGATGAATGATGTTCTGCTGTACACATATCCCCAGAAGGATGGCAAATACCGACTGAGATACACTTTGGCGGTGTCAAGCATGAAGGTAATGCTTCATCTGTATTAAAAGCTTGAATTAAAGTTTTATAGTGAACTGCTGCTGCTTTGCTGGCTTATGTCTCATATCCAGCAAGGGGAAAGAGGGGACGGACCTATTATCAGGGCATTCCCTTGTCTCTTACAGGAGACAGAAGGAAAAACTGTAGAAAACAAAAATAAAAATATTATCTCTAAGTCTGTGACTTAGTATGACAGCCTTATTCAGACTGCATAAATAATGCAAGCCAAAATCAGTTACCCTCTAATCATGAAACAGGGAACAGAAAAGATTTATTATCCCATTTTGTCTCCAGCCATTGCATTCTTGTTCCCTTCAATATATTCACTAGAGCTTAGTCTGCCTGGTTTTAAACTCCTGCTACTCGAAATTTACACATGGATGGTTTTCATGTGCCTTTTAACTATTTTCATCAAAAGCATTAATGGTTAAAAAAACAATTAGCCAACTTTATGGGGAAAAGGTGTATTGGGAGCAATTTCATGCAAAACCAGTTTCTTCTTCAATAAATTTATAAATTGCAAGCACAATTAAGCTGTCCTCACACTCTTTCCCTAAGTACTCATTGGCACCAGAACCTATGCAACCGGAAATATTGGACCAAAGAGATCTATTGGACCTTCAAAACTGTTCTATAACTAATATTCCAAGTTGTATTTATGTGAAAGCAGATTTGAAGTGATGAGTCAAGAGTGTGATGATCTAGAAAACACACAAGATGAGAATTACTAATCATTCATTTCAGTGGAATGACATAGGAAGTTTAAGGTGTTGTGAAAAGGTAGCAGGGGTTGATCACCCCAGGGACCTGAGAGTTTAAAACTAACTCAAGGATCCCAGAAATTCCTAGGAATTGCCAAAATATTCTACTGTTTAGTGAAAAGGAGTTTTGGAGCAAGTTCTTACTGAGGTACATTTGAAACACTGAGTCACTAACATAATGATGCTTGTTAATAAAAATCTATGAAACCATGAACCTACGTTTCTCCTCAGTAGCTGTTGCTATTAGCAGGCTACTAATATACTCCATGGAAGGGAAAAGGATTTTAGCTGAGCTGTAACTTTTAAGTTGGCTTTTTTTTTTTTTTTTTTTTTTTTTGCTGTTAAAGAGCCGTGCTGCAGACACACATTTGCTGGACTGAAGTGCTTCACTGTATAATGCCTGCATGTCAGAAAAAAAGTGATTTCTATTCATTACAAGCATAGACCAAAATGCTCTGACACTTGGCAGACTAAATATCTCCTAAGTTTGTCATATTAAAACCGAACTCTCATAGATACTTCATCCTTATAGACTGGATTACATTATTTTTTCCCTTCAGCATACCATCATATTGAAAAAAAGATCATACCTCATTACAACAGCAATAAAAAAACCCTAATGCCCATCTTTTTGCATTGAAATATGAAACAGATGGTTGGGATATAAGAGGTCATATGCATCGAGACTTGCGTGGTGTACTGGTTATAGACAGTTTAACTCATATCTACGTTCATGTTTTCATGGCATTTGTTTCTAGGTCAGTCGCCCAGTGATAGAGAAAGCCCAAAACATCTTGAAGATTGAATATGATGAACATTGCCTGACCCTGTCAGCAAGGTACTGTTCCCAAATGTCCATGGCAGAGGGTATTATATTCTAGAGCTGTATCTCTAGGTTAGTCCAACCAGTACCCAAGACTGAAATGGTATCTCATTCTTTTTTAACTAGTGTTTTTCAGTCTGCTATTGGTGACAGACAATGGCTGAGTACTTGATTATGCAATCAACATTCATTATAAATGCAAGGCTGATAAACTGTAACTAATTCAATTAGCATGCTCCCTAAAGACTAGAAGTTGGGTCTTGATAACATCTTAAAGAGAAAGGAAAGAAGAACCCTGGGTACTTTCCATTATCTTTTGCATTATTTCCTTGCGACACTAGGAGTCTGTTATATCTCCCTTTTATAAGTTCTCTTGTTACCTCATATCTCTAGGGCTGTAAAACTCCTGGAAAAAATAGTAATTAGGTAATACCATGCAACAGATATAAAAGTATTTAATAGTGCTTAAGCATCAAAGTCAAAATTAAACCTTACTGGCAACCTCATGGGTTTTTCTAATAAAAGGAATTTCACTAATGAGCTTGTGTACTGCTAGTATTGATTGCAACTGGGAGTCAAGATCTCCATCCTAAGATCCCAAGCCAGTGCCAAAAAGAGGTTGTAGATCAGTTTCTGATCGGAAGATAGCAGTGTACTCGATTTTTCATTCTTCTAGACCAAAACTATCCTGTTAAATTACATACAGCTATAGCAGAAAGGTAACTGGTTTGTTTTCCACATGTAGTTTATTACAAAAGATATTGCACACTACAGTGGTATTAAAATTAATTCTTCAAAATAACAAGGTCTTCAGTGCTTTTAAGTACTGACTTTCCCACTATCAGTCTGCAACTACAGTGTGCAACAGAATGCCTAGAAACACAGCCGACTTCCTAAATTACACAGTGCCAGAGAAAGATAGGGGTGGCACTTTCTAACTCAGAATCAGAGCTTGGAGCTCTCATCCTTCCCAGAGCACTTACCATCTGTAGGGAGTGCTCAGCTACCAGTCAAAGCCTTTTGGTCCATTTCCTTTTATAACCATAACCATATCTGTGATTTCCATGGACCTTCACACTCTTCACAATCCTCAAAATATACTCACAGTAATTATAAATTACCTTCCAGTTATAAAAGCAAGACATGTACAGTCCTTCTGTATTGTAGAGGGGACATTCTGTTGCATGTCCCCTTTCCCCAGACCAACTGAAGTTGTCATTCCTAGAGAGCAGCTTGGGATGCACTGCTTGCATTATTAGGATGTTTCTTTGCCTTTTGTACTCATATCAAGTCCATGTTAATTAGGATAAACAAAGTATGTGAGGCAACTGTGAGCTGCGTTTATTTGTAGATAGAACCAGGACCTGAGACTAAGGTTACCCTTCTGATAACAGACAGACAGAGGCTGGGATAGGGCCCCTTCCCTCTCCTTGTGCTGCTCATTCTGTGACCAATCTGCCATAAGTCACCCAAGAACAGTTATTCCTCCTCCTTTTTGTACTGGCTGGCAGAGCTAATGAGATACAAGTGAGCCAGTAGCCAGCACACTGTCCTAACTCCATTGCACAACGTCCTTGGCCTATTTCACTCACCAAAAGAAGCACCAAAGACAGAAAAGTGCAGATGGCTTCAAGTATCCCTAAAAAACGGTATGTTTTACTGCTCACACTGCGGGGCTGCAAGCTGCACTAAAGGCCAGTGGTTAACAACCGAACTGCAAACCTCAAAGCCTTTGTATTTGTATGAGACAAGGTGAGTGAACTGAGTAAATACAGCATGAGTGCCAGGAACTAAAGGCAGTAGACGAAGGATGACCAAAGCTCATAAGTCAGCATGGCTATATGAGCAGATGGCACTGTAAAGTCTTTCATTTCCTGCTGAAAATGGCTCATTCACCTGAAGAGCCATGTTATTGGTTTAGCAGGGAGCTGCTAACAGATTTGAGCACATCACTCCTTTATGGAGAAGGCCCATATGCTCTTGTATCTTTATTTGCATTCCAAAAATATTAGTCTTGGATACAGGTATAACTCTGTGGTGCTTATATAAAATACCAGAGAAAATACTAGGAGAACACAGTCAGTATTACCTCCTGAAAGGCTAATTCAGAGTGATAATGGTAGCACTCTGACAAAATCCCATCCTGGTCCAATTTCTATGTTCTGTGGATGTCCCCTGCTGTCTAGTGAAATCCAGTGACGACTTGACCCCCTCTTTCTATTTGCTTAATGATGAATATATGAGCTAACATGGATAACTGATAGCTCAGCACAGAAGATGCATCCCAAAAATCCCACAAGGACCAAATGTGGCAATGGTGAATCAAGGGCTGAGCTTCTCTGAGTGTCAGAGGTTCAGCAAAAATTCTGCTGAGCCTTCATGAAACCAGTCAAATATCTAATTAAGCACAGGCCTGTGCAAATTGACATAATTGATCTTACTCATCAGCATATGGGTGTTATTCCCACATTTAGTCACTAAAAACCTGCAATTACTTCATAGATATTTTTAATTGAGTGGAAAAGAGGCTTAAGGAGCCAGTTCGATATCAGACTTTTGCTAGCATGTTTTCCTTCTTACCTGTCTTTCCTAAAGTGTCTTTAATTTCCACCACTATATGGGCCATCATTTTCTTTGTGTTTCTTTTGGGTTTTAAAAATCATATCTTAATTCTCAAGTGAAGAGACTTTTCATTAAAGAATTAGCAAGACAAATGTTTAAATCAGGAAAATCAGGACTTCTTTTAGTGTTTTCTAGGCAGTGGACATGATTTGTCTGGAAGATACAGACATCTTCAGATTTCTCTGTAAGTGTAATTAGATAGGTGGTAACTTAGGGAGTAATAAGGAGTGACTAGGCTAAATAGAGCTCTGAGCAACCTGGTCTAGGGAAAGGTGTCCCTGCCCATGGCAGGCCCATGGCACAAGATGATCTTTAAGGTCTCTGCCAACCCAAACCATTCTGGGATTCTATGACTAGTAGAGTGACTCTTTACAGAGGTGATCTCCTGTAACATCGCTCCTTGGCTTAGCTAAGGAGCCTTAGCTCCTCAGCTCCTAGGAAGCTACCCAATTTGTAGTACATACACTAACTAGCTCAGAGTTTCTGCTCCAGACTTGTTGAATTTTGCACAGGCTGATATTTGTCAGACAAGGGCTTATGCTTATAGTGCAGATGGATACCAAGTCAAAGATCATCAAGAAAATCAGGCATTTCCTCTTTTTTTGTGCCTTTTTTTTTTTTTAAGACCACAAAACACAAATTGTTCTCAGATGTCTTGTTTGGTGGTCTTCATGAAGACAGTGTGAGGAAATCACAGCTGAACAGCAGCTGGCAATGATGCCACTGCTAGTTTATACAACAAAGTCTAGTGGGTAGCTTTAATGTGAGTGGCTGGTATGATCTGGAGAGGACAGACCACACTGAGTTAATTCTCTCCTGTGACTAGAAACCGCTAGAGCTGTGCAGAGTTTCAGATGAACAGGAAGTGCACAGTTTGAAGTCACAGCAGAAAAAAAAGCTAAAACAGGCAGGACACCTCACGGCTGTAACAGAGCAAATGCATCTGTAAAATAACAGGCACCCACCCTGCTGGTTTTTGGGGATAGGTGGACTAGCAGGGAAATGCGAAGTGCTCGCTGGTTTGCCTTGTGCACAGGGGGCATCTAGGGGTGGGTCTGAAGAATTACTGGCCTCCACGCGTAACTGCAACTCCAGAGAACACCCAGCTTCCTTCACTAATTGCTGCCCTGGCTTCTGCTCCAGGAGACTGGAGGTTGTCTGTGAAGAAGCTGAAGGAAAATTGAATCATTCACATCTCTACCGTGGGCGATACACTTCTGCATTTCCCAACATGCAATTCACCTAAGCAGCCCACTGTAGAGATGAGCATAAACTTGCTTGCTTTGAGCAACTCATATATGCCAACACTCTAAGCACTAGAGGGCCTAAAAGATAGGGCAGACAGGACAAAAGGAGACACTTCATATTGTCCTGTGTGATCTAGGATTGAGCAGCTTATAGCAAAGCCAGAGACTACTTTGAAAAATTTTCTGGGCATTTAGTTCCTTCTCAATCACAGTCCTAAGCATGGAGCTACACTAATCATCACTCTGAATATGTCCAACAGTCAATTTTGTTGCTAGTCAGAAAATTATAAGTTCAGTGCAGTAGTGGGGAAAAGCAAACATTCATGAAGAGAAACTTTTCTCCTCTGATCAGTTTGTTTCAGTCCCTGCTGTACATGGCATTGATTGCTCTGCTGTATTTCATTCCCCAGCTCTTGCTCAGAAAGGGATGACTGGTACAGCTGCATCACCAAACACATCCCAGATGACTGCAAAGCTCACGAGACTTCGACTTTCCACAGTAGCGTGGAGGTAAAAGGAGGTCAAATCTTTCAATGCTTGAAAAGGAAAGGGAGAGAAAGAGAGAGAGAGGAAAGGAGGAGGGTTATACAATATGGAGTTCCTAGTAGCCAGACATTCTATTTTCATTTAAACAAGCATGCCAAGCTTGAACAATGAAACTCATCACAGCTCATGGGCCACCTCTGAAATATCAATCACACTCCATACTCTGTGGCCTTTGCTTAGTTTTTCTGGAGGAAGATTGTTTTGTCCTAAACGGCAAACAAGTACTTATTTTGGATTAATTAAAAATAGCTACAAACTTCATAGATAAAAAAAAAAAAAAGCCCAAGCTACCCATTAATTACACCAATATCATATACACAATAAAGTCCCTATCAGTGCAAACCCCACCAGTGGTATTGAAATTATATGCAATTATGCATATTATTATCTCATTATTTTCAGTTATTCTACTCCCAGTTAAGGAGGCAAAACCTGCATCTGATAAAAAGTAAAAAAGCTATTTTAGATTATGTAGAGCCCCAGTTTTACTAAATAAGAAAGAGTGCTGGTGAGGCCACATCTGGAGTGCTGTGCCCAATGCTGGGCTCCTCAGTATGACACATGGAAACCTTGGGAAGAGTCAACAAAGGGCAGCAAAGCTGATAAGGGACTGGAGCACCTCAGATAGGAGAAAAGGCTGAGAAAGCTGGCACTGTTCAGCCAGAAGAAGAGAAGGCTCAGGGAGCATCTACTGTATGAATACATGGAGGGTACAAAGAAGAAGAAACCAGACTCTTCTCAGTGGTGTCCAGTGACAGGACTAGAGGCAGTGGCCACAAACTGAAACACAGGAAATTTCTTCAAACAGCAGAAAATACTTTTTCACCCTGAGGTCAACTGAGCACTGGCACCCAGGGTCGCCTGAGGAGGTTATGGAGTCTCCATCCTTGGAGATGTTCAGAAGACACCCAGACACAGTTCTTGCCAACTGCCACTACGTGGCTCTGCCTGAACAGAGTGGTTGAACCAGGTGGCCTTCAGAGTTCCTTTCCAAATTCAACCATTCTATAAATTAATTTTTTAAGACCTCAGACAGTAAAAAATGAATTCAAAAACAAATCAGGCTTTTTTCCTGGCCTGTATCTAATCTACTTTTAAATACTTAACAGAAAAAAAAATTGAAATTAGTCAGTTTAGTAATCTAAACCAAATCCTTTTTCAACAAATGAAACAATAATTTTCATATGCAATTATCAGATACTTGTCTGATGTGGAAGAGTGTCAGGGCCTGACCAAAAATAGATTTATGTGGATTTTTACTTTTTGTGACTCTGGCTTTAACAGCAGCATGTACTAATTTTTCAATGCTGAAGCAGCTTCATGTCACTTATATAAGTGCATTAGGAGTGAGAAAATTTGGGGATCTTAGCAGGTGAAGGTACATTGAAATGAGAGAATTGTATGTAATGCAACAGGGCTGACTAAGTGGACTTAGGAAGTGTGGATGCTTCTTCATTTATTCTTTGATTTTAAGCTAAGGGAAAAGTTTGGAATACCCTTGGGTGAGAGGCCTCCTACACTCGTGCCTGTGTCCCATGTCATGATGTGCATGAACTGTGGCTGTGACTTTACCCTCACTTTAAGGCGACATCATTGCCATGCCTGCGGGAAGGTAAGAGCTGTGCAAGCTTCTCGGGGGGGTATTTATTCACACCTCTAGGACACTGACTGCCACTGCTGTAACCTGAAAATTTGTAGCATCATCAAGATCAGAATTCGACTTCTCACAGAACCAGTGAGCGCTTTGCTAAATTAGCTAGTTGGGTTTCTAATGTTACTAAGAAGGAATAACAGTAACCTTGCCTTAAGGTCAAATTACCTCCCAAAGGCTAGTTGTTAAAGGCTGACAGGGCAATTGTTGTTGAGTGCAGCCCTTACGTCTAACACACCGAGACAATGAAGAAATACACTAAAAATACAGGCTCTGTTCTGGACCAGAGCAGTAGCACAACTGCTCCATGTCCTGTCCCTAATAACAGCTGGCAAAATGATCTTCCAAGGAAAGTGAAGAAACTCAGCAACAGAGCATGGTTTGATCAGTGACTAAAGGGAAGGTTTCCTCTGTGCTCCAAAGAGATGTTGCCTTTTGTCCTAAAGCTCAGGGGATCTATAAGCTTTCTTGGTTTTGTCCCTTAACCTCTGACTATAGAGATTTGCCTGTATACATAAACCTGCAGTCCTGTTTTAAACCACAGCTGTCTTTTAACCTGATTTTTAAATTTATTTTAATAAAACTACCAGCAATTTTTGATTGGATAAAAAAGCATTTAACTTAATCTTTTTTCCTAATTCCACTGAGAAAATCAATCTGTACATACACAGGGTTTGGAGGAACACACAAGCTTGTTTAAGAAAATAATGTTACTAACAAACCTACGAAAACAGAAGTCATATTAAAGTGGTCTTTCTGTGATTCAGTGGTAGGGAAGGTGTAAATTCCTGGAGAGAAGGACACAACAATGGTGTTAAACGAAATACAGTGACCAATTCTGCTTGGCTTACAACAGTGTAAAGCTACAGCAATCACATTTCAACCAGCAGGCTTTTCCTGACTGCCACAGATTCAGGAAAGAGTCATGTCTGATCCACTATCCACTTCCTCTCCCAGCCAGCTCAGGGGATTTGTTTTGTATATGCATATCTATAAATTTATATTGTAGTTATGTGTCTCTCCTCTTGCTGAAACAGATTGTATGTCGAAATTGTTCAAGAAACAAGTACCCCATGAAGTACCTCAAAGATCAAGCAGCCAAAGTCTGTGATAGCTGCTATGTGGAACTTAAGAAAAGAGGTAAGATTCCTTCATTCTTGTCAAAACTGATAAATCAATTTCCTGCTTGTATAATGGGGATGACTTAGGATCTGCCTTCTATATTGTATTTTGTTAAATAGTAATCCTCATTTCAAATTTGAGGCATATATATTGAGGCTCTGGGAGAGCCAGCTGTATAGCAGCTAAAACTGTTTAGCGAGCCATAAAATCAAGTTTAGCAAACTTTTTCAGACTGGAACAGGGGAACTTAGGTTAGCTATACAGTAGAAATTCTTTGTTCAGAGGGTGATGAGGCCCTGGCACAGGTTTCCTGGAGAAGCTGCAGCTGCCCTGTCCCTTGGAAGTGTTCCAGGCCAGGTTGGATGGATCTTGGAGGCACCTGGTCTAGTGAAAGGCGTACCTGCCCGTGGCAGGGGATGGAACAAGATGAAGTTTAAGGTCTCTTCCAACTCAAACCATTCTGGGATTCTATGATTATAAGCCAGTTCTTTGAGAACTCCCCTGGCCTTTGGATAAACCAGAATAATGATAAAAAACAATGTCCTCCGAGGAGCAGCTGAGGACTGAGTTTGCCTTCTTTGAAGATAAGGAGTCTGAAAGGTGACCTCATTGCTCTCTGCAGCTTCCTGAGGAGGGGACATGGAAACAGTGGTGCTGATCTCTTCTCCCTCTGATCCAGTGACAAGACACATGAGAAAGGTTCAGCACTTCAGCAGGGAAGGTTCTGACTTGACATGATGAAACCTTTATTTTCCCAGAGGGTGGCCAAACACTGGAACAGGCTTTCTAGAGAGGTGGTCTATACCCCATGCCTCTCAGTATTTAAGAGACATTTAAACAATGCCCTTAATAACATGCTTTGATGTTTGGGCAACCCTTAATTGGTCAACCAATTGGACTAGATTATTGTAGGTTCTTCCTATCTGAACAATTTTATTCTATGATGTAATTATAGGTGATAACTATTCCCTGTCATTTCTAATTAATTATCCATTAAAATAAAACAATGTCTTTGTGGTTCTTCACTGTCCTCATCCATGTTGTAGCTTTCACAAAAAGAAATACTGAGGCTAAGTGCAGAGTCACTAAGAGCTGTTCTGCAGGGTGAGTTTATCTAGTTACAGATGAAAGTGTGAATTCAAAGCAGAAGAGCTACTGCCTATCTAGAATTTTGTATTATTATCCTACTATATAAGGATAGTATATCCTTATATTCTGATTTAAGTATACATCCAAATAAATGACAAAAGAGGGAGAGGGGTTACAAATATATAAACAGAGAGTGAACAGGAATTTATTTTCTTGCACAACTACTCATGTAGACAGTCTCTAAAAGTAAGCTTACTACATTGCCAGAAAAAAAAGTCATGGACAGATGAAGTTTTGTTTTTCCCTCCTGATTAAAGAAATTCACACTAGCCAAGAAAACACATAAACAGATGCTGTCACAAAAGCAAAAAAAAAAAAAATCCCCAAGCCAATGTGTGCCCAGAAACAGTAACTCAGATTTGTACTAAACTAATGCTGTGCTTTACTAAGAGCTTTCAACTTATGTGTTGCCAGAATTGAAATCATGAATATATGAACTCAGACATGTGGGCCTAATGGAAATTTTCAGATACAGAATAACTGTCTCCCATGTACCATTCAATGAATGGTTCATACAGAAAGAATGTTGCATTAGTGAATCTATCCTGGAAAGGTGTTACAGAACATAGAGGAGAAAGATGTCAAAGCCATTTGTTAATGCTCATTTTAAATAAGAAGACAACAAGCTGTGTTTTGTGCTTTGTCAGCTTTCTTGCAGGCCTTTTCAAGAAACTTTAGGTTAGTACCATTAATTGAGGGTGCTATGGAACCCACTCATTAGACTTAAAAAGGTGATTTGAAAGAAAGGCTAAAATAAAAACTGTGTGTAGGGGAGGCATTGCATGTTCCTTAGTTATTTGTATTAGTGTATCATGTGTCTAGCTTAGCCTGATATATACCAACTTATCCATTTGCCCCCTTCCCTTTCTGAATTTTCTTAATCTTGCAGAGCGGCCACTAAGTGTGAGCTTCCCTCCAACTTCATCCAGGTGTTCAAGCAGTGCCTTCTCCTCTGTTTTCCACAATATTCATTATTCATCTTTTAAGAAACAGAAGAAAATCCCTTCGGCTCTCATGGAGGTAGGAACCAAGCTGCCTGAGAAAGGCAAGGAGCTATAGAAAACTGTGTGCTCATATTTCAGCAGCTATGTTTTTAATTTATACTGTGTGCAGTGGGCTCAGCACATGCCTTAGTTTACTTTCATTCATCATACAATTTTTTTTTTTTTTTTGCTTTTCACAGTAGTGTTTAAAATACAAAAATACACTGAACTCTAAAGATACCACAAAAATGTTTTGAGCCCACTGAGAGAGTGAGAGAGTATGGTACTTTAATTTGCTCATCAGCCTATGAAGTCTTGAAAAAATAAAAATCTTATCAAGGTACTAGATAGAATAGGGCAGATCAACAGAGCATGATATACTGTTCATCAGTTACCTTTCTTAACAAGACCCTTACTTCTGAAATCTTACTTTGATTTCAAGAGAAATAAAATAACGCTTTCTTAGGAAATAGACTTACTTAGTGGGTACCCCTTGGCAGTCAATTCAAGAACATACATGTTTCACCAGGCACTTTCCCTCCAGCTCAAATGAAACTATTTCAAATCAAATGGGTAAAATTTTGACTTCACCAATGTAAACAAAATTCCCACAGATTTCAGTGGGGCCATGATTTCTCCAATTGTGTTAGTTTTCTTTCCAGGAACAAGGTGCCGGTCATGTTGATGATTGATTCTAGATAGCTCAACTGCCCACTGAACTTGAGTACAGTAAGGTACTCCCATTTCCTGCAGGCATTTCTCATTGTATTAAAGAGAGTAGGGTGCAAACATCTTGCTGAACTCATTGTGCAGTTGAGACACTGGAATTTCTTGAGCTTTGTTCATGAAACTCTGCCAAAGATACAAGCATGTAATACAAACACACAAATTTAGTACTAAAAGAACTAGCAAGCAGACTTTCAACCCCATGAGGAAAAAAGCATCACCTTTCTATCCACAGGGAAGCAGCACATCTTTATTAACATGAACTATCTCACAATAGCATTACTCCAAGTCCTGAAACATTTCTGTTCTGCTGCAAAACACTGCTATATTAATTCTCAGTCATCTCTTGTATCAGTGTTACAAAAGCTGGTTTTGAATCTCTGCCCTTTGTTTCCAAGTCAAATACTACTATAGTTTACTGCTGAAACTAATGTTGTACACTGCATTCTATGGGTGCATCTACTCAAAACCTGGATTTTTAAGAACATTAAGCCCTTAGACCTCAAAATATTTCTATGAGAGGAGCAAGTCTTCTCAAAAATATTATTTCAAAAATAAAACCAAGTCATTACCAAAGTGATTAACATAAATTAATATAAAAACACAGCAAGGCCTTATATATACCAACATCTCAAAAGTGTTCAGCCACAAGACTGCAATTCACTTCTGGAAGCATATACCTTTAAAATACAAAAAGCACCCAAAAACCACCAGATGTGGGAAAAGGGACAAGTTTGGCTTTTCAGAACACAACTATAAACTTACTGACCTCAATAATAACTCAACTGTATATTTTCCATTAGAGTTACTGAGAATTAAATTTAAATATTCAAACAGTTAAAAAGAACCGTAATACCATGCTTATATTTTTTCTTAGAGGTATCAATACCTCTAAGGTTTCACTTAGTGGCTGGTGTGATGCAAACATGCATAATCAGGAGGGGAAAAGACTTTACTGTTACAAATCCTGATTTCTCCTCCCATGCTCCAGGTGGCAGCCTCAGAAGAGGGAGCTACCATCAGTGGTTACCTCAGCAGATGTAAGGGAGGCAAAAGACACTGGAAGAAACGCTGGTTTGTTATCAAAGGCAAAGTCCTCTACACCTACATAGCAAACGAGGTACTGTGCAATCTGTCTTGAAATAGTTTTCTATCTGAGACTCCTTTTTTACTCCCTACGGGCAGGAGACCAGTAAATGGGAAAGGTATAAACTGTAGTTCTTCCAGCTACCTGCTTCTGAGACCTGGTCCTAATAGACTGACTCAGCCACAGTCCTAGCTGGACCTGTCACACACTGCCCTTCATTATTTGATTTCTTATTATTCATACTATTATAAATTGTCACTGGGAACCTTAACATACATATTTACACCTAATAACTTCAAGATCCTTAGGTGTTCTCTGGTGTACTTAGTAACTGTCACATATTTTTGTAGATAGAGGGTACTATGATCCATTTCTGGTGGGGAGGAGAATCTTGTAGTTTAGCAAATATAAATAAGACATGCTTGTCCAACTAGCACCGACAGGGAAAGACAGGAGGCAGACTGCAGAAGTGAGAACAATGCCTTCTGTGTTGGACTGCAAGCTCTTCCTCACAGTCAAGGAGGCTGGGTATCAGCTAGATCATTTTAATGTATTTTATCCCTTTTCTTATTTTATAATAGCTGTAATACAGATAAACTTGAAGTGTGATATAAAGTTTGGTTATAATGGATAGATTTCATACACAAAATCATAAAAATTCATTTTGCTCAAAGAAAGGATATAGAATGCAAAAACCTGTCAAAGCAATGCTTGGTACTTTAAGCCTTTAGAATACTTTGCAAACATCAGATATTTAAACTTGCATTACCATCACCCCTGTGATGGTTACATGAAGCAATGTTATCCCCTTTAAACAGATGAGGAGATTGAGTCACAAAAGGATTCATGGTTTGCCCAGCAGTTCAGACCATTAGCATCAAATTCTGTATCCAACACAATTACCTTATCTCTTTTAACCTTAAAAGTGATTATTTCTAGTTCAGCAATAGGAAAACAGCAAGAATGGGTTACTTTACATTCCTGGTCTGCAATTTACCTTCTAAAAGCAGAGGCAAAGGCAATACACACATATAATCTACCTAAATACAGTAACCAAAACTGCAGCTATCAGTAACAGCTGAACTGCAATTTCGTTAAGGCTTATGGTTTTCTTTAACTTGTACAAAGCTGTGTCTGCCAAGCAAAACTCATGGAAGTTTCTTGGGAGTAAATTAATGATTAATTGCATTACGAAGTAGGAAATTTCCAAGCAGCCTTTTGGAAAGCATGTGTGCCGCTTGAAAAAGAGCAGATTTCTAAAAAAGTCACTAGTGTTGTGAAAATAAATGACAAGGTACCAAAAGGACCACTACTTGCAGCCAGCAAATAAAAATGATTAAAAGAAACATAACTGGAAGTGAGTCTCGGGCTTTCAGAACTGCTGCTGTACTCTTAGTAATCTCAAGTTTGCCTCCAGGACCATAATGTCAAAGGCAGCCATCAAAGTAATGGCTAATTTGACCTTCATGGCCGTGTGGATGATCATAAAGAACTGGACTTTGAGAGCTGGTGTTCAAGTCTCAGACTAGATAAAACATGTGCAGTACTCAGCCACTGCTGTTTGGGTTAAAAGCCATGAGTCCAGCAGAACATCCACGCTACTGCTTTTGCAGAACTGTCACAGAGGGGTTGTATCATTTGCTTTTCAGAAAGAGCCCTCAAACTGTTACAGGCCTTCTCTTTACATTTTGGTTCACTTCTTCTTTGCTTTCAGGACAAAGTTGCTACAGAAAGTTTGCCTTTGTTGGGTTTCACCATTGCTCCAGAAAAGGAGGAAGGAAGCATGGATACAGTTTTTCATCTCTACCACAAGCAGACGCTCTTTTATAGCTTCCGAGCAGAGGATAACAATTCAGCACACAGGTATGGGGATAGATTTCCACATTAGCTAGTGAGCTTATGTCGGGATGTTTCCCTCCTTCAATTCAGAACACCTTTATAACAGATAAAACAAACACCTTTCAGAATTTTGATTAAGCCAGATTGCATGTGACTGGCCTGACTGACATTAAAAATCTACCTGGTGCTTTTCAGTTCCTTCAGGAAGGAGAATTTGCTCCCTTCTGTAGGTAAAGAAAAGACTGAGCCTCAAGAGTCATAGCTAGAAGTCTGTCAAAGGTGATTACTGTAGAAAAACTTCTAGTTTGCATGTTAAATTTACCCATTTCTTAGTTTTCTCATCAACAAATGATTGTTTGGATTTCCCATTCTAATGTTACTGCTTTCACATAATAAGATAGTCACAAAATTTGTAATAAAAAGCTAGCACCGCAAGACACACAGAAAAATAAATGAGTATTTATAGGAGGTTTTGTTGCTTTAAATCATACTTCACCAGATTCATCTTTCCTATTCTAAGAAAGCACTATCTTTGAGATTTTGCAATAAATTACTGGTCAAGATTGTACTAAAAAGCAAGAGTCTCAGTACTCAGCTCCCTGCTTTAATCACAGAACTATTGTTCCTCATTAGAGCTGGGATGGAAAATACAGTCTTCTTCATGCTTTATGTTTTTAAAGTACTTATTTTTCTTAAAATAAAAAAAATTTATATGTACCATTTTTCTTTCCTCTACTTTTTAGGTGGATTGAAGCCATGGAAGAAGCATCCATATTATAGCAGCTTTCACTCAATGAACTTGGAATAAATTCTCAGATTTCTATACATTTCCAGCAACCCTCTTCTCACTTACAAAACTGAACAGTGTATTTCAGGCCCACTGGCCACACACACTGGATATGAACTGTTTCCAGCTTGCTCTTTTTCTTCCTTCTTCTTACATACACATTGTTGCAAATGAAAATTTCAAGATAAGAGATTATTTATGGTGATCTTTATGTCTGTGCAAGTTCAGCCTGTACTATAAGCTTCTCTTCTGATCCCACAGTAAACTAAGTCTAACATCAAGACCACAAAATACATGGAAATATTGACTATAGTAAGTTAACAGACTCAGTTTTACTTATTCCAGACCACTATCGTATTTCATTGGGTTGGTTTTGATGTCTACCGTGACATAAGAAACAATGCAGTAAACAACAAATGATCATTTAAAGCACTTTATAATTTTTTATTGAACTACAGCTTAATTTTCTTCATGTTCCTAAGGAGTTCTGTGGCCTGATTTATTACTCGTCCATTAACAGGCGCCAGCATGAAATTATGCCCCGCGTATGCTAAATTGCTTCCACAGAAAATGAAGGAAAAGCACCTTCAATTTACCTGGTCTACCAACACTTCACTGACTATGATCCAACATAGTTACTTACTATCAATTTATAATTTTACACAAATCACCGTATAATTTATGTTAAAGGTTTAGTTTTGTATCACTGCAGTACTTTGAAATGCACTCGAGTAGCTCTACAGATCCAGATGCTGAATTTTATCTCTCTAAATACTTCAGACTCAAACCCAAAGGTTATTTTTAATTTATTATAAAACTACAGACAGTTTTTATTTAACACATCTACCTAGTAGTGTTAAGATTTTTATCATCTATTTAAATACTGTATCTTTATTTTCAAAATTCCTGTTGTTTCTGCTGTTGTTATTATGAAAAATGTCATCAAAAGTTTAATCCACATAATCAGCACAGCATTTGAATTATGGTGGGTGGACTGAAATGCACTTGTCTGAACCTGCTCTGCTGGAGTCATTTGGAACTCCTGTGGCCACACCTGTCCTATGTCAGACTGCTGAGGTGCTTTACACCAGCTGAGGATATAGATCTCTGGAGTTTGGGGGGTGGGGTTTTTTGTTTGGTTTGGATTTGTTGGGGTTTTTTTGGTTGTTGTTGTTGTGTGGGTTGGTTTTTTTTGTTTTTTGGGTTTGTTTTTTTTGGTTTTTTTTTTTTTTTTTTGCTTTTGTTTGTTTGTTTTTGTGGGGTTTGTTTTGGTTTTTCTTGTTTGTTTGTTTGGTTTTGTTTTCTTGTTTTGGTTATTGTTGTTGCGGTGGGGTTTTTTAGTGTTTCGGTGGGAGTTTTTGTAAAGAAGATTGAGAAGTGATGTTCTAATCGTTGCAATACAGTGGTTTTGTCCTCAGTCATAATATTTAACTGAGGAACAGAATGACATCTATGATTAAAATATATCTTTGTATAAAAATAACATGCTCAAGAATTTACTTACATTAAATTATATTGATGGGAATTTTTATTACTTTTATTTTTCACTTTCTTCAAGGAACTTAATGGAGATCTGAATTTTTGACCCTAACAAATTTTTTAGAATTGTCCATATTTTTAAAGGTCTATAATATATATCCAAATGGTAAGGTAGATCAGTTTATCACCTGGATAAACAAACTTAAAGAAACAAATACACATCTACACTAAATAAAAAAATCATTTTTGGGGTTTTTTTTGATACATCTGAGTCTGACCATTTTTTTGACCATCTGAGTCTAAGCATATATTATCACATGCAAACAGAAACCAAGAATGAGAAAAATAAAACTTTTGTATTCTTTAGTTAATGGATGAACAGCAAACTTAACTTTCATGTAAGAGCCATGGCCTTGCTACCAATACACTGTAAATGTTTATCCCCCCTTGAAAACATTTTGCACTGACAAGAAAAATAAGACAACATTGAATACAGAGCAAGATCTCTAACCGTGGTCTGAAACAAAACAAAACTGCACTACAGGATGACAATATTATGAAGACTTAGGTGCTGACATGTAGTGACTGTTGTATGAAGCTTTCAGTTAGAAGCAGGAAATGCACATGAAAAGATTTTGTTGTAAAAAATAAGATACAGTGCTATTAAACATTGGTTTAAGTAATGTAGAGAAATAAAAGAGCAAAATATAACTGCAGTTCTACAGGCTTTTCCTTTACACCATTACTACCTTTGAGTCCAGCTTTGCAGTTCCAGTTACTGTTAATGGACACTTGCCTATTAAACAGTTTTCTGACAAATAAGGAAAAGCATCAAATCAGAAGATGGTACTGGAGGCCTTCTGGTAGAAACAGGATTTAGACCTAATTGGTTTGATGATGTCTTTCAATCACACTGATTTATCTTCTATAAAGCCCATCTGCTTTATTTCATCTTGACTTCAGTTACAGATACAAATGGTCTCAATGCAGCATAAAGACAAAAAAAAAAAAAAAAAAAAAAAAAAAAAATGTCCTCACAATCTCACAATTTCAGTCCTACTGTTAACTGAATTTGAGCAAAGCTAAGCACCAGAGATAGAAATTTTAATTTCAGATTTAACCCAGTAATCACCTTTTAGAAAATGCTAATATATTAAAATAGAGGTATATATTCAGTTTACTACCTGACATTTAATTACACAGCTTTTTCTTACTAATTTATAGCTAGTATTACTCCTTCAAAACAAAAATTTTGTTCCATGTCTTCACAAATATAGTAAGTCACAATGTTCGAGCTGATCAGCCAACACCTGTGATCAAGCTTCTCCCATTTGTTGTTTCAGAGTTTTTGTTTATTAATTGATTCATTAAAAAGCATTAAGGTTACTAGTTATTATCTGCAAATAATATTTAGACGTATTTTATGGTATATGCCTAGTTAAAATCTGGTTTTTAAACAGTTATTAATTTTTTCTTCCAAATCAAAGTACAAGTATTTGGAGATGGAGAATACCAACATGACAAGATCAATCCTATACCACTTACACAAGTACTGCTGGTCAAGACCTTGGGCTGCTACCCTTCCTGAGCTAGTTCTCTGCTTTTACCACACAGCTATGAATACCAACCAGGCTTTCCTATTTGCATGCTGCTTTGATACAAAAGCAGTAAAAACTATGTTGGCTGTTACAACATTAAGTGAATATCACTGCTTGTGAAGGTGAAAGAAAGAGACAATATTCAGTGAGGGGAAAAGGTATTCCTTTAAATACTAAGGGAAAAAACACTAGTCTAACTCCATAAGTAACTGAGGAACATAACATACAAACTTCTGTGTATTAAAAGCAATGTGATTCTTCAGCCTGGGTAACACTGTGACACCACTTTTCATCAAATTTTTACAAGAAAGTTTCTAGACTCCAGGGCATTGTGGTATGAGGTCAAAGGTAGACCTTGATGATCATAGAGGTCTTCCCCAACCTTAATAATTTTATGTAGTGATATTTTTCTGCAGTCAACAAAGCCTACAGCAGACAGCAAACTCACTTTTACTAAGAGACAAACAAGGAGAAATGAGGGCAAACCTCCCACTTGATGGAGGGCACCAGCTTCCCTCTGCACTGCCCAGCCATGTCCAAACCCAAATGAAAGGCATGAGGACTCATACTTTAAAAATCATCTGCTAACATGTAAAAGAGACATTTAAATTGAATGTGGCATTAACAAGACCAAACAGTTCTGTTAAATCCTTGTCAGTCACTTGTAATTGTTGATTTCTTCCATACTAAGTATTGACTCATCTCTGACAATTTACCTTGAAAGTTCCAGAAAATTTTAAGCAACTGAAATGAAAACTTAAAAAAAAAAACAACCAAACAACTGAGCTCTACAGTACTATCTATCCCAAATATTCAAAACACATGAATAACCTCAAACCCTATTTGTATTTTATGCTACTTGGCATGCCCCAAGTTTTGATCCCTCTTAGTCAATTATGTACTTTTACTGCCACCACCATGGCCAGAGAGAGAGCCTTGGCCTCTTGCAGCCCACACGTTCAGCAGGTGCGTTTGAAATTGACCACCACTTAAATCCTTTCTCAGCTAAGGCTGGGAGCAGTTCGCTCTTTCCGGGCAGGAACTGCGGCCCGAGGAGAGGCCCCCTCGGGCCAGCCCGTGCTCCCTGAGGAGAGCAGCCCGTTGTCCCGTGAGGAGAGCAGCCCGTGCTCCATCAGGAGAGCAGCCCGTTGTCCCGTGAGGGGAGCAGCCCTGAGGAGAGCAGCCCGTTGTCCCGTGAGGGGAGCAGCCCTGAGGAGGGCAGCCCGTTGTCCCGCGAGGGGAGCAGCCCTGTGGAGGGCAGCCCGTTGTCCCGTGAGGAGGGCAGCCCGTTGTCCCGCGAGGGGAGCAGCCCTGTGGAGGGCAGCCCGTTGTCCCACGAGGGGAGCAGCCCTGTGGAGGGCAGCCCGTTGTCCCGCGAGGGGAGCAGCCCTGAGGAGGGCAGTCCGTTGTCCCGCGAGGTGAGCAGCCCTGAGGAGGGCAGTCCGTTGTCCCACGAGGGGAGCAGCCCTGTGGAGGGCAGCCCGTTGTCCCACGAGGGGAGCAGCCCTGTGGAGGGCAGCCCGTTGTCCCGTGAGGAGGGCAGCCCGTTGTCCCGTGAGGAGAGCAGCCCTGAGGAGGGCAGCCCGTTGTCCCGTGAGGGGAGCAGCCCTGAGGAGGGCAGCCCGTTGTCCCGTGAGGAGAGCAGCCCGTTGTCCCGTGAGGGGAGCAGCCCTGAGGAGGGCAGCCCGTTGTCCCGCGAGGGGAGCAGCCCTGAGGAGGGCAGCCCGTTGTCCCGTGAGGGGAGCAGCCCTGAGGAGGGCAGCCCGTTGTCCCGCGAGGGGAGCAGCCCTGAGGAGGGCAGCCCGTTGTCCCGTGAGGGGAGCAGCCCGTGCTCCATCAGGAGAGCAGCCCGTTGTCCCGCGAGGGGAGCAGCCCTGTGGAGGGCAGCCCGTTGTCCCGCGAGGGGAGCAGCCCTGAGGAGGGCAGCCCGTTGTCCCGCGAGGGGAGCAGCCCTGAGGAGGGCAGCCCGTTGTCCCGCGAGGGGAGCAGCCCTGAGGAGGGCAGCCCGTTGTCCCGCGAGGGGAGCAGCCCTGAGGAGGGCAGCCCGTTGTCCCGCGAGGGGAGCAGCCCTGAGGAGGGCAGCCCGTTGTCCCGTGAGGGGAGCAGCCCTGAGGAGGGCAGCCCGTTGTCCCGTGAGGAGAGCAGCCCGTTGTCCCGTGAGGGGAGCAGCCCGGTGTCCCGCGAGGAGGGCAGCTCTCGGTGCAGCTCGCCCTCCCGGCAGGACCTGCGGGATGAGGACAGGAGCCCTCCGTGAGGAGCAGAAGGGCAAGCAGGAGCTGATGTGTGCCGGCTGGAATCCCCAATCCCCTGAGGGTCGGATGGGAGAGGGGGTGAAACACTTGGCAGAAAGCCGTGGCTAGAGAAGGTGGTATTTTAATTTTTGGCTTTCTCATCATCCATATCCATTTTAATTGGCAGTTAGATACATTTCCCCCAAGTCTGCTTTGCCCACGACTGTAATTGTTAAGTGATTGCTCTGTCTTTATCTTGACCTATGAGCTTTTTCATGTCATTTTCTCCCTGTCCTTCTATAGAAGAGGAGGGGAAAATGAGTGACTGGGTTATCATGTGGCTGCAATCCACAGTCATCTCACCACAGTGTGGTGGATAAATATAACTATTTTCTTTGCTGCCAGTCTTGTTATTAACCTTGACTTGTAATCTCACTTCTCTTTGATGTTTTTCACCTCTGGCATCTTCTATTAATTTATCTCCAGTCATAGCTAAGGCCAAAAAGCACTTTTTACTAACACTCCTTTATATATCTGTGTATATAAATTTAGCAATTTTCATCATTATCTAATACAATCTTGCTTATTAAATAAGTTAAGGGTATACACTGTAGTTCTACACTTCATTGAAATTGTTGCAAAAACCACAGTGAATTTTGTCACAATGTTAATGCAGCTTTCCTCAACCTTAGCGTGCGTGGTGGAGCTGTACAGCAAGTATGATTGCTCTCCACCAGAGCTCAGAGTAAAACTGCTGCAAAACTTTCTCCTGGTGGCAGAAACAAGGAAGATGGAGGAGACAAAGCCTCCTGCCTTCTAAACCTTTCCTCAACTTGCCCATCAGGAAACACTGTGGGGGGGAGCCAGCCATTCATATTTAGCTTTAGCATTTTCCATTTTTCCTTTCATTCAGTCACACTTTTATAGTATATTTTATGAAGTTAAAAGAAAAATCTGCTTCTAAAGGTATGCACATGTCCATATTTTGAGAATTTGAAAATTCTTCATGTATTTAACATTACAGTAATGAACACCCACAATGAAGACATCTTTGAAGCATTTTCCTTTATTTGTGTATTGCAAAAACATCTGCACATCACATGGTTTAATAATTCCTGTTCTCTGAAAGTAACACTGTAATTCGTAGGTCTAGCACATTAATCATACCCTTACCTCAAGAAGCCAGTTCTTAGAAAAAACTACAACCTTCCAAAAAAAAAAAACCAACAAAAAAATCAGCATACTGACTGTGTAACTATTCAGTCAACAGCACCTCTTGTTTCTGTGATTCTTGCATTCAACTGCTAGCTCTTCCATACGTTTTCTTTCAGGCGTTACCTTATTCATCTAACTGCTCCTTAAATTACTTCTGTAAAAATTATTAGACTCAAGGGAAACCTACTAGAAGCATTAAGATAAGAGTAGGTTAAGAAATAGCTAGTTACGACGGGGTGAACATCTGATAGCCTGTGAGAAGACAAGCACTGAAAGGTGGTAAACTCCTAAACCACCTCAGCTACACCCAAACCTGTTTCGTGCCTATCATTGTGTGTTTGAAGGCACAACATACCTCACAGCCAGCTTTGCCTTAAGAGCCCTAATCAATGACATTGACTTTACAAAATTAAATAAAAACTCGACAGTCTGGCGGCGGCGTTTGTGAGCGCTTGCTCAACTGTGAGCACACCTTTGATTGCATCGTCAGCGAGAATCATACCATACTTCTTCAGCAAGGTACACCTGGAACATCAATACCATCAGCGCAGTGGACAGTCACCGCCAACCCACTACCTCGGGCTTCCAGCTCCTGAGGAGCCTCCCGAGCGAGATGGACAAAGGCGGTGAACGTACCTTCCCCTCGCTGCCCCGGAGGCCAGGTTCCTCCCGGCACTTCCCCGGCCCGGCCGGAGCGGTGCAGGGCTCGGAAGGCCCAGGTAGCCCGGTAGCCCCTCCCCGCCGCCGGCCCCGCCCCGCGGGGGATGGAGGGGCCGCGGCCGGGCTGCCGCTGGAAGAGGAAGCGGGGACGCGCTACCGGGCGGCGGCGGTAGGGTCACGAACTCTGACCTGTCACAGGGCACGGCACACGTAACAAAACACCCCCGACCCCAACACAGCCCCGGCCCCCTCCCCTCCGCGGGCCCCACAGCCCCTTGCAGCCCCCGCGGGGGGAGGGAGGGCCGCTGCTGGGCACCGGCCTGCCCGGGCCCGGTCGGGTCACCGCCACTGCACCTTTGGCGCCCATTCCTGAGGTAAAAAACATTTTTTAAAATTGAAGCGGCCTGGTGGGTTTGTCTCGTGGGGGCCAGGATGAGGGAGGGGGCGCGGGGAGGCGGCAGCGGGCCCTACTCTGGACACCCCCGCGAGGGGAGGGGTGGGGTGACGGTGGGTTTAGGGGAGGGGGATTGCACGGCTCCGGTATTTGTCTGGTAAGCGAGCACCAGCCGTGGTCTGGCCTGGTCTACAGCTCCTGGAGAGAGAGGAAACGACCATTGTGGCGTGCTGGGTCGATCGGCGGGGCAGTCCGGTGCCGGAGCCGCTGGTTGCAGCGTGGGCCGGCTGAGGTCGGGGCTGGTCCGGTCGCGGTGAGCAAAGTCTGCTGTCCAGGGGGTGTAGGGCGATGGTCGCGGCGATAACGAGCGCGGGACGCACAGACACAGAAGATGGAGTCTGAGCGGGCGGAGGCGGCGGCTTGAACCCGACCCTTTTACCTTTGCCACCGGGAGGGCGGAGGGGAGGGGGCGGCGGGTACTTTGCATACGGGGCTGAAACCGCCGCCATCTTACCGGCTGCTTCCTCACTGCCATGCCTAGGCCTCCTCTAGGCGGACACAAGGCTGTACCGGAGGGGAGGGGAAGGGGCCTAATGGCGGCGGCAGCAGCCCCGCCTGGGCTCTGGCGGGCGGCCAGCGCCGCCATCTTGTGCTCAGTGAATCCCCGGGGGGCTCTCCCTCTGTTCGAGGGGCGGTACCGCCGCCATTACAAGCGGGCGGCTAGGCCAATGGGCGATCTGCGGGGGAGCGCTGCGCCTGTCGTGAGGTCATTGGTCGGGCCGGGGGCGTGGTTTGGCGGCGCGCGGCGGGGAGCTGCCGAAGGCTCTTGAGCAGCGGACGGGGCGTGGCACAGCCAATGAGGGCGGGCGGCGCGCGCGGTCAGCCAATGGGGGCGCGGCAGGCCCGGCGCGGCCCGGCCGGGGTGGGAGCGCGGCCGGCGCCGCTCGCGGGGCTCCTGCTCGCTCGGCGGTGTCCGCGTGTGGGCGGGCCTCGTGCCGCCGGGACCATGCACCGGAGACTGCCGGCAGGGCGGTACCTGCTTCTCGCTCGTCCCGCCGATGGCGGCCTGCTGGAGGCCGCTCGGTGTAGCCGAGTCGAGCTCACAGCGTAAAGAACCTCGTTTCATTAAGACAAAGGAACAAATTTCAAGAAGTTTGAATGTGGCCTTTTGCCGTGTCTTGTCAGTAGGGGCATACCCTTGGAACCTCTCAAGTAGAATTTATGACTTGCTTCTGAGGTTGCGCTGCAGCTTAGGGAAAGATTAGTGATTCTACCCAGTGTTTTGGACAGCGTATACTGAGCTGGCTGCCACCCTATTATGCTGAAAATAATTTCCTGGTGCTCAAGGTGCCTCTTACTAGTTTTTTGTTTTTTTTTTAATTTCACCTCTTGTGTTGGTTTGGGGGGGTTTGTTGTGGTTGCCTTACAAACTATTGCTCGGGGCTTTTGCTAGGGAGCTGATTTTGCCTTCTGGGAGTTGACACCATTGAGAAACTTGGCATGGCTGTGTATGGTCTCTGTGCTCAAAGCTGGATTTGATCCGATAGCCTCATCTTGAGGTTCTTTTATGAAAGTCGAAAGTACAAAAAGCCTTGGTGATAACACCAACAACAGAACATATGTCAGACTCATTCTACAGCAAACACTTGCGTTCTGTGTCTTGGAAAAGTACTGTTATGAACAAAGTATCTCATCTGAAGGGCTTCTGTCATCATAAAGTGCTAAGAAAACAGCATATTATGAGCATATGATTATGCTTCTTGTGCTTCTTGCTGAATATTAAAAAAAATAAGAGGAAACACTGAAAAGGAACCATTGAACAACTGAGAAACCATCCATAAGCTGAGTTTGGTGGAAATGGTTCATAGTCTTGATCAAGTGCAATACTTCAATAAAGTAATGACAAGCTGTAAGAGAACCTAGCATAAATACAAATTCCACGGGGATGTCTCAAGTTTGATTATGCATTGTTACAAATAATCTTTACTTGACAGATACAAAATTACTTTCATATTTGTCGCAATATAAGTGAATCCATTTAACGTAATGAATTTTGAATATTTAAGAATGTTAGCTTTGTAGAAGTTACATTTAAATGGGTGCTACAGACATGCATACATTTTTCTGTTACCTGTGTTGCTATTGTTTCCTTTATTTTTAAATTTTATATTAAATGACTGCTTTGCAATTTTAAGGAGGTTTCCAGTGAAACATCAAACGAGCCAGCATTCAGGAATGCCTTTTTACTACCTACACCTGGATCAGAATCTGAAGTCTAGCTCTGTAATTAGCAAGTCACAATTAAAAACTGAATGCATTAATTGAAAATCTTAATTAAATTTACCTTTGAAGAAATACACCCGTAATAACGATAATTAAAAATACATTGGAAATGGTTTTTAATTGTTTGTCTTTGATTTCTTTGTATTTTTTTAACCCCTACAGTTCAAGGTGGAGTTACTTGGAATAGGATAAAATGATTCTGCAGTATTTTCTTCTCATTGTGATAATAGTATCACATTATAATAAAGAAATAGTTTAAAGAATGGAAGATACATTTTTAGATGTAATTGTTCATTTCCCTTATTGTATAAGATTACTCTTATACAATACAAGAATATGGATGAACTTGGTGGTTTGACAGAACGACTCAGTGAAATTTTATGCCAAACAGCATTCTTAGCTTGCTGTTCAGCATGTGGCAAGGTTTCTCTGGCCTGAGCTGAGGAAAGTGTCTTTGAGGTCTATGAGTTGCACAAACTGCATTAGTACTTGACTTTGAAATTAGTCCTTTCTCATTTATGAAATTAACATCTCTTCTTTACAGCTTAAATAAAGGAGTGGAAAAAGTATATTAGAGGCTTAGTAAAGTTAAAAAACAACTGTACCTCAGCAGTTTGAACAGCATGGTTCCAGTATGCATGTCCCATATGTGTATATATGTGTGTATGTATATGTGCACACACACACATCAATGGCATCTTCTTTTATTTGCCAGATATTTCAGAATGGTGAATTTTCAAAAAGTCATAGCAGAGCTTTCTTTAATACTAAGAAAGAACCCAAACTTTTGTGCCTGATAGAAGTTGCTGGCATCTTTCCAAACAGGTTCTCTAATGGTCTTGTTTCACCATGGCAAGCAATATGGAGGTGCTGGCTCAGCAGGTAGTGGAGACTCAGCAGGTGGCTGAGGTGAGTGACAGATGATATCACAAGAGTTGGTATATGAGATTTTGAAATTAAAAACTTATTAGGGAGTCCCTACTGTTTACAATTAAGCATAAATGGAACAGAAGATCTTTAAAGAAAAGTGCTGCTTTACACTTGGGGACAAGTATGAAACCAGTGCATCTGGGACACATTTTGTTCACCCTACTTTGTTCTTGTGGCCCCCATATGAAGAATGCAAGTAGAAAGTTCAACATGAGCTATAGAGAAACTTGGCTGTATTATGAATTGTTTAAAAAATTAATACAGCAAAATTTCTTGTCATTTGATCATTAGATTGACAATTTGGGACATGGAATGCTTCTGCACCTAATTGGAATTGTAATCTAGCTCCACCACAGTATTTGAAGTTACCTGTTTTACTTATGTGCTATGGTGAATTTACAGCAAGGTGGTTAACTTAAATCAGTTTTTATATTTTGTGCCTACACTTAAAAGAAAAAAAGTGCAAAACCTACTTAAAGTGATATTAAGTGATGTCTTGATGCATATTCATTGAAGCTTGTATGCTCAACAGCTAAAAAGTTTAAATCAACTCATAAACACAAACTGCAAGTGTTCATGGCCATAGAAAATAATTTATCTCCCTCACTATGCAAACTTCAGTCAAAAAATAAACTAGATCTTTTGTCCGATTAAAATTATTTGGTTTAGTATCCTTGAAGTTTACTGTGATTTTTCGTATGGTTATGTAATTAAGGGATTTAATAAATAATAAAGGGCAAATGGGCTGAGAGACCTCTGTAGATAAGGCCACTTTTCAGACATTAGTTTGGAGTTTTCTTTCACCTATTGAGCCAAGATTACGCCTGTATATTAAAAATATTTTTAGTTCAATAATAAGTCCTATATAAGAAGAAAATATAAGTTTAATTCTGTTTTTAGAAGTGGATTTGAGATTCCCTACTTAGAAGTACATTTTTAAAAAAGAAATTTCATTCTTTTTAGCATGGAAAATGGCCTGGTGCGTGTCCTGGAATTAACATCTATGGAATAGTTTCAAAAAACTTCCTAAGTTTCACAGTGAAAACCAACAGAGATTTTTCACTCTAGTTTTCTGTACCAGGTATAAATTTGGCAAGCTGCATTTTTTAAAAACACTTCCAAATATACTTGGAAAGAGAAACCTGTAATGGAAATACTGACAAACTTTATACTATTTTGGTATAGGTTGGGTGCTGTAATAACATCTAAAGCACATAAAATATGTGACATTTGTAATTCCTCGTGCAGGAAATGCACCGTGGTAACATAGTGTGATGGTTGTATCATGCCACTGGAGAGATCGCTCCATCTCAAGAGTGTATGAAGCTCTGTGATTTCTTCCTGGCCGGTGGGTAAATAGAGGGCTTCATCTCTTTATAGCATTCAGCTGCTGCTTCAATGACATGCCTGTCCACTGCGTAACACCATGGAAACTTTGTTCATGGAAAACCAGTTGTAAGCAGCATTATCTCGTTAGGAATTCATTAATACTATGACCATGTTAATATTGAATCATTTCTGTATGAATGGCTGGCTGCCTGCTATTTTTGTTTTCTGTCAGATAGTTTTTAATACAGGTAAATACATCACACCGCAACAATACATAACTAGTTTTCTTTAAATATGCTAAAATTCTATATTTGTACTCACCATATCTTAGAGAAAATGTAGAATCAAACTTGGCACTGGCTTCAGAAAATGAGAGACTTTCGGAATATCAATTTTTTGGATGAAAATTAAATGGAAGAAGGGGGTCATTGATGATGCATTGAATTTCAGGTTATGAACTGTAAGAAGTTGCAACTGGATAATCTAATGCGTATATTAGCAGCTTTACCTATATTGGCATCACCTTTTCAACATAACTGCCATGTATGTAGTGCGTGAGTTTATTGAGAGCTGCTATGCCAAGCGCCAAATGGGACTGTCATGCAAGTAGGCTGCATTGTTTCACTTTCTTGAGCAAGAGTTCATCAACGGAATGTTTCACAGAAGTTGCTGAGTGCGCTCCAGTGTTGCATGTATTTTTGTACTTCTTCTATTTTTAGGACTTTTAAAAATTGTTCTTGTAATGGTTTCAAATGGTTTCACTGCTTTTGCTTGCTTCTGCTTTATATAGTGTTGCTTGTTTAAATTTTTTTCCAATTGTGCATTTCTGAACAGATTGGATGAGAGTTCCATTTTTAGTGTTTGAAGTTGCCATTACTTACAGTTCATGAAACTGAAGAACAGAGAGCAGCTAGGGGATTCAGAGGGGATTTCAGCAGTTCCTCCTCATCCTGAGCAGCTTTTGAAAGCAGGAAAAATACTTATGCCTTAATGCAAAAATAAGTAATGCTGTTTTTCTCAAGTATTTATTTAGTACTGTCACTGTGCAATATGCAAGTGGCCTAGGTGCAGTCCCAGCACCAGCTTAGATCTGACTTAAATACTGTTTAAGAAAAATGTTTGTTTTTAAAGTGGAGGTGCATTCCCTGTGTAGTACCTGTGATTTTAGTGCAAAATGTAAAAAAAAATTTAAACAGAGCTGTCATGGGCAGGGTGGGGGAGAGGAAGGGGAGGGAATGGGTGGTGGTGGTGGAAATAAGGTCTATTTCATCTTTCCAAAAGCAGCTCTGGTGTAACCAGGAATCATTTTTAGTAGTTGCTAAAACTGTCCTTGGCCAGCTCTCTGGCAGCCACAAACTATTCCCAGTGCATCCTTTTTCCTGTCAGAGGCTACAGGGAGAGAGTCACATGAAGTGACTGTTGAGCCCTGTTCTTCCTGGATCTTGTTTATGCCAGCTGCATTGCTGGAGAATTTTGAGTTGCTTTTAGTTCCCTCAGTGTCCTGATAGGAAACTATCAAAGTCTGGTGCCTTTTGGAAAGCATGTTTTCCCATGGAGCTCAAAAAATACTGGATATCTTTGTCACATAAGATATTTTTTTGACCCTCTTCAGACATCTCTGACATGTTACATCATAAGTAGTTCTGCAGTTCAGATTTTGGTCCAGATGAAGACAGTGTGCTGGAAAAGGAAAGTGGAAACACTTGTTCTGATGGAACAAGTTTTTACTTTGTTTTAAGAATTAATTAAGTGTGTCATAAGACCCTTTATATTTCATATTTTATTGCTATCATTGGTTACTTGCTCATTTCTGATGATTTTTCAAAGTGGAGTTTTGATGCAAAATCTTCTCAAACAATTTTTGGTTCAAATACAGCTTTTCTCAAGTTCCTGTTAACAGTAAAAGACCTAGACATACCATGAGCCTGAGAGGTATCTCACAGAAAGTGCAAATGGGAGTAAGATCATATCTGGTTTAGGCAGTTTGGCAGCATTTGAACTGAAGACTGTTGCCAGATGTGGCATAGCTGCTGGTGTAATAGAAGTGTGGGGTGTTACATAAGAGGTGGTCTGAGATTTTCTTTAGCATGCAGATGTGCCAATTGCAGTTTCTTCTGTGGTTGTTGCCTTTTTATGTGCTATCCAAGATCTTGCACTGGCATCTTATTAGGGCAGTTAAACTAGAGTTCTTTTAGTGGTGAATTCAACTTTAACTGCCATCCTACAAAGTACCACTTGGGAGAGATCAGGAGAGCTAATTCCAAGGAGAATAATTGAAAAGTTTTTTAGATGTGTCTTTAGCCTGTGAAAGAAATATATCTGGATATACATTTTTTTTGTAACAACCTATTATTAATTTAATAGCTAAAGATACTCATTAGGAAAAATATATATGGAAGAATAAGTCTTTCTGATTTGATTTGAATTGCAGGTGTAAAACTTGGTACCATATTTTTCATTGAAATTCTTCTGTTGTTTTATGTGTGCAGTTAAAAATTTTTGTTCTGTGATTGCTTAATTATGCTTTAATTAATATAGGAAAGAGAATATAAATTATTGTCTCTGAAATTGATTTACACATAATGTATTCAAGTAATACAATTACTTTGGCTTTTACTGGAGTGAATATAGAAAATGTTTTTCTGCTTAAGTTAGAAAATATTAGAGACTTTAAAAATTTCTCTCTATGTGGCCAATGGATTATTCCTTCAATTTATTTCTCAGATATTGCTTTTATAATCAGTGTGGTAGGGGGAAATAAGCTACAGAAAGTATTGAAAATTTGGTTAGTCAGGACGAATATTTATTATATATGTACATATGCTCGTACAAACACACATAGATGCATATGTACATGATGGGCAAATAAGTAAATTACTGTACAAACATGACTATATGCTTATGAAGAAACCTTATTTATTTCTAATGTCATAAAATAAATGCTTGGAGAAACTTAGCTTCAAACTACTGATTTTATATATACATACATATTTTATATATATACACCCATCTACTGGAATTTTAATATGATTTCATCTAAAATTTAGAAACTGAAAAAGTAGAAAAAAATAAGGTAAATATGCAATTATATATATTTATGTTTAAAAGGGGGAAAATTATAATAATTTAAACAGAAAAAAAAGTTTAATTTTGCTAGCCTTCAAAATGCACCTAATTGCCAAATACTTGGTTTTAGTTTAATGATGAAAGAGGTAGATGCATATGTGTTTAAGTGTATTTTTGTATTTCTTGAGCTTTGTGCAGATTTTCTATGTCACTTAAGGCAAATCATTATTAGTTTCTATAAACTTCAGCATATGAAATTGTTGCTAGTGGTGCTAGTGGTACTTACTGGTTTGAGAGCCCAAGCAATTATATTTTAGATACAAGTAATACTTTCTTCTACACTAGATCACAGTTAATTGACCTAACATTTACGGTGTACCCCTGCTGTAAATACACTCCCTTAGATAATTATGTATAGAAACTATTTTTAGAGAGATGTACAATATATGATTATATTTTCTGTCAAGTGCTTAATTTTAATAGTGAGCATATTTCTGTGCTATGGAGTCCTCGAAATTAGAAGAAAATACCAATGCTACTTAGACAAATAAGTTATTCATTTGCTGCAGAATCTTTTGTAGTGGAGGTCCACTGGATTTTGTTGTTTATTGTTGTTAATAAGTTTATTGTTGTAAAACCTGTCAAGTACATGGTCACTGTCTCAAAACTTCATGTACCATAACAAATTTAACTTTTGAAAATCATAAAAATATTTTCTGTTTTCATCCATTTGTCAGCTTTCACTGCAGCCTCATAAAAATGTTTTGTTGTGGAATGAATTTTTAAAGCTAAAGATGCTCTACAGGAAATATAATGGATTTTCCTTTCAATTTTGCTAATTTAAATTAATTTTCCTAAGTGAGATCACATGGCACACACAGGACCAGGGAATCAGGCCTAGCTAGTGTGGGTTTGGGAAAGGCAGGTCCTGCCTGACCAACCTGATCTTGTTTTATGGTGAGGTGACCCACCTCATGGATGAAGTAAAGGCTGTGGATGTGCCTACCTGTATTTCAGCAAAGCCTTTGATGCTGCCTCCCAGCACTGCCTCAGAGAGGCTGCGGCCCATGACTCGGACAGGTGCATCTTTGTGGGGTGTAGAACTGGCTGGATGACTGGGGCCAGAGAGTGCTGGGGAGTGGTGCCACAGCCACTATTCAATCGCTACTGGGGTTCCTCAGGGCTCAGTTTTGGATGACCTGGATGAGGGGATTGAGGCCAAGGCCAACAATGTCAGGTTCAACAAGGCCATGGGTCCTGCTGTTGGGTCACCACAGCCCCACACGGTGCCCCAGGCTTTGGGCAGGGTGGCTGGAAAGCCACTCAACAGGAAAGGACCTGCAGGTGCTGGTCGACAGTGGCTGAATGTGAGCTGGATGTGCCCAGGTCACACAAGAAGGCCAGTGGCATCCTGGTTTGGATCAAGAACAGCATGGCCAGCAGGAACAGGGTAGTGACTGTTACTCAGTACTGGCCACTGGTGATGCCACCAATTCTTGGGGTCAGTTCTGGGCCCTGTGGTGCAAGAAAGACATTGAGGGGCTGAACTGTGTCCAAAAAAGAGCAAAGGAGCTGGCGTGTCAGTCATTGAGGAGTGGCTGAAGGAGTTGGGTCTGATAGGCCTGGAGAAAGGAAGGCTTAGGTGGGACCTTTTCAATCTCTACAACTCCCTGACTGGAGGGTGGAGTCAGGTGGGGGACAAAAGGAAATGGCCTCAAATTGTGCCACATGAGGTTCGGGTTAAACATACTTTGCAAACCCAGAAAACGATGTGGCTGTTCAGTTCCAAAATGTTTAAAGAATTTCCATGCAGGTTCCTTATGTCTCTCTGTCTTTCTCCTTGAACAATATAGAAGAATAGACTATTCTTTTTTTCCAAGCTGCCTGCAGTACATTGTGGTGTAAGGTTTGAACATGCATCAATGAAAGGCTAAGGATTGAACAACTGAACAGCTGTAAAACAACTGTAAAACAACTGAACAACTGTAAAACAGTTTTAAAAGACCACCTTGCTCTAATTTAGATCTTTTAAAGGGCGCATAGCTTTGTTAATAATTTGGCATGGAAGACAAGAAGATCATCAATTAAATGTGTCCTCTAAGAGTCTGGATTTTTGGGGGTCTTTTTCCTCTCCTAGTTATCTTGATTTCTGCAGCTGAAAACTTTGAATCATCCAATAATTAGAAGACGCCTCTTATTTCTACATCTCTCCTGTCTGTTTTCTTCATTTAGCGTGCAACTTTTGTGACCTGTGTATTAAAGATAATTGGAGATTGTATGTTTAATTTAGATTACACTTTTACAGCATGTGGAACTACTTATGGTACAGGCAATAGGGGAGTAAATAGTATGATTTCATTAAGTCTTGTGTATTTTAATACCTCTGCTTCTCCAAAGAGACTGTAGTCCATGTTCCTTGCTATCTAAACTGTTTTTCTTAATGTCATAAATTAACTTTTCTGTCTGTTAAACAAAGATTTTTCAAAGCAAGCTAAAGTTGAAACTGCCCTGTTGTCCAACTGTGGAAATTTAGATAGAATTCCAAGATTGTTTAGAAGAGGATTTGATAAAAACAACTTGTGACCATCCTGGTTTTGGACATGTTACTCCAGATAACAGGTTCACAGAATAGTTTGGGTTGGATGAGACCTTCAAGATTGTCTAATCCACCTTCCTCTATCCCTGGGTGCCCCAAGCCCTATCCAGTCCAGCATTGGACACTTCCAGGGATCCAGGGGCAGCCACAGCTTCTGTGGGCACCCTGGGCAGTGAGGGTAGAAATTCTTCCCAATATCCAATCTAAAGGTTATCATCCATGTTTAATTCAACATTTAACATTTTTTCTCTGAAAACAGCTTTGCAGGGGGTGTTTTTCAGGCTAAGTATTCAGAATTAAATTTGCATTATAGTTTGGTAGTCTAGAAAGATATGGACTAGGACAAGAAACAACATTATTGAGAAGCAGTGTGAAAGTTAATCTGTCATTCATAAGTATTTTGAAATTATTAAAAGGGGAACTCCTTAACATTTTACTTACAGAAGCAAAAAATGAGACAAGTGTATAATCAAAAGTTTAAAAAAAGTATTTCTGCATTTCAGTAAGCTAAAGGATCATACAGTACTTACCCAGTAATTCATTTGAGCAGAGTGGTGGTGGTAGTGGTGGTTTGGTTTTGTCAGGTTCACTCCATTTCCAGAAAAAGAAAATACTCTGATAATTCATTGAAAGCCAATCCAAGGTGGTTAAACGACTGTAACCTTTCCAGTAAATTTAGATTTTAAACTATAGGGCTATCTGATCTTTTATAAATATAGGTATTTTTAAAAGTGCTCAATACCTTAACACTGAATTAAAATTCTGTATGTTATTTACAGGTGCCGACTGTTCAGACTTCGCTACCTGAATCTCCAGTGATGACCAGCCCTTCCCAGCGTATCCAGATAATTTCCACAGACTCTTCTGTAGCTTCACCACAACGCATTCAGGTAAAAATCCATTAATTAACCAACTATCATATATTTTCTTTTTTTCTTCTCCTCCTACTTAGCTTTATACGAAAGCATGCTAAAGACTGTGTAATACTTCCTTTAATTCTTGTGAGATCAGATAATTTTTAGTGAAAATTAGAATTCTTTTTCCCTCAGTATTGATGCTGACTAGATGGCTGTATATAATAGTTAGCCAGTGAGGAGTATTAACACAGGTTAAACCTTGCCTACACAAACAAATTTCCTGAGCCCTGGCCACAGCAAAGGGTGAGATATTGTCAATAGAAATCTTCTGAGATTGTCTCCACTTCCCACTTATTTAGGAGCCAGTAGGAGATTAATCTATTTAGCACAAAGTTGGCCTTCAGGAATGCTGCACAGTGGGACTTTGTTACTGGTAGACAATAAAAAACTGTCATTAATGTATCAGAATGTATTCAATGGCAAATTATATAGGATTTACTAAATTTTAATTAAATACTAGTGCAAATTGATACGGATAACTGTACCAGATAACTGTATCGGAAATAGAAACCTTCCATCATAAGAGAATCTTGAGAATCAGAATGTGAAACAATAAGGCTGCCTGATTCCATCTTTTGTTGATAACTTTAGGGAGTAACATCTTACATAAAATATGTAGGTAAAAAATGCATTGGTAAATGTTAACTGGGGAACATCTCCTTAGTGCCATTTATAAAGAAAAAATTTGAGATAGCTTCTTTGTAATTTTTCACTGATACAATTCTGAGATGGAATGAAAGATTTTAAAACATAAAATGTACTGTGGTCACTAATTTCTTCAATGTTTTACAGATTGTGACAGATCAGCAAACAGGACAGAAAATTCAAATAGTGACAGCAGTGGATTCAGCTGTGTCTCCAAAGCAACAGTTCATTTTAGCTAGTCCAGATGGAAGTGGTGCAGGAAAGGTGATCTTGGCAGCACCTGAGACATCTAATGCCAAGCAGCTTATCTTTACCACCACAGACAACATTGTGCCAGGCAGAATTCAGGTAAATACAGTAATATTTAGATAAACCATGGAATTTTGTTGTGTGGGGTTTTTTTTTGTTTGTTTGTTTTTGGTTTTTTTTGTTGTTGTTGTTGTTTTTGTTTTGTTTTTTTTCTAAATTAAGTCTAAATTGCTTTAAGACCATTTGCAGTAGTTTTCTCATGACATGGATCAGACATATTAATTTTAGGCTTCATTTTTCAATCATAAATCCTTCAGTCTTCACCTACCTCATGTATTCCATTGCACTTATCATCCCTCGTTGTGTGTTCTCGTTCAGGTTCCAAAGACATACGGGAATCTTTAAGATAGTGCTTGTGAGAAGTGCCAGGATTTCTCAGTCTAAGATTCACTGATATGCAGAGATACAACTCACCTGAGCAAATCTACATGAGTTCGTACTTTATATTCAGTATCAAGACATTGCAATAAAGCTCTGTTATGTTATTATTTATGTGGGTCTTGAGCATAATATACATGAACAGAAGCTTTGCAAAGCCAATGATGTAACAATAATCTATGTCTCATGAAATTTCAGATTTTTTCCTAGCATTCTTAAAAAAAAGAATAAAACAAATGAGAAAGTGCATGGTGTCTCTTGTTACTGTTACAATAGAGAATATTTTACAGGAAGAAGAGTAACTTTTACATAAATATTTTTTAAATGTTATTAAACATCTTCTAAAATTAATTTTTCCATGCTAAATAGGATATCTGACATTATAGAGGGGTTGGGTTTTTAAATTTTTCTTGGTTAAATAGAATGTTCAGAACAGAAGTTTTGGGATCCAAGGCCTTTGGAAGCTAAACTGTTTCTATGGTAGATCTGAGCTCCAGGCTATCCCCTCTGAACCATACATCCCTAATAGCTAGAGAAGAGATAGATGGGAACAGCATCTAAAAGCCAACTGTCTTAGGCTAAAATAGAGCAGCTGCTTGAGAGTATTTGCAAGAAGGGAAAAATACTGTTGATTGCACAAGTGAGGAAACATTTGTAATAAACAAAGCTAGCAGTTTTATTTGTAATTTGTTTTGATATGACTGTTTCAAAAGTCTCACTATTGTCAGTAAGAACTCTCATTAAATTGCATTTTACACTACTTAATTTCATTCCACATGCCATACTTACTCATAAATTCAGTCCTCTCTTCCTAGCTGATACACCAATCTTGTTCTATAGGCAAGACTTCTTACCTTTATATCTGGCTAATTACATCTTTTTATTCCGGAATTTTGCTTTAGATAGTGACAGACTCTGCTTCAGTGGAACGTCTACTAGGAAAAACTGATGTTCAGCGGCCCCAGGTAGTAGAATATTGTGTAGTCTGTGGTGATAAAGCATCAGGTAAGGAAGCCTATGAAGTGGTGTTGAAGAAACTTGCTTGAAAAGATGACTGGGATGAAGAGATTATTTTTCATGTGCTTTAACTGATTTTAGTTATGCTCATGGCAAAAGCAATTGTGTTTTTAAATGGAAAAATATATTCTGTATGTATACACAAAAAATAGCTAAACTCTGCTTGGAAGAATATTAGGTTTTCTCCTTGACCATATGATAAATTGGCTTAAATAGAAAATAATGATTAAATTGCTTCTGGTAATTGAAAAAGACTGTTTGAAGCATGTAGTCAAGTTCCCCACAGTGATACGCAACCATCAAATAAACATGTCACCTAAAAATGTCTAACTACTCCAAGAAAATGCTTCTTAGTGCTCTCTAAGGAACTTAACACTTCCTGGTAGATTTTGTTCTTCTACTATCACGAAACAAGGCAAGCAGAGATTATGTGAATCCTCAGTGCTTCAGATTCATGCAGTAACAAGGAGTCTTAAGATAAAATTTTTATATTAGTCAATTTTTATATTAGTTCTGTGCTTTCATCCTAGAGAGAAGACACCCTTCTGTCTTTTTTTCTCACTTTCTTTTACTTCGTCAAGTGTTTATGAAATTAAAACAATACTAGAATTAATATGGACAGAAAATTTAAATTAAGATTGCATTTTAAATTTTGCTGTAAAATTACTTGTTTTCTGAAATTAATTGAGCTCTTAACTGATATAGTCTCTAAATGTATCCTATAGTCTGTAACAGCAGATAGAATTGTATTTGTACTTACACAGAGTGGGAACTACACCTTCATCAACCACACATTCAGAAATAGCCTGAGTCTTCCTCTCTTCTCTCCACTCTCTCACCAAAACCCCTGACAATAGGTAAACCAGAAATATCTTGTGAGACTGTAGTAATTCTTTCATTGTCCAGAATGCTGGCACAAATCCAAAACAAATTTAAAGGGTGACTTACAGTGTTTTGCTTGGTTAAAATGAATATTTCTATGCTAAAATATAAGTAATTTCCAACTCATAATATATATGTTTCCTAGGTCGTCACTATGGTGCTGTCAGTTGTGAGGGATGCAAAGGTTTCTTTAAAAGGAGTGTAAGGAAGAATTTGACCTACAGTTGTCGTAGCAACCAGGACTGTATCATCAATAAACACCATCGGAATCGATGCCAGTTTTGTAGGCTTAAGAAATGTCTAGAGATGGGCATGAAAATGGAATGTGAGTGTTAAGTACTCAATGTGATATTGTGCCTGCCAAATAACAATTATGTGGACTACCACTGGTTAGTGTGTTCTCTCTGTTTTTGTATATGTTGCTTGAAGGAAACAATGTTTTGGGAGCATCTAGTGCACCTTTCTTTCATCACCGTTTTATGTCTGAGGTGCAGTAGTGGTTTGTTTCAGAGACCACGTCTCCGAGTACTGTTGTCTTTGAGGAGCCCAGTTACAGCCTCACTTACAATGCTTGTTCCAAACACAGTGTATGTTTATAATAGAAAATATTTTGACATGGATTGACATGAATCTGAGTCTAATATTCTGTTTTGAGAATCTGCTTTCCTTCTAGTTTATTTTTGCAGTTTTTTCAGACAGTGATAGAAAATAGTTAGTCTTTTTTTCCCCCTCTTTTTAAATTTTTATGTTAATTTGGTAATTTATGGGCAGTGTTTCATGAGGCATTGTATAAACTGCCATATGTTTTAAAATATGTTTTCATGTTTGTATGTAGTATTTCATACATTTGCAGTGCTAGCAGCGAAACACTTGTTTCAATATATTTTTGTTTTCAGTTTATGTCACCTGTTCTTCAATTTAACACTATGTGAAACAATTACAAGGTTGTTTTATGATCTGATCTAAGCAGGGTAAGTTCCAGCCACTGAGCTCAAGGGAGGCAGAACATCAAGCTGTAAATAGGAACATAATTGTTGTATTTGCACTCTGAAACTCCAGACCTGTTGTGATGATTCTACTGCTTTACACACAATGTGCTGAATATAAGATGAGACTTTTGTACAGGAAAAACTGCTGCAGTTCCAGAAAATAAACCTTTCTTATTCCAATATGATTAGGATATATGTTTATTGACTTCACTGGCTTTGGGTCCAGCCTCTGATTAATTTATATGTATTCACCAAGCCAGTAAATTTGATATGCCAAATATCAAATTTGGCATAGCAAGCCAAATGAAGCCCCTAAATTTTGCTAATAGTAACAACAGTACCAAAAATAAAATGAGGAACTAAGTAACTCTTGGTGGTTATGAGGATAACTTTCTGTAATATGGTTAATAATAGTATTTTAATACTATAAAGATGCACTTTTCACTTTCTTTAAAAGCTACAAAGTAACTGCTTCTTGCTATTCTTTTATTTAAAAACTTGCTACACTTGTTCAGTACTTCAGTGACTGAACTTAGTTTCAATTCTCAAATATAAATGTAGATTATGAAAGAGTTAATTTTGGAACACTCTTCCCTAACTGGGAGGAATTAATGGCTCTGAGTGAAGTGTATGTCATGCATGTAGTATCCTCTCAAGGAATTAACCTGCATCTCTCAGGTAACTTGCCTCTCTTGACTTTTTCAGGGTTCCTTCTGGGTTTGCATTGTTTTATGTCATCCAGAAGAGGAATGTGCCTAACATTTAGATATAGCTGTGCCTGTAAAAAAAAAATATGTAAACAAATTGAAATCTGTAGAATCTTCCATCTTATCAAATGCCAAATAAAAGAGCAATATTTTATTCCAGATCAGCAAAACTTGAAGCAAAAGATCAATCTGTGACTTTCTTAGTTAAAAGTACACATACTCACAGATACAGTAGCATAGGAGCCTGCATTTCTTCACTCTTGGTATTAAATTTCCAGTTTTGAACTGAGCCGGTACACTATCATAACTGCAGGAATTTTACTTAGTTTTGTATTTTTCATTTTAATTATTTCCTTTCAAATCGGTGTGTTTCTATCTTTATGTAGCGGTTCAAAGTGAAAGAAAGCCTTTTGATGTGCAACGTGAAAAACCAACCAACTGTGCAGCTTCTACTGAAAAAATCTATATAAGAAAAGATCTTCGAAGCCCTCTAATAGCAACTCCAACATTTGTGGCAGATAAAGATGGGACACGGTGAGTACTTCAGTTCCACGGATCTTCTTTCACGTTATTTGTGCATATTACTTTTCAGTCACACCTTATATTCCTTGTCCCCTCTGCTCTCAGAGGGAACAGAAAAGAACTCTAATGCACACATCATCTGTTTCCATTACCAAGGCCAATGTAGGTTCTGCTTCTCATGAAAGTTTTTATATCTGCATACAGGTACGTGGTTTTCAGTTCAGAGCTGTCTCTTGTCCAGCCAGAGAGCTGGTCAGAGCAATGCAGAGCAAGTGAATGATACTCAAGCAGAAAGCATGTAGGCTAATACTGTGATACATTTGAGTTAGCATTTCTCTGAAATCAGATCTGCAAATGGCAGACTAAGGCTTCCTTCTCCTAAAGACACTAGTTAGGGAGACTCAGTGACTGCTGATTCAAATCCCAAGAGACTGGTTTCAACAACAGCAAAACAGCAGCTTCCTTTTAGTATATGGTGGATACTCCAAGGTGGTTCCTGCACTCTCAGATGTCTCCTTAGGCAATGGGTGGGAAAATGCACATCATTACAAACAAAGGCAAGATTTCTTTTCTTTTCTGAATAGAACAAAAAAAGTCTAGGTTAAATATGACATTTTTATACCTGTAGTTTATGAATGGTTGAGAACTACGTAAAAATTGGATTTTATTATTCAGTTTTCATATGGGGGAAGTGTGTGTGTTTAATTTTTCATATACATATTCCTTGTTGAACAAATGACACTGCAGTTGGAAGTTTGGGCTGCAGGTTTCTTGGAGAATTGTTTTTCAGTGTTCTTGTTTGAAAGAAGTACTCACACAGACATTTGCTTCTTAAAAATTTCCTTGAGCTACAGATCCATTACAGACCTATAAACACTACTATAGTCATGAAGAACCACTCTGTTATTTATGTAGGATTCAGATTTGCATAACGCACGATAATTTGCTGCCTGTGCTTGTTCACAATGATAGCTGTTAGTGTCAGACCCCTTGTACTGTAATGTCCTGCAGCCTTGCACCTGTGTTGTGTGCATTGGTATTGTCTTACGGATACTTGGAGCATCACATAAGTAGCAAGTAAACTTCTTGCTGACTGCAAACACTTTCCACTGTCTCCCTAAATTAGATACAGGAGAGGGGAAGGACATTATTCACAAAGCAGCAAAAGTAAAGGCAGCAGAGATTTTATGCAGGGTTTGATTACAGGACTGTTTCTGACTATGTTTTGGAATGTAAAAAATATTTAAATGACTTTTATTCAGTGCTGGCCATTATGTTGCTTGGAATACAGAGTTATGCCTTCCTTCAAAGTCTAATATAAAACTAGAGCTACTAGGTGACTTCTGAGAGCATGAGATGACAACAGCTTTCCTTAAAGCAGACTAACCCAGAACAAAAAGCAAATTAGAAGATACGCATTTGGGAAGTTGCCAGTGTTTTGCACTGGAAATTATAAGATCTTTCAGTATTTCTGTCTTTCCAGCTACTTTTTGGGAACTGTATCAGAGAGACTTAAGTCCTGTTAAATAAATTGTAAGCTTCACTAAATTGTTTATTTAAAAACTGGTAATTCCTTTTATGCTCTCATAAGTTGTTACACATTCTTCTGATTAATGGAAAATACTATTGACCATCAGATGCCTTACGCTTTTGAACAGGTCAGCCGGTCTTCTTGATCCGGGAATGCTTGTGAATATTCAGCAGCCTTTGATCAGGGATGATGGTACAGTCCTCCTGGCTGCTGATTCCAAGGTATTACTGGCTCACTTCAGCTCTGAGATATCAATTTGTTCAGATTACTTTATCTATTGCACATAGTCTCAAATAGTTGTCGCCCTTGAGAAGATAAGGTTGTGATAAGTGTGAAGAACCGTATGAATGGATGCAATAAATTGATCAATAGGATTGTGGTTTCTTTTGGCAAGCACATTTCTGCAAAAGGTCAGACACAGGTAGTTCTCAATATGATGTCTCATCTGGGACTAGGATTGATAATTAGAATAGAATTAAAGATAATTGAGAGCCATTGTTCTTCCTGGGATTCAGGAAGAAGGAAAAGGTGCATGGGGAAAAAGAACAAAAAGATTGAAAATGGGGGAGAAATTATATATTATATGTTAACTACAATTTCGATTTACTAATACAGTGTTTCCTTTTTAGGCTGAAACAAGCCAGGGTGCCTTAGGAACACTAGCAAATGTTGTAACATCTCTTGCTAATCTCAGTGAGTCACTAAATAATGGAGATACTTCTGAAGTTCAACAAGAAGAGCAATCTGCAAGTGAGATTACCAGGTATGCATTTATATTTACACCTTATTTAGTAATTTGTGTTCTATGTGGTGTACCCTTGCACTCATTCATTAAAAGAATTTGGCATTGTTACAGCTGACACAGTATAGATTGCTAGATTGCCCCTACTTTGAAACTGTTTAAAACAGTTCTTTAGAAATCAGTTTTGGCTCTTGCTCTCTTGTAAAGAACTGTGTCCATTGTTACAAATATAGTGTTCTAAAACTAGAGCACATTTGGTTCTCAGAAAAATAATAAATTACTAGTTTATGACCTTGAAAGACTCTGAGAATAGCAACATTTTAGTGCCATTTTATTTCACAGGTGTGTTTTATGTAAGCTTCTCCTTTGCAATGCTTGTGCCCTAAGCCCTGCTCTTTGGCAGTCTGCATTACTGCGGATTTATTTTTGAGATTGTGCTGCCATAAAATCTCCTGGTAATGTAGATTTAGAAAGAGTTTGAAGTCTTTCCTTTCTTAATGAAAAACATATGAAAAAGGACCATGGAATATTAAAATTTCCAGCACAGCTCGAGATTTGCAAGGCTGGGATATATTTGTTGGATGGTTTTGGTTGTGTCTTTTGGGGGGGAGGCAGGTTGGTTGAATTTAGCAGTATAGGTTAATAAGATAAAATACTTGGACTCAGAACTGTTCACTGTTTCTCAAAAATAAGATTTTTAGGAGCAGCATAACTGTTGGAATCCTGGATGCTGAGAATTTGAAACTTTCTGTGCTTAAAGGCACAGACCTCCAAGAGAACCCTACATTTGATCAGAGGTCATGGAACAGGCTTTTAAAATTGATTAATAGCACTGGGATTACGGGTGTGTAGTTGGTTAGAAGTGTGTAATATCACAGGGTGGAAAATTTAGAGTTTGGGATTTTAGAATATAGAAATACATATGAAGCAAGATGGAGGTTGTAGGGTGGAGACAGGTTGTTCTTTACCTTCTTCCTTCTTCTTTATGGGTTTGGGTGATGTTTTGTGATTGGACAGAAAGGTTCATATTGCGGGCTTTGGGGGATCAGTTACTGGGTTAAAAGGGAAAATAATTTAGGTGTCCTTTCTTAATTGGATAGTTTCGTTTTAAAAGACCTTGTAACAAGAGTTAGCCATTTTGTGCCTTGCTAATGAAAAAGCTGCCAAACTCATGGTTGTGAGACTGTAATATAGATAAGAAATAATAAACACCCGAGTTCAAACATGAAATACCGTCTCAAGTGCCTTCAATCCCGACCCTGAGAAACTGATACTTAACTGTCGTGATTTAGGAATGGTATTCTCCAATTTAATGTTCATACTTAAACTTGCTCCCCCCTCTGTCTCCAGTCAGAGGCACAAAAGACAGAGATCACAGGTTGAAATAGGAACAGCAATCAGACTAGCAAACAAACAGTAACAGCAAAATGAAACAGTAATTGCAACAACATTAATAACAAAAGGTAAAAGAAAAATTATTTACACAGAAAAGCCCCGACAATAAACAAATACCAGACCAGTCTGCCCACTACACCAGCTGGAAAACACCTTGCTGAGGGGAGAGAGAGAAGGACATTAATTAATGTCCATCTGTGCTGGCTGGGTTAAAAGGAAGTAAAATGGATAGTTCCACACATGAGAAAAACAAGATACTGTACCCAGGGAAGGAAAATGCTCCTTTATTTCTTATTAATTAAGGCTCTTAAGTCTTTCATTTGAAATCTTCAAGTGAAGTGAATTAATAGTTTAAAATAGTTGACACTGCAATGTCAGCTTATGTCAACCTCTTACTCCTTCTTTAAAGAAGAAAAAAAATTTATAAAAATACCTCTCCCAAAAAAAATCTTGACAAAAAAATGGCAAAGAAGCACTATACCATAATACTGTCCACTGCTATGAAATTGGAACACAAAATTCTTCTTTACATTTAAGCTCTGTTAATCCGAATAAAATTGACAGTGATCTATTTGGGTAATGATCCAACAACAGCTTGAGTATAAAGAAGACCAGGGACCAGTCTCTCTTGTGTTACTGTCATAAGGCTTTTAAGGCTCTATGTACACTGGGAGATCACACCGCCTGTTGCGGTGTGATTTCATGGTTCCCCCGAACCCTGGTTCTGCCCCCTGAAGTTGTCTTTCCAGGTGTGTCAATCACTCTTCCTTTCCCCACCCTGACCCCTGCTGAACACTGTCACTCCTGGCATTCCAGAAGTCGAGTGATTGGGCAGATTCAAAAGATGCCCTCTGCCTCCGGGGGGGCATTGGGCCATCCAGGTATCCTTTGTCCCTTGAGACTCCTCTCCTGTACCTGGTTGGTGGGCTCCCTATCCCTTCCCCTCCTCCCCTCCCCCAGGTAAAAGAGAGGGGAACCATGTGGTCCGGGCAGTTCTGATGGAGCAGTGACCAGATTCAGAAGTCTGCAGGGGAGTTCCGCTTGGAGCTGTTGCTACAATCAGAGGCCTGCGGGCCAGAATAAAAACTCTGGATTAAACCCTCCATCCGAACCGACTCCTTTCCTTCACCATCGCCTTAAAGGATTCTCCGACAGCGGGAAACCCGAGGAGCAGACCTCTGCGAGAGGAAGCTCCATCCCGCCGCCACCTGAGTCCGGCACGTCTGGGCTTGTCTCCATGTGCCCAGCTGTGACATCCAGTTAGCCAAAGGTGTCTCTGGGGTGGAAACCCACAGTTGCCGCCATTTGGTCCAGCAGCAGGGACCCAGGGACTGGACAAGCCAGGGCACATCCCGTTCTCTATATTGGAGCCACCGGATTTCATCTTAAGGGAAAGAAAATTCAGGCATATTGTCTAGAAGAAAACCATACTGTTCTCCACTGTTCCAAAAAGCTGGAGATCAAGGATGGGGACAAGGACAGGAACTTTATTCTTCAGAATACATCTGGTCTGTAATCCTCACTGAATCTGTGAGAAGGGGGAATAGTGAATACTAAGTGCAAGAGGACTGTTGAGGTTATGCCCAGCAGACAACTAAGCCTCACACAGCTGCTTCCTCAGTCTAGTGGGACTGGGGATAGAATCATAAGAGCAAAAGTGAGAAAACTTGTGGGTTGAGATAAAGACAGTTTATTAGGTGATGCAAAAGCCCCATGCACAAGCAAAGTAAAGGAATTCATTCACTACCTTCCATGGGCAGTCAGGTGTTCAGCCACCTCCAGGACAGCAGGGCTCTAGCATGTGTAACAGTTACTTCCAAAGACAAATGCTATCACTCCAAAGATCCCCCCCACTTCCTCTTTCTTCTCCCTTCTTTATATAAGTGTGATATCACAAAGTATGGAAAAAGCCTTGTATCAGCTGGGGTCAGCTGTCTTGGATGTGTCACCTCCAAACTTCTTATGAACACCCAGCTTCCTCAGTGAAGGGAGGACAAGAAGCCAAAAAGGCCTTTACACTCTGCAAGCACTGCTGTGCATAACAAAAACATCTCTATATTATCAACATTGTTTTCAGTACAAATCCAAAATATAGCCCCATACCAGCTACAGTGAAGAAAATTAGTTCTATCCCAGGCACAACCAGTGCAGCACAAGACCCCTTTACTAGTACAAATACTAGGATAAAACTATCAGAGCAGGATTTACAGTATGAAATCCTTCCCTTACAGGGGAGATCTTTTACCAGCAATATGTGGGCACATCTATCTTTTATTAATGCCCAAAGAATACAGAGGGACCAAATTGCAATGAAAAGTCTGACCGTGTGTCATCCTAAAGATTTCTGGTGTATGTTGACTCTAAGTGGAAATATTTTATGGCATTTAATTTGAGCACTATGAATTTTTTAAGATCTAAGGAAACAGTCTTTCATTGTTTACTTTTTTTTTAAATTTTTTAGGGCATTTGATACTTTGGCTAAAGCACTTAATACCACAGATGGTACAACAGCCCATAACTTGGCAGATGGGATGGATCCTACAGGAGGAGGGAATATTCATGTAATCACTAGAGATCAATCAACACCAATTATTGAAGTGGAAGGTCCCCTACTTACAGATACACATGTCACATTTAAGGTATGTGCTCCTTTAAATGTCCTACTAAATAAACTAATGCTTAAGATGTATGAGCTCCTACATAATTTCTTGTCTTGTATTCTCAATTTGCATTCCTTGCCAGTAGTAATGAGTTATTTAGTACATTTTTTCTTTGACAACTTCTTGTCACACTGTTGATTGTGATGGACTATGAGAGTAGTATGAATGTTTTTGCCAATTATTTCACTGATGATAAAAACTGGTTTATGTCTGAATTATATATGTTGTACTGTACTTTTATTTTTTGCAGCTGACAATGCCCAGTCCGATGCCAGAGTACCTTAATGTACACTACATCTGTGAGTCAGCATCACGACTCCTTTTCCTCTCTATGCACTGGGCTAGGTCCATACCTGCGTTTCAAGCTCTCGGGTAAATGGACATACTCCATTTGAATGGTTTGCTTCTGAATGAATTTAAGCACAGATCTGAATGCTTCCCAGCTGTTTTGAACTGTTTAGTTACGATATTGTTTAATTTTTAATTAATATTTTAAAATATGTGAAGATTATGCAATATTCCCTGTTTTGAAGAATAAAATAGAAGATGGCAGAGGGGAGGGTAACTACAATATCTGATGTTACTGTGGTTACAGAAACTAAAGCCAAATCAAAAACAAACATTAATTTGTAGAAATTAAATGCTTGCTTTTGATACCTTACTAAAGAATTGATGAGCACCATTTCACAGATAACCCAAAATGGTTTCCCATAGTCTATAATTTCTTTTTGCTTCTTGAAATACTTGTAATATACTAATATATGCCTGTTACCAAAATGTTTTGCAGTAGATTAATCCTTATTATGAATTGTTACGCATAACATAATTATACATAGGGCAATACCAAGCTGATATGCAAACTACCTAGCGTTGTTTGATTTTCTGCTGTTTATAGGCAGGACTGTAATACGAGCCTTGTGCGTGCCTGCTGGAATGAACTGTTTACCTTAGGCCTGGCACAGTGTGCACAAGTGATGAGTCTGTCGACTATCCTGGGAGCGATTGTCAACCACCTCCAGAACAGCATACAAGAAGGTATGTTACCAGTACTAGTTACCAGTACTAGTTACCAGTATGTTAACAGTGCTAACAACACCGGGACGTTTGGATACCATTGCTCACAAGGTGTTTCCCCATCATTGGCAGAATTGTTCACCAGGAACCAGGAGAAGGTGAAGCTTTCTCTTGCATAACTACCTTTCCCTTGGTGATCTACGGTTTTGTTGCACTGATGTCACAGAGATATCTGTGGGATAGAAGGGTCTTTAGAGGCAAGGGGGGTCTTCTATGCCTGACTGATATTACAGAGAAAGACAGTGCATCCTAAAATACTCTTTGGATGTGCTCAGAGAATTTTCTTCCCATCCAGATGTATGCATTTTCCTCTTAAAATAATGATATCCTCTTCCAAACCACACCAGACTTTTTCCTTCCGGAACTTTCCTTCTTCTCTTTGCGGTGTAAAAACACAGTGTTTGCCAATTATCACAACAAGCATATTCTTGCATGTGTAATGGTTTTGGATACTACTGTAATGCAATAATGATTAATGTATTTTGAAGTGCCCTTGAAGCATTAAGCAACCTAATTTCTTGACATTCTTAACAAGATGTGTGTAATTTTATGTTATAATTCAATGTTGGTCTGTTGATAATGATGATTGTATCTAGAATGGATGAAAATCTGTTATATTTGCCTTTTTTCCATTCTTTAAAGACACTTCCAATCAATAGGACTGATTATCATGAAAATAATATTAATTTTTAAAAGGAGGAAGAAAACAATACTAGCAGTTTTAAACTCTGCAAACACAGCATAATATATGAAAACTACTTTAAATTTACATGTCTGTTAAAAGCAGTTATAGAATGCAATTTGATACCATTTTAAAATATTTTTAATGGTGTCATTATTGTGCACACAGCAAAAATTAGAAAATAGGTTTTTACTGAGGAGAGTAAAACAGATGTATTTTTCTATAGCTGAAGGATATTAAATATTTTTCCAGCTATCTTCTTTGTATATTTTATAGTTCCACAATCAAGTTTTAATCTACTTTATTCGCTTCATCATGATAAAGTAAATTAGACTGAAATTTGATTCTTAAATGGATAGTATGCTTTAATTGCTTTCATAATGAATATAGAGTTTTTTCTTGTTTTGGTGGTTTTTTTTGGTGGTTGGTTTTGGTTTGTTTTCTCATTTAAGAGAGCCTGGACATGTACCAAAATACAACAGAGTGCTGCTCCTTTCCTGCACAGAGAGGCAAAAGTTGAAAAGATCAGTAGGGAAACCTGTGTATTGGATGTTCTATGCAAAGTTAGGCTTTTATTTTATATTTGTTTCAGAATACAGATATAAAATAAATATAGAGCTGTCTATTCCTCATTCGTTCCAAGCAATGGAGAGGAGTAAGTGGCAGGGCTATTACAGCTATTAATATATATATTAATATATAATATACAGCTATTACAGCTGGTTTCACTTCTGTTCTTATGCATCAATATTGCAAAAAAAAAAAAAAATTCTATAACCTGTACTTGCACTCATACTGCATTTTCTGAGACCAGCCAATAAAAGAGGATCATTAGTGTTATTCATCAATTCTCAAAGTTATCATGTTATATTGTGTATTATACCTTCAAAATTCAAAACAAAGTGAAGAAATCTCAGAACTTTATTTATTTATTTATAAGTGATGAAGCTACTTAGAAACTCTGGAATTCTAATTTGCTTTTCCTGAGTTTCTCTGGACCATATTTTCCCACTTAATACAGGAATGAAAACATTACATCTATCTTCATCCATCTTGAGTAACTAAACATTTGTATCACAATTCATGATTTAAGAAATGTAGATTATGCTTTCATTCTTATTTCAAGACTGTGCAAAAAATGGTTCTTCCATTCATTCAATCTTCTTATTGCAGTTCCAGAAAATAGATCAAATAGTAATGAACTATGTCAAAGATTCAGTTTAAGCCACATGGCGTCTAAGCAATCCTATGCAGTATTAGCTGTATAGAGAAAAATAAGATATTCAAATTAAAATTATATTAAATACTAGCATTGGAGATTATAACTGGAATAAAATTATTCTAATGCGTTTTTCAGTGAAAGGTTTTATCCCTTGTAAACTGACTTACTTCTGAAGTTTGATTATAGTAATTATATATTCAAAAATTTGTCTTAATGTATTCTGCAATGTTTTTATTCCTTGACTAGTTTGTAGATATGCAGTTCAATATAAGGATTTCTATTTACCAAAACAGTACTCTCTACCTTCCTAGTTTAGCAGCTAATACCACTCACTCGTAGTAAATCTATAAATAAAAAACATTTTTAAATTAAAATTTTAAGATAGATTATGAACCCAATATAAGGCATGTGATCTTTCAAATGATAGAAGAATCTCCATACACACTGTGTATATGTATTTCAGTGAATTTACCCTATCAGATGGAAAAAAGACTATTTATCATAGCTAATGAAAAGTTCACTCCTAAAAGTAGAGGAGAAAGTAGCACTGTCATTACTGTTATTGCATTCACTTTTGGAAAGGCTAATTCAATAATATTTGAATTTAAAATTAGGGTTGCATGTTAGCATTTGCTTTGTGCTTCTGTTCATTCCCAGAATCACTCTAGCCATTTGTAGAATAATGCACCATAATTTCTGAATCTTTGCTCAGAACAGTACATCACTGGAAAAAGTTTGGTGTGGCAGATTATGCTATCCTGGCAAAATTACACAGAAGAGTTAACATTCTGTTTGCTAGCTCTGGGTCTGACTCACCTTTATAAATTCACTTTGCTTTCATAATAATTCAGGCCATCCTTACATGTTAAGTGGTTCTAAGACAGCAAAAGACTTGCTAATATCACTTGACTTGGTTTATAAAACTTTATTTGTTAATATATTAGAAATGCTTGAGCTCAGATGAAATAGTAAGCAATATCTTTTTGTAGATAAACTTTCTGGAGACAGAATAAAGCAAGTCATGGAACACATCTGGAAACTTCAGGAGTTCTGTAACAGCATGGCCAAGCTTGATATTGATGGATATGAATATGCATACCTTAAAGCTATAGTCCTTTTTAGCCCTGGTAAGGAATTTAGTAACCGTATCTTTTTAAACAATAAGCCTTAATATGTCGATTCTTTAGCATTTTTAAATGAGACTAATGTCTTGAGATGAGACTCATCTGTTAAGTTGCAGATAAAATTATTGTTTCACTATGATTATCACAATACGTGTTTTAAAATAACTTCAGAGCAACATATCCATGTTATTTACAGTTCCAATCTATCAGGTGTTTCCTGTACATCCACCCTAGAAGATTAGATTCTCAAGTTACCTTCAGCTGAGAATCTATGAGTAGTAAAACATCTGGAATGTATACTAGAACTATCAGTGAGGTAAATGGTGAGGAGGATTATAAGAAAGGCATTCTCCGAAGGACAAAAAGAAATTTGCTTCAATTTTAGTATTTTTAATATACTCATAAGAGGAATAGCTGAAATATGAGCATAAATACCTATTTTATATGAAACTTCCACAAAATCTCAAAAACTGAATGTAAACAGGCTGTCTTCCATTTGTTATGAAAAAATGACAGCAGATGGCTAAAGCAGAGTCTTTAAAGTGTTTCTGAAATACGAAAATTTACTCAAAGAAGACACTTGGGATTTTCTGGAATGATTAGGTAAGGACATTAAAGAAACTGGAAGTGGCAGTCTTTTCAGCAAAGATGGCAAATGTTTCTAGGACACACAAAGGTTAATCTAAAACTGCTGACAGGCTGAGTAAAAGGAAAAGTTTTGCTCAGAAATGCGTATTATTTATTTTAATTCAAAGGTATTTACCACTTTTTATTTAACAGAATACAAAGTAAAAGGATATATTGTTATTGGTGTGCTTGCTTGGGTTTTTTTTTTTTTGCATTGATAACTATTTTTCTCTTTGTAATAAAACTTAATTAGAAGATACTGGTGTCCTGAAATGTTCTTTTTAATTTTTTTGGGAGATTGTCCCATTAGAGTTATGTTTATTAGGGGTTTTGTTCAAGTTGGAAAAGCAAGAAACTATCCAAACTCAAGGTAGCCCTTTTCAAGGGACAAGCAGTTTGGACGCAACAGTGAAGATATTTTGGCATACTAAGAGAAGTGATATTTTGTGGGTTTGCAATTTTTTGCTCTGATCATGTGGCTGTCTGAAGAGCTGAGCCAGCTGGAACTAAAACATGAGACAGACTTAAGAAGATTAAGACATTGATCTGTCAAGAAAATAACCCTAGATACTGCTTAGCCAGTCTAGTTAGAACAAATCACAGAGGTGAACATGTTTACATTTAAAACAAACAAAGTTAAAAACAAATTCTGTGTCGTTGCCTGGCACACACATACAGGCTTAATCTTTGTCCCCTTTCTTATGGATACACACAGCTCTAGAGAGAAAAGTGAACAAGCTAAATTCTGAAGCCAGGAAGCAAATGTTCACCTTTATACAGCTAGCATGTTAAACATCACAATACCAGAGAAATATTTCATTGAAATTAAATGTGAGAGTCTTATAAATACATTTATTTCACAATGTATAGGGAAACAATCGACATACAGAAATGTTTTGTTTCTTTAGATCACCCTGGTCTGACCAGTTCAACTCAAATAGAAAAATTCCAGGAGAAGGCACAGATGGAATTGCAGGACTATGTACAAAAAACCTATCCAGAAGATACTTATAGGTATTTATTGTCTAAAGTACCCAAAGTAATGTTGTGGGCTGTAGCTAACAGAAGTACAAAATAATGTCATTGATGTTTTTGACATCTTGGGTTTGGGGTTTTTTCTGTTGATGAGAAAGAACTAAAATCTAATTCATAAAAGAAAGCAGGTTTGTTTAAAGATACATAGAAACAAGAATAGCTGTCTAGCTTCCTCCATGTAAATTAAATTTATTAGTACTTTCTTGGTTTTTGAGGGGTTTTTTTTGAGACTCTCATAGTTGTGTTCAGAAAAGTAAACGGACTTACTTTTTTTGAAGTTTGGGGGATAACTGCTTCAACTGACTAATTCACACTGCTTTTTTTTTCAAGTTATTATTTTAAAGTCTCTTTGACAACTAAAAGGTGATTATTATCCTTGAAATGTTTTTCAAGTTTCATTTGCAGAAAAATGTTAAAACTGTCAGTTATAGCCCTTGGAAAAACAATGATTACATATAATAAGGAACAATAACCATTTCTCAAACTTCTGTTTATAAGAAATTCCCACATCCTACTTATTTTCTCCTTTGGGTTTGCTTGTTTTGTTTTATTTGTTTGGTTTTTTTTGGTTGTTTTTTTTTTTTTTGTTTTGTTTTTAATTTTCAAGGACTTCTCTGAAATTATCTAGCTTGGTTTTTTTTCACTTCTCAACTATTCTGTTTGTTATGTGCTAGAAGCAATTACAGTATTTTCTAGCAATCTCCATCAAAACTCAGAATTTATCAACACAATGATTCTCTGCACTATCAGGGAACTCACCTCTTTCTCCAAGATATAATAGAACATGTTCTTTTTTACTGTGAAAGGCATCCTCATGTAAAGAAGAAACCTAACCCTAACCCTATACACTTAAGCACTGTCTGAGGGTGGAGTAACTAAAAAGAAGAAAAAAAACCTGTCTGAAAAAGAGAGCTTCTCCCATCTGTTTTCTGCATTGATCTTACAGAATTAACACTGTGGTGCAATGAAAATAGGATTCTCTGCCTCAGAAATATCCTCAAATCCCATATTCTTCCATGTACAATTGAGGCCTTCTTGTTTGATTAGTGAGAGCTGAATATCTACCATAAAACTAAATATAAAATTTGTTCCATATACTTGCTTCTCATAATAGTGTCTCAGGGAAGAAAATCAGAGTTACATTCCCCAAGCAGTGTCTTGTATTTTAACTAATAGTGTCTCTATCTCCATGCTCACCCATAGACAAGTTTAGAGAACAAATCTTATTATTTCTGAGCAACTGAGTGCTGGTAGAAAATGAGATAGGGGACAAGTGTTACAATTTTCATAAAAACAATAGCATAGTATGAATCTTTTTGCCCTGAAGTTTACAAGATGTGGTGTATTAGCAGAATGGACCTTAGGTATTTTCTCCATAAACATTCAAGCATTTTCCAGAGCACCTGTGGTCAGTGCTACCTGAGGTTTGCCATTACATGGTTCTGGTTCAGAAAATTTATTTGGTTTAGCATTTGTGATGCACATCTGCTATATAAATGGCAGCAAAATGCTTTCATCACTGTCCTAAATTTCATATGCATGGGAAGTCTAGCATTTCAATACAGTCACTTCATTGTATTGGATATCTGTTAACATCGTGGTAAATAAAACACCAGGGCAATTTGGGAATATTTATGCTTAACAGTACATTCCCCCAAATTCCTTCTCTCAATAGAAGTGGATTCTCTTTTTTTCTGTTTATATACATCCAGCCCCCTTCCTGCTATCTCATTTGGCATGAAGTTGCTAGGCAACTGATTACTATGCTGTTTATGGCTGAAATTTTAATTAAGCATTGTACTTTTAAAATGGTGCAAATGTTCACACTAATCAACATGAATATTATTAGTCTCAGCATTGTTTGTCCAGAGCTGGGAATTTCAAAAGCAGGCCAAGAAAATTCTGTGTTTGTACATACATGTTCTGTCTACAAAGGGCATTAACATGTCCCTTTCATTGGAAAACTACAAAGCTACTTGGCTTTCATTTTGCTTGCAGGATAGAACAGCAACCATTCTTTTTGTGGTGTAGCCAAATTAGCTTTAATTGCCTCTTTATGCCTATTCATGAATTATGGTAATAATAAAGGCAGATCCAGCTCTTTAGCCACAGAGTATCTTAAACTGGTCTTACATGTATTTATAATCCACTGAACTTCTTTTTCAGGCTAGCCCGGATCCTAGTTCGTCTGCCAGCACTTAGGCTGATGAGCTCTAGCATCACCGAGGAACTGTTTTTCACAGGTCTCATTGGAAATGTTCCCATTGACAGCATAATCCCCTACATTCTCAAAATGGAAACAGCAGAATATAATGGTCAAATAACTGGCACGTCTGCATAGAGGGAACAACGTAATTTGAGGGATTGAAGTACTTTTCACAAAAACCATATAATTATGAAATTAAAAGAGTAGTGTTTTAGTATGTGCAGATAACTCCAACTTGTTATCAGTTTCCTGACAGATTTCTCCTTGTCTTTTTCTGATGCTGACAAAATTTAAAGCAGCTATTAAAAGACCTGCTATAGGACCTTTCCTGCCACAAGGAATATTTTTGATGCCTTTCATTTCAAAGGCCATAGATTACTGAACATACTTTTCACATGCTTTGTATTTAGAAACTATCAGTGGTTAAAAAGAGTTTTATAATATCAGAGTAGTAATTAAATTACTTTAAAAGTAAAAAGAACAGTATGTATATATTTAAAAATATCCTTGGAATGAATGTCTAGTAAATGCCAGGGTATAATACTAGCACTTTGTAATCACTTCTCAGAGCAACAGCATCATCAACATCCTGCTTATGAGTATGGAAAATTTAAAAAAAGCATATGTCCTTAGTCAAAATGCTAGTGATTTTTGTAAAAATGTAGAATGCTAAAGGAGACAATCATTTAATCTACAAAAAGTCACTTGCTGTTATGTTATGCATGAAATATTAATGTGGATTCTTAAATCAGATATCCACATTATATGAAACTATATCTGTTAAATTAGTGCAGTTGTAATACACGGTACAGTGCAGTCCTGGTGACTATTATGTGTACAGGAATTCCCCACACTAAAGAAAAAAAGTGTTTGTCACAATAATGATTAAATATGCAGGTTCCTTAAAGTGTTTATTCAGACAAACACAATCATGACAAATGTTATTCTAAGCAGCAGCCTTTTGACTTTGGGGGAAATCAGTCATTAACTGGATGAGCAGTAATTTTCAAATAGAGCTGTGTGATGCTCTTTGAGTATGCTCTTTGTATGGTCCAAATTTACTCCTCCTCTCTGTACTTTGAACACCCTCATAATGTAGCCATAGGGTGCAATTTAAGATCTGAAGTGTGTAGAATCTCTGGTAGTCAGCAAGAGTTTATTACGAAGCTCTCTCATTTTATTTCTCCCTCCCTCGCTCATGGAACACTCCCAGTTTTGCAGAGTTCTCAACTTTCCTGTCACTCAGTTTGAAACCAAAATATAGTTAGGATTTACTCTCACTCATGTACAATTGCAGTTGATGACTGAGGCACCATGGAGGTATAAAATGAACTACTTTTAATTATCTCGAGTGATGAGCCATCAACATGTTTGCTAGTAGTACTGGCCATTAGCTGCTAGCATAGGTTTCATTTTAGTATAACTTATTATTATGGCTGTATTTTAAAATCAATGATTTTTTTTAAAGTCATAGCAATTAATACCTGCATCTGATCCTGGCATTTTAGATGCATGAATTATTTTAATTATTTGTGTGTTAGAAGCATTCTTACTTTAGTAGATTTATGTGACAAAACTTTTCTAATGCTAAGTTCAGCACTTTGGTTTTTCTTCTGTTATTGATATTTATTTAGAAACATCAACCAGGTTGGTGTTTGTGACTTTTCAGAGTCTGAATTGTGGCCAAAAGACCTTAAGCAGCTTTAGATGAGACTTCTAAAGTAACAAAAAGAACTTGTATCCTTCATGCTTGTTAGGAGGCTGACATTTGTAGCACTTATTGTGACACAAAATACTATTTCATTTTAGGTTCGGGATGCATTCAAGTCTTCTACAGTTACTATTTTTAGCACATTCAGAATCTCCTTTTCTCAGAAAGGTATTACAGAGTCCAGTGTCCATGCAGAGATTTGTCATACTGCAGTTGTATCTCTCTCAGCTTTTGCTATAGCAAATGAAATTGTCATATTGTTCATGTGATGGAAAGTCTGCTCTCTACATGTGAAGTCAGCTGGACTTCAGCTTTTAGTACCAACCATTTGATTGTAGTGTAACTGCTGTGGGATTGTGTCAGCACTTCTGCTGCGCAGTCCTTATGTTAAGGGTATACAACTTAAAAATTAATGGTGATTAATCAGAAACAGTAGCTACCTTGGAAAGAGTAGTGGCTGCTTTTGTTAAAATTTAAAATTTTACTGGGTTATGTCATTTTTCTACAAGAATAATTAATTGAACTATTTTGATTTATTTTAATTGCCAAAAGGATTACAGAACTTAATTTGCTTTCAGAATTTAATAAATATCATTTAGGCAGATAAGAAAGCATTTTAGTAGTAAATGAAATAGTCCTTAGCACAAAAACTAGCCATTGGAATATTTGGTTTTAAATCCCAATACACACCAGGTAGCTTTTTCTTGACTTTTCTTTTTCATTTCAACTTCCAATTTTTCAAGTAAAAGTGCCCCATTTTCTGTGTGAAAATTTGTTTGTAATTTTTATTACTTGTGATCATAACAATTCAGGAAAGAAAGACATTATAGTTTTTTGGGAACAAAGCAATCACATGAAGTAAAATGTCAAATGTGTGCCTTGCATTACATATGTAAATCAAAAACAAAAAATATCATGCAGCTCTGTTTACAAATAAACTACACTCCCCACAAATGCAAGGCCACATAATGAGATCCTTGCTCAAACCCTGGTAGTTACTTACTCTGCAAATAGTTATTAATTAGCTTATTAGTAATAAAATATTAATTTTTGTAAACTGAGTAATAGCCATGCAATCCATAGTTGTGCATGCGTTTAATAGATGAAATGAAGCAGTTCCATCGTTAAGATCTGGATACTACACCTAAAAGCTATAAAGTCCCTCTCTGTGTAGCATCATTAGCATGATTTGCTCGCTTGCAGAGGTGAGAACCAAGCTACTTAGTTCTGATGCCATTAACAAAGAGTACTCTTTCTAACTATACACTGTTTTGATTCCAAGACTAACATTTTGAATTGTAGAAATTTGAACATATGTGCATGCCTGGGCTGTTTCCTCCCCAGGAAAAGGACTTTGTGCTTCCCCTCTCTGAACTTCACATGGTTCCTGTTGGCCCATTTCTCCCCTGTAACAATCCCTCTCAGTGGCAGTAGGACCCTGTGATGCACACAGTACAACTGCACAATCAGGCAAGCTTTGAACCATCTCTGCAGAAAATAGTGCAACACTGACATAGTTCTTGGAATTTCTGAGGTTTGTTCCATCCCTCCTGCAGTGACTGGAAGATGGTAACAGGCTAATCTTAGTAGCTTTACTGGTAAATCAGTTTTGGGTTTTTTTCTCCTTTGAAAGTGCAAACTTTTCCTTATGAATATGGGACAGGAGAGTTTTTTTATATTGTAACAATTATTGAAGAATTATTTCTTGAGTATTAAATATAGAAATAGCTTGTTTTCATAAAGGTGAAATTTAAATGCCAAACTTGTTTTCACAAGAACTTGGAGTCAAACTATCACAGTCACAAAGTGATTCTAGGAGAAGTTCATCTCACTGAAGTTCTACTTAGTGCCAAAATTTATTCTCTTCAGAACTTTTGAAGTTCTATTTCTGCTGCTCTTGAAATGAAAATATTTTAACTTGGCAGAAATACAGTAATAAATTATCTGATTAGATTTATCTGAACCTGAGCAAATGTGTATACTAGTCACAATTCATTCAGACAAATGTTAGAATTCTGTGCTGACTGAGACTGGGGCATGATAATGAGGCAATGTAGGGAATGATAATGAGGCAGTAATGTCCACTGTGCTTCATTTGTTTTCCAACTCTTGCGCAAAGGAACTGGATTTGAATCTTGTAGCTAAAAAGCAGTTGGGACTAGCTTTGTCATAATGATTTTAATTGCATTTGTGACAAATGTAGGAAGGTATACTCTTTTCTCCCTTCTATTTACTTACCTTGGACTGTAGAGTCAGAACTAATACCATATGCAAAAGTAATCTTTCTCTGCCTATTTACATTGCTTATAAATTGGCTGCAATGCTTTTGGTGTCTGTGGAGTTACTCTGGCATGAAACTGGTAGAAGAGGAAAAAATTATTTTCAAGGAGAGATCCTTCTAAGAAGTCATACAAGGCTTTCTTTTAGCTGCCTTACAATGTTAGATCATTAAGAAGGCTTAGTTTTCAGAGCACACTGCAGCAAGAAACTATTGTTGCTCTCCACTGATTAGTTGGCGTCATTTGCCAAGTCTCCTTTCACTATCTTCTGAAGTCCATGGCCCCCCAGACAGCCACAATGCCTCTGGTGAGGAGCTCTGGTTCCGGGTCTGTGTGCAGAATCCAGCAGCTCTGTATCACCATTACAGTTCCTTTTGGCAAAGGGCACATTCTGAGGCTGCCATAGAGAAACCAAGTCGGGGCTGAAGCTCCCAGGTGAAATCAGTTTCCTGACTTTTGTTTCTCCTTTGGCAGAGACTGTAAAACACTTGTGTGGTTTTTTTTATTGTTCTACATTGTACACAGGACTCACAAATTCCTGAATTATTTAGTTCAGGATACTGCAGGTGTCAGTAGATTTTCCTGCCCATTAAAGTTCAGACAGTAGTTAGGATTCTTTCCTGATTACCTGCTGTTTAATTAGTAAAGGACAATTTAAAAAAATTGCACCAAATGGCATGACTAGCAAAGGTTTTCAGGAATACAGTTTAACCAGGAAGACAGAACTGGAAATGAATGGGCTGAGGGTACTGCTCAAGCAGTGACAAAGCAGCTTCCTGCACTAACAGCACCAGTCAGAGCCCTGTTTGAATCAGGAGAATTGAGCAGTAGAACTGGCAGGTCAGTCAGATACACAGGTGTACCAGCACATATCTACTGGATGATACCATCCTGGAAGGAACAAAAATGTTGATTTTCTATTTGAGATACCTCTGTTCCTCCCCAGTTACTCTTAATAGTGCAAAACCAGGGGATGTTGGGGTTTTTTTTTCACCTACTCTTGTCCGTAAGAGCAAAAGCATAAATGCCAGAAAACACAGGCAGATTCCCACCTGTTCCCAGGGTTTGCCACACTAGCCATACAGCAACAGAAGAGCTTTTGCAGTAGTTGGCTTTGGTGATAAGCATGGGCCAGCTGACAACAGCACACAACAGTGTGCAGTCTTAACACCTCCAAACATCCAGGAGGGATCAGCCAAATGAGGGCATGGTCACCCTAGACAGGAAAGTGAGGGGCAGAGGAAGGACAAATTGCCAGCATCTACTGGATCTTGAATTACAGAAAATTAGAAACAGCTTTATATGAAAAATTACTAAGAGGGGATGGCAGAGGAATGAAAGCATTTACTTTTTGCACCTTTTAATTCTAAAGTTGCTGAGTCATTTTAACAGTAAATAGTCCTGAATTAAGTTCAGACTTATTGTTTGATGCCATTAGCCCTTCTTGTTAGATAATGCTGCAACCCTACTTCAGTTGCAATCAGTGTTATCAACATATGAGAAATTATTTGTGAAAAAAAAATTTAGAACATTATTTATACTGGGGTTACAAGTTAAAAGTAAAATTCTTTGTAAAGTTTAGATGCTCTAAGTTTAAGCATCTAAAGTTTAGATGTTTTTTATTGTGAAGTCATGCTACGTTCATCACAGGTAATACTGTTGTGATGTTCCATTAATGCCCACAATCTGTTCAATCCTCTGAGTTACACTAATGCTTTGAAAATGCATTTATTATTGTTAAATTCCTGCCTTTCTTTTAAGGAGTTTGATAGAGTTGTACCTGTCTATTTTGTGCCTCCCACCATTGTGCATTTCTGCATGTTCAGTTCTAGAACTCATTTGAGCAGCTAATGCATATGTACATAGCTGTATGTATGTGTGTATGAATGTATATGTTTATATCTCTCTGTCTAAATATATTCTGTACAGTGTATAGGAAATGTGTAGTGTATGTATATATGTACAGATATGGAGCCATTATTCATCAATTCTATGTGCTAAAGTTTTTTATTCATTTGCTAATCCAGAGCTTCCTAATTTGTTGAATCCTCACAAATTTCAGAGCTTTGCACCTTTCTTCTAAACCAGTCTGAATTCACTATTTGCTGTTCAGAACTGACAAATATATTCCATGAATTTTCTGGCTTTTACATTATTCTCTTTACCTTTTCTTATTTCACCTATAGAGGTCTGTCAGTCAATAGTTAATTGAGCATATAATGCCTTTTAAAAATAATGAATAAATAACTCTAGTCATAGAAAATGCTTCCCTGCTCATTATGCTCATTATACTCATTCTCTTACAGCCTCCTGAGATACTTTTGTAAAGTTGTTTTTTTTGTGAAGCTTGGGAAGAGACTGATTTTTTGGCTTTAAGTCTTCATCTGTGGCTAACTGAAAGTAAACCAAGTTGCCATTTATCACTGAACTGCAGCACACAGAACAGGAGGTAACGGATGCTGTTTAATAAATCAATAGTCATATTGTCATAGCGATCTCATGAAACCAACCTGTGAGTTAGAGACTGTGTGCTCTGGTCAGTGAAACAGCAGCGCTGGTACAATGGTAATTCAATAGCAGGGACATTGCAGGTAGTTTATTTCTTAGCAAGCATCAAGACATCCTCAGGTTTTTCACAATGCATTTCAATTGTATATACACTTCCCAAAGTTTTTATTTTTATTTTCCAGCCTAAACTGAACACAGCTAGTTTCTTAATTTATTTGTCAGACTAATGTCCCTTTCCACATTCTGTCCTCTCCTGGGTCTGCAATCTGTGGAGCTCTTGCACTGCCTGTGACAGTCCCACTGTCCATGTGGGACCTGGGCACACAGCTGGGAAATGAAATGTGGAGTAAGACAATTTCTTATTCATAATGAAGACAAACATTTACATTATCAAAGCATAAACAGGTCTTATTCTTCTTCCCTTTTGATGAAGTTAAAAACAAAGCCTTCCGTAAAGTAAATCTGTTAATTGTGGGTTTTTAAAAAAGCATTTCACAGGGCAGTAGTTCAGCAAGTCTTGTTTCTGTCATTAAAAAGGTGAAATAGAATTTTCTGGGCATTTATTTCCACCTTTTGTGCTCACTGTGGCAAAGACTTGTGTATGTTTAGCCAGATAATAAGACATTAATCAAAATAACATTAACTTTATGCATGCTTAAAGTGAACCACAAGTCTGAGGAAAGTTTGGAAAGTTTGCTATGGAAAATGCTGAGAATGTTCTCTTTCTTGGTGTATTGGTTAGTGAGCATTTGTAAGCTTTTATTTCAAATATAGGAATAAACCTGTAGCATTTCAAAACCTTATTTCTGCGATTTTCAGCAGGAAAAATATGTAAATTAACATCAGGAACCTCTGTGACAGATGTTCCTTCATTGGTGTCTGGACAATTGGTGGTGTTTGAATGCTTGCTTTCCTCTTTAAAGGTGAATAGAAACCTGAAAGTCTGTTAAAGTCACTGTACTGCAGGAACAGTTTTAAAGTTTAGGAAGCCAGTTGGGGCATTAATTCAAGATTGAATCTGTTAAAAAACTCAACTGTGAATTCAGGGGGAAAAAAAAAGCAAAATTCAGTGAAACCAAATGTGTTATATCCACATTTGAATTGTTTGTATTCTGAAGGACAAAATGTGCTCAAATTAAATGGCAATAAAGGCTCTGCAGGTCCGTTTTATGGTATTTTCATGATTGTGGGTTAAAGTAGGACTGAATAAATTTAAAACAAAAAGCACAGTCTTTAAGAAGAAAACATTTTACTTACAGTCTGTATATGTTAAATTTTCCATGTATGGAATCAAGATCAAATGTTGGAATATTTTTAATAATTAATCTGTAATCTGAAATACACTGGAAGCCAGTGTTCATAGTTTCCTAACTGAAAACTGCACACTGTTGTATCTGTATTGGCATACTAGGAAGTGCTGAGCGCCTAAAAAACAGCAAATTTTTATAAAAGGAAACATCTGCTTTCAGTTCCTTGGGATATTTTCTGGAAGTCTCTATTCCTTATAATTTAGAAAACTATTGTTTATTTTTAAAACTGCAAAAGTTTTTAATTTCTCACAGCTTCTTTTGTGAAATCAATATTGTGTGTAATAGCATTTAAAAATAATAGCATGTTCTTTTTTTAAACTAAATTTTATATCCAAACAACGTCTTCAGTCACAAAGAGGAATTTGCATTGTTGTGTTTGTATATAGAGTATTGCAGTGCATGATTTAGCTTATGCATTTTATTAAATGCTGTTGTGACATTATATTGTTGCGGTTAATACTAGTAGCTAAATGAAGTTTCTACCATTAAAGTGAATTACAAATATAACTGCATTCTTGAGTTTTATTTTGAAGTTCATTAAGTTCCTCTTGAACAGGAGCTGTCTAAGCCAAATACGTATTTTACCATCTTTTAGGGAGAAATAGCATTTTGCCTTCACCACAGTGAGTATTTTTACAAGAGATTTAACCGGGCCTGGTATAGAGAAGAAATCCCATGAACTTACTGACTCCAACGAGCTTCTCTAGGAGGAGAGAGGGCTTTTTTTCCTAAGGTTTTAATTCATAGTGAACAGATAAGTTTTGAGTAGCCCCAAAGCTGTCGCTGCTGTGCGCTGCGTCCCTCACGCCCCTCGCCACCCTCACGCCCCTCGCGTCCCTCACGCCCCTCGCCACCCTCGCGTCCCTCGCCACCCTCGCCACCCTCACGCCCCTCGCGTCCCTCGCCACCCTCATGCCCTCGCCACCCTCGCGTCCCTCACGCCGCCAGGCCCGGGCACAGCGCGCGGCCTCTGCGGGCACTGCCGGGGACGGGATCAGCGGGGCGGCGGAGCCTCCGCCAGGGGGCGGGCGGGAACGCCACCTCCCCTTCCGGCCGCCGCCGCGATGCCGATGAAGGGCCGCTTCCCGGTGCGCCGGACCCTGCAGTACCTCAGCCAGGGCGATGTCGTGTTCAAGAGCTCGGTGAAGGTGATGACCGTGAACTACAACACGGCGGGAGAGCTGAGCGAAGGCGCAAGGTGAGCGCGGGGCGCGGCGGGAGCGCGGGCTGCCCCTGCAAAAGACACCGGGGCTTGCGCGGCCCTCCCGCCGCAGAGACAATGGGCCAGCCCTTGTGTGCTTTTCTCTTTTTTTCCAGAAAGTTCGTGTTTTTCAACATCCCCCAGATCCAGTACAGGAACCCCTGGGTGCAGATCATGCTGTTCAGGAACATGACTCCCTCGCCCTTCCTCCGGTTCTACCTGGGTAGGTCCCGCCAGCCGCGGGGGCCGCAGAGTAGTGGCTGGGTCGCAGCGGCAGCGTCGTTACCGCTGCGTTTGTGTCGTTCTCACTCGGCCCTGCTTCGGCCGCTGCGGGGAGAGAAGCTGCTTGACTGGAACAGAGCTTTAGTCGTTGGCAGCTCCCCTAGACTCACCCTCATGGAGATTTTGCTTTTCACTTAGAACATTGCAATACACATTAACTGCAGAAGGGAAGTAGATCCTTCATTCCTGTGCGTTTAAAGCCTCGCTAAACGGCATGCAGAAGGAAGTGGTATCATTTGATACACTGTTATGAATTTTTCTTGACAGACAGTGGAGAACAAGTTTTGGTTGATGTGGAAGATAAAACCAACAAAGAGATAACAGAGCACATTAAAAAAATCCTGGGGAAAAGCAAGTAAGTAGCACGCAGTAAGCTAATATATCATCTAGCATACATATTACATAGTTTTGTGGAATACAGAAGGAAATACCACTTTTCCTGGATCAAACTGACACGAGCGAGGTAACGTCCCCAAGGTAGGAACTGTAAATCCGTCTTTCTCATAACCTGGGTCCAGGGAAGGGAGAGGAAGTATTGCTAGTCAGACTTCTGATAGTAACAAACAGATCTCTTTTCTAGAGAAATGCTTGAAAAAGAAGAAAGAGAAAGGAAAAAACTATCACATCCAGCAACCTTTGGGCCCAAGAAGTATCATCTGCGAGAATGCATGTGTGAGATTGAAGGCCAAGTTCCCTGCCCTGCTTTTGTACCATTGCCCAAAGAGATGAGGGGAAAATACAAAGCTGCTATGAAAAATGAGGCATGAGCCTGACATTTCAAGATCTCAAGTTATGCAGCTGTTTTTCCTCAGGGCTGGACAATGAAGGTGCTTCAGTGAGAGACAAGAGCAAACAGTTCCTGGGAACAGGAACAAGCAAGTTCATTCAATACAGACAACTCTGCCTCATAAGCCTTCTTACATCTACAACTAGAATAATGAAGTGAAAAATAAATAAAAGTTAAAACTGGCACAAAAAAAAAAAGCTGTGGTTATACAAAGTATTGCAAGTCAACACTGGAAAACAAAATTAATATAGTCTTATTTCTTATTCATGCCTGCAGGTAGCCAATTACGGCTATGCCAAGATCATATTTTCTTTGGGCTAGAGAGGCTATCTTAGAAGTAACGCAGAATTCCATATTTTGTAGAAAGTGGTGCAAAAGTCCATATTGTACCAACTGAAAACAGCCAAATGATAATAGAACTCCAGTCTCAATTGAATTTTCCTAATTTATGTAGTTATGAATCAGAAACAGTTCAGAGTCTCATTTCCAGCAAGATACAACTTTTGCAGTTGATACTGCAGCATTTCTGAATTCATGGTTGAATACAAAATTCCACACTGATGCAAGCATCCTGTACAAACTGTCATGGACAAACACAACACAAAATAAACATGTTGTTTTATTTCATCTCTTTTTACAAAGTTTTCATACAGAGTAGTGCATGCAGTTGTAACAAAAGTCAATGCTAATTAGTTATTGAGCTTTATGCTTAAGACATCTTCATTCCCTTGTGCCTTGCAAGCCTCACAGCAGTCCCTATACCAGCAAAGGTCTTCACGTTAGAGACGATTTTAGTATTAGCTGTCTAGTCTATCACAGTTAACACTGACAAAGATCATGAGGTATCCCAGTCTGTTACCTGCTTGTAAAAATAATGTATTACATATACAATGAGAATACTTCAGTTATTAGTGTATTAGCCAGAAAATATAAACAAGGTGGGATAGTTGCAACAAGGAAAAAAACACTTTTTAATGTGAAAGCCGAAGCCACTGAAACATTTTTTCATGTTGATACCTAAAAAAGCATTAGGTTAGAGTGCAGGAAGCAATCCTCCTGAATAGCAACCAAGTCTGTCTTAAATAACTGCCTTATACTATCTCTTAAATAATTCCAGGGATTCTATTTACCTATCAATAGTTTTTGGTGCCTTCATGAATATGGTGTCAAGCACTTATGTTCTGACAAGACCTTTCAGAATCCTGTGTTCTTTCATCTACTTGATGCAAAATAACACTTGGGGACTCAATCTGCTCTAATAAAACATCAGTGTATGAACTTCAGGGTCTTAAGCCAACCTCTTCTGCACACCTTTCAAACCCAGATTCAGGCTACACCAGACAGACCATCGGGTATCCTTGAGTGGCTGGTCTGAATTCAGCCCCTTGCTAGTGGTATTAAGTGAGGATATAGGTGGTTTGGTCTTTTTAAACAACAGTTCCACAAGTCCCTACCTCCACTTACAGCTAGGAACCAGAGTTCCTGCTCTTTAGGTAGCAGAGTTACTTGTCTCTAAAATCTAAGCAGTGTTGGGGTTACAATATCAGAGACAATATGCCAATATCAGAGACATAATTAAAAGATACGTCCCATTCCACAGAACTTCACACTTCTGAGTAAGCCCACTATTGTTAGTGCTATACAGTGTGATCTGCTTGATTTTCCTCTATTTCAGTTTTAAAAAAACCCTTTAAGATTAACTCACCACCACCACTCCTGCAAACAGTGATTCCTGCTGATGTTTCTGTGCCTCTCAAAGATAAAAATCAAAGCTATTAGATTCCATCTTTCTCAAAAACCCTGCATTTGCCGAGCTGTAGGCCCTCCTGCATCACAGGTACTGGCTGTCACCTGGTCATGCCACAGGATCACAAGAGGTCTTCAATCCTTATTTAAAATAGGTATGCCTGATTCTCATAAAAACTGAGGGGAATAATCTAACATGAGAGAGAACTGCCATTTGGCACTATTGCAGCCAGACTTTGTCTCCCAGCTTTCACAAAATTCCAGTGGCATCTCAGCTTTCCATTATAAACCAAATTTTTTGTTGCTTGGGTGCTACAAAATATTCCAGTCTCACAAATACAACAAACATGATCATTCTGTCATCCGGAGGATTTAAAGGAATGTGTAGATTCCACAATGTAATTAGCAATTGGAGGTTCCCCCTTTATATTACAGGTAGAAGTGGTGCTGGCCTGATGCTCCTTTCCCTGGAAATGAGCAAATGCTTGGCTCCCTCATGAGCAGGTCTGAAGCCAGCATGATGCTATGACACCATTGTTTGTGCTCAGAGCAAATGGGAAACCAGAAGTGATGAAAAGAAGCATCCAAATTTTACATGGGTCTCTTTATACAGACACTAAAAAGTTACCCATACTATGGTCAGTTAGAAAGTTTTTTCTCAGTCTGAAGATGCCTTTTATGTATTTATTAGCATTGCATAAACTTGATCTGCAAGCCTGTACATTCAGCACCCCGGAGAATCACAGCAGCTCTTTAACAGCACATTGCCAGAACAGCATTAGCAGTTCAACTACCCTGGGTCAGGACAGGATGAAAAAGTTTTAGAAAAGTTTTCATCTCTAGTCAAAGCCACACTTGAAAGGCCAACACTGCAGCAGAAAGCAGGAAAGAGGGCAAACCAACAGTCCAACCACTTCCACATCATAGTTCCCTATTAGCACTTACTTAACCCCTGGACCAAAATAAGCATTCAATAAGACCAGTTAGCATTAAAAAGTGCTGTAAAAAGTTATTTTAAAATTTCTTACTCTAAGTTTTTGAGACCAGCAGCATTCCTCAGTAATTCTTTCTTCAAGACTGTGTAGTAGTGGCAATGTCTAAATGAAAGTGCTTTAAAGTCAGGATTCTCCCAATTCCCTCTTGTGATCTGTACTCCTGTCTGTAAGTATCTGCTTTACATTCCCATATTTAACAGCAGACTTAATTATTACACAGCCCTATTGCTGCTTCAGCTGTTAGATTTCTCCTTCTGCTTTGCTAATGTGTGTTTCAGTTCCTTTAAGTTCTCTGTCAGTACCTCCACCTCATCCAGTCGTCCACTATGTTTGGCATCAAATATATAAGCTTTAATATTATCTATCTGTTGGAGAAGCAGCTCTTCCTCTATAGCCTCCTCTCCAGAGATCTCACTGCCATCCTCCACTTCAAAGGGATTGTTAGAGGATCCCTCTTCAAATGGATTCCCTGAATTCCAACTGCCCCCAGGCTTTTCAAATGGATTTTCATCCTCTTCAAAGGGGTTTGAAGTACTGCCAGGTGCTCCATTACTTTGTTCTTCCTCCTCCTCACTTTCAAATGGATTATATTCTTTTTTATCACTTTGCTGAGCTGTGTTAGAGAAGGAAGCCACTGGAGAGGTGCCTTTGGCAAATGGATTATCAGGATCTTCTACTTGAGGGGTATCTGCTTCATCCTCAAAGGGGTTTAGACAGGCTGGCTGATCGCGGTCTTTGTCACACTGTGGGACATTCTGGGGTTTGAGTGTGAAGGTTGAATGCTCTTTTGCTGGCAGCTGCTCAACTGCAGGAGTTTCAAAACTCATGTCCCCTTTGATCCAAGTAACATCCAAATGCTGTTTGACTTCTCTGAAGTCTAAGGAGCGTGTCCTTGAATGCTGAGACATGAATTGATGGTGCTCTCTTTCCCACTCCTTTTCACGAAGGACCTGAAGTTCCTCCCTCTGTATCTCCTCCTCTTCTGCCTGTTTTTTAGAAAGCTCAATAGCTTTCAGAGTTTGTTGTTGATCATATTCATCCTGAAGCTGCATCAGGTTCTCTTGCAACATATGGACCTCATCTATCCTATTAGCTGCTTTTGCTTGCTTAATAAAGGATGTGATATTGTCAATCTGCTGAAGAAGTGGGTCTGCTCTCTCGCTCTCTCTTGAAATGCTAGATGTGGGTAACCAGCCTTCAGATTTCTTGACTGTTCCTTTTTTTATGTGAGTTTCATCACCATTAACTACAGATGCAGATATGGAGATAAACTCCTGCTTTTCCTCTTGTTTTCCCTGTGTTTCAAGAGCGACCTAAACCAAAAAACATGTAATAAGAAAACACCACAGGCTTGAAAAATTTCATTCTAAGTATCCATAGGTACAAGTTAGCTGATCTTAAGACATTGTTGGCTGATGCTTAAAGGGATCAGCTGCCATTTTGAGTACTTTGCAGAAGATTCTTACTTTCATACCATTCCTTACATGCTTCCCTTGAGTTTGTGATGATTCTGATGAAAAACCCATGACATCTGCCTCTACAAACCTGAGGGAAAGTAGGAGCAACAATTCTCTTTATAGAGGAAGAAAATGCCTAATGCAGCTGTGCAAAGAGTGGTCTAGATTGATTTGGACATTAATTGTATCACATAGAACATCCGTGTTTAAGGTCACTGATATCACTGGCTTTTAGAGTGGGATTATTCTTATTTCTCAATTTATACCTCAAGATGAAGTTGGCTTTAGTTTATAATTAAAGATATCCTCCCTCCTAAAGGAAAAAAGGGATACCTCCTCCCCTGCAGAGGCATCCTTGTTCTAGTATGTCCTTTCCCACCAACAAAAGAAGTTTCCAAATTCTACTTATGTGAGTGAATTCCTGAACACAATTTTGAAGTCAGTGTAAACTAACACACTCACTTCAGGGCTTGCTCTGCACGCACTGCAGCAGGAACAGCCCGTGCACCCAAATCTCTGCTTTCTAGAAGTGTCCAGCTTTGTGCCCATCTACTTCTGTTCTGGACAGAACAAAGCAGCAGCTAGGCAAATCCCTGGAAAAGGGGATGGGATGATATGGATGAAAAAATAACAAACTGAAATCCTGTGTTGAAGGCAGCTACTCATATCCCCAACACAGCTCCCAGGCTTATATCTATGAGAAAGCCTAATACAAGATGTAACAGATCCCAACCTGTCTTACCATATGCAGTCTTCTCTTCTTCAGTTCTTCATACTGATCCTTAGTTGGCAGGGACATTAGGCCAAGCAGTTTTTCCTGGCAAAAATTGAAATATTTACAATATTGCTTGCAGGTATTCAGCCCATTTTTCAAGTCCTTGAGAAGAGAGATACTACCAGCAGAAACCCCACAAACACATCAAAGATGCTTCTACACTGCAGTCCCTGCTGCAGGTCTCCACACACCTCTGCTGCCACAGCTGCACTGCTGGGTGGGCTGACACCTCAGCAAAAGGAAGAGCCACGGCTCACACACCTCTTGGGTTCCCCAGGCCCAATGCTGCTCTGAGTGAAAGACCTGTGTTCCACACAGCTTATTTAAGGCTATCATAAGTCATTAGGGGAACTACAGAAAATGCAGAAAACATATAGAACTAAGGCCCCTGTCAAAATAGATTCAAACCACAGGGATGCCTGGCAAAGAAGAGAACCCTATGTAAAATGTAAATAGACCACATGCTCTATTTACCTGAACAAAAAGTGTAGCTGAATATCTTATCATTCGCTGAAGTTGTAGTATTTTAGGATGAGGTTGAGGATCTTCGTGCAAGCCCAGACTCAAAATCTTCTTACTGAATCAAAGAAAACATACAGCCTCATCAGTTCAAAAACAAAATCAGGAAAAATTCCACAAAAGCAGAGAGACAATAGTGGATCAAAAACTTCTGATGTTCTTTTATATAAACAGTTTTGGATATTACAATTTGTTACACTTTCCACTCCCAGCCTTAGAAAAACAAAGAAACTCCAAACAAACAATTCCTTTCCCTAAATGGTGCTGCCACTTGTTTCCTCTATACTTACTTATTCCTACTGCAAAGGAATGCATGAATTTTAAGGCTGGAGAAGAAAGTAGAAATTGATAGTGCACAGGAACAGCATCTACCTTTTCAAATGCTCTTTACAACTGAGCAGACAAATTGATCATCCATAGAATCAGTTAAGTCATAACAGAGATACATACATACTGGGGGGAAAAAGGAGAGAGACAATCTTTTACCTTAACGCATCTATAAATTCATACATTTTTTGAATCTCCACCCTCAAGTCATTAGCATGATCAAGGTTGTAGGCTGACTCCCCAGCACTAAAGAATAAACAGAACTTTACTGTAAGTCATGCATTCAATTAACAACATGTACAACACTACTAGTTATCCCAAGATGACCAAGATTCAACAATGGTAACTGCTAACACTAAAGGGCTAAATGATTTTATTTCAAGCTCATGTTTAAAAAACCTTTTTTTGTGACAAAAGTGAAAAATTATACTAATTTTGTGAACATGAACACTTCATAGAAGACAGCTGTATTTGTGATTTAATACATTTAATCATACACATATATGAATTATTATTACTTATATTACTTATATATTATTACTTACTACTCTAGGAGAAACTGTATTCTAACACAAAAATGCCACTCTACAAGTAATATCTAAAATATACATATGCTTAGCAAATATATCTATTTTGTGGGGATTTCTTTCGAGACAACTTGGTGGGAAAAATCTCTGAGTAACTAACTACACTATTAAAGCATAATAGTTACCTCCACTAGCATTTGTCAGAAAGCAAAATACTATGCTGGACAGGGTGTAGTATTTAAAATGCTAGTAAATGACTGTCCACATGGGGACACAATCATTACAGACACTTTACTAGAGTCTCCACTTTATTGATAAAACAAATTAGGACTTAGTGGGGAAAACTCTTCAAAAGTTTTTAGCTTCCCTGTCCTTTTGTATCACAAATATAAATTATAAGAATCCCTTTCTAAAAAGCAACTTCACTATCCATAGGACTCCAATTTCCAGGACACACTACTAGTCAGAAATCTTTAATTTCACCCATAACAAGCCTGTTATTTTCTGACATTTACTTCCATTTTCCAGGACATCTGTATTTTTACTTTTCTCCAGCTGCCAAGCTACATAACCCAATCTTTCATGAATTCATGACAAAAAGCAGTAACACCTTAGCAGATTTTTCACCTTCTGTACTTCTTCCTATTGCAAACAGTGTTTTTACAAAGCACTTTCATTACTAATTTTTCTACAACCATTAGATCTAAAGGACAGGTATAGCAATATTTATTAACTTTAACTCTTCAAAAGGAAATGCTTCCTAGTCAAAGACCAGTGCGTGTATTTCTCTCACTACACGAGCCAAAAGTATAACCTGGCAACCTTTTGCAGATAGAGTTGAAGAGACTTAAGTTACCCCAATGAGAGAATACTACTGCAAGAAATTATGCACAAAACTGAAATACGAGACTGTTGCTTATCCACTGCAGCACAGGGTACCCAGCTACAGTAAGAACAACTGCCAGGTGAAGGTGCTTTACACAGAAGAGAATAGTTCTAATGATCTGCTGCTGCTGGCACTCCTTGGAAGCCAGAGCATCCCAGCTGAGGACAGCAACAGCTTACTGCAGCTGTTTTGAAGAGGCTCATTTACACATGAATTGTAGCCTTGTATTTCCTTTTTTTTGCAAAGATGATGTGTCGAAGTTTGACAGTAGTGCCTCACTGGGAAGTGGCTTTAAAAAATTAACAAATCAAACAACTTCTCTGTATGTTACCATTAATAATTAATTCAGTACTACTTTGTTTGAGCATCCAGAAGACAACAGATAATGAAGCACTGAATTTTCTTTAAATTTACACACTCTTGCAGCCTTAGTATACCATTTCCTTACTACTTCTCACATGTAGAGGAAAAGTACATGTATTCATAACATAGCTAGCAATGGGACTTACTTTAGTGATTCTGCCATCCTTATGTATTCTGGTGCCTTCTGGTCAACCTTCTCCATGCAGAGTCGGAGTTTCTTGTTATAATATTAAAACAAAATGTATAAAAAAAGAACTTACATTAAAATACTAATGCAAGAACATGTTGACATGAATCTTTTCATGCTGCTTGTGCAGATTTGAAGTTAACCATGATGAAAGGCACTTTAACTGTTCAGGATGACAAGACTCTCCAGTTATCTCCAGAACACATGTGGCATTGTCAGGAACAGAGAAAGACTGGCTGTACCCCTGTAATGTGGACTTTGAATCTTGAAGCTGTTTGAATGGCTGACTTGGACAACTTCTAGCCTTACATCTCTTCACCAAGAAGAGCACCAACAAAAACTCCCATTAATACTAACCAGGGGAGTTTGTAGACTCTACTGAAAAGGTATCTGGTGATCATCAGTACGTGCTGCGAAGCATTTGAATGTAATATTGATAGAGATGGTTCAAAAAATGCATTTGCCATGAGTGTAAGGACTGATTGCAACAGTGGTGACATCAAATGCTATGGTTCCAGTGCAGCCCACCAATCAAATGCACAGCATATCACTCACTGGTTTAAACAAGTTCACAATTTTAAGAGAGGCATGTCTGAACTACCAGTTCCAGATGATGAGAATGAAGATGTATTTTAAAAATATGTATGAAGTTAATGTGGGCTATAAATACTATATTGCAACTGATTCCAACATTTCAGATATGTCTTTGCAACATGGCATAAACACCCAACAGTCTCTGCTAACACAAGTCAGTATTAAGTCATAGAGTTGAGTCATGAGGTAACAAGCCAAAAGTCAAGTAGTGACCATTGCAGACATATACACTGTAGCACAGAGCTCGACCTACCTCATAGAGTTTCACAATCTCAGGTGTATATTCTTTCTCATCAATCTGTTGCTCTCTTTTCAACAAGGTGTCTTTGCAGTGCTGACAACAACGGATTCGTTCATCATCCTTCTCATCCAGAACAGAGCTCACACTGCTAATGCTGCTAATGCTGCCACGGCGGGAGCCGTGGACACTGCTTGGTGAGGAGTTCGGGCTCGTATGAGAACCCAAGGCCTCTTTGCTGGCACTAGTGAGTTTGCCTAAAAGTTATACACAGGTAATTTTACAGTAACTGGAGAAGCCAACAGATTTTACCAACACAAACAAACTGCCCTTTAACGGAAACTTTATATTCAGGTGGTACTAAAAAAACAGGTTGAGTCTGCTGAAAGACATGCAAGGACTGCAAAACAACTATGACTGCAAGTCAGAATTTGGGTCTTCACTGCAAATCTTGCTGCATTTAAAACTAGCTAGAGAGCACACTGCTGAGCATCACCTACATTGCTTCTAGGCATAAGCATTCTCATGTTTGAGCCTGCACAGTCACAAAACAATGTGTAGAACAGGTATGATAATGGTGTCCAGGCATTGTGCTTGCACACTCTGAAAGGTGCAGCTAATGTCATTTATCTCCACAGAATGTACAGTCTCCTCTCCTGTGCACCACCTGAGAAAAATAAAAGTTTAAAGTGGTTCTTAAAGACCTAAACATGAATTTCAGTAAATTGTTGTCCCAAGGTCTAGCATTTGGACAACACAGACAAAACTGGAAATATCCACAATATTTTTAAATGTCAGGAACCTTGGCAGTTCCTAAAGTTAATAGCTCCATAGTTATAGTACTCAGTAGAATAAGTAATACCTATATTTATCAGGAGTTACTACTTTTTTACTACTTACTATTTATTTATTTACTATTACTTCTAGTAAATTTTTCAGTGTTATGCAACACTTCCAAATCTGAAGAAGGAACAGAGAAAAAGAATGGAGAAATAATTCCTTGTATTCTGCTTCACAGACAAGTGTCTGCATGAAACGGAATCATAGTTTTCTGCAGAGACAGACTATTACCAGCATATTTTTTTGTAATGGCAAAAAGCCAGGACGCACCCAAAGTGAGCTGAGAAAATGAAGAATTAACTCTGCAGTACTTACTTGCCAAAGGAAGACTGACAAATTCCATGCACTTCTTGCACATAATAGACCCACAAAGGCGGCAGTGGTGACGTCGGTTTCGGATACTGAACTTACTGCCACAGTCTGGGCAAAATGGAACATCCTGATCACTGACCCAAGGCACAACAGACTTCTCTATAGCTGTGAGCAGGAATACATACCGCATGAGTGTTCAATTGATTCCTCAGCTGGTTAAACTATAGGGGCAAATAGTCTCAGGTAAGGTCACACTAACCTCTTATTTTAGCTGACTCAGTGTTTGCTCTGTCAAATGATGTAAGCTGGTTAAAGATAAACAATATATTGAAGAAAATTATACTTTTGTAAGGAAAAAACCCAGCACAACTCAGCCCAACAAGAAAAAGAAACCTGATGTTTTTAAGAGAGAGGAGTTTCAGCTGGTTTTATGCAACTTTCATTTTTTTTTTTTTTCTAATTCCATGTTCATACCACTGCTAAACAATGACTTGTCAAATCTGTACAAATCAGCACATTTTGGACATAATCCTTATTGCAGCCAACATTACTGCATCTGAGCCAAAATGCAGGTGTACCACTGGCAGATTTTGAAGAATGAGAAGCTGAAAGAATCAGGTCAAAAATATTGGGGAGCAATTTAGTAAAGTAAAACATGGAGAAAATAAAACAGGAGAACAGATGGCTCTTGAAGCAAGTGGAAGTAGCATCTTCAGTCTGAAAATGGTGCATAGATCCAGAAATTATAACCATGGCACAAAGTCAAATCATGCGCAGTTCTCAAGGTAATGTGTAAAGAAAGTCATAGTTTAGTATCTTTTATAAAGTATATTCCTAGATAAGTGGGCACACTTCATACCGAATTTTTTTTTTTTTTTAGTCTAGGAAACATTTAGAAGGCTGGAATATTAAGAAGCACCAAATTTACCTTTTCTAACCTGATTATTAACTTATTGACTTCAACTACATAGTGATCAATCCTGGCTGCTCGGTGTTTCTTGAATTCAGAAAGATGGCTTCTCATAGCACCTGCAGGGATAACAGAAAGTTGTCCTGGTCACCCAAGTACTCTGTATGGATTTAAATGCCACTTGAAAGACAAATGTCTCTTCTTTTCACCATTTATTTCTCATGTTCAAATTCGATTTTAAAGACACATTGGAATCCTATATTTTCACAGTGTTGCTGTAAATAAAACGCTAGTTAAAGACTAATATTCAGGCTGGCAATAAACAGTGTTTTACTTCTACTACAGAAAGCAAGCAGCACTATGTTAAAGAGAAAATCTGCAACAAATTTTTTTCTCCATCTTCATTTGTCAGTTACATTTGGTAAGCTGTTACCTACAACAGTATCCTCAAAACCAACTCCCTTTAGTTTCCTGGCTACATATTGAGCAAAGGGAAGAGGCATGCCCAAGGATTACTGGAGGTCTATGTAGCAGCAATTTTGTTTCAGATTTCTGATCATGTGTAAACCTTTAGGGGCTTGAATCAAATCCTCCATGACAGTTTAGATTTGCAGAAAACTGATCACTGAGTATTGAAAAGAACTATACAGCATCTCTAAGACATGTACAATTCATAGTTGATAATGTTGGTTTAAGATTACTCCTTTTCCGAGTAAGGTGGGTGAGGTATTAAAAATCCAAGTTATAGACAAAAAACTAAAGACCTCAAACCAACCAACCAAGCGATAAAATCTTTCTTCCAGCTGGTAGAACTCAAAATCAGACGTTGCTTTTTGATGCAACCTATGTAAATGTAAGAATCGCACTTCTTCGTGCTAATGAAGCAACCAAAAATCTCAAAAGATGCATTCATGGTAGTGAAAGAGTCCCTCTGGGTAACTGATTTAAGCCACTGCTTTGGAGACACAATCCCTTTCAATGATCCATCAAATTACATGCCAAATCCCTATGGTTCATCTTCTCAACGCTCATCAGAAAGCAGTTCTCACTTCTCTAATGTTCATAAACCTTCTCCCTAAATTTATTCTTAGCTAATATTTACACTATGATTGCTGCTCAAATAGTTACAAAGTCAAAAGGAAAGAAATATACAGAACTCAGGCCCTGCAGACCCAAAAGACTCAGTCCTAGTCTGTCAGCACCATAGTGGAAACTTTCCCAGGATCCACAAAAGATGGTGCTGCTTCCTTCTCCAAAAATAACCATGGTATATCAGTTATAGTACAGGCAATTGCCAGTAGCAGTATTTATAATTACAGGCTCAGACAGCGTATCCTTGAAATTCTACAAATGTAGATTTATATTCAGAGGAGTGGAGTTTGTTTGTTGTTTGTTTTTGTCAATTTGGTTTTTTTAAAGTAAGCCCCCTTTTAATAAGAGGTGATCACCACCTCAAATCCAAGGAAAAGCTGACAGTTTAAATTAGTAGATAATGTTTTTGACAAACATGCAAACTAACAGCTACTTTAAGTGTAGCCCAAAAGCTAGAGATTTTATATACTTTTGTAACTTTTAATGAGTGGATTATCTGTTTTGTAAAGTCACAAGATGAAGATACATTTGCACAGAGGTAAACACAAATTAAGCAGATCTCAGCAGGACAGCAACAATGACATGACTAATAACTACCTGAAGGGTAGTTTGGGTACTGATTCTATACGTGTCTTTTCTTCTCCCCATTAACTGTGTTTTCCCCATGCTCCACCCAATGCAGATAGGCTGCCTCAAAGTCAGTGTGCAAACCATAACCCCCTGCTAGCGAACACAGTGCAGCACAGACACAATTCCAAGCCACTTCGGCAATACTGTAGCACTTTCCCAATTCAGATCAAAACTTATCCCCACTGTGTATTGCTTTCTAGCTCTCCTACCTACTTCCTGGGGCTCCCACATGTATGGATCTACTCCACCATAGCTGAATGACTCATATCGTTCCTGAGCTCCAGAATCAGTTCTGTCATCATCTTGTTTCAGCAATTTCTTCTTTGCTCTTTTGGCCTTCTGGACTAGATCTGAAAAAAATAAACCCAAGTTATCTAACATATCAGGTAGTCACCACATATTTGTCATGTGAAGCCAGTATAGAGTAGTCATCTTCTTTTACCAGAAATCTTTCTCCTGGATAAATTTATTCTCAAAACATTCTTAGAACAAAAACGCAGTTTAGAGCAACACACATGACACAAAATGTTCTCTGCTGTCTGTCATAGAGCAGCATGAGGTCCTAAGAACAAGACAGTAGATTAAAACATTCCATTGTCAGACCTCACTGTAAAACAGCAACATGTCTTAAATTATGGGACCTATCTCACTGCACAGAGCATCATAAGGTTTTACCTTAATTCTCATAATTCCCTATTATTTTCTTCAGATTCAAGGACGTCCAACTCATTCCTTGTTTTACTGCACAAGCTACCAATTTCAGTGTGCTTGTACATATAAAGACTTTTAAAAGTACTAAACAGCCCAGTGTTAGGGTTAGGGTTTCACCACGAAAATTGGTTAATACTTCAAAAGTCTATCTCAAGAGAAAAAAAAAAATCAACACTGCGAGGCCAGTACTTCTAGCATACTAAAACCAGAGTTTGCAGGAAACACAGAGAATTATTGCCAGATTTTAAACATTTTAAACATTCTTCTCTCAATATAAAATGACATTGTGTACACTAGGGATTAAAAAAGAGGGAAATATCTTAGTAAAACAAAATTCAAAGAGATTTTCCAAACACTAATGAAGGGTGGAAATCCATAACAGATATGGAACACTCCCAGCATTTCCTGCTAGCTGCACCACCCACATGCTTTTCCATGTTTTTCCAATAACAACCTTTCTTAACTTCACACTTGAACTGCAACCACAGTTTTATCTACTGTCAAAACAAGAGATTAGTGAACTGGAACCTGGCAAGTACCAGAGATTCCCCATAATCTCCACAGTCGTCAAGTAATTCTTGGGTATTCACTGGGTTAGTATAATTTTGAGTTTTCAGATAAAAACAAACAAAAAAGCCAACAAGGTCAATAGTAAAAATCGTGCATAAAATCAGACATTTGAAGAGCAATGTTTTTAGCCCCTACTTTAGAATCAATTTATGGAAAGTATCGGGAAAAGGTAAATACTATGCTTGGCCCAAGGAGATTTACGGAAGAACGGAACTGTATGTCTCGCCTGTAAGTCCCTTCAATTAATATTTTATTACTGTCAGACATTTGGGAGCACTCGAAGTACGAGCAGGGATTTCCCACAGCCAAGACGAACGCGTTTACCGCGGCCGCCCTTACTTCGGAGCTGCGCCCTGACGTCCCGGTCTTCGCCCGGGTGCTGCTCCTCGTAGTGCGCCTGGAGCTGCCGGAACGCCTGGAGATCCTTCAGGCACAGCGGGCACAGGAAGCCCTCGCGCACTTCGGTCGGGTCCCCGAAGGCCGCCGGGCAGCCCGACGCCATGGCGGCCGCGCGTGCTACCCTCACCGGCTGCCGGGATGCGGGGGCCGCATCGTCCTTAGGCACTGCCTGAAACGAACCAGGCCAGGGCCGTGCGACCGGCGGCGCAAGAGGGGGCGGGAAGGGCCCGGGCTGGGCGCGACCCCCTCCACGGGCTCCCCGCCGGGCTCCCCGCCCGGTCCCTCCGCCCGGTCCCTCCGCCGGGCTCCCCGCCGGGCTCCCCGCCCGGTCCCTCCGCCCGGTCCCTCCGCCGGGCTCCCCGCCCGGTCCCTCCGCCCGGTCCCTCCGCCGGGCTCCCCGCCGGGCTCCCCGCCCGGTCCCTCCGCGGCCCCGCGCAGGCCCCGCCCGGGGCAGCCGAGAGGCTACGCAGGGAGATGGGCGGGGCTTGAGGCGCACCGCCCGCCGCGGGAGAGGCCGCTGAGGGCTGCCCCGCCCGCCTGAGGGTCCGTGGCCCAGCGACAGCCCAGGGACGGCCCGGGAAAAGCCCGGGGCAGGGCTCGCTTCACCTCAGCGCCCGGGCGGCCGGCGACTATCTCCAAAGCAGGGCGGCCGCGGCCCGTCCCGGCTGCCGGGAGCGGCAGAGCGCGGCTGAGGGCGGGGCGAGCGCTGAGCCATCGATGAGAGGAAAGGGCGGGGACAAGGCGGGCTCGTCCCACACGGCGGGGAGGCTGCCGAGCGCGGAGCTGTCGATGGCGGTTGGGAGCGGCGGCGGGAGCGGCGGCGGGAGCGGCGGGAGCGGGGCCGGCGGGGCCTGCGGGGCCGGCGGGGCCTGTGGGGCCGGCGGGGCCTGCGGGGCCTGCGGGGCCGGCGCCGCTGGCGCCGCTGGCGCCGCTGGCGCCGCTCGCTGTATCCCGCCGCCTTGCAGTCGGCCCCGGTAACGGGCCCGCAGAGCTGCGGTGACAGAGTCCTCTCCGGGACGAGACGGCGCTGTCACGAAGGGGACGTGCGTCCCGCCGCCGCCCCTTCCCGCCCCGGTGCCCTGGGACCGTTCCCCTAGCGCTGGTGGGTCTGTGCTGTGTGTCCCAACCGCTGGGCACGCTCAAGAGGACCACCGTTGCCAATATCAACACGCTCAACGCTCCCTTTCCCAGCATATCGAATCTTCCTAAAGGAAGTGTCCCAAAACTGCAAACCAGAGCAGCCGGTGACGTACTTAACCACAAACGAAGCCCGGGAATCCTACTACTTGCCTTCTGACAAAGAGCTATGTAAATCAACGGCAGGGCATTTTTCGTGTGCCCATTCTGATGCCAGCTTTTGTTTAGTCTCAGCTGGCAGCAGTCCTCTCACACACTCCCAATCAAATAGAAACAATAGGAGTGCGTAACCACACTTCGGCTTTGTGTGTTAGGATTACAAGCTCTTGGAGGCAGAGATTTTCTTACGTGGCAATGCTATTTACGCTTGAGTCCTGTCCATTTAAAGTGGACTGTGACTCATCATGCCCTGCACTTCTACCTTCCATATTAAGTCCTTTAAAACCTTTTCAGCACGGATCGTGATGGGGTGAGGAGGAAGAGAACCAGCCTGAGGCTCAGTGTCTTCGAAGATTCACGTGCTGTGGTGCCATCCCCCTGGATTTGCTGGAGCCGGGCAGTTTCCTGGCGGTGAGCCATACCTGTGCCACCAAGTAGCAGCACCAGCTGCCTTTGTTGTTCCTTGCTCCTTTTGTCCTCAGTTGAGGCCAGTGAGCTGTAACTCACCGAGCAGTGAAAGAACGCTACAGCGATACACGTGTCTCTAGAAGCACTGCAAGAGCCATGTAGGCGCAGAGCTCTTAGGGAGGTTTCTGTTGGTGTTTCAGTTTTCTGGTTCCTGATTCATGTGTGTGATTTGTCATGAGTGTGTAGGGAACGGGCAGGAAAAGGGGTGGGTGAAGGATGGGAGACGTGGCAGTCACTAGATGGCACAACAAGCACGTCTGAGAGCAGCCGAGGGCCCGCGGCGGCCTCGGCCGTGCGTTTCACAGGCGTTTGCTGTAAGGGTTTTTCTCCTGCCTGTGTGCTGTGAGCGCTGTTGACCCGGGCAGTCCATCCTCTCCTGCCGTTCCCAGGTAGTAAGAATCAGGTGTGTAAGGAAAAGTGAGGCTGTACAGAACAGCAAGCTCGCTCTTCAACCCTGTCTCTCTACAGCTTCAGTAACTGCTCTTTTTCAAAAATAAAGTGTTAAAGGCTAATTAAAGTGATAAATAGAACAATTGAAGTCTGGTAGCCTCCTGTTGGGATACAAACCATGCAATGAGGACTGCCTGCAGTGAGCTGTGAGGAGGTTGATGGCATGCTGGAGTGTGCACAAGAAATCAAACATTTCACTGTATCTTCAGTTAATTGTGCTCCTTTGCATGTTCTACATTTGACCACAGATATGAGAACACATCTCACCAAATTAATTTTTTTCAAATACTGATAAAACACCGTGTAGTGTCAATCACTCTTGAAAAGAGAAATTTCTTTCAACATTTTTAAAGAAAAATGCCACTTGTTTGCCTTTTTCTGAATGTAAGTGGACTTTATCCCTTCCCGAGAAACGCATTCCCCATGAAGTGACTGCACCTGCTTAATATGATTTGGGTCTTTATGAGGGTATTAGACTTACTGGGAATATCTCAGAGACAATTAGAGAACTGATACTACAGAGTTGTGCCAGATGCAGTGATACGTTGAATGGTATCAGTTTGCTCCCAAAGGGAATTTTGAGCTTCTGTGTCTCTTAAGAAATGCTGAGCATGATCTAGTTTTGTGCTGGTGTAAACAAGAAGACTTTGGCTGCTGTTATTTGGTCAGGCTCATCACACTTCCCCATACAGAGGGTGTCCGCAAAGTGAAAACATCCAGATCAGTGTAAAGCAATTCAGTTTACAGTGCTTCAAAAATTAATTTGTTTTCATCCAGCTAGTTGCAGTAGGAAGAGGTGTTTGGGGACAAATTAAACCTTACTGCAATTCTGCAGGGTCTCTTGGGGACTGCATTTGTATCAGTAATGGCTCACAGGGAATCAATGCAAACAAGCAGTAGTGTGGAAGGACTCTCTCCAGCAGTAAAGTCAGACCTGTACTGCCCCATCCTGCTGCTGGGATGTAAAAGCTCAGCTGACAAACCCCCATATTTGTTAGGTAACTCCTCCTCTGCTGCAGTCAAGGTCCTTTGCAAACAGTAAGAAAGTAAGTGGTAAAATATGCTTGTGTGATAACCCTTAACTGTGAATTTTAGGACCTGGTCTGTTGCTAAATTGGTAATTGCTACTGATGTCCAAGAGGAGACATTTTAGTGGGCTGAATTTCGGAATATGGCTGAGAAGGGGGGCCCAGTTGGCCCCGCAGCCATGGCACAGCTCAATAAGAAATATGTTCCAGTTGGGGTCATCTGTGTTCTTCGACTTCTTGTAATACCTTCAGTACCATTTGGAATGTTTAATAAAGGTATCTGACCTCAGCACAGGAGAGGTAAATGCAAATGATGCCTGTCTACTTCTCAGGGTATTCAAGTGGAATGTTTTTCACAAACATAGTGAAAAAAATGTTTAAAGTACCTGAAATTTAACAGCATTGAGTTCAATATAAACTCTCTAAACAGAGTGTAAGCAGAGTGAAAAATCAGACTGTTCTTGGGAAAATCAGAATGTTCTTTGTAAATATTCCCTAAACAAAATGGTCACTTAATTTAATGTTGTTTTCTAAATTTGCCTAAATTCAATTTCAAAATTTAATGATAGATTTTTTAAAAATTAATTTCAAATTTCCTAACATTGAAATGGGTAGCACAAAACTCATCTGATGATGTTAATGATCTTTGATTTTAATTTATCAGAGAAGATGTTTTTGTTTGTTTGTTTAGGTAGATCTAGCATAAAATTTCCTGTATTTTTCATTTTGTTCAGAGAACTAAACTTGTTGCTGTTCATTTTACCAAAGCTCATATATTCAATATACTCAAGTTGCTTATACTAAACATTTTGATACATAACAAATCTGTTTAATTAGTCTGTGTAGACAGGATAGAAGCTACATTTCCATGCCAAATCCATGATTTTTACTGTGTTTGCAATCTCATCAATCCAAACTGACAGCCTCATGGTTTGTGAGAGCGGCAGCTGACTACTTGTTGAGACCTGTTTATCTGATTTGTTGATTAACTGCTTTGGTACCTGCAAGCCAGTCATCATCTCAAGTTTGTTTGGTCCCTTAACACTGCTGAATAATCTGTGTCATTGGTCCTGAGTGCCATGGAGTAGCAGCACTTACATAAAGTAGGTGAATTATAAAGAGGAGAGAGGGGAGGATTCAGAATTCCTTTGCATTTACATTTAATTTAATGGTTTAACTGTAAGAGCCATACACTGTGATGCCTGGATTCCATTCAGGGCTCATTTCAAATGTCAAGTACACCACATTTGGATGCTGTCTCTTCTAGCCTCTCATCTTCTCTTTTGTCTACAGACTTGTGCAGCAACCAATGCCCTTCTAGAAGACAGCATGTCTAAAAGCAATAAATAGAATACCCCCACCAGTTGGTATTTGACAGGGAATGATTTATGATTTTTGTAGGGTTGTTGTTGCTCTCTTTTTCAATACCACTTGCTTCTTCAAAGAGATTGCTTTTTGTCTTGACTGTTTTGGCTCAGAAAACCCTTCAAAAATTCTTACTATATTTTTCATTTGTCTTGACTTTTCTCTTCTTCCTCTTGTTTTTTTTCACAAAGCTTCTTCAGACACCCCACACAGTACCAGCTCCAAAATCAAGAGGGAATTCAAGGTGGAAACATGATTCTCTGTGAAAATTACTTTAAATCAGCAATCATATTTCAGGCAGACTCTTCAGATCACTTCCCTTAGTTTTCTGAGTCATAATGTAACATTTTTCCCTATACTAATCAGTCTATGCTGCATCATATTAATTACCTCCATTATAGAGAGAGGATGGCAGTGAACTAGCTATGGCATGTTGGATCCTCGTTTACCTGCATTCCATTTTGAAGGAGTATTTGTGCAATCTATGAAGTCCAGATTTCCCCTCTTTCCAATGCATATGAACAGGAAGAAAGTGAGGAAACGTTAGCTATAAGTGAGAAAGGTGTTACTTCAGTCAACCCTTCTGTGACATACTGCTGTCTTGTCTGGATCACTGGCTGTCAGTTCAAACCACAGTGTCTGAAATAAGTTCAAGAGCTGATTTCACCTTTTGTCTAGGATCATTCCATTGTATTGGTATCTGACATGCCCCATCTCTGTCAGAAACAGGTATCCTGCTCTAGCATACCAATACAGTTTATGATCTAGTAACTCTCCTTCAACCAGTGCTCCTTCCATCTCGTGGAAGCAGACAAGGTGAATTGGCTGGTGCCTGACAAATGTCCTCTCCTTGGTTTCCTTCTTAGTACTTTTAAGCTGTACTGGTTTCATCAAGGAAACAAAGCACAAATGTCTTCACACAGGTCTAAAAGTAGTCTTAAGGCAGGTACCTTAGCTCATTTTTCTCAAGGAGTTTCCCATCTGGTTTTATTGAAGGTCTCTGTGTCCAGCCTTTCCTCATTACCCTGCAGGGGTGTTCATGCTGTTCTTGGCAGAAGGGGAAGAGAGGCTTCTGCATTCCAATGCTGATAGTCCACATACCCATTTCTTAGAATCAAAAGGATTTCCCTATCTTCATTTTGTGTGTCATGTCTCTGTACAATCAGACCTCACACAGTCTCATCCCTCTTGCATTCTCCCCTTGACTTCTTTCAATCATATTTTTTACTTATAACGACGTCCTGACCTGACCAATGCTTTAAAGTTGCAGCTGACCCTTTAATGTTAACTGAGTGAGTTACCAGGGAGTAGTGGTGATGATGCTGTTTTCAAACTTTCTTCAACTAATGAGCCATTATAAGTAGTAATAAAGGTGTTTGTTGGGGCCACATGTCCCTCGGAAACACTCAGCCCATGCTAATTACAGTGGCTCAGCAAAGAGGTCAAGGCTCATAAGTGTGTGGGAGGGGGCATTGAACAGTAATGGTGAGAGGTATTGAAAATAGTGGCAGGGAATGTTAATTATACAGCTGGTTCACCTGAACTTTCTCCACCATTAAAAGCAAAACTCATTTTGAAGACACTTGCAAAATCTGTGCTTTATGAATCAAGCTCCCTTATGTCTCAGTAACTGGTAATAATACCCAGATATATAAAACTGCAGTGGAATCAACAAAGAACTCATCTGTGCAAGGTGGGTTTAGTCTCAATTAAGAAATAAGATTTTGTGTGACTCTGCTGCCACATTAGAGCCATTGCACAGCTTTGCTCTGTGGATTTAATTCAGATTCTGCAGATTTTGCTACTGACTTCCATGACCTTTGGATCAAGTCTGCTTCTGGTTTGTTCTCATTCCTGAAGAGCCCCAGCCAGTCTGACAGACAGATAGTGCACTTCCTCAGGGACCAGTGTAACTGTAAGCCCTGGTTTTGCAGTTGTTACAGTGTGAGTGACAGATCAAAGCTAGTTACTTGTGGATGTTTGCATGGCTATTAAATTCTCTTAAGTTCTAATAAAAAGTGACAGTGAGGGGAAGGTATACAATAAAAATAAGATGATGAGAGAGAGATGTGCAATTAACTAATTCTTGTGTAATAACTAAACAGTATATATGTATCTGAGTTGTTCATATTGCTAAGATATTGCACTATGTTTACTATTCAAAGAAGCATAGCATTATAGGATAAAAGCTGGCTATTTTCTGCTTAGTTTCTTAGCCAAACCCCAGAGCCAAAAAGCTTTAAAGGTGTAGATAAATCTGACAAATACTTAACTTTGAACCTGTGCTTGTGTGTGCTTCATAGTCACAAAAGTGTGAATTCCCCTGTGGCAGTCAATGCTCTGAGAATGATGTCTGTGGGAGAAAGAGTGTACTTGCCTGTTAGTATGTCTGCAACACTGCAGGATACAGGTTAAGTGTTGATCAGCCTGTGAGCATCTAACTTCAGTGAAACTTGTGAGATGATTAATTATTTTTATTCAGGGCAGCTAAACTGATTTCTGCAAAGCTGATTTCTATAACTGAGGAGGAATTCCAAGTCAGTTAATGTGTCTCGATAATATTGGGGATGAATGTTGAGGGAAAGTATACTCATTTGTTCATAAAAAATAACATTGTAGCAAAATATTGGTGTTCTATAACCTCTTCAAATGTGCAAGAATTTATATAAGTAACCCAGTGTGCTCAGTAAAGGTATATAAATTGCAAAAATCAGTAAATCTATTGTTTAGACCCACAAACAGGAAATCAGCTTCTCATCAAGTTCCCTGTGAAGTGGGTGACACGACTGATGTGAGTTTAGCCCAGATGCATAATTATGTATGTCATACAGGTGGAAGATTTTAAGGGAGTCTATCATCCTTCCACTTCAGTAATGAAATAGTTTTAAGTACAAGCATGTGCTGACCACCAGCATGCAAGGAGATTGTACATAGAAAAATACCCTTTGATGTTATTTTATTTAGCTTGAGTTGGTTGTATGTTTTTCACAGTATTGTAGTGTGTTTGCACAACCAATAAGGACACCAGAGCTGACTATTCTTGTTTATTGAATAATTCATATCAAATAAACACTTTTGGAAGTCTGACCACAGAAAGTAAAAGCATTCCTTTGAGAGAAATCAGAAATCCTCACTGGAAGGGAAGGATCTCTTCTTGCTTTATTATTAAATGTCTGAGGAGAAGGCATGATTTCAAGTGGCATGACTGAAGTGTGGACACACCAGGGTGGGAGTTCTTGTGTGGGCTGTACACAGTCAGAGGGGACACAATGTGTGCTTGGGATGTTCAGGGATGCATTAACCGTTTGCACTCTGTAGCCTCTTAGGTGAGGCGGGTTTTCCTATGCCAGTTCCAAGACAAACTATGAAGTCACTCATTTATTTTGTTCCAGTTGAAACTGTTCCTGTCTCTCTATAGTGCTTACTGTCTGGACAGATTGTAGTGTACAAGGTCTCAGGTGTCCAGGATGTTATCATTTAGAACTGAAAACCTGCTCTATTTAATTTTGAAACAATTGGCATATGTTCTTTTTTCTTCTTCGCTATTTACTGATTTCACTGATGTGAGAGGAAACCATATCATTATTCTACTTTAGTAGCGTCAGAACAGAAATTTAAGAGCCTGTTTTAGTCATTTAGGAACACATAGTTGGATTATTTGGGGGTCTGGGCTCGTAAGAAAATAAGCACTCTTCCTAAAGTGGGGGAATTTAAGATTCTCAGTATTTGCCTGTTCCATTCAGATGGGTCCTTTAGTTCCTTTGCTTTAAGTGTGTGACAAAGCCATTAACTTGGATGGGAACATTAACACACTGAAAGGCAGGTGCAGAGGTCAGCAGCGGGAAGCCAAAAAGGAGCGAACGGAATGTTTTGGTGATCTGGCAGTTTACTTCACCAAATGCAAGTGCTACACAATTCTTTTCTCATTCCTCTGCTTCACTTTCCCATGCTGATCTCTTCCCTGGGTGCTGACGCTTTTCTTCTTCTACCCTGTCTCTGCTAAGGTCTTCTACTAAATCAAGCAACAAGCTGCCTTTATGACAAGTGAATGACTGCTGAAAGTTGCAGGGACCTGTGTCATCTGAGCTGTCAAAATTCCAGTGCCTTTTTCCAGGATGCTGGCGTTTCTCACCGTATACGTCTACCTCATAATTCCAGCCTCTTTTGCTAGGATGCTGGTGCTTGAACATCGGATATCTTCTGCCTGGATATTCTCTTTTGGATAACTCGTTCATGTAGGTTAGCTGTGCCCTAGGGCTGTAAGCAAACTGATCCAACAGTGACTTTCTGCCGGGAGGCTGTTGCCTTTTCAGCTCCAGATAGACATCAAGGTCATCTTCCATCTCCCTTTTTCCTGGATGCTGCCTCTTCTGAGTGTCTCCATAAGATGTCTGTTCCTTAACATCTCTTTTTCCAGGATGCTGTCTCTTCTCCAGGTTGCTTAGGTACTTTCTCCCAGGGTGTTGTCTTTTGGAAAGCCGTTGTAGCAGAGCGGCATTCGACTCTGTCCAAGGAAAAGAAAAAGGTTAATAAACCCCCATAATCCTCCCTAAGGAAGTTGTATTAGGAATTTGTGGAGCAGGATCTTAATCTGTTGCTTTTTGAAAGCCAACTCAGTATTTCTAGCTACCAGTCATAACACTGTTAGTATCTCTTACTCATTATTAGGCTCTTTTTAATATTTCACCACTTGGATCAGCACAACCAATTCTCAGCATTGATGTGAAGAAGGAGGATAACTATTCCTGTGGGCACTTGGGGCCAGCTCGCCTTCCACTCTGGAAGGGCCCAGTGCTCCTGTTTGCTGGCAGGCACCTCTGTGTTGTTTCTTGCAATCCCTGAGTCTGATCTTCCACTGCTGTGACTACTGGTAGCAGAGCATCTACAAGGTGGGAGGTGCAGACACTGGAGCAGCCTCTAGCATTCCCAGCTGTGGAAAAAGCCCACCTCTGTTGGGAGGTAGGAGCCAGTGGATGGAGGCAGTAGGTGGATGGCAGCACCCCCACCTCAAATTTACATTAGGTACAGGGTCCACAGTTGCAGAATGTCCTTCATGGGTCCTCTTAGAGCTTCCCTAGGGAAGTACCTGGTGAACAAGCAGGTTTTCTGTGACAGGCTTCTACCTTTTTATTATGCAGCAGCGGCTTAGTGATAGTGCAGCCTTTCCTGAGCAAAGAGATCTTAGAGAAGAAAGCATCTGTGAAGAAGTGTCTGTCAGTGTGTTGCTGGCAGCCCTCTTATCCTTCCCCTCCCCTTAGTTCCAGTGCTAAGTACGAACATTAAGACCTGGAAATCATACCTTGGATCTAATGATCTCAGTCAAGTGCTGTGCCATCACCAAATGGGTGTCCCCATAGATAGATACCTTTATTAATCTCTTCTTCCTTTTCAGCTTTCTTGAGGACAGACTGAAGAATGAGGCTTTCAGATCTCTGAAGGATGTCATCCAGGGGACTTTTTCCCATGTTCTCACTCTCCTCTGGAAGGAGATGTCCCCCGTTGAAGCAAACACCACACGAGGTCAAGCAGAGGAGTAGCAGTGGCAGCTGGATGGATGGCATTGTGGGACAGGGGTTCCTGCAACTTCCATTGGACAGAGAACAACAGGGGAGGAGGGTGGAGCAAGCAAACCTAGCAATAACATCAATATTTCCAGACGCTGAAAAACAAATATGGCATTGAAGTTTCTTATGGTCTTTCCTCATTTCTGTTACTAACCTCTCCATTTGTTTTTTTTGTTCTTCAAAGCATCTAAATCCTTCATAATTAAAACCAGGTAGTTGCTAATTTTTCTGGCAGAATAAATATGGTATGAACTTCCTGAGGCACAGGTGATTCTGAAAAACAGTGATTTTACTCTGCCTTCTGCCAAGAGGAAAACATAATTTCCCCCTTGAACTCTGTATGAACAAGGTATAGACATCTATACCTGCTATCTCCATCAGGCAATTCCCTTTGCTAAGAGTTAATTTTAAAATGACACTGAGATTAGCAGTACTTCCATTCCACCTTTAGTTAAAGGTGGAATAAATAATCCACTAGTTTTTTGCTATCTTTTTCTATACATTTAAAGTAGCCAGGTGCCTGGGTATTTGTCAGGCTAAGAAGACAGCTATACTCTGTGTGGCAGAGAGATTTCTTGCATGGAAAGAAATGAGGGAAGTACCTTATATTTTTTTCAGAGACATAATCATAATTGTATCCTCTATTACCTCTTGTCCAGATACCAAGTGTTTTCCTATTTCTTCTAGCTAGTACTGAATTCCTAACATGCTTAAGGATTTTACAGTAAGCAGAGTTCCTTCAGTAGAATGGAATACATCTTTAATACTACTATAGCAGTCATTTAGCTTAATTATATCTTCAGAACGTAAAAGAAATGCACAATTTTATGAAGTTCCACAAATTTCCCAAATAGAAAATTAGTTCATTACCTTTTTTATTGGTAGGTTTTTATCAGTTCTAATGAAATCCTTGAGTAACAGTCCTAAGAACATAGGCAATTTGACTTAGAGCTATCTTTAGACAGAAAGGTAGAATCTGCTAAAAAGGAAATTATTTGATAAATTACCTGATTTGCAGTTTCAGATTTTTGCTTGATGCATCTGCCAAGTCCTTTAAAGCTGTTTGTGCACCTGAGCTTCAGTTGCCCTTTTGCTGCAGGCACACGGAGTGTCCAACAGAAGCGTTGCTGTGTGCTCTCTGCACGGCTCTCGTCTCTGTACTTATAGTGTACTGCCTCTGGACCCTTTATGCAATCAGCTCTCAGGTAATTTAGGGGATATGAGGTGTTCTTTTTTTTTTTTTTTTTTTTTTTTTAACTGCTCTCAGAGAGCCGCATTTTGCATGCATTTTAAGATTCACACAGTTATCTGCTGGCCTCCGTATATCCATAAACTGTTGTTTTCCCATTCTCTAAAGAGATTATGTTGAACTTTATGTGACTCAGCATAAAGAAAAGGAGGTTTTCTTTGCTTAACAAAACTAAGCTTGTTTGTCCTCTATTAAGCAAGTGCTTTGGAGTAAAAGCAGGATATAGGTAATTAATTAGGGTAGGGGAGAAAGACAATGGCAAAAATATAATGGATTACATTTAAATAAATGTATACTGTTGGGTTCTTTTTCTGAATGACACTATACAGTTTCTGTCTCACAGTTCCATATTTTTTTGGCATAGGCTTCCACAAAAAGTATTTTAGAATATGAGGTGCATAGTATTAAATATTAAAATATGTTTATGTTGCTGCTATGTGCTTCAAAAAGCGTTATACGATTGTAACTGGAAATAAGACTGTCTTTAACCTGTCTGTCTACTTAAGATACTGCTTCACACAATACTGCTTATACAGGGAGCACAACTGCTTGGCATTTCCTAGGTGCAGTAACTCCATAAGGTCTCTCAGGTATGACACCTGAGTTTAAACAGTTACTGTATTGCCCTATAAATGAAAGTGAGCATTGATGAAATAGGAAACTACCTGGTTTCATCCTCCTTAAAATCTGCTTCTTGACACTTTTGAGCTTACTTTTAGAGAACGTGCGTGAAGTACTGTGTTATAATTACATCTCCATGCAAAGCTCCTCGGCAGGTGCAAAATTATATTCACAGTACAATGCCTAGGACATCCAGTCTGGCCAGCTTTGCCTCTTTACTCAGAATTATTTTATTTTGGACTCGTTTAGTAGAATTTTAATGCTTTGTTTCAAGGAAGAAACTTAAAAATCAGCACCTCAAAGAGTCAGGGTTTTTAATGAAAAATGTCCATTTTCTATTTCTCGGTTGGAAAACTGTCTGATTTTAATATGATATCCTTCCTTTTAGAGTTCTGTTTTGCATTTTTCTAGCTACATTTTTTTCAGTTTCATTTTCCCTACAGGTGATTTTTCTATTTAAAAGATTTCTGGAGGTTTGTTTTATAAGTGTAAATGTTCTTTCCTCCCCCTCACTGTACAATTACTCATGGCACTGAGATGAATTAATGGGTAGGAGGGAGAGTTTGTTTTCTCAAATTCCAGAGTGTCCCAAGCTATACTTTTTTGTCTTGTCACAAATGCACTGACACCCCAGACTTGCCCAGAGCTTGTGTCAACACAGGGTTTGGCTCCCAGTCCACATCTAAGTCTGTGGTAGGTTCTAAAATTGCACAGAGATGTTGAACTACCACATTTCACACCTAAATACAGCATTTCAGCATCACTGTGATCCTCAATCCTTTGTCCAACTGCTGTATTTTATCACAGGTGCATCAAGTCCCTTGATCTTTTGTATCAGCTCTGTTGAGGAAGTTCCTGAATTTTCTTTTAAACATTCTCAAGGGCACGCCAGTTTCTCAAGGGGCTTCTACATGAGGAAACTGGGAGGCAGACAACTCCTCCAAAACCAAAGTTAGACCCATACATGTGATCTGTGAGGACTGAGGTCTGTGTTGCTCCCCTCTCCAGCTTGCATGTTGTGTGTGTTGCTGTCACTCGCCACGCATCACCAGGATCCTGGTGCCTCCACTTGTGCTGAGCACTTGTCCAGCTCAGTGTTGGTGTTCATAGCAACAGAGCTTTTGCATTGGGGCTGTCACTGGGCATGGAGTTGGTCCCTAAAAAGATCTCAAAGGGGAATAATGAGAAAATCTGCTGCTAACCCTAGTCTCATCTCTGTTTTAAAGAATATAGACACTCGTGTTTTGTGCAGTTAGTCAGCCATGACATCATGAAGTCAGGCAGAAAGTTCTTTTTGGCAGAGTTTCATATTTCTACATCTTACTTTGACTGCCTTGCTCTTGTCACTGTTGGAGATAAGTAACTGAAGTACATTGCTCATTTTTAGTATGGTCATCCCTCCAGGAATCCTGAAATATAGAAGTTGTTATGGGAACTGCTTTTCTTTACCTATAGGAATAAAAAAATACTCGTTTGGAATTAATGCCTCGTTGCATTTGTTGCCAATTTCACTAGTAGGTGCTGAATTTTAAGTGGTTTGCCCTTTGTCAAAGATCCGTAGTTTTAGAGTTAGGAAGTGAGACCAGAATCTGTTCACTTTGCATTCCTTTATTGAAAAGAGATTTGGTTTCTGGTAGAACTCCACAAGACACACATTTTCTCATTTAAAAGGTTACCTACATGGCATTACTTCTGTGTGCAAGAATGAGAGAAATACTTCACCTGACTACTTAAGGCATTCCATTAATTTTCATTAACTGTACACTGTCACTAGGACTGTAGTTTCAATCTTCTCATCTCTTTAAATAACTTTATCCTCTTGGATATTTCCTGAAATGTATTTCTTGCAATGACTGCAAGTCTAACCTGTTCTATCTGAACTTCCTCTTGTTAACAGTGCTGTAAATTAGGAATGACTTGTTTGCTAACAGAAATAAGAGTCAAATCAGCTCTTTTGTTTTCTCTGGAAAATATAAAAGCACAATTTGTTTATATTACTCCTCCCAGTTTGTTCCTTGATTGAACTACTCAGGCAGAAAATTAGGGAGATGGATTTCAGTAATAGGTGGACAACTCTCTCTTTCCATGTGATCTTCTTAACATGATCCTTCCTGCATAAGAACAGGTAAATGGTTTGCCCTGGAGGAGAATGTATTGTATTTTTGTGAGAGGTATAATTCCAGCTTTTCTCCATTTTGATTTTAATGATATCAGAGTGCTAGAGTGTGTACAGCCACAATGATCTTTAGATGGTTTATTATTAGACCCATAATATAGTTTTACAAGAGAGACAAGCCTTCAGGAATACAAACCTTTCTTAGGCTGAGGAAATGCATTCATATCTGAAAGTTTGTCTCTCCTCTTAGAACTAAAAAAGGACTTGTGATCTCCCAGAACTGTCATCTTTTCATGGCAATAGATGTCACTACAACAGAAGATATTATACCTAATCTACAAACCTTGTATTAAATATTAACCATTACTGGAGGCAGGGTTCCAAACAACTTCTGTCTGCTAGTCCCCAGAATTCATTTGCTAAGTAAACAGACCTAGACAGTACTGAGTGGGTGTAATAACACGTGAAGGAAGTTTGAAATGCAGCCTACTGTGGTCACCCCAGTATTAGCAAAAGTGATCCCTCTGTGTAGACATACCCAGCTAGGGGGGCTTCACTGTGGGCAGCAGATCAGCTTATCATAGCCTAGCTGGTTTTGCTGCAAGTCATCACAAAACCAAAACTCTTGAGGAATAATAAGGACAGCTTTCTTATTCATTTTCATTAGCTGTGAATATAAAATCTAGGAAGGGAAAAGAAGGGAACTCATCTATCATGCTCTCTTTCTTCCAGCACTGAGCCCCCACCACAGTACTTCTCTTATTGCGTAGTGCAAGACTCTGTAGTAGTAAAAACTTGTTTGTGATGTGAGCTCTGAGGCCTTTTGGGGGGACCTTTAATTAGAGCCAGGTGAAGGAATTGGCCTGGAGAATCTGGTGAAATTATTAGAAGCTCTTCTGGCTGATGTTGGATGGCACTTGAAGCATGACCTGAACATGGTAAGGACATGTAAAGGATTCCTTTTGAAGGCTGCGTAACCTACAATTGACACCTCCTTCTCAAAAAATACAGAAATGGCAAAACCTTCTGCTCTGACTGTAAGGCCCAGACTTTCATAGTTTTGCAAACAAAAGTGTTGAAGCCTAATTTTTTGAATTCGTTGAAACTAATAGAAAACCCTTTGAGGAAACTTAATATATGGAGAGATTAGGCCTTCTGTTTTAAATGAGTAGGATGAGTATTGAAGGAGATTGAGAACATTCATTTCTTTGTGAGGAAGCCCTTAATAGAATTATTGAGTAAATTCCACATGGAACACATACTCAGCTCCCCTCATCAATTTCAATCCAAAAAGGGAACTATTATATTAGAAGGAAAGGGCAGTATCCCACATATCATTAAAACTGTTGCCAAAAGGTGTATAAATAACATGTTGCTTGTCTTGGCTAAATAGTTTTATTGTTCCATGAGGAAGCAAACCCAAAGCATTATGAATTAATGCCACATATTGGTTTACTGACAGATTTTTCAATATTAAACAGCATATTATGCAGCCAAAACTTGACAGGCTTAATTGTATGCTTAAGAGTCAGACTAACTCACAGTTTATTCTTTCTGGGATGGTGGCAGTTTGGAATTAAAGATCTCAATAGATTCATTGTAGTGATTCTTTATTTTGTAATTATCTCTAAAATGTTTATGCAGGATCATTTCTATAGTTTTCTAGTCAAGTGAACCCTGTGATTTGGGAAGAAAATTGCCATCGTCAGAAAGAATATTTCTGTGCCCTGATTTTTGTTTCAGGCACGGTGCAGGATCTTTCAAAACAAATAATTCCACTAAATGAAACAAGCATGGCTCAATGCCTTCAAGCACAAAAAAAAAAAAAACTTCCAGCTGCCCAGCCTGTTGTTTTTTCACAGCTGCTGATGACTAGACTCAAGATCTTGTTTACTTCCAACAGTCATCAGATGAAGCAAATTTACAGCTCAGTTCACCTTGCCAAAATACTATGTTTGAACTGGGGCAAGTTTCATCATATAGCAAGAATAGGTTTGGGAAAATTTGTTTTGGAATGATAGAAAACATTCAGCTTACTTTTCAGAAGCAAGTCTAATTCACACTGTCAGGTAAATTGCAAAGTCAGTTGGATGGTTGTAGATAGAAGATCACTACTTCCATAGAAATTAAAGTGACACTGTGATGTGTTTGCTCTGTGCCTGTCCCTTACACTCACTGCTAAGACATACTAATTGTGACAAAGAAGCCATAATTTGGTGGGAAGAGGCAGAAATTTGTGAGGTAGAGTTGCTAAGAGATTTAGTGTTTGGCACCAAGTGTTTCAAAGTGCTGGTTTGGATTTTGAAGTCCACAATCCTCAGCTTGCAGCCAGGAGTCCTGTCCAGTTCACTAGGAGCAATCAGCACAGAGCATATTTGGATAGTCTGCCTGCCAGTCCTGGCTGGTTCAGTTATCAGGTACAAGGCTCTAAAGTTCCTGAAGGCTTGACACACATGGTGCATGGCCAGTGACTGGGAATTGGAGAGCACAAGTAAGAAGAGGATGTAAAAGCATAATAAAAAGTTCCAGAACTTTGTCCAGTGTGCCTCACTCTAGAACATCATCCTCTCAAAATTTAGATATTTCTATAGCAGCTTTTAAAATTAAAGAAGTGTATATCTTATTGTTGCTTTTGGCTGTTGTAAAAAGACAGCTGTTCATTTGTACAAATTATCGTTAAAGTGACCTCAAGCCTGACTTTAAGGATGCAGCACAAATGTGATTTACCCTTAACTTGTCTATGTTGATCTGCTAAGAATGAGAAATGGGCCTGTGGCAGGACCACCTCAGCAAGGCAGATGTGTTTGTGCCTACCTATACACAACACCTAAGAACAGCTCTTCTACTGGAGGAGCATCCTGAAGTCAGATGTAGAGAGGAATTTTGAACAGGAATCTGGTTTAACTAACAAAGTTAACTTCTGGTACCAGTCATGTCAGCTGATCTGGTTGAAATAGGTAACAGTTCAGGTATTGCTCCTTCTCCTCAGGTGTTCCTGTCTGCCTGTGATGATGAATGTGTGTTATGCTGCATTTTACTAATGTACTGTTCCTGTCTTTTTTTCTAGTACCTTTATCTTTCTTAATAGTTACTAAGTTATTTGGTTTGCTCATTTTGTGAGGGCTTAAATTTGCTGACTGTGTTCCTGCAGTAAGATTAGACATTTTATCTTTTTAGCTATTGATTTTAAGAAGTCCTGTAGCACAGCAACAGTGAAGATCACAATCCTGCTGTGGTAAGTACTGTGGTGAAGTAAAATCTGAAACTGTCTTCCCAGGAGAGTTAGAATGAAATCTAGATGTATATGTATACACCTCTGTGTGCACCTACACCTATCATACATCTACACTTTGTATAAAATGTGTATGAAATGATGAAGCGAGAGGGTGGAGTAATCATGTCAGTTGCATTGGCCATAAATATGGTATTTCAAGAGTTTGGGTAGCTGTAAATCAGCATCAAACTAATCAGGACCAGGTTACAGTTGATTTGTGAGCTTTGCTGCAGTGTTGCAAAAGGATGTGAAAGAAAGAAGAGAGTAATTTTATCCTGGCATGGATTTCCTCCCTTGTATAAGAAAAGGCTTTTAAGAAAGCTGGTCACTTGCCATTACCAGAAGAATGAAGACATGTGCAGGTTTTGCTGTCTGATTCTAGCACAGGCCATTTATAGGAAGGTCTTAGCAAATATTAATAATACAGTTTACTGTTTCTGGTATTGTCCATTAGTCCCACTGTGTCTGCGGGGCACATGGCTATAGGAATTTTTATTCCTGTCACTTGCAACCATTACTAATGATACCAGTGAAACTGGAAGCTCTTACTTAGAATCCAAGCCTTCACTGTACCAAATATATGGGTTTGTGGCACCAGAGGTGTGTCTGGAAGTCAACTGGGAAGTGCTACTGCCTGTACTTGACTAACCACAGAAGCCACCAGAGATCTGATATGCTGCCATGTGTGCATTGTGCAGAGCACAGTAGGTTGGGAGTCCTTTTTTTGGTGGATTGTGTGAATTACCTGGTTAATACGAGGGAAGTTCATGGAGTACTCAGTATAGAACTGCTCCCTTGCCCATCATGGAGCTTGATGTGCAGCTGAGAGACTTGGAGGGGGAGGAAGCTCTCCACAACCAGTTGCTCAAGACAATTTTCATATTGTACTATGAGCTACATAGCAACAATGACCTTTATCTAATTTGTGCTTTTATAACTATCATAGTCATTGTAATAACGATAAACTTTTCCACGGGTACTTAATGGGTTTGTTTACAAGCAAAGAGCGTAAAGTGAGAATCAATAGGTATTCAGATACCATTTTGGGGACAGGGATTGTAATTATCAAACAAATACTAGACATTGTTCTTTATGAGGCAATAAAGGCACACATGGGGTCAGTGAGGTATCTGCTGAGACTAGGAGTATTGATTTTTAGAAATGGCTTCTGTGTTCTTCTCATGGATTTCTCTTCACATCAGTCCAGCTGGCAGACTCTGTGCATCCCAAGGGAAGCTGAGTGAATGAACATGCAGCACTGGAGTAAAAGTTCCTTGAGTAATTTAACACCTGCTTCTGCTGGGAAGACTGTGAGGCACAAAGTCTATATGCCTCTCAGGTTTTTTGTCATTCTCTTCCCCTGAGTGTTTTCAGCAAAGCCTGAACATGAACAAAGATACATTTAAAAGTAGCTGGAGAATGGTTTGCAGATGCAAACTACAGCATGTATGTTGTATTTTTATAAGCACCAAGCTGGGAGACCACATGGTTATTTGGTTAGAATGGAGTCTGAGAACTGAGCTGATTTTACTTCAGTCTCTTACATTGAATTGCTCTGTGATTGTCAGTGACTCATTGAAGCAAAAATCCAACTGTAGTTAAAATCAGAATCAGACTTTTCATAGATGGTAACTGGAATTAGGTAAGCTCTTAAATATCTGAGTTTTGTGTTCCCTGTCCACAAATAAGCTATAGTGATACAATACAGAGAGTTTTGATGCTTGTGGCATGCTTTAAAAGTCACAAATCATGACAAGAGAAGTAAAAATTGTTATTTATAGTTTGTTGGGGTTTTTCCTAGGGAGCAAGTAGACTTCACCAAGCCCAGTGGGTTGGCATGCAAATTTTAGTAAAGAAAATGGTGAATAGAGAACTTGTGTTTAATTGGACTCTGGTGAAGCTTTGGTGTGGCCAATTGTGACAAAACCACGATTGTATATCATACATATATTAAATATCAGCAATTTCACAGGATTTTTTCTACAAACTGCTGATGCCTTTAATAAACAGTTTTGTCCTCCAGATTTCTTTCTTTCCTTGTTGAAGCTGCTATCAGATTTGAAATGTTCTATATTGACACCTAAACTGTGTGATGGAATTCTAGAATGCACTCCTGGAATGGCTGGTGATAGTCTTCCTTGAATGTGGTACAAGAGAATGCAGAGTTTGGAATTACTTCTAAAGGATGAAAAAAGGACATTAATAAAAGCAATCCTTTTGTTAAATTTCCTCTGTGATGATCTATAGGTACCCTAGCAAATGCTTACACATCTAGAAACTTTAACAAAAGTAAAGCAACTAGAAAAAGTAAAAAAACCCTCTTGGGAGTTGCTTTCAGTCCTGCATTTCCATGAGTGATTCAGAGACCATCATGGAAAATGCAAAGTTAAAGCTTTCATAACATTATATTTTATAGCTTTTATTCAAAAATATGACCCAATATTTTGACATTTGAAATAGCTTATCAAGACAAAGAAGCTGACAGATTGTTTTAAAAATACTTTCTGGATGATCCCAACAATAATCTGTGATTATTTTTGAGCTTCTGCTGTTTATGCTGAGTAAATGAAGCTTGGGTTTTATTGCTTGGGCAAATTATGAAAATGCCACAGATTGCCTGATAAGTAGGTAGTGCCTTTGATCACTAGCTGTACTTACAAACATATTATCATTGTCATTTGGATAAAAAATTATCCCTAAGACAACACCAGGGTAATCCAATTGACCTTTCACAACTTTGTGCTTTTATTGAAAAGCAGTAACTCCATCTTCACTAGAATCACTTTCAAATCTGCTTGGGGCCGGGTACAAAGCAAAGCAGTTGCATGGGATGGAAGAAGGCATGTACTAGTTTTCTTTACTCGAAGGTACATAGCACTGGTCAATACAGCCTGTAATGAGGAACTGGAAATCACTGCTAGGTGAATGCTAAGTTAAGGATACCTCCATCTGTGAGTCTGTTATATAGTTCAGCTGGAACTGTGCTATATTAAATGTTTCAAATCTCTAGCTGAAGCTTGCTTCTATCAGCAATGAAAAGAATCTGGAGACTTCGGCCTAGCAAATTGCCCTATCCTTAGTTCTGAATGCCTCTCTGATGGGCAGGAGGAGCTCTGACCTATTTAGGCATAAGATCTTCACAGAATTCTGCAAAATTAAAAGTTCTGTACATCCCTTATAATTTCTGCATATGAGCACATCACCTCAGGTTCAGGATCTGACAGGTTTTCCAATAGTAAAAACATTTTTGAAGGCTCCTGCATCAAGACTGGAGTAAGACCTTGCATAAATTGAAGAACAGAGATAATCTTGCAGAGATCCATTTAAAAGTGTTTACATTATGCATTTCTGTTTCCTGTCTCTAGTGTGAGATGGGTGCCTAACTCAAAAAAAAATTGTGTGCAAGAGCACCAAGAGAAAGTGAAATTCTCTACTTGAAGTGCTAGAACCCCATGTTGATGACATGTAATGTGGATTTTGCCTTCTAGAAGCAAAACTTAGCATCCCTCTACAGGGCCTATAACTTGTCAGTTGCTGATGGCCTGAAGAGTAGGCTTTACCTTGGTGTTAAATAGGGCATTCCATACAGCCTAGGTGTAAAATGGCATCAAATCCAGAGAGAAAAGTCTTGCAGGGAGCATTTTCTGACATGCAGGCTGCCTGGCACTGGCATTAACTCTGTCCCAGCCAGATCCAATACAGCAGTGGTTGCAGAGGAGCCCTGAACTATACGTAAAAAGGGCTCTGAGTTAGCTTGTTCTTTTCCTGGTTTGGATAAAGAAGACAGTTTTGCCAGTCAAGACAGGTGCAATGTGCTCACTCTGTAGCAAACTTAAATTGCAAGGTTATTAAGTCCTTTTCAGCCTCAGGTAGCTACAGATGATTTAATTACAGGGTTAGTAATCTACAGCAGTAGAGAGTTTGGGGACCTTATGAGGTAAAACAGTTATCTGATGACAAGTAGATCATGGTTTATTTGGACTTCTGCTTCAGAATATGGACTCCAAGGTGTTATAGTCTGGACCTCCCTACTTAAAAATTTAGCAGACTACAAATTCTGCAGACTACCAATTTTGTTACCACTAACTTCTGTTCTTAGAGTTCTCTGTTCTTAGAGTTCTCAGCTGCCTGACAAATTGACAACAGAAAAAATTAAAACCAATGTAATGACAGTGAATTTACAGTTAAGTGATGACATTTTCAAAGGGTTATCTTTCCCATTTAAACATAAAGAAAGTAGCCAGGTTTGCTCACGTAGTTGTTTTCTTGGTTGCTTTGGTCCTTTAAAGATCTGACAACATATGGAACAGTGGCAGCTTCTAGGTACCGGGTACTGTCCTCTTTTTCTGGCTGTGAGAGCAGAAGCAGAGCCCTAGTTTAGCAAGTGAATCAACTTCAACCCTTAAAATTGTACAGAGGTAGAGTAAGTTTGTGATTGTAGCAGAATTTAAGTGCAATCTCCTAGGAACCCAAGTGAAAAGATTAAGTTAAATGAGTGATATTGTGTCATCTTACTTGATATTGCCAGAGGTTGCTAAAAGGTCTTTGCTTATTTAATGTTTATCTACTTCAGAAAATAAATTGTCTGAGCCAGGTTAAGGAAACCTGGTCTGACTGTGAGAGTGGGAGTAGCAGCTGTGAAGGGGCCTCAGTCCCAGCTCAGGTGGTGCAAGTGTGAATGCCAGAGTGGCTCCTGGATGGTCAGACAGGGAGGTTTCCTAACACTGCTCAGAGGGTCGTACCTGCAGGTGCTGCTGTGCTGTTCAGAGCCCAGTGAACCAAAGGGGAGCTATAGCCATCCTATTATCTTTAACTGGTATAAAGTAATATTGTCCTTGTGTTATTGAATTTTCAGCATCCAAATGATGATTGAAATTTTCCAACCAGATGTGTTTTCTCCAGGATCCTTGCAGATGTTTCTAATTAATGTGACTGTGCCTGAACAACTTTGTCTCAATTCTGTGGCAATTCTCCTGGTACTCAGGAGTGTAAGAGTTTAGGCTTGACTTGGTCAAACTTGTATTTTTCTTATTCCAGTAATATTAACACAAACCCTGTAGCCTGTCTAGCAATGGGAACAGAGCACAAATAACAAACAGTTTGTGTTTTTAAAGAGACTTACATATCCAACTATGGAAAAACAATCAATGATCATTTAGGTGCTTCTGACTGAACAAGATGTCTTTAAATTAAGTCTCACATCTCATATGAGACTTGGAAACAAGAACACTCTGACTTCCTAATTTAGCCACTGAAGAGCAAAGAAAGAAGTTTGAGTTGTTTGGCCAGGTGACATGTATGCTTCCACCAGGGGTCTTCAGCAGGGGAGCCTTTTTCCTTTGGGCATCTGTCACAGGGAAGAAACTGCCTTTAGGGGAGCAGAAAGACTGGGGAGAAAACTAAAATACTCAATTGGTGACACTGAAATTAAGCAGCAGTTGGTGATAATTTTCTGATATTTTTTCTTCATTCAAAGAACTCACTAGTTTTAGAACGAATTGGTGGTGAACGTTGGAGCACAACCACCCAGCTGGAGGTACTGAGTAGAACTGGGGCAGCTGGTGTTAGACCAGTGTCATCTGTGTAAACCATAATCAGATCTAATTGCTCACAATCACTGAAAAGGCACTCTGATTCCTCTTTCTTTCTATCCACACTGCTCCAAATTCATGCTTGCATAAATTGTAGGGACTGCTCAGCCCCAGTTGATTTAATTCAGCATACTGATCAGATGTATCAAGGGTCAAAATTTGGCACAGAGCTAGACATTCCCATGACAAAGACTGAAATGATACTCTGCTTTCAACCTGATGTAATAAGACCTGCTTCTCAGTGCAAGTAATTCTAGAATGGCAAAAAATTGTGCTGTTGATCTTTGCTTATTTTGTCAAGGGTGGGCATGATGTTTTCTGCCTTTTTAGAAAGACCCAAATAAGCTGTATGTATTAGTATTGGGAATTAAAAGCCTCTTGAATCTGCTACTTACCTGAGCCACAAAAGGGGACCTGCCAAGCTGCTCTCATAATTATCAAAAAGTTAGATCTTGTACGGGAATAAGAGCCAAAATGATTAAGAATTCATTTGCAAAGGAAGCAAAGATTACAAACTTGTTTGTTTTCTCACACCTGCTCTCCACTTTGGCAGTACAATAAAGCAAGACATAATTAATGCACTTTTCCCCCAAATTATTAATGCGCTCAGGGGAATATGATCAGCTGAAGCTTTGGAGATCACACTGCCATTTGGCCAATTATACCTAATGACAACACATCATTCCAGCAAAATGTATCTATTCTTTGGTAGGTTACATTTCCTTTCAGCCTTTTACTTATTGATCCAGTAGTACTTCATGCAGAACAAACTTTGTTGGCAAGTCATGTTTATGAGAACAGAAAAATATTTTATGTTACATTTTTAACATCTGACCAAGTCAGTGAGAGGAAAAGCTTCTTGTATGGAGCATGACAAATTTTTGTGATTTTTGTAAAACAAAGCAATAAGCTGAATTGCTGTATGGTTTGGGCTATACAGATAATTAATGTTCTGTGTTCACTATTTTTTTGTGTACTTCCTGCTTTGATGTCATAAAGCATCTTAAACTATGTCTGCATTACATAGCACTTAGAGTAAATGATCGCTTTAATCTTGTACTCCAAGTAGGTATATACTCATTTCATTACAGAAAATGAGATGTTTGCTCAGCAAAGCTGCGGCATCATGAAGCTCAAGGCATATTTACTTTTTTTTTTTTGTTATTGCTGTTCGGGTTTGGTTTTCTTTTTTTGGGGGTTTGGTTTTTTTTTTATTTGTTTTTTTGTGTTTTTTTTTTTTTTTTTTTTTTTTTTTTTTTTTTGTGGAAGTGGAAGGGCTTGAAGAAAGCTGGTGAAATGATGTATCCCTGACTAAAACACTTAAAACATTTTTGTGTCTGTTATGAGTGTTCATGACAACAAGTGCAAGCTGATGAGTAAGGGATTAGATTGGATTCTGATTGCTCTTACAAATTGTCTCTCTAGTTACTTTTTAAAAAGTTGTAAACTGCAACAAAAGAAATAGTTATTTCAAATGCAGAACCATATCATGGTAGCTCACTACCATCATTCATCACGTTCTAGTTGGATTACTGCTGTGGTCTTCAGATCCTTTGGAGTTTAGTCTTTAAAATTTTCAACCTCATCATGATTGCTGTCCCTTCCTTCCAGCATTTCTCCTCAAGTTCTCTCTTGTATGCTGGCCTCCTTCTTGTAAGAACCTCCAGTTTTGTTCTCACAAAGGTTCTTACCAGTAAATTGAGTTGGGGGAGTATACATGGGCTTTGTATTTCCCTTGTAAGCCTGAAAGCACTGAGTCTGAGAAATGCAGCTGAGTGCACTGGTCACTTGCTTGAATCCATTTTGTCTCCCCCACAAGCCTTCATTTTCTGTATGCATCCTCAGAAAGATGGCAAACCTGGCAGTCTTTACTTACAGGGAAACATGTTTTTTCTCTCCCAGTGTATGAAAACTGGGAGTTTATCATTCAATGTCACAAAGAGAGAAACTCATTATGCCACCAAATCATTCCTCACAAGCTGAGTATTGATCCTTTGTTCTTAAGTAAGCCCTGCAGTTAATCATAATCATTCTGAGACATCTCATTCCAGTGACTGGATCAATAATGTCTTTGATGGTGTCCTGCAGTGTTTTCCTGTCATTCCTCGGGACCTCTCTGTCACCTACTGTTCTTCCAGATCCCAGTGCAATAACCTATTGCAGTGGTGAGAATGCTGTCAGCCCCTTCCCACTCAGGCAGGACTCAGCCAGGAGGATATGGATGAGGCCTCAGATGAGAGTATTCGTAATCAATGTCCATGTGAACTCCACACTTTCCCTCACACTGAGGCTGGTGTTTTCTCCCCCACCATGTCACAGCAGTCAGACCTAATGCCCATAGGATGATTGTCATGAGCCTGCCTTTGGGCAGAAATACAGAAAAATATCCAAGTTCTCCTTCTCATCCAGAGGCTGAGTAAACCTGCCAGAGCAGTGAGTCCAGGGGCTCACTGAGGCATGCAGGACCAGGAGGTGAGTGGCCACAAGGCAGGTAGGGCAGGGGCCTCCCAGTGCAGCACCTGAGGGCACACCTGTGTGCAGGGCACAGGGCAGCACTGGCGATGGCAGCCAGAGCCCACCAGAGCATCAGGGCAGTTTGTAGTGACAAGGTCCAGCCACGACATCAGTCCATGGGTCAGGATCACATCTAGTGACAGTCACAAGGGTCACATGGCCAAATGATTGCCAGGCAGTTCCGTAGAGTCAAGACAGGTGATCTGGGCTTAGTAGACCTGGCCACAGCCTCTGGGCCTCTCCGGCTGATCCCGCTCAGGTGCTAGGGGAGGCCTGGCCTTTGGTGGCCGCTGCCTTGCCAGCTATACTATGGTGTTCAGCTCCTAGCTCTTCATACTCTGTTGAGTAGCCAGCCCTTGCCGTGCCCTTTTTTACCCTTTCTCTCCTTCTCCCATTGTAAAACATGCAGCTTAGGGATGGGAAGAAATCTGAGCAGTCAGACAATTTTAAAGATGGAGTTGCAAAACAGAATAATGCTGCATCACCTGGTTACCCAGAATTAGATGTGCTAATCTTAAATAATTTCTGAGTCTTTCTGATAGACAAAGCTGGTTGTATGTTTGTTACACAGAAGCCCCGGTCATTCAAAAATTGCCAAACAACTGTGTGGGTTTTCTGTGGGGCTTCTTAAGTTTCTCAGGGATGTGGTTTCTTCTTTTTATACTACTTTGGTGACACAAGTCCCATATAGTTCAGATGTAGTTATAGAGAAACAAACTATATGTGCTGTAAGTTCCTGTAAGATCTAGTATAACTGTATCCCCATGAAAACTTTTAAGTGCTGATGCCTCCCACCAATTTCAACGGTTTCATCCCACTTACACACCTGGAGAGTAAGAAACATTTGTATTTGCCTTAGAAGTGTAAACATGTAAGTCTCTAATGGTTTTGCAGTAAAAAGCTTTATACAAAGTATAACTAAAATTTTTAAATGCACCTTGCCCCATACTCTCTTAGTCTTCTTCACCTGAAAGCAAAGGTGCATTCTTAGATCATATCTGGGAACCTTCAAGACATAGGCCACAATAAGATTTTGTTCTGACAGAAGGATATCAGGTGGGAATTTGTTCTCTTAGCTGCATTATAAGCCAACAGACTTCCTATGGTTGTAAAGTACCTCTACTAAACTCAGAGGAAAAATCTTAAGGTATGCTTTAAAATAATTGCAAGTGAATTTCTAGTATATTACTTGCCTGCAAGTCAAGAACTGAGCTTGGCCTAACAGGTTCCCACACTTTGTTCTTATGATGTGATTTTACTCCAAGCTTAATTCCACACTGGTTAGTTAATTGAAGTATGTCAAAGGTAATTTTAAGTTAATGCACTGGGATTAAACTACATAATATTGCACAGTCTTTTTGCAGCAGTCTTAATAGAAGACAGTTAAGGGCTTTAAAATATGGTGCATAACTATATGCTGTAAACTGACCAAGGTTCAAAGTGGGATTGACATCTTTTAAAATTTGTAGAATTTAATTTTAATCCTGGATTTAAATATCCCAAATTCAGATGATGTCATCCAGATCTCAAGTCAATCACCTGAATTCATCATAAAGTCCAGCATCAGTTGCTCACCTCGGGCTATCCCTTGGTTGCCCGATATTCTGTACTTCGGGGCACACAGTGCATAATGCAGTTCTTCAGCCAGTCTTACTCTCTCATTCTCTCTCATATACACAGTTAAAATGGAAGGCAGGGAAGAAGTGGAAAACAAGGACCTCCTGCATTCTTGCATTTCTTTTTTTCCCAGCCTGATTTGTGCCTCTAGGCAGACTGTGAAATTCAGGTCACACAGTACCGCCAAAGCTGAGCCTACCCCAGCAGTCTGTTGAAAATGGAGAGAATATGCTCAGTCTGTTCCCTGAACCAGCTCATTTGGCCTGAATAACTCAAAGGCCTGTAGTTTCCACATTTCACTTGTATCCCAGCATTTTAGTGGAAAGTTCTTAGGTATTTCAACTGCAGTTTGCAAATAACTTTGTAAGGAAAAAATGCAGAAATGTATTTGTGAATTTATAATAGTCAGGTTTGATTATTGATTTCAAACTGACCTGATTCTGTGTTTCCCAAATCCATCTTAGCACTACATTGGTTTGAATAAAACCCCACTTTTACCACACCCCTCCCAACTTTGTAATTCAGTGTTACAAGCTCAGCTCCTCTATACGGACATGAAGCATGAGGCAGGACAGACACGTAGATGGCAAGAGCAGCTGCTGACACGAGGTGCCAACAGGCAGTGAAACTCCTGTAGTCCCTCCAAGGATGAACACAGTCTGAGTAATGCAGTGCTGTTGGGTACTTTTACAGGGTTCAGACTAATGAGCGGTGTGCTAACATTTGGTTAATTGTCAGTGGTGACAATGTAGCAGAGTACTGCATTAGAGGGGCAGTATGAACTCCAAGGAACAGCAGCAGGAGCGCCTGCCCACTCCTTTCCGTGGGAGAGGGACACCACTTGGCTACCCAGTCTGAGACACATGCTACGATTTATTTCACTTGTTTGTCCAGCCCACACGGGATCCTGAAGCCTTTGCTATGATTAAGTAGTGCTGTGTGCCTACCCCATTTGTCCAACAGTGACCTGCTACCAAAGGTTTCAGTAGTTCCGAAATTCCTCAGTTCAGGCATTCTTCCCTTTTTGTACAATGGAAGGGTTAAACCATTTCTCTCTTGATTCTCAGACAGGAGATCAACAAAGTTTGAGTTTTGAGGTTTTCTACAGAAAATAATACTTGTGTTGAGTTGAAGTGCAGGTTATGGGTCAGTAGTAAACAGTAAAGGGCCAGTATGAAAGTCTAGCCCAGACAATGGATATGAAACAGGTATTTCAGCCCTAATGTGAGAGTGCCTTGTCCCTGGAGCTATCGGTATGTGCGGTCTGCCTGAGTGTGTCCGTAACACCTACCGCCGCTGCCACGCCCGGTCCCAGCTCGGTCCCAGCTCGGTCCCAGCCCGGTCCCAGCTCGGTCCCAGCCCGGTCCCAGCTCGGTCCCAGCCCGGTCCCAGGTCGGTCCCTTCCCGGTCCCAGGTCGGTTCCAGCCCGGTCCCAGGTCGGTTCCAGCCTAGTCCCAGCTCAGTTCCAGTTCGGTCCCTGCCCGGTCCCAGCTCAGTTCCAGCCCGGTCCCAGGTCGGTTCCAGCTCAGTTCCCAGGTCGGTTCCAGCCTAGTCCCAGCCCGGTCCCTGCCCGGTCCCAGCTCGGTCCCAGCCCGGTCCCAGCTCGGTCCCAGCTCGGTCCCTGCCCGGTTCCAGCTCAGTTCCAGCCCGGTCCCAGCTCGGTTCCAGCTCGGTCCCAGCTCAGTTCCAGCCCGGTCCCAGCTCGGTCCCTTCCCGGTCCCAGGTCGGTTCCAGCCCGGTCCCAGCTCGGTCCCAGCCCGGTCCCAGCTCAGTCCCAGCTCAGTTCCAGCCCCGTTCCAGCTCGGTTCCAGCCCGGTCCCAGCTCAGTTCCAGCTCGGTCCCAGCCCGGTCCCAGGTCGGTTCCAGCTCGGTCCCAGCTCAGTTCCAGCCCGGTCCCAGCTCAGTTCCAGCTCGGTTCCAGCCCGGTCCCAGCTCAGTTCCAGCTCAGTCCCAGGTCGGTCCCAGCCCGGTCCCAGGTCGGTTCCAGCCCGGTCCCAGCTCAGTTCCAGCCCGGTCCCAGCTCAGTTCCAGCTCGGTCCCTGTCCGGTCCCAGCTCCGTTCCAGCCCGGTCCCAGCTCGGTTCCAGCCCGGTCCCAGGTCGGTTCCAGCCCGGTCCCAGGTCGGTTCCAGCCCGGTCCCAGCTCAGTTCCAGGTCGGTCCCAGCTCAGTCCCAGCCCGGTCCCAGGTCGGTTCCAGCCCGGTCCCAGCTCAGTTCCAGGTCGGTCCCAGGTCGGTTCCAGCCCGGTCCCAGCTCAGTTCCAGGTCGGTCCCAGGTCGGTTCCAGCCCGGTCCCAGCTCCGTTCCAGCCCAGTCCCAGCCCGGTCCCAGCTCCGTTCCAGCCCAGTCCCAGCCCGGTCCCAGCTCCGTTCCAGCTCGGTCCCTGTCCGGTCCCAGCCCCGCTCACCTGGCTGGGGCGCTGCTGCCCCCTGCCGGACGGCCCTGCCACCGCAGGGTGGCGTCTCCGCCCGGCGCGGCCCCGCGCCCCGCGGCCCTGTGCTCAGCCCACGCGAGCGCAGCCACACGCGTGTGACACGTCTGCCCTCAGGGCTGGCCGCTGGGCACCCCCGGGGGTTACGCAGTGCGAGGTGCGGGTGCCCACGGGCAGTTGTGGGGTGCCCGGGCCGCTGAAGTGGGATGTGGTGAGCCCAGGTGCCGCAAGGCGCCGACAGTGCTGGGTAGAAAAAGGAGATTGCGCGGAGTGAGAACGGAACGGAACGGAACGGAACGGAACGGAACGGGACCGGGACCGGGGCCGGGCCGGGCCGGGCCGGGCCGGGCCCAGACGAGCGGGAACGGGAGCGGGAGCGGGAGCGGGCGTGGCCCCGCCCAGCCCGCACGTGACCGCGGCAGCGTGCTGGGGGCGGGGCCTCAGCGCGCAGGCGCCCCGGGGAGGGCGTGCCCTTCCTCCGGGCCTGCCCCCGCGGGTGACGCCGCCGCGCGCGCCCGGCCCCACCTCTCGCGCGACGTCAGGCGGCCGGGCCGGGCGGTGGCGGCGCGCGGCGATGGAGCGGCCGCCGCTCGGCCGGTGAGTGAGCGGCGGACCGCGGGAGCGGAGCGGGGCGGGAGCGGGGCGGGAGAACACCCGGAACCGAGGGACGAGGCGTGGGGACCCCGCCCGACCGGCCCCGGGTGCGCCCATCGCGAGCGCCTCACCCACCCCCAGAGCCGCCGCTCGGCCGCGCTGTCTCTCGCCGCCCCTCGCCGCCCCGCTCCTGCGGCCGGTTTAGGACTCTCTGGCCGAGTCGCGGCCCCGCCGGCACACTCGCCCCGTTCCGGGCCGTCGTCCGGGACGCAGGGCCCGGGCTTCGCGGGGCGATGCGTGGCCCGGCGGTGGCGAGCGGCGCCTGCGGCCCCTGCCGTGGCCCCCGCGGTCGCCCCGATCCCCGCGGCCGCCCCGGGCCCTCCCGGGGGCGGCCCCACGCGCGTGTGGCCGGTGCTGGGGGTTCGCGAGGCACCGCCTCGGCCCTCGCGCTGGTTTGGGGCGGGCTAAGGCGTGTGTTCGCTTCGCCGATTCCTGCTCGCCTTGGCTGTCTTTGATGAGATGGTTAAGACACGACTTATTTCGTGGCAAGCTCTGAATTTTCCGGCTTAAAAGCAGATTGTCACTGACAGGCCTTTAAAGTAAAGAGCTTAAGGGGTAAAGCAGCAGCTTCGAAGCTTTATGAGTGCCAAAATTCATGAGCCTTGGAGCTGACACTGTATGACTTGTGTGCAGCTGTTGTCACTGGAGACACAGAAGTACCTGGTGCGCATTAGTGACAAATGCGGTGGCCAGCAAAACTCCCACGGTGGGTGGAGGCATTGCTTTCACTAAAAAAACTCTATCAGTAGGGAAATTTAATGAGGCTTTTTGGTGGGTAGGAAGTGTAAAGGTCTGAACTGAAGGTACAAAGATCTGAGTGGAAGGTTAGGGGAGGAGGAGACAGAAGAGGGTAACGTAACTCCCACTGCATCAGTAAACAGTGTCCATCCTCCACAAACCTTAAAATGAGGTGTTTGTGCAGGTTAGAAGCCCTTAGTAACAGTCCAGGTTACCGGTGTGGTCACTGAAGTAGTGATGCCTTGACCTGAGCCAGTGCCACTGGGTTCTCCTCGGGTCAGGAAGTAAGCGATGCTGTCCCTGATGCTCACCACTGACTCTGTCTTACTCAAGATTAACATGTGGCAGGTGGCTCCATTTCTGGTCATGATCCTTCTCTTAGGGTAAACTCTTGGTCCATCTGGAAGCGTGTAGAGGCAAGGAAGGCCCGGTGAGTAGGTGTACTCACTGGAAGGGCTGTTTCTGTCTTGGTTCTGGGGGGGGACTCTTCCTTCTCTTGTCTGGGGACGGTGGGGCTGCCCAGCTTGCAGGGCTTGCGCTGCTCAGCAGCTCTGCAGCTACACAGGGTTCTGGCACCAAATGAACAAGTTTGTTGGAGCTTTGTATCCACTGTTCTGCTGCCTGATAAACCCACCCAGCTGGTCTGGAAACCATCCAAAATATAGAAGCAAACTGAAGACAGAGGAAGATCTACTTTGTGTGGAATTTGCTTTAGAAAAAAATTGGAACTTCAGGTTTCTATAAAGTTTGGGGTTTCCCTCCTCCATTTTCCCCATAAAAGTTGTTGAGTTTGGTTTTCTAAGTAGTTCCGTATCATAGTTTGGGCTGTCTTGCATCTTATTTAATCACAGCTGAAGTTCCTGTAATTAAAATGTATGTCTAATTCAGATACAAAATAGAAAGCATTGGAAGTCTACAGATTTTGTTTCCATGTGTTTAGAGAGGTGCATTCTGCAGGAAATTGGTTGTATCTAGTGAGTCAGCTCCCCCACTGCTTGGGTGAATGGCCTGTGCCTGACTGTGAGCCGGCAACTGTGGCTGCTCTGGAGTCAGGCAAACCTCGTGTTAGTGTTTTCTCAGGTCTTCTGAGAATTGTTTTGAGCCATTCAAAAAGACTTGGTGTGATAATATCTTGGGCTTGGTTTCTAGGAATTTTTGCTTAGAGCTCTGGAGGAGGAGTCTTCCCTCTCCACTGGCTTCCCCAGAACGTTTACTGGTGTGGTGTGTTCTCCTCAGGTGGTTCTGTAGCTTTGGCACCAGATTTCACTGAGTGTAAGGTGTTTCTCAGGTGAGCTGGCGTGTTGGCTGCCTCTTGATAGACCTGGAGTCTCCTCACCCCTGAAATAGAGGGAGTGGTTTTTGCTAAGGCCTGATGAAGGCTGGTTGCTGTGGCACACTGAATGCTGCTTGGCACAGAGGTCGTGTGCTCTCCGTGAGGGCTGGAGCTCATGGGGACTTGAGCTCTCTGGGGCCAGGGTGGGCTCTCAATAGCAAGACTTGTAAAAATGGTGTGTAGGCAATGAACCCTGGGTGGCCCAGGTGACATCCAGAGGTCCCTTCCAAGGTTAGCAGATCTGTGAACTCAGTACAATATTTCCTAGAGGATAAACATCTCTGGAAAGAGTGAAGATGGCTGAATGAAACGGAACGTGAAGGTGGCAATCTAGATGTGCCTTGTCTGCACTTCTAGAAACTCAGTATTCTGCTATGATTAAATACTTAACTCCCCAAAGCAGTTGAGACCCTGGATATTGTTACAGCACAATGAGCTGATTCTTTCGGCTTGATTTAAGCTCCAAATTCTCAAAATTGTTCTTCCAGCCAAGCTGCTAAGGAAAAAGGAAAGAAGGAAACAAGCAATTGTGTGGAGTTAAATATATTTTTGCAATATGCAATGTCTTCATACTTTCAGAAACATTTTATGGTAATGCATATCTAGTTGACCCTTTTTATTTATAGAGAAGAATCCTACTCGTGTCCCAAAAATACAAACAACTTCTATAAAAATAAGATTGAGAACTTTGATTTGGAAGCTAGCTCTGACACACCACATGAAATGCAAACACAGAACAGGAGGTCTCTACCCCAAAAACGTTTACATTTTATTAACTTAAATCCAAACCTGAGAAGTTCAGAAGTTTGCCAACGCTCATGAACATTTATGCCATGCAGATACCCCCCAAGTATGTACTTTATGTGCATGCTGTGTTGGGGCTTCCATCATGCTCTGTGTTGGTCCTTGTTTTGGACAGTGGCTTAATTCTTTAGTCTGACACTGGTCACACAAGCACTCCTGTGGCAAAATTCCCAGTGAACATCAAGGCATTTGGTCAGCTGGGAAGGTTTGTCTGAATCAGGGCAGTCTGTGATGTGGTATAGTGTTGCATGCTCTGATATGATCAAACTTTATTTGAATGCTTAGAGGATTTCCCTCCTTGAGATAATTTATTAGGTTAAAGTAGTCAGAGTATGAGGTAACTTCAGAGGCTGCTTCTGATTTTAAATACATCAAAGCTAGCAAAACCCCAGTATTTCAAATGAGTTTATTCTTTTCTCTGAAGGGGACTCTGAATATGTGTGCTGTTTTATTGTTTATCAGGTATTAATGGTGTTTCTTATTACGCTTGTTAATTTTGGCAGGTCTTTCTCCTCTACAAAGAAGCTTTGTTGCCAAGATTTACTCTGAAAATTACCTACAGTACTGACTGCAGATGTCTGCAAATGTAGAAGCTGATAAATCATACCTTCTTCCCTCCCCTGACTTTCCTGTTTCCTCTGGAATTTATACTTCTAAACTTTTTTAAAGTTAGATGTCTGTTGATGACATTTGGATTACAACTATGAGCATACCTATGCAAAGAGACAAGCTACCCTGAGTACTTTTGAGGTATGTATGTCTCCTATGACTTAGAACACATGGAAGGGGAAGGCTGTCTGATTAGGGCAAAGAGAGCTCTAGGTGTACTTATTCTATATTTAGGCTGTTGTGCACCATTTTGCATGGTTTTAGCAGCAGAATATACATGTACACAGTGAGGCTGTAGGAGCACCAGAATATCCAGCTGGTATTGTATGGAGGGTGACCTTGGTTGAACCTGCTGTGGGAGTACTCAAAAGATTGTCTTGAGAAAAGCTGTATCCACTGCTCACCCATTCATTTCCTAAATACCACCATGGTCTGCAGAAATTTTCTTCTTCAAAGTATGTGACAGACATGCAGTAGTCATTGAAATGCACCTGGGAGGCCATGGTGGTTGCTCTGTTTGCTTAGATAAAGCACTCACAGGAAGTTACAGAGTACTTGCCTTGAATTTGGAAGCCTCTGGAATAAAGGTTAGGAAAGAAGGATATTTTGCTCACCTTCTTTTGCACAGGTGCGGGCACAGTGCTGTCTGCTCCCAGTAAGGAGCAGTCTCGTTAGACAATATGCCTGTGATGTACAAGAGTAGCAGAGCTGGGTGGGATTTGCCTTGTTGCTGTGCAGGTTTGTCCCACCCAGGTAACAAGAGATGGACAGCCTTGGCTGTTTCTGCAGCATAGAAAGTAACGAGCATGCACAGTTTTATTTTCCTGGAGGCTTTTAGCTGTCTATACGTATTTTAAACCTGGAATGAGGAAGCTGGCTAGCTGCCTCTGTATGGGCTTAGAGGAGGCTGGTGTGCACTGTTAACATCTTTTACTTCTGTAAACTACTTGGATATGTTATCCCTTCTGTGATGTAGATGCCAACGTTCCAGAGCAGTGGCGGTCTTGTCAGTTCATGGTGGGTTACAGTGGAAGGCAGCCAAACACACACCTCTGTGGCTTCCAGAAGAGACATTAGTGGGTTTAGTTCAAAAAGGAAAATTAATTGTGCTGAAAGTAGCTACCTGACTGAATCATTCATCATGCCACACTGCCGTGATGTATTTAGCAGGCAACACAGACTCTTTTGTTGATAAGCTCCAGTGGTTCAGGCTGAGATAATACTGGAGGGACACAAAACTGACCTACTTCCCTGTCTGACTTAAAACAGCCTGATGGTGTTTCTGTTACAGGAGGGCAGAATGGGCCGAGTTGCAGTGCAGGTGTGAACTGTGTTGGGCAGCAGAGTGCAGTAGTTGGGAAGGGGATCCCTTACATTCGCTGAAGGAACTCCTCCATCATTCACCTGCAAGCAGAGCTGGGGCCAGGGATTGGCCTCTTGGTGAGATTCTCTGTTATGTGTGGGCAGAAGTTGGTGGAGCACACTTTAAATGTGCTTCTCAGTCTGCCTGGGCAGTGTTATTTGGCTGTGGCAGTGTGCAAAACTAGCACTGGGCAGAAAGGAGGAGCATTGTTTCCCGTAAGCTGCTTTCATGGAAGCTGTAGGAACACACCAGGAGTGGTTTGCTGAGCTGCCCATTGTGGTGCCTTATGCAGTGTACCAGAGATGTGGATTCTGTAACCCAACTTGGTGCATTTTTTTGGATTGTATATAAGTAAGTTATGATCTCTGTAATCCTGTCAATTAATGGTGCACATTTCCCAAAAAAGCTGCCATTCTGTGAAAATAGAACAATTCCTGCAGTATCTCTGAATACCTGTAAGAATAAATAGATTGCATGTCTCTGTGAGTGTGTATATTCCTAAACAGAATATTATTCTTTATTTCCCTAATGTAAGATAATGTTGTACTACCTTTGTAAAACATTAAGTTTCATGAAAAACATAAGTGAAGTTTAATTATTCAAACTCATATAACTAATATAAGTGAATTACTAAAATGTTGGGTGACAAGGAGATTGAATGTAAGATAAAGTTTTCTTTTGATGTAAAGAAGTGGTCTGAAAGGTGAAATTGTGTGTATTAGAGAACGTTGCATTAAAACTGTTCTACAGGGTGTCTAAAAAGTTCAAAGAACATTAAAGGACACTGCAGTGTTGAGATGAATGGTACTGCCATTGATTCAGCTGGTGGGATGGATTATGACGGGAAGTTTGCAGATACCTACTTACAGTTTCTTCAGGCATAAATTTGGCGGATTTCAATATATTTTGGATTTGTGTGACTTGATGATGTCCTTAACAAATCCCATAGTGGCCTTCATTATGGAAGCTGTTGACTATTATTTTCCTGAAAGCCAGTTGCCATGGTGATTACCTGAGGGCAAATAAATGTGTTTTTCATGGTTCCAGTTATACTAGTTTTGAGCAAAAGGACTGTGGCTTTTTCTGGGATCCCTGGAAGGGCTGCACCCATAGCACTCCATGTTTGTAAATTGCTGCCTGCTGAACAAGCATCTCATGCTTTAGTGGATCACAGTCATAAGGGGTAGTGTCACTTGTCTATGAAAAGCAGTGAGTGTCCTTGCTGTGATCCTGAGGTTGAATAGCAGTTAAAATGGGAGAAATGAACACAGAGTGACTTTGGGTCAGAATCTGACTTTGGGTCAGACTGAACTTAGCCCATTCAAGCCAGTGATGGCTGACTGACTAGTAAGGCAAAAGCTCTATTGGTGCCCAAGGTGTGTGGCACTGTGGTCCTTCCCTGTGCTGGCTTTCAGCTGGGGTAGCCTCTAGCTTTGGTTGGTATGAATGCTTTGTGGAGGAAGATATTCTGTATATGTGAACCTTTGCATAGCAGAAGAACTTGGCTGGTGAGCATTGGATACTTTGAGAAGTTTGACTTCCTGGGCTGCAGAGCATCCTGTGGTAAGAGGAACAGAGGGGGAGGCTGTATCAGTGGCTGCTTGCTGCTCTGCAGAGCAATTCCTGTACTGGTCATACTTTTGCTGTGGGAGTTAGTTCTCAGCTAGTTTGTTGTGCTGAAAGTTTTGGTTCTGGTTTACTGATGTCCTTTAAATGCTTCTGGTGTAATTCCAGTCCGTGGGAGAAGTACAGGATCCAGCACTGTACAGTCTTTTTATTAATATATTAATAGGGCCAGGTGAAGAATTTTGTAGGTGATGCAAGATGGGAAGTTGATAGACCTGATGATAGTACTGCCATTCAGAGGCACCTATTGAGGAATAGGCAGACAGGAACCTCACGAGGTTCAATAAAGGGAAAGAGGAAGCTCTGCACCTGGGAGGACCCACCCCATGTAGCTGGTGTTCTATAACCACCCATGTACCTGTACTGGAGGCCTGACCAACTGCAAAGCTGCTCTGCAGCTAGCAAATGGGGTGTTCTGGCAGAAACCCAAGTTGCACAACGGCTCTGTAAGGAGCCATTAACTTGGTCTTGGTTTTGACTCTGATTATAAGCCTGCACCTTCTCAGTGGTAGCTGAAATTCAGCCTTATTTCAAATAAGACTGCTCTCTTCTTGTGCTGCTTTGGGTAAAGATTTGTGGATTTTTTTTATGTGGACTCTACCATGAATGTGGGAGGAAACATTCTGATTTTGGCTGAGGTTTTAAATGCATGACTACTTGTTTCCCATTAGCAACAAAGTAGTCAAGCCCAATTGCTTTGTACCAAATTACTGCCTCTGTGCTGCTGGATGTGGAGGTGGATATTGAAGAGCAGCATATTTGTGAGTGGCTGCTTTGCTGTGCTGTGTTTGTGCAGTTTGTGTCTGTGTCTCTAAAATGCATTATAAGAGCTAATAGAAGAAAAGAATCATAGATACGCATCAGTATTTTTATTGCAGAAGTCCAAAAAGTGAGCAAAGCGGGGAATTCACAAGTCTGTGTGGTAGCAGTTGATGGATGCTGCTCTGATGGGATAAGGAGTTGTGGCTGTGCTGGGCTGGATCCTTGACACCTGAAAAGAGGCCTGGCAGCATGTCTGTGCTGCAGGGCAAGTGCCCATGGCCCTGCTCACACCATGGCTGTGAGATACACGGGCCAGGCTGGTGCTGTTCCGACCCATTAGGGTACATAGGAATGAAGTTATATTGTTCCTTGTCTCAAGCTCTGCTTGAGCCTACGTGGGACTGGGAGAAGTGGCTGTAATGAGTCAAGTCAAAAACACCTTATGCATGTCTCCTGTTTCTGTTGACAGCTGATAGCAGGTTTTTAACACTGAGATCAGGTAAGAAGGTGTGGGTGGGGGTAGTCTTTTACTGATAGGTCCTCCCAGCCTCCTGCAAGTGCTGACTGAAGGACTTGAAGCAGTATTTGATGGGCAACCTGAACATCTTGTTTGTAGTCCTGCAGGGAGGAATGTACTAATGCTTGATTAGAAAAGGCCACGTAAACAAACTGGCCCCAGATTAAGACCACTACTATTATACTAATACAATTTTTTTAAGAGTTGCATTTAAGTAAAAGCTCCCTAGACTAGCAGTCTTGAAGAAGGATCAGGAGGGAGAGTTTTCTTCTGAAGAGCAAGATGAAGCTGTCAGTGGTTGAACAGCATCAACAGTCAGAGCATTAGTGATGGCTATTGACTTCTGGTCAGAATTTCTGTCTTGCCAGATTTGTGTCACGTTTTAAGCAATACTGGTAGAAAGAGCTGGTTTTGAGTCATCAGGGGGAGTATTTTACCACTCTGTGTGAGGTTAGTTCTACTTTCTTCTTTCACGAGTCATTGTAAATATGATACTTTCCAAAATTCAGGTCTAAAAGCACATGTTAAAATCACACATAGTGTGGGGTGTGGGTTGGTGGTAGATGATATCTTTCTTTACAAGCCTGCTAATTTAACTTGTTTTAACCTCCTTACAACTGCAAGCCTGGAATAAACCTTTCTTTTAGAACTAGAGATGCTAAATCTTGCCAGCTTCTCTGCTGGCATTATCACAGGTAATTCTGCTAGGAGTTAAAATGAGAGAGTTAAAATCTCTGAGAGGAGTTAAAATCTCTTATTTTCTTTGTATTACTAGCATACTTAGAAGTCCCTCTTTAATGCCAGAATTAGGTGTAGTATAAGCTTTTGTCTTCCCTTGGAAGTGGTGTGAAAATACCTGTCTTTCCACTTTATGGTTCTCTTGTTCCTGACATTTGAGTCACCTTTGACACACAGAAAATGGCAGTGTCTCTTGGCAGACAGGCAATGAAGAGATAAGAGCAGCTTTGATCTCTCCCCTCCACCCCTTCCTCTCCTGAAAAGATCCTGCTGAAATTCTTGCCATGGCCTAGTACTGTTGCATTTTTCCAGAGATTGAAGAAGCAGATCCAGATAATGCAAATGTTAATAGGAGAAGTTGATAGTAGGAGTGCAACTGACCACTAAAAGATTTGAGATGCTTCAAGGAATTAAATCCATTCTTTTCTTTGTGGAAGACACATTGTTTTGAATATTTGCTTAACACTTCTTCAGTCTTTTCCTTTAGGGGAGGGAGTTGCAGTATTGAACTGTGGAAGTGAAATCACTTGTATTCTGATGAGTTCTTGCTGAAGCTCACTGAGTTCCTGTTTCTGCAGCTGTTGTGGCCATAGCATCAGATAGGAGGTTTTTGGTAACACCATTTGGGAGTAATTGTGTACCCTGTCTGTCTACTTCCTCTCTTTAACTTTATTCCAAAGTTGTTATAACCGGGTCTATGGTCAGATTTGTCCCTCAGTCCTGTCTTCCTTCAAATAAGAGGTTTTTTTTTTTGTATTGGTTCATGTTCATATCACAGCCCTGGAAATATCTGTGCCTACAAAAGCTAAAATTGGATGCCATGCTGTGGTTCTGAATATGAGCCCCAGGGGACAAAAGAGGTTGGAAGTTCCTTACATTGCTACTTCTGTTGTAGTTCTTGTGTTGTGAAAGGATAGCTTCAGATCCCTGCTTGGACTGTGGCTGGAGATGTCCCTTCAGTGTTCTTCAGTGAAGCCCCGAGTTCAGAGCATGCACTTGACTGTTTGTGGAACATGTAAATATGGGTGCAACATTTTTCCCTTCTGCAAAAAGCAGAGGTGTTTTAGAGGAAATGCTGCTGTTTGAAGCTAAGCCAATTTGTTTTTGAGGAAGAATGGGTGAGGATGTCAGTTTTCTGAAACAGGTCACTAAATTAAGTGGAAGTGTCAACTGTCAGCCCTCCTGTGGCAGACCACACAGTTTTGAATTGCAGGTTTCCTCTTGAGCCTAGTAAAGCAGGTTGTCTTTATAATAATTCTTCATTCAGTTTGTTTTTCTTCTAAAATCCCTGCAGACCACACTTTTAGCGTTGTCTCCCAAATTTTAAGTATGTTCACCAAAAAATGTAAAGAAAAAGCATATGACGTATGTAATTGTCAATTTCAGCTAATCAGAAGACTCTAGTTAAATCTTTCTTGAACATTCATTTGGCTTTCTTGAAGCACTGTTTTTATATAATGTTATGGAAAATAGCCTATATGTAGCATTTTTCCAGAAAATAATGTTTTTAAATGGTTTGTGTAGGTTCCAGCTATACTGCTGTACACTGTTCATAAATGAATCCGAAGGTAGCAACAGGAGAAATCACGGAAGTATAACATTAACCTTATACGAGCAAATTTTAAGTTTGGTTCTCGACTGTAAAAGTGTCACATAACCTTTAGGCAGCTTCTTGATCTTTCTGTGTGGGGGGAGGTTCACCTGAAAACTAGGGAAATATTAATAATTCAACATAATCTGGGAGCATTCGAAGGGTGAATTCATGGACTGCTCACATGTTATGGTAATACAAACCTAGAAATACTTTATGTAGCTAAGGAATTCATCAAGGATGAAGTTCTGCTAAGCTGTGGAACCAGCAGCATTGCCCCACAGTCACACTCCACGGCACACCAGCTCTAGATGCAGCAGTGCAGTTGGGAAAGGCTTCTGATAAATAGGCAGATCACCAGCTATAGAAATACAGCTGAAACATTTTGCTTTGGTTTTCACATGAGACTTTAACATATCACAAACACAGAATGATTATGTATTAGTACCTCTGCGTGGTTAATAATTTTGGAGAAGTCTTGATCTTTGCTTCATAGCTTTGACTCAAACAGTGTAACCACTGAGTTACCAAATGTTCAGAGAGGGGTGGAATAGATGTCAGTGGCAATTGGTTGTACTGCAAAGCAGCAGAACCATTTCTGAGAACCAGTCACTCAACTTTAGGCCATTGTGAGTTATTATTACTCAAACAAACATAGAAAATTGCCTCATCTTTGATGTTTTCTATGGTCCTTAGATGTGAACTTCTAACTTTGCAGAAGAGCCTGCAGTCTATTCTACATTGAGAGCAATGATCAAGCAATACTTCCTATAGGGAGGGCATCAGTAATGTAGAGGTTGCCCACAGGTGGTATTGAAGGTACTTGATTCTGATGTAGGTGTACTCAGGAAGATGTTTCTTAAAAAGAAATTGAAAGGAGAAAGGGATCTGTCACTCACTAAGATAGTGTTTGGTATATGCTCTGTGAGTGACAATAAGTGAAGTTTTATCTACAGAATTAATATTTGAGCTTTCAGGAACATAAACTGTGTACATTAGTTCTGCTGGTCAGCAGTATTAAATATAAAGTTATAGGAAGGAACTGTTTCAACAGGATGTGGATCTGAGAAGAGGCTGATGTTGAAAGATCACCTTCTGGTATGTCTGAGCATGCTGCCCTTGCACATGTGAACCATTAATGGATACAGTAATAGAAGTGGTGAACTCTTTTTGGTGTGCCAAAACATAAAATCTTCTGCTGATGAAACCTTTGAAGTTGCCATTTGTTAATGTGTATGGGAAGGCATGGGAAAAAGTGACTGTCTCTCCCTCCCCACCCCTGCTTCAGAGAGAAGGAGGACAATAGGCGATCTGCTCTCACTCCTTTTTCCTTGTAACATACTCACCTCTAATAAACAAGTGCTTGGACTGTGTAGAGCTATTTTAGACTTGTGAGGATTTTAGGAGAAACCTTGCATGTTTTGCATGGGATCAGACATAATGCCATTTTTCTCCCTGAATATCTTAAAAATCGTGTAATTCATAAAACACGCTGACAGCCTTTGCTTTTAACAGTGCTCTCAGCCATACTCCCTTTCTGGTCTTGGCCTGGGGAGGGTCTTTGTATATCATGTTTCTGGTTTTTCTTTCGGGCTTCAGTAGAATTCAAAAAAATATTTTCTTGGATGAATTTTGGAGGAGGAGGATGATGAAGAATTATGTATGTAAAACAGTAGGTATATTTTCCATTAAAAATACTGTTTTCTGTTTTCTTTCTGCCTGTATTCTGCCATTTACCTAAGGTATTTGTATTTAATTATTTCTTGTATGTCGTCTTCTTCCATTCTTGCCCAAATTCTCCACTCAGACTTTTTCAAAATTGTTCTATTGTAATAGCTAAATATATACTCTAGATATTGGGTAGTCATGTTACTATCCCGTTTACTTGAGTCAAATTACTTACTCTGTTACTGGTGTCTTCCTCTTTAAATGTTTTCCAGATGACAACCCTCTTGAATTTCACACTCATTCTGATTTCTCATGAGTTCTTTTTTCTGATAGGATTAGCTGTTAACACACCCAGAGCTTTCTCTCCTTATTTGCTCTGCTGAGCAATGATGCTTTTAAAATATCTTAATCCTCCTTTGGATATAAATCACTTGCTAGGGTTCCCAATTCCTGTAATAGGTGGCTTTCCAGTGTGTGACTGTTGCTTCTTTAGTCTTTCTTGCTAAACTGTTTGCCTGGATACAGACTCCATTTTGGGATGAGTTTCTGAAAATAATCCAGGATTTCTCAAACTAAGATGGTCTTTTTCTTAGTAAAAATCGCTTCTATTCTGAAACAACTGAACAATTCTTTTACCAAACAGGATGAGTGGGAAGCATCTCCTTCCTAACATTCCTGCTAACTGTGATAACAAGTCTATAGTGAGTTGTTAAATTGACCTGTTTATGAAATAAAAGGCATGTGAGGATTATATAGGTAATTGTACTTCAGCATTATTATTAAGGGTTCATGGTGTTCATATATGGCGTAAGTAAAAGGTATTTGAAATACTCTATGAGAACATGGATTTTTTCCCGTTTCCTTTCTTTGAAAATAATTTTTCTTCCCCATTTCTGCAGTCCTGTACTGTTTGTTTCTGTAACAAGTACTTCAGCTGCAGATAAGTCATCTCTGAACTGGTTTTCAATGGTAGCTTCAGAGTTCACTTTGTTTACAAAGAACTGATTTTGAAGGGAATTAATTCAACTGATTAATTTAAAGTAAACTTTCGCTTGAATGAAGTCTAAAAATCTGAGGGGCGGAAGTATTTTCAGACTGATGCTTGTCAAATTTTTTTAAATGTTCATGTTACAAAGTATTTGATAAAGAAAAGTGAAAGAGTAGGAAGAATTGTCAAAAAACATTAAAGCCAAGATGATGTCTACGCTTTGTTAGTACCTGGAAGTGAAGGAATTTTGATTAGCCCCGTGCAATAGTTTCTCAAGTTCAGAAGAAAATGGAGCTTCTGACAGAAAATGGGAGTTTTGGTGGTGTGCCAATAAGGGTTGTGATTCACAGGAGGGACAGTACAGGTAGTTTTGGTGCTAATGCCTCTCAGTGCCCTGTGGGCACTCTGGGACACAGACTCTGAACTGTGGCAGCTGTGAAACAATTTGAGCCAAAAGCGGCTGCTGATCTGCAGGTCCTGTAGTGCTGTATCTCTGAAGACCTTGCTGACAAAAGCTCTTACAGTTACTATAAATAAAATAACACTAAAACTTTAAAAAAAAAGTAGACAAATAGAGTGACTGAAGTTCTATTAGTGAGACCTCATGTGACCAGTACTTCACACATTATAGTTGTCCACTCATGCTAGTATAGAATTTCTTTTATATGAAGATCTTTTTCAAAAATGTGTTCATTCATTTTTTCCAAGTTCATAATATTTGCTGTCATCACTTTCTTCATATTCTAGCATCCCTCTTCAGTGGATCAGAGTAACCCTTTCTTCTTCTCTTTCTGTCTTGGAGGTGGGAATCTGATGTGGAATAAAACATCAAAATACCCCTGTTGTGCAGAGTTCTTGTAGTGTTCATCTGAAGAGTAGTGTGCTCCCTGTTTTCAAGAACTGGTTGAGTTACTGATCATCTTTGGAAAATCTGGGTGATCTGGCTGTGTTTCAGAATAGTCCTTGAGGCTGGCTAGAGAAGTGTGGTCACCGTGTCTGGTCTCAGCTGTCCTCTTGTCATCTCCTAGCAAGCACCTGGCCTTTGGGTCGTTTTCAGAAATGTACAGTAAGGAGCTGCCGGGGGACAGCAGTTGCCTGTGCGATGAGCTGTGGCAGGTGCAAGTGTGTCCAAGTGCTCACACCTTTCACCTCCTGTGAGGTGAGCACCAGGTAAACCAGAGCCAGCTGTTTGACCTGTGCTGGGAGCATTGAGAATGACTAAATAGGAGAAGAAAATAAAATCTGTATGGTGCAGGTTGGAGCCCTGGCATCTTCTGCTTTCAGCCTGTGGTGATGGCCATAAACCCCAACAGAAAATGCTCCTTCACAAGAACTTCTTGATTAACTCTATAAGATTCAGTTTTAACTTCAGTCATATTTGTATCCCTTAGTTATTTGAAAGAGTTTAAAATAAGACAGCTTCCAGGGGCGCTTGCATTTCAATGGAAAAAAAATTACTAAAAAAAAATTTAAAAGTTGGAATCATGCTCTTTGTTGTTTATGTATATCTTTCCTCCCATTTTCAGTATTGTATCTCATACTCAATTTCTTTTGCAGTTTTGTTCAGTGGAGGGACTGCTGTGGGTCAACCATGCTAAAGGGCAAATGATGGAGGCAAGTACAAGTTTATCCTTTCACTGTTACCTAATGTTGGTTTTGCCAGTTTTTCCTTTTGAACTGTTTTGTTTCCCAGGGCTCCTGGGAAATAATTGCACAAATGAAGGACTGTATCAGAATGTTCTGGGATGTAATAATGTTATAACATCTGCTCATTTGGCTGTATATGGAATTGTGAATTTTGTTCCTGATGTAGTATATTCTTGTACAAATAAGAAATGTATGTTTTTGAACTTTATGCTATAAAGTATTGTTTCCTCCCACTAACAGAATATAGAGGTGGTTGTAAGTAGAGAAAACAAAAGTGAGCACAAAAGTTGAATCCTAATGCAAATAAGTATGCTAATTAATTTTGAAGATTCACAATTCTTCACACTTAAGAGTATTCTTTTTTCCCAGAAGTAGGTACTAGAAGAAATAAATAGTTGTAAGGTTTTTCATACCAGATGTGTCATTTGCAAAGCTCATTTCAGGCTCACAACAGACTCATCCTATGGAAACAGAAGGAGGAGATGACTACAAAGCTCCCATTAGGAGCCTCTGAGAGGCCATATAATTTCAGAAATATGTCCCAGAATACACAGGGTGGCTGTGCCTTGTTTGTGAGCTCACTGTGGGCTGGTTTGTTTCAGGTTGTTTTGTAAACTGTCATAGGGTTAATTTAAGCAGGGTGATTTTTTCTAGCAAATAATGCATGGAATTCCAGTTAGATTCAGGTGGTCTTCTTTAAGACCAGCAGCATTGCCAGTGATAATGTGGATAAGAGAGCATGCAGGAGATCAAAGAGATCCTGGCTGGAGAGTTTACCAATCATCTTAGATAAGAACTGTGGTTCTTCAGTGAGTCCTGACTGAAAATAAATGCTGAGTGAATTAGCTAAAATGAAAAAGGCAGTTATGGGTCATCTGTCAGCTTTGTGTTTTATACGCCAAATAGTTTTGGGACTCTTGCTTTTTTATATGGTGAGTTTTGTTCACTGAACCATTTGGTCTGTTGGTTAAAAAGGAGCATCTAGTTTTGCGATTTTTTTTGTCCCAAAACATAAATTGAGTGGAGACCTGTAGTCTAACTTTCTGCAAAACCTGTTACCTGGGGGGGGGGGGGGAAAGATTAAGAAAGAGGAAGCTCAAAAGTCAAAGCATACTATTAGACAGAAAGACACTTTAATTCATTTAAGAAAGTGTTAAGTATGTAGGTATGTTGTTGGCACATCTTTTTTTCTTCTGCCACACAATTGCTGCATGAATGTGGGTAAATATATTTTTCTTGGATGTAGTTTATTCCTTTACATTTAATGTGTTACTGATTAAACTGGCCAGTATATTTACACTCAATGCTTATATCATCTTCAAAGCACTGAGATAAAATCCTGCATTATTCCAGTGTTCTGCTTTCTGTAAGTATTGAGATTCTTCTTGCCTCCAACTAATAGCAGTGACACTTTTAAAAAAGAGAGAGGCAGCTCTTCTGATATTTTTGGATGGCAATTTGGAAAGCATTTTGGAATATCTGTTTAACCCATTGTGTTAGGCTTCAGATGCACAAAATCAACAGCACTCCAATTGTAAACTCAATGCATTATGTTTCTGCAGCTGTTCTAGCATAGAAATGAACACTCTCAAATCCCAAATATGCTGAGTTTCAAATAATTATTTTCTAAAGCACAAACTGTTTTTTGCCAAGATTGAGGTAGACCTCTGTGAGCTGGTTTCTGTATTTATAGAAGCCTAATCAAAGTTTTCTCTTGAAGAAAACAGTGGTCAGCTTCTGAGCATGTGATCTCATGGTGCTGATGTAAAACCCTTTCACTTACTGTATCCTTCCTTCCTTCCTCCCTTCCTTCCCCATGTCTTTGCTGACCTTCTCCCATAGTTGTTGCTATACAAGTGCTGAGCTGCACTGTTGTATAATCCAGTCCTGTCTGAGCCTAGGGAATGACTTGGGTTGAGCTCTCTAAGAACAGCTGTGCAGTTCCTGTGCCAGAGGCTGAACTGCACATACCTGGTGCTGATCCCTTGCAGATTTGGTTGCTTAATCTACTTTTCAAAAGGCATTCTTGTTTCCTCTGAGAGCTGTGGACAAGAGTATGCCAATTGAAAGCATTTCACTTGTCTGTTCTTGCTTGAAGATAAATTTTCACATCTAGTTTCCAGTGCCGTCAGTGGATGCTGGCCATAATAAACCATTTCTCACTATGTGGAAATGAATAACTCATTTGGAAATGTTCTGGTTTTTTGCATGTATTAAAATACCGTTAAGCTAGGGTCTTAGTATCAGATCTTTGTCAAAGATCAAAATTAATTCTGCCTGAGTGGCTAACATGCTCTCCAGAAGTTTAACCTCATGTTAGATGTTATTATGGGCTTGTTCTTAATAAACAAAATCCCACTGGTTTCTTCTTGCTTCTCCCCCTTTTGAACAGCTTTTTTACCTTTCTTGCTTTCCTACACCCTCTGTGCTGGACTTCTCCCCCCAGGCAATGAATGACTTGTCTCACACAACCTTTGGCTTCTGAGTACAGCCTAGATGCAACTAATGCCATGTGGAGGAGTGCTCCAAGGACTGATACGTTTTATTTTGTTAATGGCATGTTTTGCGCATTGGATTTTTAACCCACACTTGCTGCATGGATGTATAATAATGACTACTCTTTTGTTTAACATTAGATAAGCATGAGATCACCGTGGCACAGCTGCATGTATAGTCACTCTTGAAGCAATTACACACGTAATTGGCTGGCAATCTTGGCATTTTCAAAATAAACACAAGCCTTTTAAAGAAAGGGGACATATTTATGTATGAATAGTCAAATAAACTTGTTGGGTGTCATCAATGGAGCCGTCTGGCACTGAACAGTTGTCTGATGACCCTGATCCTGGAGGCAAATCCCAAGATCAAGAGACCAAAAGACAACATGAATCAGAGCAAAAATTATCCAAAATAACGCATAATGCTTTGGAGAACATTAATGTCATTGGTCAAGGCTTGAAGCACCTGTTCCAGCATCAGCGCAGGAGGTCGTCTGTTTCTCCACATGATGTCCAGCAAGCTCAGGCTGAGCTGGAGCCTGACCTGGATTTGGAAAGCCAAAGCGTCTGTGCTGAAATTGATGGTGTCTCCACCCACCCCACAGCTCTGAACCGGGTGCTTCAGCAGATCAGAGTGCCACCCAAAATGAAGAGAGGGACCAGCCTGCACAGCAGGTGGGGCAAGGGAGATGCCCCGAAAGGAAGCCCGCAGATCAACAGAAGGTCTGCTCAGGATATTCAATCGGGTCGGCCCAGATCATCATCCACTACAGATGCTCCCACAAACTTGTCTGTGATGGAGATTGCTTCTTCTATCTATGTAGGTGGAGAAGAGGCCACAGCAGCAGCAGTAAGTTACTCAGATTTACCTTTGATCTTTATCATCTCCTTGTATGTTTTCTTAAGCCCTTTGAAATCTTGTTTTGAAAAGCAGGTTTCTTTCAGCAAATTCAAATGGTGCTGTGTTCAAAAGCTTCTTCAGTGGTGAAGCAAAGAGCTTAAAAGATGCAAGCATTAGTCATTTTCTCACATGGCAGGTGGCTGATTTTATATGTATTTGATCAGTGAAATGAGAGCTACTTTTCAAACATATTAGGTTGTTTGGATGGCACACCTCAGTCAAACAAGGAGTGATGGGCCGAGCAGCAACCAGAGCTGTCCTTCTTAGCAACTGTTAGCTAGTTCCTGCAACAAAACCTTCCATTTACCTAGATGGCTCTTTTAATTCCTCTCTCATTTTCTTTTGTATTTTATAAAAGCAAAGAATTCCAGTGTGAGTGGATGGTGCTGTTGGTCTTTTAGGCTGCGAGAGGCTCTGGGAACAGGGGCTGTGGCCTGCGCTACTGTCCAACCCCTCAGTGCTGGGTTGCCTGTCCGTGGTTTAGATCAGCCTGGCTGCTCTGCTGTCTCCTTCAGTTTGCCCTGCCTGTGTGGGGAAAGCGTTCACTGAAATGACAGTCTCTGTTCTGTGGCACGCTCTTGCAGAGCTGTGCCTATCAGCTTATTGATGATATCAAGAAGCAAGCAGCGTTTGTCTTACCATTTCTCCCCTTTCCCAGATCAATTTAGTTGAAGCTTTCTTGAAGTTTGATGGGGTTTTTTTTGTTTGCTTTTTGGAAGACTAGCTTTCTGATTAGCTAATTTTAGCTTGTTCAGGACACTGGTTCAGAGAGTCCTCTGAAAAACAGCCCTTAATAACAAAGGGGTCTATGGAGTCTGGATATACTTTGTTTCCTCTTGCAAGGAACATTGAAGGAGTCTGCCTGGCGCTGTATCTGAAGCTTTTGCTTCTTGCTGACTGTTACAACAGCAGAGATAGTAATAAAGTAGTTGTGAAAAGCATGCACTCTCCTGGGCTGGTTAATTTTGCAGTTAGTCAAGCCATTGAGAGTTGTGAGAAAGAGACCTCATAATAGCTTCAGGTTTATTTGTATATTGCCTCTCTCTTCATTGTGAGTGAACTCATGATCTTTGTTTCAGGATAATTTTAGGGAAAATTGTTCGTTTTTTGAGTTTGTACCCAAATCCAGCAACAGAAGTTTATAAAGTAAGGTCTGGTTTGTTGATTTAAAACTGTAGTCCCTTTACTTCATGTATGAGCCCGGAGATTGAACAGGCCTAAGCATATTAGGTAAATAATGTGGGAATATGGGGAGAGGCCTTTTCTCCCAACTGTGCAGCTTGTCTGATGAAATGTGTGCCTGGATTGGAGGTTTCCAAAGTGGAATGTGGGTAGAACAGTCCACTGGAGTGTAGGAAGGAAATACTTTTTGGTTTGTTTTATCTTTATTTTCCTTTATAGTTTGTGTTTCTGTGTATGTTTTAAAATAAGCATATTGTATTAGTTGAGTGGTAGATATACATAGTTTATAAATAAGCATACATGTATTGGGAGTCCATGCTCAAACATTTTGTACTGATTGAGTGTGCAAAATTTGGAAACCACTGGGATCACTTGGCAGGAGTGACAGGAAAAATGAAGACTGTCAATCTGATAGCATTCTGCTGCAGCATCTTGCAGATGTGAAAACAAGTTTAGGAGTCACTTTTTGGCATATAAGGGCGTGTGATTAGGTGAAGCAGCCACTTTCACCCTGCAGCTGCCGTTCCTCTGGAGCAGCACGCGGTACGGAAGAGTGGCTGGGGACGGGGTCCTGGCCTCGGCAGGCAGTCATCCCACTGGGAAACCATCCTTGGTGCTGCTGGCTGTGCCCTCGGTGGCCTGAGGGAGAGGGGCTGCACGGGCTTTCTCCCTTCCATGTTGGAGAGAGGAGAGAAGGGGACCGGAGTCTGAAACAAGAAAACAAAATGAGGGAGGAAAGGCCACCTTTGGGGACTAAACCATCAGAGACCTCTGTGACCAGTTGACCCTTGGTAGAGCTTAGTGAATTTCTTGCTGCTTTTTAATATTTGCACCATCTTGTGACAGACAATTTGTGACAGACAATAACAATGTATACTGTAGGTCTAAAGTGACATGGCCAAGGAAATACTGCTATGAAGAATGAGACATAAAATGAGAGGGAGATGTGTCAATCCCTTGCACTGAAATCACATTGCACGTGCCTGTTTTCTGTTACTACCTTTTGTCTTTTAGCAGGTAGTCTGTAGGAGAGGGAAAAAAGATGGGCAGGAAAGTTGGACTCTCTTTTCCTAGAAAATTTTGGCAGGTCTGGGTGGTGTACCTCATTTTCTCTCCTGAGAGCAGGTAACAGCACTATCTCACAGTGTGACACAAGGACTGGAAGAGTTACTCAGTAGTTTAGTGCCACCTTCCATAAATGGGGATCTCTATCCCCTCATGCCTCCAAGAGCCAGAAAGGTCAAGACTGCTGCAATATTGCTATGCAATCTGCATAATGTTGGGAGCTGTAAAAATCACATGAACTATGCTTGACTTAATTTGCACAGGAAACACAAAGTAAAAATTGGAAAAAAATATGTTGGTTTTTTTTCACAGAGAACAACAGAATGTTGTCTGATATGCCATGAAAAGCACTGTGTGTGTTTCCGTATTAATATACAATCTTGCTGTTATTTCAGTCTGAGATGTACTGTCTTGGCTATGGCATGTGTCTGTACATACTAGGTTTGAAGTATGTTGATGCCACTCAAAGTTACAAATTAATGGGAGACAGCTTGCAGGTTAAATGCAGATGATTGTACAGCTTTAAATAATATATAACAGCCTTTACTGAATTTTCAGTATAGAGATATAATGCATTTGTAAATCAGCTCCATGTAAATTTTAAGTCACTGATATGATTATTAGTAGAACTTCTTCATTTGTGAAATCAGTAAAGCATAAAGCAGTCATTTGGTAAATCACCCTTATAACAGATGTCAGTGCTGTTTTCATTAGAGAAGACAGCTTTGCATTCAGGCTGCCACACTGCTGGAATTTATGAATACAAATTAAGGAGTTGTTAAGTTGCAAAAACTAACTTTTCATTCAACAATTTGTATTGGAAAATTATTTACGACACACTTCAAATGAGAATCAGTAAAGAGCCAGGAAAAATCTGAAATCATCAGAGCAAACTTAAAGTTTGATGTAAATTTGAACTTTAAACACTGTCTTTAAGTTACGAGGTATCTGAAGTTGTTTCACACAGTGTTACTTTAACCCTAAATTCTCCTATTTTATTTAAACTCACTGAGACTAGATTACATAATGAAGCTGAAAAAATAGAAATCATTTGTTTAAAGTGTCTGGTAGATAATGCTCAGTCATCAGGGTTGAGAGTACTCCAGACCCCCAGGTTCTACCAAGCCTGAATGGATTGTCTCTGCATCTAACTTTCACTTAACTTTTTTGTTGTTTTGTGCTCACTTTCTCAACACTTTGCCTATTTGTCTCCTTCAGGTTTTTGTGATGTTATCTTTTAAATAAATTTTTGACCTTTTCCTTTTAATAAAGCCACACCAATTTCACTTCCTTGGTTTGGGTGTTTGCTGCCGACAGTGATGCTACACTGACTCACCTTCCCTCAGCAGGGAGTATTTCCTTCAAAATTATTTAAGAATTTCATAAATCCATCTATAATTAGAAAAATGTCACTGAGCTACAGCATTGATCCATCTGTTGTGAACATATGGGCTATACAAACTACAAGGAACAGAGAAACAACTCATAGCATGGAAACGTTGTGATTTAATTATGACAAGAACTACGTAACATAGGATTTGTAATCAAGTAATTAACTCTGTTTTCTGATTCCTGTCTTCCATCGTTGTTTGCTTTGCTGGTACCTCCCTCTGTCATGACACAGCTTGTTCCTGTTCGTGTTGGATGTGTGCCAGTGGTTCTGGGGCTCCTCTGCCCTGTCAGGTAACAGGTGTTCAAATGTACAGGGCTGTGCCCATGCCTTGATGTCACCTGTGTTGCTGTACTGGCACTGCTCTTGTGGCAGGAATTCCTGCTCTGCTTTCCTTTCTTTCATTATTTTTCTCCCAGTATTCAAACCTATGACAGTTAGGAAGAGTAATGAACATTTTGTTTGCTTCACATGCTCTGTACCTGCTCACTAGGGCATTGAAGTGGGAGGTGATGGGCTCAGTCAGGCACTACACACCCTTGTGTGCCATGCACCCTTACTGCTTTTAAGATTTGACTGTGACTGCAGAAGGTTATGCTATGAGTAGATGAAGGAAGTCAGCAGACTTGGATTGCTGAGAAATTAACCTTCAGTTATATTTTATCAGAGGCTTATTTTATCAGAGCATTATTCTATACGCTTTTGTGGGCTGCTGTGAAATTGTCAGTGCTTCTTACTGGAACGGCAGGAGTGTTACCTGTTGCAGAATTGTTTTGTCAGGCATGAATGAGCAGGAGCCCACATGCTTCAGTCTTGCTTGCTATTGAAGCATAAAGACCTGATAAACACATCCAGGCTATTTCCATATCTTCTATGTTTTGGGGAGTCAAGCCCTGAGCTTCATCCTTCTCTGCAAGGCTGCACAGTGACTGGATTTTATGTTTGATGCTGCCTACATGAATGCTGTGTTGAGCTTGGCTAAAGCTTGCGATTTATTTGCTTTTTTGGGTTGGTCCTGCTCGATGCTGTTATGTTTGCTTTTTAATAGTAGGTGCTGTGTCTGAAGACAGACACTCTTCCTTTGGAAAAGGAAAAAAAACCCTTATCAGCCTGGCCATGTCCACAAGGTAAATTGCAAAAGCGCAAAAGGAAATTTTGTAATTGAATTCCATGGTATACTAAGAAACTCAGGCCCCCCTCGTGGGGCAGCTGTGGAAGAGCAGGGCTCAGAGCAGGGAAGCTCTAGGAGCTGGGTTTTCCAGTCTGCTCCTCAGAGTCCCCTTCTGCCTGTGTCACATGCAGAGTACTGTGTGCAAGGTATGGTATTAATATTAGTTTGTCTTGCCTCTGTTCTGTCTTGGACTGTTTAAACTTCTGAAAGCTCCTATCCCATCACCATTTTTGTACCCCTTTTTTTCCTGGTGTCTTTGTTCCAGCTATATAAACCAGATGGAAGTCATCTTTCTTCATGTGCTGGGTACCATTTTGTCATTTATGTTGCATTTTTAAAAATAGCTGTAGCCAATGTGTGTCTTTCACTCCTGGTCTGCAGTTTCTGGCATGTAAGATGTCTTCTTAGGCTTCACGCTTCCTTTTTCAGAAGCTTCCTCTTTCCCCAGCCTGCTTATTTCACATGGCAGGGTCAGTTTCCAGCTGTATCCTGATTAGATACACCTGCACTTTCCTTCTCATGTCTATAACCCCATTACACACACATACAACCTCCCCCACTAAACGCTGTGCCAGAAAGCTTAAAAGGGTGATGTCCTCAAAATGTTGTATTGTTAGCTGAAGTGGGGGGTTGGGTTGGTCAGGTGTTGGTATTTTTTTCCCCCGCCAGTGTTTTATGTGTGGGTGCTGCATAGACTCCTGTTTTGGAGACAGGAGTCTTTATTTCTTGTCTGTTCTGCAAAGCCCCTGGGCCAAGGTTGGACCCTGGGTGCTGGGGCCAGGCTGCAGTGTTACTGCATTGGCACTGAGGCTCACAGAGGCAACAGAGCTGCCTGCTCAGGCTGTTCAGAGAACTCAGAGGTTCTCTTACTGTGCAACAAAAGCATAATATTATCTCTGTTGTAAGCACTGGTTTATGTGAAGAACAAGGTTAAGCCTGGAGCAGCTGTCAGAGTTTAACATGGGCTGTGATAGTCCCTTTCAGGTGAAGGTGGAAAACTCTGGTGGTGTTTTAACTTTGCCTGTAAATAGGTTGATGTTGTGTTAACTCATGTTTGTATGGTTCTTCAGAATAATGAGTTTTGGATAAGCCTGATTCTGTGGTGTTGAGGTCCTCCACTCTCAGTGGGAATGAAGGACATTGAGTATTTTGTGGTGTAAGGGAGAATAAATTCTTAATAATCCTCTGCATGCAAAATGTTTTTAGTTCACAGTATTGTTCCATTCTCTGTTTTCTCAATTTGTTGTTGAAATAGAAGGGCAAATGTTATCCCAAAACAACAGATCACATTTTTTACTACCTCATTTACATATATTTGCATGTGTAATAATCCTGCCACATGTTGTTAGGCTTTGTATAGAAGCTGAGAAATGAGATTGTCATAGCATTGAAAGTGTAATAATTAAAATCTTACTGAGATACTTCACTTGGGCTTTTATTTCAAGCAGTCTAAATATTTTTGCATAGATCTTTTCTTGTAGAGGCAACCCACTGAGCTGAGAAAATCAGGATTGTGGTTGTCTGAAAATTATTGAGCCTGCATGGATCTCATTTGGGTCTCGTTTACTTACAGAGCTTTTTGTGAGGTAATTAATTATGTGTCAAGACCAGAACAATATTGATGTTTGAGAGATATGAAATTATTGGTACTTTGGTGAGCAGTTGTGTCACATGAACTTTTACCCATGCCTGTGACCCACAGGCAGGACCCGGCACCTGGCCTTGTGGAACCTCACTGTGATTTTTACCATGGAGGTCCCTGTATGGTTTGCTGTCACTTGGGCATGACACCAGGGTTGGTGTTGGAGCATGGCTGTAGTGAGGTCAGGTTATTCAGTCTGGGTTCTGGACAGGGAATTGGTTTGGAATATTTGGTGGAAGCCCTTGGCTGACACCTTCTGGCATCACTGAGAAGACAGACCAGCTTGGATTAATTTAGTATGAACCTGTCTGGTGGATTTGCAGCTTTTTGCCTCTGTAGGCCCAAACGTTTTCATGTTGCCATTTGCTTGTCTTAGGGCTGCAGGAATGATGAGAGAAAGGATTTACTTCCTGTGGTGGGATTCTCATAGAGCAGATTTTCAAGACTCCACTCACTTCAGTCCTGCTCTATCCTGGCAGAACTTCACATGTCCTCATCCACTTGTTAGTTTTGACAATAAGTTTTCATAAATATTTCAAATATCTTTGGATTTTGGTTATCAACTTAAATCTATATTCTGTTAATGTCCACATTTTAAAAAATTACTACATATACTTTTGGCATAAGTTTACAGTCTTCAGCTTGCAGCTGTATCGATATTTTGCAGATAATGTCGATCCCATGGGTATCACAAACCTACCAGCAATAAGCTTGCTTTTCTTAATTACTTACAGTGACTCCTTCCAAGTGTTCACACTGGTCTGCACACTGCATGATAACATAAACCAGACAGCATCTTCCACAGTAGAATACCATCCAAGATCATCCCCAAATCTCTCTTAGGACTGGGGTCAATAAAATAATGATTTTGAGCCATTGGGAAAGGGACTGCACCATCTTTATCCTCATGGTCTTTAACTGCAGGCACCAAAGTGACAAATGCTTTGTTTGCCTGTTCACTGTACCAACACCGTCTATGATAGTTACTGTGCTAGTATCAAATTTCATGGCAACTCAAAAACATTTTAAGTAATTTCTAATTGTAGATTTGACTGTGATATATATCTTTATTTTTGCAAAGTTGTCATGAGTGCTTTCTGAAACAGTTATGTAGAAATTCTAAGTGTAATTTAGTTGAAAATTAATGCTAAAATAATAAAACCTGGGCTTTTGCTTTGCAGTGGCCCATATAGGAAATGGGTGGCAGAGAGGAGAGATGTTGAGTGGTACCATGACACTCTGCCAGGGTGCTAGGATCAAACAGGGTTGTGGCACCACTGGGTGTGTTTATCTGCCTTGTGCAGTTTGCAGGTGGAAGTCCTGAATAAAATAGCTAATCTAATCTCCCAGTTCCAAATGGTGTGCAGGAAGGAAGGATATTTTACAGGGGCATGTTCAAATATTTTACAACTATGGGAATGCTGTGACTTTCCTGATGAGAAGTGGAAATCTGCCGTACTTGAGCATCAAACCGGTGCTGGCCAGGAACAGAAATATTGTCCCTGAAAAAACGGAAGTAATTTTTACTGTAAGCAATGCTATGCCCAAGTCCCACTTTCAGCGAGTACTGAATGTAGGCAGGACAGGTGAGTCGTACCCAAAGTAAGACTGCCTAAACTAAAGCAGACAATGGAGGCCTGGGTTAGTGGTGTTCGGGACTGAGAGGGGCAAAGTTGTGCTGATGGAGCCTGCAGCCCGTCAGCAGCCAAGGTGCTGCAGTGGGGGTCGTAGGCTTCTTTTTCCTCTCAATCAACTTCATTTGTGAACTTGTTGAGAACTTTCTTAGGAGGACATGGCATCTTTTAAATATGTGAGTTTCTGGTGATCCTTAAATGTGAAGGGCTTTGATATACCCCAAATCGGGAAGTGTTTATGGTAAGGTTAGATGAGGCTTGGAGCAACCTGGTCTCGTGGAAGGTGTCCCTGCCCACAGCAGCGGGGTGGAATGAGATGGTGTGTGAAACGGCAGCCCAGTGAGGGGCAGGAGTTGGTGCTGGGCTGTGCTGGCGGAGGGGCAGGTGTGGCGGTAGTGCGGTGCTGTGCTCTGCCGTGCCCCGGAGCTCTCGGGCCGCACAGCGGCGCTCCGGCCCGCAGGGGGCGCCGCGGGGCCGCGCCGTGGGAGCGGGGGAAGCGCGAACTCGGGGGGAGAGAGCGCCGGCGCTGCAGTCAGAGACGGGGGCTCACTGTCATGAATCCAGAGCACTGAGGCCTCTTTAAGTGTTTTATTTTGAAATACGTATGAAATAAGTTGAAAAGGTTGATCCTGAGAACGTGTAGGTTTCAAATTTTAATCTTCCAAACCTTCTGCAATAAGAAAATGTCTTTCCTGTTGGTTATCTCAAAAGGTCCCTCTGTAAGAGGTTATCAGGAAGATGCCTTCCTATTCATTTACGTGTGTCAAGCATTGATGTAACATTCATACGTACATATTTCTTTTAGCTTTATATGGTGCTAAAAGATAATTTTTTAAAAACCGCTAAAAACTGTATTTGATATACAAGTAAAAATCTGTAGATCTCCACGAGAGGGATATTAAAGCAAATAATTCTCTTCTTTACTAAGCATTTTTTCAAAGAAAATTGTTTACAAGATATTTTGTACCAAAGATTAATTCTAATTGTGTTTTGTGCTCTTATGAAAGGGTACCAGGCAGAGGCACTAGTTCATTATGTCAAGTTCATTTTAAATTTGAAAATAAAATTTGGTGCCTTTTACTTGCTTTTTCTCCATCATGTTCCTGAATAAAAACAGAAAAATTCCCCAATTAAGCTATTGCACAGGGATTAATTGCTGTAGGAGGATAATATTAGGAAAAAAATAGTGACAATAGCAACAGGGGACTAAGGCATGAGTTCAGAGCAGGAGCCATTAATTAACTGTGAAGATCATAAGCATCAGTTTGGAAATGCTGAATGTGAGGCCTTGGCTCCAGAGACAAAGGAGAATGTTGCTACCATCAATTCTGCTAATCTGGCAGTCCCATCTCGGTCTGATGTGGATTATATCCCAGCCAAGCTGGCTCCATTCCTTATCTGTATCTCTGTGACCCAGACTCTGAGCCACAGGAGCCTGTTGGGGAAGGGAGAGCTGAGTGTCTGTAGAGGAAATGAGGCACCCTGTGTCCCAGGTGCAGGACAGTGGGTAGTCCTCAGGACCTTGGGCACCAAGCCCAGTGGGTGAGAGGCTGATTACCCAGAGCCATTGGTATCTGCTGTCAGGTTGCATGGAAGCAGGGAGGTTTGGGTACAGCAGATAAGGTGGCCAGCTGGCTGTCCAGGCTCCAGCATTTTACTCCAGTGCTGTGGTGGCTCCCACGCTGCATCACTGACTGACTGCACATGTGTGCACACTCACACTCTCACGCTCTCTCGCACTCCCACGCCATCTCACTCACACTCTCATTCTCATCTCACACACTTGCCCTGTTGGTCTCTGCAGCAATAGGCACGTGAGCTTTCCCTGGCACACGGCTGTTCAAGGTGCTGGTATGGATTTTCTGCAGTAGGAATTGAACGGTGTGCATGAGGCTTCTGAATATAGCCAAACTGCAGAACAAGAAGTACTGACCCAGTTCAGGGAGGAGGAGGATGCAGCTGTGAGATGCAGAATCTCCTGAGCATCTGGTGTCCCCTCTGCCAGTACAAGGAGGTGCTTCTAGTGCCCCAGTCCCTTTAGTTTTCTGTGCTGTCAGCTCTCCGTGGTCATCACAAAACAGGCCTGGTAACTGGGTAATGTACTTTCTGTACATTTCAAAAAAAAGGAGAGCATTTTGAAAAAGACTCCCAAGTTCTGTCAGGGAATACTTTCCCTGTACAGAACGTGTCTGCATTCAGTACCCCTGAGTTACCCCTGACTGGGCAGAATGCTACTGAATCCTGCTCTCATTTCACAGCTGCAGTTTTGGTGCTGAAGAATGTATCTGTTGATGTTACTTTTGGATGACAGTTATAAAATAAACACCTCTATTTAATCTTCTTAAAACTTTCCCTTCAAGTCTATTTAAAGAACCACACTGACTGTTCTCATAACCTTCCATGGCCCAACTGCAAATCTATCTCTAGTGTCCAGATCACCTGATGACCTTAAAAGTAGGCTAGAAACATTTTCCTTAACAAGGCAAATATTCTGGCCTAAGACACCTTTGTTTTTCTGCAAGACTATGCAATCATGCACGGCAGTAATCTGTACTTACCTAGTACCTGCCACTGGAAGGGATTTTGTATGTAGTCAATGCACAGCTGACTCCTAACAGCCAGGTACACACCATAACCATACATACCGTGCTATCTGGAGCCCTGGATTTGTCATAGCTGGAGCATGCAACGGGATCCCTTTTAACCACTGTGCCAGTACTTGGTACCCACTGAAGTTAAGGTCTGAGGAGAGTGCTAGTGAGCAGCACAGTCCTGGATAATCCAGCACTGATACTGAATCAAGACTCATCAGGGACATGCTGTGGCATGGGAGCTGTTCATTATCCAGTAGTTTTGCTGATAGTTACTGAGAAACTATTTTTCTGTGTAGGTAAGGCCATGTACTGGAGTGATCAAGCCGTGGCAATTTCAGTGTAGTGCAAAAAGGAAGCCTTTCCTATTGCATACAGGAGGCAATTACAAAATGAGTTGGAAATAAAATCCTAAGAATTCCAAAACTAAAATGCTGGGACAGGACTACTTGAGAAATTACTTGTTTCCAGAGATTTTGAGCTCCTAATTGTGTTTGTGGTTTTTGGTTTACCTCCTTCGTGTATGAACGTCCTGGCAGCTGCTCGAGCCCGTGCGTTGAGAGGCGGCCCCCTGTGCACAGCTGAGCTGGCACTGTGTGCGTCCTGGCTGCTGGACTCCTGCAGCCCTCGGAGCATTGCTGCAAAGCGAGCTTAGAGCCCTGCAGTGCCCTGTTCTGCAAGACTGTACCGTGTCTCTCACTCACCGGTGCTGTGAGCAGAGGAAGAACACTTTCAGGATCCAAAAGTGACTCTTGTCACGGCATTTGAAGAACTGCAAGTGTACCTGTTTTGTCACACATCTTTATTGCATATTTATGGCAGGGAGGAAGAAATACTTTCTTGAATTATTTTCTAATGATTGCAACGGAGTCTTCTGTGCTGATTCCCGGGGCAGAGTTGACACTCTCGTGCCACAGTGTGCAAAGGCAGCGGGAGCTGCGCGGGGCCCGCGTCCAGTGGGGCCCGGCGGGAGCGCTGGGACGGGTTCGCGGTTCAGGGGGGCCCCGGGGCGGGCGCAGCGCTCGCCCGAGCCCCGCGGGGCCGGGCCGTGCTGGCGGCGGGCGGTGCCGGGGCGGTGCCGGGGCGGTGCCGGGGCGGTGCCGGGGCGGTGCCGGGGCGGTGCCGGGTGTGTCTGTACCCGCCCTCCGCAGCGGCAGGCGGGAGCGCCGCGCCCCGCACTGCCCTGCCCTCTTCTTTCCTGTGCGGCCCGGCCCGGCCCGGCCCGGCCCGGCGCCGGGCTTCTCGGGGCAGCGCTGGGCCAGGACACGGTGCCGGCCCCGGCGCCCGAGGATGCGCAGCCCCCGCTGAGCGCCGCCGGCTGCCGCCCCTCGCCCGCCGCGCCCCGCGCTGCCCGGCCCCGCGCTGCCCGGCCCCGCGGCGGACCATGGTGCAGCGCTTCAGCCTGCGCAGGCAGCTCTCGAAGGTGGGTGTGAGCCGCGGGACCCCGCGGAGCCGCGCCCGGGCGAGAAGCCCCTCCGCCTTTGTTCGCGCCGGCACGGACACAAAGGCTCGGGCGGGCGGGGGTCCGCCCGGGACCGCTGATAGCGCAGCGGGGCCGGCTGTGGGGGTCAGCGCAGCCTCAGCGCTGGGCCAGGGGTACGCGGGAGGGGGCAGCGGAACTAACGGGTGTGCCCGAGAGGCGCCTGTGAGAGCGCTCACACGTGTGCTTTGTCCTGGGCGGAAGGTCCTTAGCGGTGTGAGCCGTCCCAGCGACGTACCTGCAGGGACGGGGGAGCGTGCCCTGCCCTGTGCGGGCTCAATAGCCCTCCCTGGCAACACAGTGGGCTTCAGAACAAAGGAGCTGCCGTGTACGGGTCTTGCTGTTCATTAATTGAAAGTGTTCGAATTCGTTTCAGGAAGCTGCCTTAAGAGAGAGAATAGTTAATCCACGTAGTCTTGCAGATTGTCGCTGAATCCAATGCATGTAGCTGGAAAAACATTTGGAAAAATCCATCCATGAACAAAAGTGAGTCTGTGTAGGACACTGCAGGTATAAACCGTTCTAGAGCTGCCAGCACAGCCCTATTTGTACACCATTTGTACACCATTCCCAGTGAGCAGATTTGACTCTGGATGTAGGAGTTACAGTATTGGACTCCTAGAAGGCAAGTTGAACTTTCACTTTACATTTAAGCTGTTCTTCTGTGTCCCTCCCACCCCCTTGTGTGTATTTGTAAAGGTTTTAAAATGCAGTCATCAGAATTCTAAAATGCTGTCATCAGCATTTAAAATAGGTCAGAATTCACATCCTGCAAACTGTCTTGGGAAAAGCTATAGCTTTGCAATAATGTGGTATCTTTCTAATTAATTTGTATTTTTTTTTTTTACTACCTCTTCATCTTAAAGAAACTGATGTGGCCATTTCAGGGAAAAGTGAAACTTGAATCTTTTAAGGGTTTGCCTTGTTACGTGTCAAGCTGTGGCTGCAAGCAGTAGAAGTCTCCACAGACACTCTGGAGTTTAATCTTCCCCTCAAAAGAGACTTGATCTAGTTAGTAATGAACTTTATATCTAAGCTTTATTTATGTAGGGCAGCCAAAATAGTTTAAAATGAACTCATTTGGATAACTCCATTTTAATGCTTTTTTTTCTGAGTGGGCAGGATGATTTGGAAAAATGTTTTCACTGATTTTTTTACTATAGAAGAACTATTTTAAATTTGTTTTTCTAGCACTCTCCATTTTTGTGTTGTCTGACACAATTGTGTCTTGCACTGCATTAGCTCTGATTGTGTCAAACCTACTTTATACAATTGTCTGGCCCTGACATATTCTTGACTTCTCTGTTTTAATTGTAAAAGTTGCACAACTCTTATAGTATGGTGAACTGAAGGAGAAGATGAGAGCTTGGTCTATGTTTACCGAAAAAAGAGCGTAGTTGTGTGAGTAATTGGAAGGGATTACGTTTATCTCAGTTTGGATGTAGCATGAGAACTGCATCTCCTTGCCGTGCTTTGGATGGGACTGGGAAGTCCCTGTGTGTTGGAGTCCTTGGTGGAAGAGAGGCAAATGGTATTAAAAACGACCTTTCATCTGCTGGAAGGAAAGCATAGAAAATATGTATAATTTTGCTGATACCTTTATCAGCGAAATGCAATGACTGCCAGACTGTATAAAAATAAAACAGAACTTTAGTAGTATTTCTTGTGTGAAAACCTTAGTTCTTTTATGGGTGGTGACTTACACTTCACAGTTGGCAAATCCTTTTGTAGGACCTGGAGCACCTGCTCCCAGGGTGTGTCCACTTCTTGTGTGAAATTGGACATTATTGTGTGGCGTGCCTGTGTTATGCAGCTGCAAGGTCAAAATTGCAGTTTCTAACCACATTTAACGGTGGAGGCTCAAATAGAATGGGACTGTGCAGATTTCAGAGCTGCAAACTGAAAAATGCTGCCACCAGTGCTTATAAAACTTGAGTAAATAAAAAGTAGGACTTCATGCAGGAAGGAGAAATATGGCCTCATGATCCAGGCTTTAATCTCCAAGATCTGGTTTTCTATGGGGCTGTTTGCACTGCATGGCTTCCATCAAATCATTCCAGCTTTCCCGGTCTCCATCTTCCTCCTATAAATGAGGTTAATGCCTTTCTCTTATTTACATAATGGCTATCCAGTTTTAAAATACTATTCTGGAGAGGGCTGTATAAGCACTTAACTGTATCTTAATTCATTAAATGTTTGCATTTGATAACCAGTTTCCCCTGGCCAAATTTGGTTTGTTCACTTTGTCATCTTCTGGTTCTGTGGGAGGTCTCCATGCCTTTTTTTTCTTTTTTCATGTTTTCCCTTCCTCCTTAAGTATTCAAGGTGTTTTCAGAGTATTTTGGTTCAAACTGCCCTCTATCTTGTACTGTCTGGAAGTCCTTGGAGGTCCTGTAGTTACTGTCACCCAAGATCTCAAGAAGTGCTGTTGCTGATGTGTTTGTTGCATTTGGAGAAATCCCTCACTGATAAGGTGATAGTACAAAACTGCATCCAGCTGTTATGCAACTTGAATTTCTTCAGGTGTTTTAGCTGGGTTTATGAAAGGAAAATAATGGAGACAAATTGAAGTGTATTTGAGGATGTTTTCCTAAGTTATCATGCATCCCCTTTTTTGAAAAGTACTCCTTTCCTGGGAAAGATTCCAGTGAGCCAAGTAGTTAAGTTCAATTTAAAGAAAGAAAAAGCCAAAAAGAAGTGATTTTTTTGAACTGTGATTGATACTTCATTCATTTAACCAGCACATTAAAATATTAATAATTTCAGGCCAAACTCTTTTGCTCTCAAGTACAATCTGGATTTATCAGCATCTGAACTGTCTTTGTGTTGCCACTGGTGTGTGTGGAGCTTATTTATGGGAGAGGAACTTCAGTGTGTTTGTTGAAATAGCGTGGGAATAGCTGAGCTAAAAGAAGCTCGCCTGTGTGAAGGTGACAGGGGGTGACTGTGTTTGACAGCACAGGCTGCATTTCTCCTTGTCACTGACATAGGTAAAAAAACTTCTTCCTGCAGTGTTGCCCCAGCTTCCTCAGGTCTCTCTTCCTCAGCTTGCCCCTTCCCCCTCAATTCCTTGTGACAAACCAGTTGGCTATTTCCTCAGCCAGTATTTCCTCAGGGACAGAGCAAAGTTTGCTCTCATTTTGCAAGTCTTTCTATTCTGGATGTGACAGTCAGTGATAAAGATGCACATGTAAACGAGGTCCTTTCCCGCTGGTGGAGGGCCTTGGAAGTTCAGGGGAAATGAAATAATGGTGCAAGAGGAGTTAGTTCTCAACATTTACATGATATCCAGTTTGGGACTCCCTCTTGTGACAAAGAATGTCACAATGGCCTCCAAAATAATTCTTATCGGAGATTGATTGTGAACAGTTGTGCTTGAGCAGAGAAGAGGTTGAGGTTTCATTCAGAGGATTTTGGTTGTTCAAAGATGGGATTTGCCTGTTCTTTCAGTCATATTTGCTCAGTGTTCCCAAAGTGGAGGGAGCTGACTTGCTCACCTTACAACTACCTATTCCTATGGACAGGAAAAGTAAAGGAGCAAGATGGTTTTTTGGTTTTGGGTGTTTGGTTGGTTGGTTTTGTTTGTTTGATTTGGTTTTTTCCTAACTTGAGACACAGTTTGGATCTCCCTGGGATCAACTGTTATTTGAATAGAGAGTTCAGCATAGAAAACATTCCTTTCTTGAGTTCTCAGCTTTGATACAATTTAAAATAGACAGAAAGAATTGCTAAGGAAGCAAGATTCTTGTCCTTCAAAGATTTGCTGTGAAGGTTTTAGTATGCATGAAATAGAAGATTGTATTTGGATTTGAAATATGAGTAATAAAATATTTCAGCAGCATATTATAAGTGCTGTTGTTTGAGCTTTGTGATAGGGCATTCAAAGAGCACACACTTAGCAAGAACGGAATCCAAGATCACCAGAATGCACGCTGAAGTTTTGCTACAAGAGGGGTTTTGTTGAATTTTTTTTTTCCTGGAGTGCCCTTGGTAAATATTCAACTGCAAAAAAAAAACATTTTCTCTGTGTTATCTGCACATTTTGTGGTCTTACTTAACTCTTGGACGCCTGTGAACACTGAAGTCATGTTCGGAAAGTGTGTAACTTGTAAAAGTCTCCATTCTAGAATCACTAACTTCTCCCAAAGAAAAGGAAATGTTGGAGTGCTTTAGTTAGCACAGGATGCACTTTGTGCAGGCACAGTTTGTGCTTGTTCAGGTATGTCTGCCTCGGAAGTGCACTGAGACCCACTGCCTACGTTGTGGTGTGAGAGGTCCCAGGATCCTGTTGATAGTGGACAAAAACTTGCAGGGGAAAGAAATATTTCTATTGTCAGAAATAAATAAGTTTAGCCTGCTGGCACTGGCAACAGGAACAGAGGAAATGAGTTTCAGGTTGATGAGGAGGTGGTGTTTCACTGGAGCCTGAACTGCAAAGCATGTGCAATACTGGTGCAGAACTGCTGCCCAAAGGTCATCAGTGTGTGGAACTGATGTATTGGAGTAGGACTAAAGTTTCTTTTCTGCCCACCATAAAGAATATAGGATTTTACTAACTTCCATGAGAAGTAAAGAGGAAGAAGAAAATACTGCTTTTCATGCCAGAAGAGAGCAAAAAAGCTAAAGACTGTGCAAAGAAGTCATTGTGCTGTTATAGATCTAAATAATTGGGTCGCAAACTGCTGGGCAAGGAGTTTTCCTTGGCTACTGAAGTTCAGTCACAGTGCACGTAGTGTGGCTGATTCTCCTATTTTTCCAGACCCAGATGAGGAATTCCCAGATAGGTGTTCCCCTACAACGCTGCATGGAATACTGGCAGGACTTGGGCACCACAGAGCTCCGTGGCCTCAGTGCTACAGGTTTCTCCAAGCAAATGCCTATGATGTGGCTGGCTAGCAAAGCCAGAAAGCTGGTTGCTGTAGGTTTTTGGTTTCAGAACTCATCAACTGTTGTTCAGCTGTTTTTCACACTGAACAAATTATAAACATCTGCTTTAAAGGGAAATCCTTCCCATGTAGAGTGTGGCTGTCAGGTGATGTCTGGTTTGGAGGGGCACTTGTTCTTCTGTTACAAATTTTCTCAAAAAAACCATTATGATATGTTGATCTTTTCTAGTTCTTCACTAACTACTTAATTTCTACATAGTCTTTGAGAGTTTTCTTATGTAAAATACCATGAGAATGCCTTCATTCATTGTGTGGGAAAAACTGGATAACTGGGAGTGGCAGTAGGTCAACTTTAGCAGTTCACTGACAGCCTGTGCAAGTGGGTTTATCATCTTTCTGTATTGATGGAGGCAGGAGAACTGTGAAGATTCAAAGAGGATCCTTTTACATGAGCCTAGACTTATTTTTTTTTTGTTAGATATTTGGAAGTCAAGGCTGTGCTAGGTTTCATGTTATCATAATATTGATAAAATTTGGGAAATATGGAACTTACTACTACTGCTCAGAAATGTAGAGAGTGGACCTTGCTGCAGGTGTCACTGGAGAGCTGCTGGAATTTAGTCAGCCAAATGTTTATTGTTTAACCATTGTTAAATACTGAAATTGTATCCTTTCAGAATCCAGGTTAAATGTATATATTGGTGGAAACAGGGTAATGGAAGGGATAAACTTTAGTGCTGTTCTGCTTTTAACTAAGGAAGTGCCTGCATTAGGTACTGTGCAATCTGTGTGTGGTGCTTTGCTGCTGTTGCCCTATGTCTGTGTGGGTTTTTGGAGTGCCCAGCACTACTGCCCTGCAGAAGTGCTCATGGGGCCATGGTCAGGTTCATGCTCACAGCTGGATGGTGCTGGGTTACCTGGGACTGCATGCTCCAGCAGAGGCCAAGGAGCTTGGCTTTTCCTGCTGCTATCAGGCTTATTGCCCTGGGCCTTGGCTGCTTGGATCTGGGAAGATGATGTGCCTCTCCTGCTGGTGAGGCTGGTTAGTGAGCCTGGGGGAAGCTGGGGAGAAGAGAGACCCGAGTGCCAGTTGGGCTGCTTGTCTGCTGCTCTGTGCAGAACCTGAGAAGCTCTGACTGATGTGGGATGGAATGAGCACTTGGTGGTGTTTGTGCAGCTTTGCAGTGTCAGGGCTTTTTAGTGTTAGCCAACACACGTGTGCTGCAGTGCACTCAGCCTGACTGCTCAGGCTGTTCTGTAGTTTCTAGAAGTCGTGCCTGAATTCTTGTCACAGTTCATCTCATGGGAATTTTTTAGTATGCTTGGACATGGCTCAATGATCATCCTCCTCTTACCTGCTCATGTCCTGTTCCAGAATGGCCAGGTTTCCATTTACAGTGTTTGTTACAAAATGTTTTTGTTAATTAATCCATCTGGAATATGACCTTGTATTTTTTTAAACTTAAAAAGAATTAATAGTTTTAGCAAAGTAAAGGGAAATTTGACATTAATTAACTTCCAAGTTTAGAGAGGAAAAGTGTTTAAGGTTATTAAGATTTGTTGAAGGGCAGCCTTCCAATGCCTAAAGGGCTCCAAGAGAGCTGGAGAGGGGCTTTGGACAAGGGAATGAAGTGACATGACAAGGGGGAATGGCTACACACTGACAGAGAATAGGGTTAGGTGAGAGATGGGGAAGAAATTCTTGACTACGAAGGTGGTGAGACCTGGCACATGTTGCCCAGAGAAGCTGCCCCTGGCAGAGAGTTGGGGTTGGATGGTCTTTAAGATGCAATTTAACCCAAACCATTCTGTGATTCTATGAAGTGCTAAGAAGAGTTGAAAAGAAAAACTTGACTCTGTGAAATTTAAGCAGTTTGGACAATAATACAGGGTTAGTATTATCATGAAGACTGAATTTTACATGTAGCTGTTCAAAAACTGTACGTATACTTTTTTAAAAACCTCACTGTCCATCAGCTGCCCTCTGTCTAACTCTGTCTTTCTGGTCACTGAGGATCCCCGGTCTAGAGTTCTATCTGCTTTCCCCTGAGTAAACCCTATTTCTAGATTAAATGACTTTTCTGTTGCAGGAGGTAATTACCTGAGAGATTGAATTCTCTGTATGAAGAGAATGGTGGTGATGACTTGGTAGCATTTCAGCTAGAGGCTTGCTGCTCAGTGCTGTAAACCTTATTGTTGTTCATTTCTTCTTTGAAAAATTATCAAACAGTATTTCTATCATATTTTTCAGAAAGGGCAGTAAATTGCTTTAGCTACTTGTTATGCCATGGAGAAGGAACACTTAATTATTCAAGTGGCTCAGTGGATATTTTGACTGAAACTCCATCTGCCAGTGCAGAAATTGGTTCTATTTTTAACAACTTGAGATACTTTTCAGCAATTATTTGGCTGAGTTGCTTATGAGGGGGTATTTTCATGCGCTGCTCTGGTCTGTCTTCTGAGTGAGGTTTATGTGTTGTCCTCTATGGGTACTCTTTGTTGTCTTACAACAGCTCTTTTCAGCTAACCAATGACAGTTGTCATTAAAAATGTGTGGGAATACTCCAGTCAGGAAGCAGAAAACAACTAGGTACTTTTGGAAAAGTTTTATTGCCTACTTTGAGACCAGGTTTTGGGATGGGGAGAGTTGTGGGCCAGTCAGGACAGAGAAGGCAGGACAGCGAGTGCTGCCTGTCAGTGTGTTCCTACTGTGCTTGTGTGTGATTCCATTTGTGAGAGCAATGCCAAGGATTGCACAGCTGCAAAAGAGAGATGGTGCTTTTAGTGGGATTTGCTGTGTAACTCCAACTGTACTGTTTAGCTGCCAAACACTAGTTCCAGTGAGCTGGGTTAGTGAAACATGCTCTACTGGAACTGTTCACTTACCTTGGGTGATATTGCTTGAAGCTCAGGGAATGAATGGCTCTGGCAGCAGCTGTAAGCAGGACAGTGATACAGAGCTGGGACGGCTGGAAAGGTGCTGCTTGTGGGGAAGGAGCAGCCATGGGCCAAGGAAGACCCAGCCTTTGCCATTTGTTTCTAAGATATTGATTAAAAGGAATGGAAGCTAATGGCCGTAGCAACAAATTTCACTCTTGCCCCGCTCTTGTGTGTTTGTTAGTTTGGGTTATGTCCATGGCACTGCCAGGCAGCCACAAAGCCTTTTGGAGCAGCCCCTGCAGAACGTTTGTGTGCACAGGGAGCTGTCGTTGGGGCAGGTTTTATCAGTGTGCTGTCCTGCTGGGCAGTTAGTGACTGGTGTTCCAGCCAGGCTGGTGGTGGTCTGGCAGGACTCTGCAGCTGTGAATGCTGTTTAATGGTGATCTGGGGAGGTGACCCAATCTCTGTGGTGTCGTTGTGACCCAGGTGGGACCTTACCGTCCATCTGAGTGGTCATCAAGATGAAATATTAGGCAGGGCCTGTGTGGTGAGCTGAGACTAAGAATGAATGAATATGTCTTGTGATCGATGCATTATTACAGTAAACCGTAGAAATGTACCAACCTGAGTTCGACCAGAGCCTCCTGAAATAATTTTTACCAATTTTTTTAGAACATGCTTTTAGTTAACCTAGACTGAGACAGGTGAAAATTTTAATGAAGAAAAAAAATATGGTCATGAGAAAGAACTTGCCTTCCAAATATTCAGCAGAATAAAAGCTTAAAACAGTGTGAAGGGAAGAAAGAATATTATAATTCTGATGCATTGTAGGGTTATCAGCAAGCTGTCCACTATGGTGACTTCTGTAAAGGTTCACACTCCAAGTATGGATTTAGAGCATGTGAGTCCTGGAACTACCTGTGCTCTTGCTGAGCAAGAAGATAGGAGAAAGTTCCCTTTAAAAACTGGTAATAGTTACTGATCAGCTGATAAGAGCTGCTGTCACAACAAAAGGTATGCTCACTAGCTAAACTGGAAGTGCATTTGTTTCCCCAATCTGTAAGCCCAAGTGAGGTAGCAGTTAAGTCAGAAAACCAAGCTCATGTTTTGGCTTTGGGGGAGGGCAGAAAGAGGAGTACAAGATTTATCCTTTTTAAAACCATCTCTTGCTGTTACCAGTTTCTTGAAGTATTTCTGCAGTTCTTGCACCTTTTTCATTGTCCTGTCTTTAAAGAAGGCTTTTGCAGATGTTGCTATATAGCAAGGTTACTGGGTGGATGTAGGACTCAGCAGTGGGAGTGGTTGGTAGATTGGTGCTGGGGGTGCATCCTGGTGGGCCACCCCTGGGACAGCATGTGACAGAGCAGACCACCCCTGAAACAGCACAGTCATAATCAGGGTAGATTGCTACTAAGCAGGTAGTCGTTACAGAGCCAGAAAGTATACTCATGTAGCTTATCCCTGTTTGTGACCTAGGAACCATGAGGAAAATGCAGTGGAGCGTCCCTTAGACTTGGTTTTCGCCTCTGCGTTTCTTGCATGACCACGGTAGAGCCAGCCAGGCTGATTAGTAATTAACAGAACACAATCCATGTGAAAACATGCTCAGTGAATAAATTCACATGTCTTTAACTTTCTTTTTGAGGCTAGCTCTATTATGAATAGATGGTGAACACAGTTGTCTACCTGCCAGGCAGTACCCTGTGAGAGGACATTCTCTCACTTCTTCTTCCCCAGAACAATACATTGTCTAGACCATCACCCAACGGTTCTCAAAACATACAGGGTCTGTTTGCTGTGCTTACTAGAGGCATGAAATATAAGCCTCATCTTACAGTGTTTACCCTGGATCTTGCTTGGGATCTGTTCAGCATCTTGTGCTTTGTGGCTCTGCATGTGGTTTCCTGCTGCTCCCCGGGAGAGCCTCGTGTCTGTCCTGCTGGAGGGATGGAGCAGGTGCAGTGTGTTTTTTAGCTCTGTCCAGTCTGATAGCACCTTCTGTTGTTCTCTGGTTCCTGACTGGTACAGGGCACCTACTGCAGGATGCTAGCCAGGTGACAGGTGTTCATTTATCTCACACAGGACTGCACAGTACACAAGGTGTCTGTGCCCCCTTCAGTAGGGCATGGGTTGGATTTGTCTGTAGTTGACTCCTTAACCTGTAACAGGAGCCTCAACAATCTCCTCTGGCAGGCTGCAAAGGAAGAGATCTTGAGGTTGCACCTTGGCCCAGAGCTCTAGAAGAGGTGTAAAGCATGTCCTTCAACTCAGCAATATTCCCCTTGAAATAAAACATGAGGTGTTTTCCTGTTCAAGAGTATGTTGGGGTTTTGCTTGTTTTTTTAAATAAACTTCCAAGATGGTTGCCAGCAGAACTACTTTGCTTTTTGCTTTTATTATTCTTCAGAAAACTAGACTCTCACTTGAGATGTGTTCTTGACAGGGTCAGGGATGAAGTATTTTTAGCAGCTTCGGTGGCTCTGCTTGCATCGCGTTCATGCCTCACTTGTTCAGGGTTGCAGTTGCTTTTTCAAACACGCGTTTGGGGCTCCTGCCAAGACACCCAGGGCACTACAGCATCGTGTTACAAGGTCCTGCTTTGTGCAGGCAGAGCTCAGCCCGGCAGGGCTGGGTCTGAGCTCTGCCAGCGTAGTACTGTGGTACAGTGTGTTTGGCTAGCGGAGGGGTGCTGGGGTTCACACTGCGTGCTGCCCTCCCTGCACACTCAGCATGGAGAACTCGCTGTCTGCCTCTGGAACCGTACGTCCTGGGGCTTTCTCCTTTCTTGGATGTCAGCTGTACTGGGGTTGTGGATGTGGCTGGTTTGCTGGACAAAGTCCTGAGTCACCACTGAACACCCAGGCTCTGCATGTCTGTTTGCTGTTGCTGCTGGAGTTTGCTTTTAAAAAATCAGTCAGCAAGGTTCTGTGTGTTGTGACACCAAGGGATTAAAATCAAGTGTCTGCTGTCCATCCTCTCATCAGAGTGATTTAGGTTTTTCTGCTTCTGTTTTTCTGCTCCACAGCAAGCAATGTTTGTGGCCCAGCTTGTGCTCAACATTAAAATAAGGAAACCCACTTGCCCCGCTGAAATCCTGGTTTTGTCATCAAATGCTTGATCTGTTCTGGATGTGGCAGTAAAAATTGCTTATTGGGGGACTCCCCATGAATGCAAAGAATCTGTGGTTTGAATGGTTTAGTGATTAGAAAAGGTAATACCAGAAGTCTGTTTCAGGAGTATGGTTAATGCTTCTCCAGTTATTGTGATTTCTTCCAGGGAGCTTTGAGGTCTGGCTTCCTCACGGGAATCCTCTGCAAAGTCTTCTGGAATTTGTGCCAAATAGCCCAGAATGTGGGGAATTTGTCAGAAAGTGCCATGTACAGACAGATTCAGTGAACAGTAGGGAATATGAACAGCGGAAGAAACATGGCTGAGATAAGTTTTAGTAGTGTTTAAGACCTCTTTAGCATATAAAGGCTGCATTTTATCAGGACAGTAAGACAATTCTAGGAAACTCCCTGTTTTTCAGGAGAGAAATGAGCTGGTCTTTGAATATTTCAATGGAAATATTTTGGTCAACTAAAATCGGGTGTTTCACGAAGAGAACAGTGGTGAGCCCCGCAGGAGCTCCCTCCCCTTGGAGCAGAGGAAGTCCCGTCCCTGCTGGGATTGCTGCTCTCACCAGCGCTGGTTTGAGCTCGGCGATTTCCCCCTGTCGCCTGTGCGTTGGCTCTGCTGGGTGCAGGCTCTGCCACGCTGCGGGTCTGGCAGTGGTGGGCTGGGCTGCATGTGTCCCTGCAGAGCCGGGGCAGTGCCATGCGTTCAGGCTGCTCTCTGGGGATGGGATGGGCAAAATAACGCTCTGTGTTCAGCCTGAGCGCGCTCCTTCCCAGAGGACAGAGCTGCATTGTTGGGATAAAGAAATGTGAAAATACTAAAAGCATTCAAACTATTTTCTTTTATTTGGGAGCCTTTTGTGGAGCTCTGCAAAGCAGCCAGCCCAGTGTGTAGAGCCACTGGCAGAATTCAAAGGTGAGCTGGGAGTAGAAGGAAAACCATAAGCTTTTGGGATTTTTTGCTGCTTGCAAGAAAGGGTTCTTATATTTTTATAGGGGACATTATCAGTGTCAGGCTAAGATGCCTGGATACGTGTTGACTGATCTATTTAAAAGGAAAAAACATTTTTAGTCAATCTGGTTTCAAGTGGTTTATGGTATGTACTCTATTTCAATGACTAATACTTTAGTTTTAAAAATTCAGCTTTCTTGTGTTGTCATCTTAGCTGCAAGTATCTGGGACTTCAATACCTCTCCAACAAAGCCAGAAAGGATCAGATTTTCTGCTCTTCATATTCCAGCAGTTGAAGGAAGTATGGGTTAAAGGGAAGAAGGTTTTGCTTTTATGCTGAGAGGAGAGCTGTCAAATTGAATGTATCCAAGCCACCTTAGTGAGCATAAGGCCTCAGGTATATTATTGAATTAACAAGTAAGCCTGTGTCAGCTAAACTGCAGTAACCCATCATGTACTGTGCTTGCTGCACACTTTGGGCTCATTGCAAGGTAGAAACAAAACCTTCAATCTTAGATCTGCCTTGCACATGTGGTGACCAGGACTACTCACATTTGCAGGTACAGTGATTCACCCCCAGCCCTCTCCGCATGTCAGTGTGGGCTTGTGTTGACACTTTAATGAAGTTCAGTTGCTGAATGGCAAAACTCAACCACAAAGACAGTTGCTGAAGAGTGAGAAGATGTTTTTTGTGGGTTTGAACTTTGGTTGGTTTTTTGTGATTTTTTTTTTCTAATATTTTAATAAAAAGAAAATGTGGGAAGGTGAAGTTTGGTAGCTCAGAAAGCTTTACATGATAACCAGAAGTAATCAATTTGATTTACAGATGTGCAGCAAAACTAAAAACTAGCAAGTTAAATTCTGTTTGAAGAAAATTAAAGCAATTTCAACCACAGCTGTGTACCTTCCCAAGTTGGCATTGGAGAAAAAAGAGCATTAAGACTAAAAGAAATGTGGTTTTTGGGGAGTGTGTGTATTGTGTGTCAGTTAGACTTACATGTCAAACACTGTGGTGATGTTCAAGCCAGCAATATGAAGAAATGACAAACCAAGTCTTCTTGGAAATGTTCCATTTCATCACTCTGCAGTTTTTAGGTTACTTTATTGATAAACTTAATCCTTTATGCAGACTGGGCATTTTGCCCTGATTGTGGTTTCTGCTGAACCAGACCCATGTTGGATAGTGTGCTAAGTGTCTTTATTTTTAATTTTATGTATCATGAAGGAGGAAGATCATGTTTTATATGCAGATTTCTAACAGATTAACCAATTAATTGCTTATTAAAAAAAACAAGACTATGGTTTATGGACAAAGCAAGCATGGGTTTAAAGCCCATGCTGCAGGTCTCAGATCTGCTGAAGTTTAACTTTGTTTTCCCCTTGCTTTCCCCTGTGGCTGGAAGCAGATCCCAGTGATCATGAAGCAGCAGCCATTGGTGAGCCCTCATCTGCTTAGTGCCAGACTGAGGTGTAGGCAATTTTCTTGGATTTGTCAGTTTTTCCTGTACCTGGAGAAATGGAAAGGAAAGGAGACAGGACAAGAATTTAGTGCAGTTTTGCATGTCCTTTGGATGTAATTCTTTAAAGTTCCATTCTATGTTTGGAAGTGGAGCTTAACCAGTACTAACAGATTAAAGTGAGGCTTTGGATCATCACATGATTAGCCGGAATAGACAAACTGTTTAGTCTCCCCTAGAGAGACACTAGATTATAAATGCTGAAAACTCCATTTCTAACTAGACATCATTTAACCATGTATCCAGGTCTGGTCTAGTAGCAATCTGGCAGGCAGCAGCTGGATTTCCTTCATTATTACTGTGGGCGAGTCAGCTTGATGCAGCAGTGATCACAAGAATGCCCTTGGAAAATGCCCTTGGTGTTGATACCTCCTGAAGGGTGACCTGCCCATCCATGCAGCCATTCCCTCTCCAGTATGGTTCTTGGGGACAGCTGCTGAGTGATAGCTGCTCTGGCTGTGGGCTGCCCTTGTTGGTACCCCAGTTGTGAGCTGTGTGGTCTCAGCCTGCCATGGTCTTTCCTTCAGACTCCTGGTGGTGGTTTTGTGCTGAACTGGTTATGAAAAGTCCCATCAGTACGGCTGCACTTCACACCAGTGCTATGGGATGCAGGATTTATGAATTAACCTTTCTCTCTCTCATTTCCCCACCCCACCCCCAAGTACTAATAGAAACATTTGGAGTACTTCTGGAAATGGGTGTGGAGAAAGGGAAGGTTATTTTTCTTCTGGTGATTAAAACTGGGGCAAGAATCTGTGACTAGTAAAAAGAAAGCAAGTCCTGTGCAGCACATCCTCTGAGGGAAATCTGCAAAAGACAAATATAGTCAAAACTGGCTTTATTCCAATGGGTGTGTACAGAGGAGGGGAACTCCAGCTCTGTGCAGTGACTTTGAAGTCTAGGATCTTAAATTAGAAGATAAATGTTAAATAATGTATTAGCTTAAAGTGCTTCTAGCCCAAATGGTACCTCATATCATTAGGCTATTGCAGCATTTATAATCACACAAAGGTTCATAATTTGTATATGCCAGCAGAAAGTTCAGGTGGCTTCAGCTCTTGTCCTGGGCAGTAAGCATGGGAACAGTCTGGTGGGTTTCAGTTTGGGGAATAGTATGGATCAAGACCAGGGATCTGTGATTGAGGTCTTGCAACTGTGCAGGAACTTACTAATCACCACAGAATTAAGCAGGAAGCCTTATGCAAGAGGCCTCATATTGCTGAGGTTATTGATCCAGGAGTGCCATTGGGATATTAAGTCTTCCTGGCTCTACAACGTTCTAGTCAATAAAGGCAACTTGCAACTTGAATTTTCTGCTAGTTTATCACTCTCTCACTTTATGTTTTGCACTACTTAATATTTGGCAGCATTCAGATTTTTCCTTGTAAATAGATTTAGCCCCTGCTGTATTTTTTTCCAAAACCTTTTGGTTTTAAGGGGTCCTGCAAAGAGTTCTCATCTTGTTACGGGGGTCATATGAGCATCTAATCTCCCTAAGTTTTTAAGCTCCATCAAAGCTCATTTGCTCCCACCCTTGCAATTAGTCATCTGAGTAACTTCAGGAAATAAATACTCTAGAATGTAAGCAAGCTACAAACTGCCCCTGGCTGCATCCCCATACTGAAAACACTTGTAGCAGGGAAGGGTGCTTAGCGCCCCATCCCTTCCCTGCCCTTCTCAGTGCTGGCTCAAGTTAGGAGACTTAGTTCTTGGCTGAGGCACTTGGAATGTCTGTCTTTCCCCATGTAGCTGAGGCTTGATGCCATCATTTGGCTCCAGCTGCAGTGGCCACTGTCTCCTGCTATGTCAGGCTGCCACAGAAGGGAGGTGAGGGTGGCAATGCTGCAGGAGTTCCTGCAGCAGTGAGACCTGCACAGACCTACCAGAGCTGTTTGAGTTTTGTTTTCATGGAAGGGTAGCTATTGATGCTCTTTGTATGTTTATATTTCTTTGTGGGTATAGATGTCTCCTTTGTACAGCATGGGACACCAGTGCTCTGTTGCCATACAAACTCACTGAAGCAAGCAAGGGTTCCTTTTGGATGAGTGAGACAGAGTCCTCTTACTGGTGGTGAAATTCAGCCTGGTAGGCTGGGTTTGGTTTTATTACTCTGTAGCAATAAAACTTTTGAAGGCTCTCTGATTATATTAAGTAGACTAATTAGCATATTTTCATGGATGTGTTTATTGCTTTATATGGTGAAATGATCTATCTGAATAGTAGTAAAATTCATGTGAATCAGACTGGGTTGTACCCAACATCAGCTGCTTCCTAAATAAGTCTAATGGCATTTTTTCTTCACAAGCAATTTCACCGTCCTTCCCTCTCAGCCCTATTAAATCAGATCTGCTGTTGTTAACAGAAAAAATATCTTGGGCATCTGGAGGTTTCTCAGTATAAATACTGCTTTCTGAGAGGAAAATCTGCCATATGAATTTGAAACAGCTCCTTGAAAAAGAGACTTCTTTTTTCCCTAAATTTCTTGCTGTTGTGTTAGATTTTGATTCCAAATCCAGTGTGCGCTCTGAACTTGTGCAAGAATAGAAATTATTCAGTTTCTGCGTTTAGCCTGGACAGTGGCTTTTTAATCGAGGATTCTCACTAGACTCTTGCAACAGAGTGGATGCCTCTTGGCTGGTTGTTGCTCTCTGTCACTCTGCGGCACAACGGATGGAGTCAGGCGCTCTCCACCGTGTTGTGCAGTGCGGTCAGGGCATTTGTGATGAGACCCTGCTGCATGCCCTGGACGAGTGGATGATCACAGAGATGGGGCAGATGTGGGCTGGGATCCTTCTTTGGTACAGGTCAGTGACTAATACCAATGTTTCTGTTTAAGAGCCTTTTTTACAGCTTGAGTGTGTTTGTTAGTGCACTCAATAGTCAGAGAATATCAATATCTAATACTCCCATAAGTTGATACATTTTTAGAGATCCTTTTACCATTTAACCCTGAAAATAGCCACAGAGAAATAGTAATGCAAATGTCAGTTGAATTAGATTTCCTGTAGTTTCTGGGGTTTGCAGTCATTTCCATGTCAGAATGTTGCAGTTTGGAATCCATGATATTAAGGCCAGTTGCGGTAGTTTCATTTTCATTGTCGTTCTTTGCACATCTCGGCCTTGGTTACGGCAGTGCTGCTGCCTGGGCTCTTCCCAGGAAGGCTGACAGGTGCGGCTCGGAAGCAGCTGGTGCCGTGGCAGAGCACGGCAGAGCCGGGTGGGAGCGGCGGTGCTGGCAGCAGTGCTGGTACCTGCTCCCTCAGATCCCCACTGCAGGGTCCAGGTACACCTGGACTGCCATGGGGGATGGGGGCTGCAGGTGACCCCGTTGCAGAATTGCACCACAGACTCTTCTGAGATCCACCTTCCTCTTGCCTTGTCCCTCATCCATTGTCCTTCATGTCCTGTTCTCTGACATCACAGAAATTACCACAGAAATGCTTTTAGGGCCGTATCATTTAACATCTCCACCCCAACATGGCTTGTTTCCTTCATGAATCAGATGCTACCTCTCCTGCCCTATGGAGTGTTTCCGTTCTCAGTTCCTGTTTGTTCTAAATGGCCTGTACAATGCCCTTGCCATTTCATCATAATGCTTTTTCAGAAATGCCACCTGACGTACCAATACAATTTGAGACAATGGATTTTCAGCTATTTTCCCTCTAAATCTGTTGCTTTACCTCTTCAAAATATGATAGTAAAACACATTTTCTTTAACAAAGAAGTTGAGCGTAGGGGATAAGATGTGCTGAGGTTTCTTTATGCCCCAGAGTCGGCTGTAGTAACAGTGCTGTGCTGGCTCTGTTGTGTACTGGAGTCCTTCTGTGACAAAATTAGAGCTTCAGCCTTCCAGGAGATCACGCTAATATTGTTTAGTGAATATTAAATAGCATTTCAGCACTGCCATAATTAGAGCTTATAGTTTATAGGTGGATTTATATCCTGCTGTGCATTTTTGAATCTCTAGTGTCAATTCTGCTTGGCCTTTGCTCCCAGGTCTGTTACGCTGTGTTGCTGAGGAACTGTGTCACTTAGGCTCTATTGATCTGCTCCTGATTTGATTGTCTGTTATCCTGAACTGTTTTTCCGGCTCAGAGGTATAGTTTTAAAAATAGTGTCAGGCATTGCACAGCGCCTGGGAAGCCCTGTAGCTTTAAATCCCTTGTCCTGGTCCTGCTCCCAGCCTGGAGCAGAGCTCCCCGCCGAGGAGCGGGGCTCAGCCTGGCCCGGCACTCAGCCATGCTCGTCCGGCAGCGGCGCTGGGGCGGCACAGCCGGCGCTCGGTCCAGCCGATGGCCGCGGCACTGCCCAGGCAGTGCCCAGCGCCGGGGCTGCCCATGGCAGCACGGTGATGTTTATGTGGTGCTGCTGTACCTGCGTGTGCTGTGAAAGGGACTTCTGCGAGCCCACAAAGGTGAGGAGGTTGTGGGGGAACAGTTGTCGCTGTCATGTTTGGCTGTTTTATTTAAGTCTCCAGTAGAACTTGACCTCATTTTGTGCATCAGCCTTGGAAGCACTCCATTTTTCCTCTGGGCACTGCTGTTGAATTTCAGTGGTTGTTTTCTTTAATATAGCTTTTCTTTGCTTTTGAAGCTGGGAAGTGCAAAAAGGCTCCTGTCTGAGTGAGTGTTGCAATCCATAAACAAGATCAAATGTGGTGCTGCTTTTTGGGATTTTCTGGTTTTGATGTTTTGGGGTTTGGTTTGTATGATAACAGTGAGTGATGAAAGAGATGGGAGATGCAGATGCAGCCCAGTGTCAGAGAGAAGTATTTGCATTGGTAGCTTTTTTAATGTTACCTCTTGTTTTGCTGTTTTTAGCTGTGCAAAATGTATTTTCAGGAAGTAGTAAACAAACTACAGAACCATATTCTTCTCCAGGTAAAAAAAGAGTAAGTGTGCTGCCTCCCATAGACCCAGTGACCTTCAGAAATGATTAAGTATTTTTCTTCTGTTTCATTGAGCTGCGTGGCTCAGCATTGTCCTTTTTCAGTCTGCATTAACAATAAACTGTATCTTCCCCTCCTCCCCCATTTATTAAATACCAAAGAGAGACAGTAAGGTCTTTGATGCTCTGATCTGCAACACAGAATAGAAGCTATTTCTCTTTGAATTGTTGCAGTTAGCTCTCCCATGCTCTGTGGTCCAGTGTTTGAGGAAAAAAGAAATCTGGGATCCAAACTGGTTTTTTGCCATAGCTGATGGTTTACTTGGGGTCTGTTACAGTTCGCAGAGACACGGTTGAAAGGTTGAATAGTATTCCTGTTGTGTTTGAAACACATATGTCTAATGCATTTATTTAATTAACTCAGATTTTCACAAAGGAAAATAATACCTTCTGTATGTGTACTTTGTCTCACTGCATTTATTATCTTCATAATAAAAGTGACGCACAGGTGGCTCTTAGGAAAAATGCCTGTTGCTGAGTTGCAGAGGTACAGATTGCGGTGGTACAGGGCAGCAGGAAAGCCCAGGGGGTTACAGATGTTCCAAATCCCAGGTTGATAGATCTGCGTGCTTTGCAACTTGTCACACCTAACTTCAGCCTACTGCATCACCTCTTGAGAGCTGAAGGGAGGAGTAGTGAGCACAGGATACCATGTTCTGTGCTCTCTAGGCCAGGTCAGGGTAGCCTGAACAGCTTTCTACCATGTCTTGAGGAGATGCTGCACTGAGGGCTATCTCTAAATGGAGTTCTCAATGAGGATTCTTAGCTTTTGCAGGAATACTGAAAGCAGCATTGTGATTTCAGTATTTACCTAATTCAGTGTTCCCTGTGGATTTCTGGACAAGTGCCCTGTTGCCTGACCCTGACAGGTGCTTGTCATCCCTTGCATGCATCTTCCTCTCTGGTGTCTGTCTCATTGCTTGCTGTTCTCTTCCAGGTTTCTGAAGGCATCCATGCCACGCGGCCATGAGGAGGGCACGTTCATGGGCTGAAGGGACTGCCCTTGCTCACAGTGTCTTGTCCTTTATGAGCTGTGTTTGCCACTTGGAATGATCTTAGAGACTTAGTTGGTGCTAATGCAGGAGCACCTGCAGCACCTGGAGTAAACAAGCTGCTTTTGAATGAAGCAGGAGTCTGAAACAGCTGTACTGCATATCTGTGACAAGTGTGATCTTATCTGGCACTATGTGTATATTGTAGTACAAAGGCTTTAAATAAGGAAATATGTCAAGAAATGCTCTATGGGAATGGCAAAGCAGTATATTCACAGGAAGCATGAATCTTGTTGTTTTGAAATGCTTAATATTGTTTGAACTGTTGATTGGATAAACTTCAGGGAGGAGTTTTGGTTATGGTCACACTATGTGTTGTACCTGCAGAAATTACTACAGTTACAAGTAAAGAAATGAAGGAAGTGCAGAAGTACAGTCGCTGGAGCTCTTCAGATTAAACACTTGGAGGGGATGTGTATGTTAAACCTCAGCAGAGACACATTCCCCGAAAAAGGGAGAATCTTTGCTCTTGCACAGGGCTGTTCTGTGCAGAAGGATCACGCAGAGGCATTTGTCCTTCCAGACTTCAGACCCAGTTTGCTCCAATGCTTTGCAAGTGAAAGTTAACTTGCAACCATAAAATTAAACTGTGTTCTTTACAAATTAATATATAACATGCAATGATAATCTCTATTCATCAGATAGCAGCTGGAAGCATAATAAACCAAAACTGCTTTACTCTCTGGGAAGCATTAACAAAAATTTTGTCTCTCAGGTAATGAGATATGACTCAAGCACTAGGGAAAATAGGATGAGATAAAAGAAATATCAGAACCAAACAAAAAAACCACACATCCATTTTACATAGTCACTTCCTTATAAAAGCTTGTATAAACTGGTTTCTTAATCCGCCCTCTTTTGCTGGTTCCTATACTTAACTTTTGCTCAGCTTTACCTCATTTCCTATCCTTATTGTTGTAACTTCTAGCCTGATTGGCACTCCCCACTAGAAATCGGGAACTGCTAAAATAAACATCCATGGTTGTTATTTTGGCTGTATCTTTTGCTGTGTCATCCCTTATCACCTCCTATGGGCTCTTGTGTATAATTCAGTTCTTTCTTATTTTTCCAACCAGATTGTTATATCCGTTCCCTAGGACTTCCCTCACCCTCAATGTTGCCTTGTTTATTCAGCCAACACCGATGATTTTCTGCTTGACTAGTCTAGCTTTAGGAAACCATTACTGAATTGGGCCATCAAGCCTTAATTTTTTGTGCTCAAAAATATCTTTTTCTCAAGATTTCAGAAATTTGAGGTCAAAAAGGTGATATCTTTGGCAGCAATGCTGTTTAAAAGGAATTAAAGGGGCTGTAGGCATCCTTTTAAGGGAGATGTTACACTGCATTATGTCAATCCCTTCTGTCTCTGGGATGTCAATAAGTACTTGTGGGCCAAGCTGGTTCCTGGTCCCACATGTTCCAGTCCTGCTTGAGGGAGCAGCTTGTGCAGTGTTCCTTGCCTCAGCCCACCACACTGGGCTGATAGGCATCAGGGATGCATGTGCCTGAAGCACAGCTGGGAAAAGTGGAGGTCAGCTTTGTAGCTTCAGCTACCTCTTAACCAGTTAGTAAGTGAAACATTTGCTTCCCGAGAGGCAGAGGGCTCTGGGCAGGTGGGGTCAAGCAGGGGGAGCATGTGGAGCCCACTGAACTCCCCTGCCCTGACAGCAAGGTGCTGTGGGGGACGCATCTGTGACCAGCAATTGCCTTCACTGACAAGGCTTTGCTGGAGCTCCCCTGTGGAACGTGGAGTGTTGGTTGTGACAGAAGCTGCCTCTGGTACAGCGAGTGTGATGCTGTGTGGCAGCAGCATCTTTCTTCATTGCTCCCAACACCAGGGAGTGCTGCAGCCGAATACTGGTCTGCTTTGGGAAGAATTTCTGCTGCTGACAGCTCTGAGGAAAAGACAGCTGGCTGCTTTACAACTAAACTATTTTTGGCACTTGATGTGGCGCATGAAGTCACATCTCCATTTCATACTGAATTAGGTACAAGGCCATGGGCAAGGAGCCCTGCAGCTGGCTTTACCAAATCCCAAGCTGAGGGTTTGTTTGTGTGCCTCGGGCCATTGCTTGAGGGATGCTGCTCTTGGCACCAGTGCCAAGTGAAGCAGTCCCAGGTCACCTTTCCCTCCAGTGGTGTTTCTGCTGTCTTGGGCCTGATGGTGGACCACATTTGGGAAAGTGGTAAGATCATCCCCAAGCACCTCATCACTTGGTTCCCGGTGAGCTCGCAGCTTGGCTCTAGAGGAAGCTGCTGTCCTGTCTGTCCTCAGGCTGTGCCAGTCCAGGATTAGGCAGGGAGCTGCTTGGCTTGGATGCCCCTAAAGAAAGGGAATGCCCAGTTGCATGCAGCATGTGTGAAATGTTTCCCCTTTGTGGTTGCCCACAGCCCTTCTGTCCGGGGCAGGGACCTGCCCTCTCCCCTCTCTGCAGAGCAGGCCTGTGGGGCTCTGTGTTGGCAGATGTACCATTAGCGCATTCCTGTTGCAGCAGTCATCACTCATGGCTGTTTAACTACTCTGAGTAAGGTGTAAAGCCATTTCCTCTTGGTGTCACAGTGTTGGTTCCCTGCTCAAGCTGTTGTCTGAGGCAGACAAAGGCATTGTACTGGAATTTTTTCTTGAATATTTTTCAGAGTAATTTTTCCTTTTTTGTTTTCTCACTGGTTTTTTTTTTTTTTTTTTACCCATAACCATGGTGATCTTCCCATCATTTTGAGTGTTAATTGCCCATAGGCAAAGGCTGTATAACTTTCAGAAACCCCCATTTTATAATCTAAACAATGAGCTGTTCTTGAAAAACACACAGCAAGACTTCCTTGAGCTGTCCATCTGTTTGTGTGCTTTCCTTAGCCAGGTTTAATTTGGATTTGGATTTAGGAGCATGCTAGAGACACCTCAGAACAGTTGCTGTGAAGGATGACCATAGGTTTCTGTGGGTCAGTAGCTGGAGCCTGTTAAAAAGCAAAGCTGCTGCAGCTTCTGAAGATTCAATCGGTCAATACAGTTTTTCAGGATAACTGCAGTGTGTCACAAGGAATCATACTAGACATGTTTTTTGCTTTTCCTTTTTCTTGACAGTAAATCCAGGGCAGATGTTTTGTAGAGTGGGAGCAAGTATGCACCCTGAGCACTTGCTGAGGGAAGGTAGAAGGTGGATTCATAAATGAATCCACATATGAGTGAGCAGTTGTCTCTAGGGATGGTTCAATGCAGCAGTATTTAGATCTTCTGTCTATATTTACCTGAGAAATGAATGAACAGAAATATTCTCCCTTACATATGCTGTTGCACAGGATTTGCAATCATATACAACTAGAAATAAATAGTGACCCATAGAGTTGGTGGTATCAGATGTGTGGCTATGTTGCAGCAGACAGACAGATCCAACTTTCTGTTACAGACAAATCCACAAATGCAGGATGTGGAAGTAGTATCTGGGAGATACTCAAAAGCTTTCTGGACATGGTCCTGGGCAACTACTGGCTCTTGGTGGCCCTGCCTGAGCAGGAGGTTGGACCAGATGAATGTCAGAGGTCCCTTCCAACCCCAATTGATCTGTGATTCAATAACGACCTTTAAAAAGCAAAGCATTAGAAAAACAGACTCTTAATTCTCAATCAGGTGTAGGTCATAAAGAGCTTATTGCATCACCCAAGTGGGTGAGGCAGTTTGTGACACTTTTTTGTTTCCTTTGTTTCCTGTGGTAAGTTGTGCCATATACAATGACTGTGTTGGATCCAGACGAGCAGGGCACTGACTGCTCATGAGACAGTGGGGCTGGTGCCACGTTAACCCGTGTGTTTCAGGAGTCATGTGCTGCAGGTGGCATGCAGGGAGGTGACTTGTGACTGTTGATGGCGCTTAATCTAATATGTTAAGGGTACCTCATAGTAATTTGTGATATTTAAGTATCTGTTCATTGTACCTGCTAGGGATTCTCTGTGTGTTTATTCAAATGTGCACTTAGGCTTTTTAATGCAGATCCAACAAAATGGGGCCTGGGGGTGCTTTTACTCTGCAGATGTGGTCGGGCATAAAGAATAGTGGGATTTTTTCTCCCCTGTGATTTTTATTTCCTGTAAGGTGGTGATCAGAGATTTTACTTACTAACAAACCAACTCCCATGTTAGTGTCATCTGAGATTTTGAGTCTCTGCTACTGTGCCTGCCTGAGGCTGGAAGCCATCTGTCCACCTAGTGTGGAGGGGTTGGCCAAGTCCCTATGCCCATCCCTGCACCTGCCACGTGCTAATGATGCTGTTGAATGGTGTTTCCAAACAGGAAGTCTAAAACCTATGACTTTCTATGAGTCTCATAGATTTTCTGCCTGTATGACTATTGCCTTCAGCACAGTGGGAAAAGGAAGCAAAACAAGTTCTGAATGTTTTCATGGTTAGTTTTAGCTACCAGTCAGGTGTGGCAGTCACTGGGAAGGTGATTAACCCAGGCATCTCTGGTGCTGTTAGCTTCTTTCCAGGGCTGTGCAGTCTCACTCTGAGCTCCCCTGTCTCACTTTGTCCTGTATGTGTTTATTTTAAGTAGCACAACAATTTTCACGCTTTTGAAGCTCCAGGCTTCACAAGGGGAGGAAGGAGGAAGCAGGAGTTGCCCCCTTGCAGCAGGCTTGCTCTGAAAGCTGCTGTTTGCTTAGGCCAGCTGCCCTGAGTGTTTAAAAGTCATTCTTGGTGAATGACTGGTATATGCTTTTACTGGGGGAGTTTTAGGAGGGTGAAATACCTTTAAAGGAACTGCTGTATTTAATCTTCAGCAGCACCAAAAGGCAGAATCATGAGGTGCTTTTTGGACTGTGTGCTGCAGAATAGAGACATTGGAAAGCTTGTACAGGAGGAAAAGCCTGAGAGCATTAACAGTTGAGATTTGGTAAGATCTTGAGAAAGCATAAGGCCCTCACATGATTTCATCTGGTTTGTGGCATAATGCCAAAGCAGTTCTCAGTGTACTTCCTGGTGGGAGGGCACACAGCTCCCCTTAACTGGGCTGTCAAATATAATGGAAAATTGTATTGCAAGAGAGATTGACTATTGAATTGTAACCCCTATTCTTATACAAGCATTGCTCATTATAGTATTTAATTTACCAGCGTCTTTTCAGGACAGATGGACCATCATCTCAAATTCAATAACATGTCATCGGCATTTCTCAGGGACCAGTTTGTGCTAGGTCTTCCCTTTACAAAACCTTGTGGATATGGACAAAGTACTTAAATTATCTCAGTTCTGTTCTAGAACTGCACTTGTTCAGCCTTTTCCTTTTGAATTGGAAAGAACCCTTTTTGTTATTTCAGAATAATATCCACACAGCTGGTAATTATAAAGCAATTATCCCAACTTGGTTTATTCTATTACTGCTGTTCTAGTTCATTTTCTACCACAGGTGTAGGGTGATAACCTGGGCAGATTTGCTGAAGACTACTGACTTTAAAAGGGGGGGAAGAGAAAGTTACGACCAAATTTTTCTCTCACAAAACTTGTGTCGTGAGAGGAAGAGTGTACTATTAGTGTACTAATTTATGGTAGTTATCCACACACACACATACAGACACACACTAATTTAACCAAACGTGGAGTAAATTAAGCTGATAGAAACTCTTTACTGCAAAGTAGCGTTAAAGCCCCAGTAGTCCTATGGCATTGATCTGTGCAGATCTCAGCTCAGAGCCTCTGGGCTGCAGAAGAACTGGTGATGAGCAGTTGTTTGGTTCTGAGACACCAGGTCAGTCCCATGCTCACTCACCCTTACCACTGCCCACAAAAAAATCAATTATGAAAAGAAAAATAAAAAATAAATTAAATTGTGGAAGTTTTGCTTCAAAACTGTGGGTCTTTCTGGTTTTCTTTATTTGCCATTACATACTAAAATGTCCTTGCTCTGGAGGCGGTAGGGATTGTTAAGAATGGATTGAGAAGCCCTTGGCTCATAGGCAGTTAACAGAAATATGATTGTCTCGGTGTGCTGCACAGATGCTCTGTGCTGCTCCTGGGGTGGCGGCTGGTTGGCAGAGCTGCTCTGTGGGTGAGGCACAGGCCAGCTGTGCCATGGGTGCTGGGTGATACTCCCAGGCCAGGCATGCCCTGCACAGGCAGGGTCTTTGTGATTGTCTAGGCCATAGGGAGAAATCTGATCACTGACAGCCCTGGAAAAATCTCAATGAAATTACAAATTCCAAGAAGAAGTATCTTTACAAATGTGTATTACTTCCAAATGCACATCCCTACATCTCAGATACAGCATGTTCACTGTGCAGTACTGATATCATGCATAGTGTTGGTCCCGCTAATTAATTAATTAATATTAATTCTTAGCACCAATTTTCCATTGATCTACTCAGAGCTCCATTTTGTTTCTAAAACTAAACCCTCTTAATAAAGCAGCTGATTTTCAGGAGTCACAACAGGCTGAGAAATTATATTCTGTGGTTTCCAGCAGCTAAACTCCTCTAGAAAATGAATCAATTGCTTTCCCAGGTGTCTGGTTTTCCTCTTGATGGGACAACAGAGAACCTCAAGGTTATGGGAAGGAGCCTGGCTAACCCCCGGCGCCGGCCAGTGTTGCAGCCTGCGGGGTTTTTTGCATTAAATATGGAATGATTAATCACGAGAGAGGGTACAGTTAACTGTAACAGCATTTTTGTTTTGTAAAGCGCATATTCACAAGCACGGGCATGGTTCTGTGACTGGGCAGTAGCGGTGGGTCAGCTGGCAGCTGGGACGAGCCGGGGAGCTGCCGGCCGCTCCCCGCCGAGCCGCGGGAGCGGAGCGTGCGGGCAGCAGTGGCGGCTGCTCATCAGCTCGGCGGCGGGACGGGGGCCGCGGCATCCAAACGACGCGTTCGGTTTAAAAGTCTTTAACGGAGATTCCCTGCGCGGCCGCGGCTCCGGGCGGCCCGGCCCGGCGAGGCCTCCCTGCCGCGAGGGGGCGGGCGGGGCCGGGCCGGGCCGGGCCGGGCCGGGCCGCGGGGGCGCGCAGCCATGCACGGGCGGCGGGCGGCCGGCGGGAGCCATGCACGGGGAGCGGGCGCTGCTGCCCCGCCGGGACAAGGTACGGCGGGGGCCCCGCGGGCGTTCCTCCGCCGGAGGACCCACCGTGGCCGCGAGCCGGGGCTGGCCGGGGTCGGAGCATGGTCGGCTCCGGGGGGGAATGCCCGGGTCAGGAGCCGCCGGTGCGGCCGCACCTGCCTGCCCGGTTCTTCGCGGGTTCGCGGCGGGTACTTGGCGGGTTGGATTGCGCTGAAACAGCATGTAACTTTTTTTTTTTTTTTCCTTTTTCTTCATACGTGGGATTTGTCCCTTGAAACTCACTATTTTCCTCCCGCTCGGAGACACCTGCTCGCAAGGTTTGCCGCGGCAAGGCGTGCATTCAGGTGCCTCTCAGGCTCCAATTTCTGTTAAAAGCACTGACCGTAGTAGATTGGTTGTAGGTTTCACTGTTGCTGCTCTTCAGACAGGTGAAGCACTAGGAATGACTCGAGTGTGCTGTACTGTGGAGTTAAACCGTGTGGCTTCTGCTCTCAATTACTTTCTTGGTCTCTTCACACTCTAGCTAGTTGAGCCCCTGCCCTAGTACTGATATTTTGGAGTGCTTGGTCTGCCAAACTGGGGTGCCCTGTTGCACATATGTGCTTGAGTTTTGAATTGTTTGAGGTGATTAAGAGGAGTCAAGTATGAGAGGTTTTGCTTTTTTTAAACTTTTGCTGATCTCTGTAAAATATGTGAAGCTCTCCTGATTGATACTGTCCCCTGGCCAGCTGAAAAAAGATACCTTTTTTCAGAATTATATCCATTTGCCAAATTGCTTGGCATAAAGAAGGAAAGCTTTTCTGTTGGTGAAGCTGCTGATTAGCACTCACGTGTCTCTGTCTCTCTGTGCTTAGATTGAGCGATTGGAAGTCAGCAGCTTGGCGCAGACCTCCAGTGCCGTGGCCTCCAGCACTGATGGCAGCATCAATGCAGACTCTGTTGATGGGACCCCAGATCCGCAGCGGACAAAAGTGGCCATCACACACCTGCAGCAGAAGATACTGAAGCTGACAGAGCAGATCAAAATTGAGCAAACAGCCCGTGATGACAACGTGGCAGAGTACCTGAAATTGGCCAACAATGCAGACAAGCAGCAGAGTGCCCGCATTAAGCAAGTGTTTGAGAAAAAAAATCAAAAGTCAGCCCAGACCATCTTGCAGCTGCAGAAGAAACTGGAACATTACCATCGAAAGCTGCGAGAGATTGAACAGAATGGGATCCCTCGGCAGCCAAAGGATGTCTTCAGGGATATGCATCAGGGTTTGAAAGATGTTGGAGCAAAAGTCACTGGCTTCAGTGAGGGAGTGGTAGACAGTGTAAAAGGTGGACTTTCCAGTTTCTCCCAGGCCACACATTCAGCAGCAGGAGCTGTGGTTTCCAAACCCCGGGAGATTGCCTCCCTCATAAGGAACAAGTTTGGGAGTGCAGACAATATTGCTAATCTGAAAGACTCCTTAGAAGAAGGCCAGGAAGATGGGACAGGTGGCAAGGCTCTAGGTGTTATTCAGAACTTTCAGTCAAGCCCAAAATATGGCAGTGAAGAGGATTGCTCCAGTGCCACATCAGGCTCGGTGGGAGCCAACAGTACAACAGGGGGCCCTGTGGGAGCTTCCAGCTCCAAAACAAACACTCTGGATATGCAGAGCTCAGGGTTTGATGCAATACTGCATGAGATTCAAGAAATTCGAGAGACACAGGCAAGACTGGAAGAATCATTTGAGGACCTTAAGGTTCGCTACCAGAGGGATTACACGTTGATAATGCAGACCCTGCAGGAGGAGCGGTACAGGTATGTGCTGTGGTACTTCGTTTGACAATCCAGTGCTGTGATTGCAAAGCACCAGAGCTGGGGATGGTAGTGCTCAGCAGGCTGTTCCCAGCAGCTTGATTCAAGTGGATAGTTCTGAGGTCTTCTCAGGACTTTTCCCTCCCAGTTCTGCCTTTTATAAATACTGCTATCTTGCTGCTCACCTCCCTATCTGTACAAAAAGTGATTGTAAGAAAAAAGGTTATTTCAAAGTGTCTCAAGATAAAAAGTGAAGCTGAAGAGGTCTAATAAGGTGTCCCAAACCCAGGAGTACATTGATGCAATTACTGTTATCAGACAGTGCTTTGCCCTGCAAAAAATACTGAAAATGTTTGGATCAAAGTAAATGACAGGGAACTAATGTGGACATGACTTGACCCTGCCTTCTCCAACACTCAGATCCATATCTACCAGAGAAAGAACCATTCCAGCTTTCTTCAGGTTCTCTAAAAAGACATGGTCTTGGCCATGTGCCAAAACTAAGATAGCCTTTCCCTTCTCTGTTCAGTCCACTGTGGCAGCTCTCAGGGAAATGAAGTAGAATTAAATGTCAGATACTGACAATGCTCTTGTGGAGATTAAAAGTGACCCATGTTTCCATCAGTCTTCCCCTCACTGGAAGGAATGGGAAGGTGGAGCTGCTGATCCCTGATGAAGTCACAGGGAAGAGGTGACAGTGGCCTTCAGTAAGGCAGCCTGACTGGCTGCCCCCACCTCCCTGCTGAGGAAAGCTGCCCATGGAGAGGTGCTGAGGGAATACTTTCCTGTCTTTGCTGGGTGGGAGAGGCTCTCTGCAGACTGCCCTGTGCTGTCCTTCCGAATGCCTGACATCCCCCCACATGCATGCTGGGAGCAAGGGCTTGACTCCAGGCTCTGAAGGGAAGAGTTACTAGCTGCCCTTCTGCAGGCATCCTGGACAGGATTCTTAAACTTTAAATAACGAATGCAAAGCCCAATTCATGACTTTGCCAGGATGTGAAACACAAAGGCACAGCAGAGCTGCTGGGGCTGTGCACAGGCTTGCTGAAGTGCCCTGTGCCACTTGCTGCACTGGTTTGCGCAGCATAACATGGAGTTGCCCTACAGCTCTTTAGACATGCTTATGCGAAAACATTGGAAAAACTCTGGAAAAGACTAGCCTGCTGGGATCTGGTAGAGACAGCAGGCTTTCAGTGTGCTTTGCAGAGCTTGGGCAAACAAAGCCAGACCAACACTACTTTCTAATCCTGCTATGCAGCAATCAGCAGTTTGACTGAAACCAGCAACCAGCACAGCAGCTTTGGTTCCTAGTGCCTCAGTGTCATCAAGTCATCTTAAAGCGATGTGAAGCTGGATCTTCCGTTCCTCAGCAGAGAGGTGCTGTTGTCTGTTGATCTGTAGGTTGTTGTTTCACACATACAGCAGCAGCCATTCATGGTGGAATGCTAAATGCAAGCATGGCACAGCTGAAGGAGCGGCCTGAAAGTACAATAGCAGACCTTGGGGACTGATGTGTGCTGTCAGCTACGTGGGCTGGTTACTGCCCAACACCTCTGAGCAAGGTTCACGTAGGTCCCATACTAGCGCATCGTGAGGTCATATCTGTCATGTGCCATTAACCTTTGCACAGCACTCCCCTGAGGTCAGCCCAGACCCCAAGCACTAACCAAGGCAGCCTGGAATGAAAAGCAGGGAGAATCTGCATTTGGCTTACAAAAGCTTAAGATAGTAATTTAGACCTGTCATTTGGAATGTTGATGCAAATTAATTAAAGGTGTGACCTTTAAAGAGGACCAGTTAAACCACACTCAGTGCTCTTGTCTGTGTGGGTAACTGCATGAACAGCAAGAGCTTATGGGTTAATCACGGTTAGATGACTACAGGACTGTACAAATGTAGATTCTTGTTTTTATAGCTTCTGTATTTTGAACCGTCACAATGATAAAAGCTGACATCACCTTACAAGTGGAAGGTGACATGATATGTCCAAGGGCAGAAGGTGCTGCTGCCTTGGCAGGGAGGGGTGGCGCCTGTTCCTCCAACTGGAACCCCTCTTACTCCTCAGCTCTCTTCAGAAAAAAGCTAAAAGAAGGGAAAGGAATTTGGTTTAATGCTGGCAGGCTGGGGATTCAGATTAATCATAATTGGCTTTAAAATTTGTAAATGTCTCCTAACTCTGCTCTGTTTATGGGAAGCTTTCAAAAACAAACACAGAGCTGAGTTGAAGCTTAAAAAAATTTTTTGGAGAAGTCTTTTTCTTGTCAGGTGACACTGAGTGTTTGCATTGGACCTGGAAGCTGGAACAAAGAACATGCCATGACATTTTCTCACCTGGTCTTAATCCATTTCCTCTTTCTTAAATTGTCTACTGTTTTGCAGGTTCTGATCTTTTTTCCCACTTGTGTTTGTGCAGTTTCTGTTTATCAGCCATGGCTTGCCTCACAGGTTTTCCTTGACCTCCTTCATCTCCTCCCTCCCCTCTCCCTGCTTCCAGATCTTGTCTATCACTCCATTTGGCTGCCGGTTTGCTAACCCTAGTCTCTGAGGCAGGGACTCACCTGTCCAGTTGCTCCAGTTGTCCCGCCCTGGTGCAGGCCTGGCAGCACCATGGCAAGGCCAGGGTGGGCTGTGCTGCACAGCACATGCTGGCTCTGGAGCACTGCTCTGCTCTCCTGGGGCTGAGCCACTGAGGAAGGAAGAGCCTGACGGTACTTGGCCATCATTGTTTTCTTTGCACTAGGAGCAGGCGCTGAAATGGCTTCTTGCTAATCTCATTATTGGAAGGTGGCAATTGTTTACTGGTACAAGCAGGGACTTTCTGTGCTATTGAGACTGAAATAAAGTTCCTGCTGAGTATTTTCATCTTGCTTGTCCCTTCAGGAACCTGTTTGTACATGGCAAAACTATAAGCTCACATATTTGGAGTGTGGCCAGTCTAAGGTTTTGGGTTTCTTCCCAAGCCTGACAGCCTTGGAAAGGGCATTTAGGTCTCCCATGCTCCTGTCAGAAAAAATCCTTCAGCCAAAAGGCTAGTCACTGGTGCTTCCATTTGTCTGGGTTTTAATGTAGTCTAATTGTCACACTTCAGTCTGTCCTCATGATGTGTTTTAAAATAGATCAAAGGAGCTAAAGCTCTGAGGTCTGGGAGGGTTGGCAAGGCTATTCTGGAGTGTGGCTGGGCAGTGGAGGCAGCGTGTTGGTGCTTACCCAGCCAGGGCAGCACCAAAACCTCCCTGCAAAGCTGTCTGTCCTCCTTCCAGGGAGGCTCGGAGCTGGAAGTACAGGGATATGTGTGGGTGTCATGAGCAGCTCATGCTCCCTGTTGGGAGCAAGCTCTGTCCTTTGTGTATCCTTCTAGGTAGAAGACTTGGAGCATACTACAAATAACTTGTGGTTTTAGCTGTTTACTCCACTATTGGAAGCAGTGTGTTCAGTAGCGTAAAGACGTATTTAGTGACAAATATACATGAATACGTATATGAATATGTATATATATGTATATATATGTATGACATAGCTATAAAGAGAAAAATATCCATCTTGAGAGACACAGGTACTAAACTTCATTCACAGTCTACTGCAGATGTCTTTGTAGCATTAGTTTGATCAGAGTTTCTTACCATAGCACTGAGTGCAGATCAAATGTCTTTTTTTATCACATCCCTCCCTTCCATATGCTGTGTTAGCTGTGCATTTTGCAGCTATTACTTTAAAATGCCTTAAAGCTTTTTAGAAAAATGAGATGGTCATAATTGTGTTTCTCAGCCTTTTTCAGACTACTTTCCCGATTCCCACGCAGTGAGCCTCAGAAAACATGTGGAAATAAAACACGAGTATTTGAAATGAAGTGTTCCCATATCCCACAGTTGAGCCAAGCACCCCAGCTATTTACTGTGTCCGGAGGAACAGCTCTGATGATCTCTGGCAGCATTGATCTGCTGCACAGAGACATTTCTGGGATGGAGCTTGTTCTTTTAAGGAGAAATTTCACATTTTAAATAGTAACAAAATAGTTCTTGAACTCCAAAGAGATGTTTTCCATACATGAAGTGAAGTGGGATTTGATTATTCAGGGCACTGCAATATTCACAGACAAGTTTAGTTTGTTCAATAGACCCTGGCACTCATGAATTAGAGGCATGTATTTCATCTTAACCCTCTTGACAGGTAGCCTATCCCTTTTATTTGTGTAATACTCCCACTTAAATGCAAACCAGCTTTCAATAGGGAAACCCTGGTTCTATGCCCTGTAAGTCACATAAACCCCTCCTTGCTTTTTAAATTTGAACACCAATAGAAAGTAGCTGGAAAAAAATAATTTTCTAAATTGTAGATAGTGGGACAAGAAGTGAAAAGAAGCTGGATGGAGGATGTGTCATTTAAAAAATAAGTCAGGGTGGGTTAGTGGGAGCAGGGATGTGTTTTTTTAAATAATCCAGTTCTAGCACTTGCCTGACATAGTGAGTTCTGGAAGTGCAGGTGATTCTTGGATACAAACTGCAGCAGTTCTGGGGTTGAGCAGGGAGTGAAGTGTGGATTGGGAACGAGCTGGTTGTTCTGCAGTCTTCAGGGCAGGAAGATTGGAGCCAGCTCTTCTGCTAATCATGTTCTGTTTAAACTCTTAACTATACAGATTAGCAGGGTTTCCTTATGTTTCCTGTAGATTGAAGTAGTTTTGAAGCTATTAAAATACAATTGTTTCCTGTTAGAGAACAGGATTTAAGCTGCTTGGCAACAGCTGCTTTATAAAAGGTGTTTATATGAGAGGAGGTTAAAAAACACAATCATGCTATTTTCAGAAATGTTTAAGTTTCTTCTTGTGTATTAAACACACTGGTGAATTTTGTAATATAGTAACAAACTGAATATATTTCAAGTAATTGATGCTGCCTTTGGGGCTTGGAGTGGGTTTAGTTGTGATTTTTTGGTTGTTGTCAAGTTGTTGTCAGTTTTAAGTTGTGTGGGAACAAAGGGCAATATTAATTATCTGGGTCCTTCTTCATTAGCCGCTCTTCACATGGCCATTCCCTTGTCAGTCCTGGGAAACCAGTTCTCTGGTGTGTCCTGGCACAGTTGCACAGCTCTTCTGGCACCTTTCTGGGCTCAGCCATGTCAGCTGGCAGTTGTCTTGGTTTCACTCCTGGTTGACCACATGCATTTTACTGCTGCAAATTGTCATGCTGTCTGACTCCTCCTTAGTTTAAAGTAATATTGCATTGGGAACATAAATGAAAATTATTTTCATACTTGTCTGTTAAAAACAAAACCAAGACTGTTTTTAAAGGCTAGCTTTTGATTGCAGATTATAAAACACCAAAAAAATATTGAAAAAAAAAAAAGAGAAGCAGGATTTGTTTCTTAGTTTCAGAACTTGCAATTAAATTCTTCATTCTAGATAAATATTGCTTATTCATCTTGTGTTTCGCTTTTTTTTTTTTTTTTGTGGTTAATTCCTTAGAAATGTTGTCTTGGTTATTAGTGTCAAGATGCATATGATAAGGACTGTGTGGTAAGCTTTTTCCATCTGCTAAAATGAGTAGACAGTGGAAAAAGCCCAATGGCCACCACAGCTGTGCCCATACCTTTGTTACCATCAGAGCTACCATTTCAGTTAATTTATAACTCTCTTAGGGAGAAGCAAAACTTTATCTCTCAGAATTGTTATCACTCAGTTTGTTTAAGCAACCCTCTTCCTCAGGACTGCTCCTGGTCCATTCACCAGGAGCAAACTGAAAAATAAGCCTGCAGGTTAGTGATTCATGTGTCCTTCTTACAAATAATATGATGGTATTTGCTTGTTAAGTTGCATCATTCATGGGAGATAAAGGAAAAACAAAGATCCATGTGACCTCATGCAGAGATCAGACAGTAACAGCATGTTCTCTGAGGCATCAGTCACATGTCATTTCCGTGTAATTTTTATGCCCATTACTGTTCCAAGTGTAGATGAAAATGCTTAGGAGTTTATGGTATTAGAAAGGAACTGCTTGGTTTGCACAGAAGTTTGGTGAATACCTCGTTCTGTTCTCATTCTGTCCTCAGTTTCTTGCATCACTCAACAGTTACCATGTAATGGTGTGTTTTCTGCAGGGCAGGAACAATATCACAGAGTTTACCTGGTAGAAAGAACTAATTCCCAGCAAGAGGGCATTAGTGCTAGAGTCTGCTGTGTGCTGACTGAGGCAGCCCTGCTGGTTTCAGTACACAGGCCATGGTGTTCATTGCTTGCTTGTCACTGGTGTCATTTTGCCATCCTCTTCTCATTAAAGCCATTGTACCATGTGTTGTCATTTCTAGATGTGAAAGACTTGAAGAGCAGTTAAATGACCTGACTGAGCTCCACCAGAACGAGATCCTCAATTTAAAACAGGAGCTGGCCAGCATGGAGGAAAAGATTGCCTATCAGTCTTATGAGCGAGCCCGGGACATCCAGGTGGGTGACAGAAGCAGGAACCCAAGTCCTGCCCTCTGCCTGCTCTTTCAGGAACTCATTCACTTTTGAAGCACGCCTGCGCTTCAATATTTTATTTTAATCCTTGTAGTTTTATTGCTAAACTGCTGCATTCCAAAAGGTCCTTATTCCATCTCTGACCTGTGGGTATCTTTCCAGGTAACTTCCTCCATAAAGCAGGGCTGTGTCCCACACAGAGTGGACCTGCTGCTCAGCTGGAGCAGAGCAGGAGCCAGAGCCACTCTTGTGCAGGCTTTTATATTAGACACTCAATGGGCTGTGACCCAAACACTTTTACAGTAGTGTTCCCAGTACACGGCCCCTGGGGTGTGGTTGTGTCACTGATTTTACAGCAGTGGTCACATACATCTAAGGAAAAATGGCTTTGTGTGTGCACTGCATTGAGTCAGGAAATAATTCTTTCTGTTGACTTTGAAGAAATAAGGAGGTGTTTCTAAAAGAAAAGTTTCTTTTAGTATGTAAAAAAGGCTATGAAGCAGAGGTCTTGAAGTTGAAAGCCCTTCTATAAAGCAAAGCGGCTGCTGACCCTTACAGAGAAAGGCCTATTCAGAAACAAGTCTCTTGACTATTATAAGTACTTGCTGTGGTATTTTTAACAGATATCTCAGTTCTGATTGCTGATGGGAGATATTTGCAGTGTGAGCAGAGAGTTGTAGGTTAAGAGTTCTCCCTTTTTCCTGCTGAGGTACTTCAGCCAGGTGATTTCCTCTGAAGACCACGCAGGCTATGCTGTTCACATACCAGCTGCAACTCCTGTTGTCAACAGGAGCAGTTCTTCTTGGTCACTGCTGTTTGGGGCAGCTGAGCAATTCTGCCCTGTGCTTTCAGGGCTCTTAACCAGGGAGAAGCCCTCATGTTTCATTAACTGCCACAGACATGATGCAATGAGAAATGTAACAGGTGACAATGACCTTTTAACTTAAATTTAATCAGTGTCTGTGGACAGTGGTACAATGGTCCCTGGCAGTGTAAACAGGAGCCTCTCCCTTGGGGGAGTGTTACAACAGTCAGGTTTTGTTCTCCTCTCTAAATTCAGATGGCAGGAAGATTGAATTGAATTGGGGATTTCTCAACAGCTTTTTTTAATCTTCATTGTATGATTCAGTGCTTTTAGTGTAAACTCAAAAGTTGGGACAGTCTATTTCTCAGCACTGCTGGGGAAGAGGGAAGTGTTTTGTTGTATGAAAAATTATTGAAGAGCATGAGCTACTGTTGCAGAGGAACAGTCCTGGTTCCTTTTTTGGTGATCAGTCTGGGAACGACTGCTGCAGACTTGTATATCATATTTGCAGTTGTGTCTGAAAAGGTGACTCTGAGGGAAGATTAGTGGAAATATTGTAACTTGGTATCTTCAAGAGCAGAAGTCTCTCTTGGTGTTAATTGCCTTAACCTCTCTTCTTCTCCCTAGTCCCCTGCATGGCATGTCACCAGTGTTTTAGTGCAGGTTGGGTTGGTCCAGCTGGGGTTCAGCATGGTGAAAAGGTCTGACAAATCCCCCCCGAGTCAGTGGGGCTTTAAAGAGGTGGATTTGTCCACCTCCTTTCATTTGGCCTCTTCCTGTAGGCAGTTCCATAAATCTCATGCTTCTTACCCTTCTAGATGTCTTTCCCCAGGCCTCGCAGAGTCAGCTGGAGCTGTGCCAGTGCCACAGCTTGCTGCAGTCTGGAGAAGATATCCTTCCTGCAATGGCAGCTGTGCAATCCCAGCCCTAGTGCCCCTCAGACCTTTCTCTGCGCTCACAGCTCAGAGAAATCAAGCAAGCGGAACACAGCTGAGCCTTTGGTAGTTATTTTTGTTGATGTAGTTTTCTGTGAGGTTGCCTAGTTTTCTGCTAAGGGGTCAGATAAGCACGAGTGACTCCAAGGAAGGTGATGAAAGTTGAGGTTCTGGGAATGCCCAGAAGAAGATGAAGATTTCTGGCTAGGCACAGCACCTCTGTCCAAGAGTGGCCTCTTGGAACCAAAGCTGAAGTGACCAGGTGTCTTGGGTAGCCCCCTTCTGGCAGAAGCTCTGGGGTTTCCCAGCCTGGCACCTCCATGTCAAGCCTTCTGGGTGTAGATGAAGCGCCGTGGTGTATTGCAGGCTGCAGTGCCCAGTCAGCAAGGGGCTTCTCACCTCGGATATGGGAAATGGCACTGCTTCCTCTGCTCCTGCTGCAGGGCAGGAGCTCAGTGCATGAGCACTGTGAGGTGTGGGGATGGTCCTGACTTGGCCTGGCTGGTGAGGTGACAGCTGTGAACTTGAGTAACCCAGCATGTGCTCTTACCCACAGGAGGCACTGGAAGCGTGCCAGACGCGCATCTCCAAGATGGAGCTGCAGCAGCAGCAGCAGCAAGTGGTGCAGTTGGAGGGGCTGGAGAATGCCACGGCCAGAAACCTTCTGGGGAAGTTCATCAACATCTTGCTGGCTGTCATGGCTGTCCTCCTCGTCTTTGTCTCCACCGTGGCCAACTGCGTCGTGCCCCTGATGAAGACTCGCAATAGGACGTTCAGCACTTTATTTATAGTGGTTTTCATTGCCTTTTTGTGGAAGCACTGGGATGCCATCACCGGCTACTTGGAACGATTCTTGTCTCCCCCCAGATGATGGTGGCAGGAATGGGCTGCGCCGCTCCCTCCTGGCGCTCTTGGTGAGCAAGTGTGGCAAAGATTAGTCAGAACTACTCTGCTGAAGTTTTAAAGTGTCCGAGTGAATTTGTTTACATTTAGAATAACGTTTTTTCTCTGCAAGATGCATTGCAATAGTATTTTTTAGATTTTATTCAAGAACTCTTTTGGCGAGAATCCTGGATAATTTTTATGTAGCATGGTTCTCTTTGGATGCAAATCTTAAGATTCTTTAAAGTGTACAAAAGAAATGAATAAAATACAGAAATTTGGAGCATACCAATGGGCAATTTAAATTGTGGCTTGAACTACTGTACTAAACCTGTCAGGAAGAAGAGAACGTGGTTAGCTTAAGATGAGCAAAGCTCAAAATAGTGCACAGCCTTGAATGATGGTACCACAGCAAACCAGTAACACTAAACTTTTACTGTGAAGTCTGCTCACATTCCATGTCCAAGTGTATGCGTTGAGTGGTTTCTTTCCTTAACAAGAGAAAAACAACAACGTGTGGATCCCTCTCCCAGCTCAGCATCTGGGTTCGCCGTTTGTGTTAACCTGACTTCAGTAACTTTCTGTAAGGCTGGCTAACTTGGCTGAGTATATGGAGTGGAAGCCTCATGCCATACACAGTAACTGCACAGTTGTGCTACAGTATTTTGAAGTAGTCCTTGAAATATACTCTTTAAGCAGAAGCCCTTGGTCGCACTTTTAAGGTTTTTTTTAATATATGTATATTCACAGATTTAAAAAAAATCCAAACAGCATACTTGAAGAGTGTAATACTCAAACTCTCAGTGCTTCCTTATTGTTTCTAATAGGATTTTTTATTATTATTATAATTATAATTATTATTATTATTATTATTGGGGTTTTTTTTTTGAAAGGGTTGGGAGGGTCATTACTTTTTTTCTTTCAAATAAAGAAGTGATGTTTTTAAATGAAGAAATGCGTGAATAATTGTGAGCCGTCTTGTCCTGAAGCAGTTCTGAGGAGGGCAGAGAGTAGTTTCTAGTGTCAGCCTGTCGAATGCAGCACTGTCCATATGCCATTTGTCTGTCCTCCTGAGCTTAAAGATGCAGCATCATGAAAAGCATCTGTCTTCTCCACACCTTTTTGTCATGCAGGGCTTTTGTTTCTTTTTCCACATGTGAAGGATGGTATGTTTGTATTTTTTGTTTGCATTTTAGCTCTCATTCCTGGCCTCAGGATAAGAGCAAGGAATTTCTGTTCATCTCTTCCTAGGGAAAAGACAGGTTCTTTTGAGGAAAGAAATACTGACTCAACAGTTCACTTAATAGAATGGTTATCTCAAAAATAGTTTTATTAAAAAAAAAAAAAAAACAAACCCTGAAAAGTGAAACCAAAATTTTCCTCCTGTTAGGCTCTGGTAAGATTCCATGTCGGTATCTGTGGTGTGCCATCCTCTTTTTCAGCCACAGGGGCCAACACTTGGTGCAGACACATTTGTAAATCTCGAAAGGAAACATCAGCTTCAAATGTAACCCCAAGTCCTCACAATGTGCAATTGCTGGTGACCTGTTGGTACAGGCAGGCAGCCCTCAAGTCCAAGGAATCTGTGTTCATTCTGTGCTGATTTTTAACTGCTGTCCCTTTCACCATAACAGTGCCACAATTCATCTTTTGTCTTCATGAAATCTAAAAAAAAACCTCCAGGATTCTGTCAAAACCACTTACAGTGTTTAGTTAGGTCTTACTGTTTTCCTTCATTCCAGGATCAACTTCCCTCTAGGAATCAGATGTTGCCCAAGTGACCCAAACCAGTTGAAATCTGCCCATACATAGGCATGTATGAGACATGTACAACATACATATATACACATAAATGGGCATTGTGCTATGATGCAGATTCTGGGTTCTGAGAAATTCCCTCAAACAAGGTTAATACCTTGAGTGTTTTCTGATTGCCAGCAAAGGCAAGCCCTCCACTGTCCAACCATCTTTCTTCCTCCAAGGGTTCTTTTTTTCTGTAGTCACAGGAAACTCAGGTGCCCTTCCCCCAGGGATCCCAGTACACCTCTCTGTCACCATGTGCACTAATCTGCTCCTGTCCTAATTAAAACAAAGATTGCCATTTACAGCTGACTCAAGCCAAAACTGCTTGTGCTTTCTGCAGTGCCACAGCCAGAGCAGAGGTGCGTGGCCATTCCCTCCCTTGCTTCTGGCTCCAGTGAGGCTCTTCTCTAGTGACTCACAATTCTTGGCTAACTATCATCTTCCCATTATGCAGGTTTTATCAGAAACAAATGTGTGAATAACAGTGAGAACTGATTTGGCACATAACTGAAATACTTTGTTGCCTTTTTTTCTGAAACCTGGCCTTTGTACCTCTTTTTCTCAGTCTTGTTCACACTAGAATTGCTTAAGGTAGGTTTTTATGTGGTTAAATCAGGAAGGAGTTAAAAGCCAATGGCTCTGGACACTCAGTGTCTGTAGTATTTAAGGAAGTGTTTGTCCCTCTTCTTTAAATCCTAATTTCATTTATTTTCTCAACACTGTAATATTCAGTAAATACCATTTACCAGCTTTGCCAGAAGGTGCAGGCTTAATAGAAACTGACATCTCAGAACTCTTTGGTGAAGGCCATATACATATGGGTCTGGACAGTGTCTGTCTCTTTCTCTCTCAACAGTTTCTTCCATTCCAGAAAGTTGTCTGCAGTAATGTCATATATGATGCTGCATCCACTTCTCATATCCTAACACAACTGCCATGAGTTTTGCCTTTTGCACTAGCAGAACATTTTGGGGTTTTCCTCCCTCTTCAACTTGAAAGTCTGTGATGATTTCTGATAGCTTAATGATGATGTTGTTGGAAATGTGATTCTAGCTTTAAAGCTCCCTTTCCTTGTACATGGTTGTGTTTGCTTTCCTGATGGAGTGTTTCTGGATGACGTAGAGGACAGTTCTGCTGTGGATGTGAGTGCGTGTGTGAGTACCTTTAATAGCCTCTTTTGTAGATAAAAACTTTTTAGTGACCATCTCTGCGTTGCAGAATGTTTCCCAAAACATTTCATATTTGGAGTTGAAGTGATTCAGAAATTGCTTAGATGTGTTTAGCACATACTGCCTTGGCACATAAGAAGGGAAAAATATAATGGGCTGTGTAAGTTCCAAGAGCAGCACCTCCTCATTAACATTTGAGGGTTCAAGTGAAGTTCATCTGTTTCCCCCATTTCCTTCAATATAAAGAAGAAAGAAAATCTTGATGCAAAAAAAAAAAAAAATAGTTTTAAAATTTTTATAAAGTTGTTTTTTTCTCTCAGCCTCGTTAGTTTAGTTCAAGGATACTCAGCATGCTCCCAGCAGTTGCTCTATTGGTTTATTCCAGTCCCATGCGTGCTTAGGTGGGATCAGATGAACTGCTGACTTATGTGCGTGTTAAACTGGGACAGGAAAGCACTGTCTGTCAGCTTTGAAAATATGCATTTTTTAAATTAAAAAAAGAAAAGGCATTATAACAAAAGAAGCCAAGCTACAAAGGGTTCAAGATTGGGTAGTTTTGCCAGTTTTTAAATGAATTCTGAAAGTGGCTAAAGAGTTACCCTGTGTGTCTGTGTTGTGTATGCCAGGTGGTATAGTTGTAGGCAATTGACTTAGCTGTAAGTGTGTTTTAAAAGTGTAAAAAAATAAACAGAAAAACTCACTTGCACGGGCTGAAAAGTACAGAAATGACACTTGTGAACGTAACACTGTAGTTTATAGATCTTAAGCTGCTAATTGTTGAGAGAGATTTACATTTGTCTTGTCTGATTGTCACAGATTTATCTGTGGCACTTTTACTGTATATAAAAAACTTTAAATAAAGACCTCAGCTATTAACACTGGTCTAGTTTGGATCTTTCCAGAGGGGCGGGGGCAGGGGAAGGGAGGTGCTATCATGGAGAAGAAGAGGGGTGTGTCAAAACTGCTGAGCCCTGAGAGCTCAAAATGTGAGCAAGTTTTCCATAGCTCTGATTGTCAGACTTTATCCTACACTCAGCCAGCCACACACCACTAGGGCGCAATGAAAATAAGCTGTGTCAGTGTCTGGTCTTTGCGGGTAGAGGAAAGGAGCAGCAGCATTGCATTCGTCCTCATTGATCCTTTCCAGCCCCCTTGTGCCTGGGACAGCCTCTGGCAGGGTCCCTGTGGCCACACCATGACTCAGTTTGCAGGTTGGTGCAGTCAGGCTTACCCAAGTGTCTGTCTTGGAAGGACCAGAAGTTGGTCCTGTATTTTTCCACCACTGCTCTGTGGCCTGCCCTGTCCCAGATGAGAACGGCCCTTGTTTCTGTGGACTTTGTCCTTAAGGGATTTCAGGGCCCACTCTGTGTTGCATGCATATTTAGAGGCAGGTGCAATTGTAGCATCACCCATGTGTCTCAGGGAGCTTGTGATGGAGCAATTACAGGCCTGGCTCAGTTTGGATGAGGAAGGCTGCAGCTGGCAGGACAGCACTCCTTAGCAGAAAGCTCCCTCTCCCTGAGCAGAGGCAAGAGACTAAACAATGTTGGTTGAGCCACTGCTGTAAACAAGAGGTATTTTGGCTACCATGTTTCATAGAAGAATTTCTGAATCCTTTATTATTTGTAACGGAAAGTGAGAAGATTCCTCACTGGTGTGGAGAAGATACTTGTTCCTCTTGGTTTTTGGTCATGTGGTATCAGGAACAAAGAACCAAGAAGGGAATGGAAACAATATTTTAAGGAAAAAGGTACTGAGTACTTTTCTCTGTTTTCACAGAGATGCAAGTACTGTAAAACCAGCAAGAGATCAAAAAGCAGCAGGATTTTTCCGTCTGTAATCTCTTCACAACCAGAATGCAAATTCCAGCAGTTTATGGATGAAGCGAGTGCATGGTGCTGCTTTTGCTAGAGCTGTCTGGCTCAGGAAGGGACAGGTTGTGAGGGTAAATGGTTCTGCATTCTTTCAGGGTGGTCACCTGAGAGGTGCTGGCTGTGGCTCAGGACCAGCAGAGGGCCATGATGACCAAAGGTGAGAGCATGGCCTTCTAATCCCATGTCAACAGATTTAATCTGATAATATAGGGGATTAGGTGGTGTTACTCAGCTTTTTGGTTAGTCTGTGGGAAGTGGTTTGATAGCTCCACCCAGGTCCTGGGGAACAAACAGGGATATGGCAAGGGTACACCCATACTGGGTTGCAGCAGTGGAGGTGTGGAATTGGCTGATATTTCTCACTGGAGTAGTCATTCTCCCCGGCCAAATAACATCACTTTGATGTGCTAATAGTGGAAATTTTTTGCAAACAGCCAGCTCCCTACCACAAAATACTTGTCTTCAAGTTGTTTCTTAAACACCAAATCAACTGGTGTTTAAGTGTTGGTCAGTGGTTCATCAGCCTCAGTGGATCCTCCCTCACTGACTGGAGTTAGAAATAGGAAGAGGGTTCTTTGCTGCCTGAGTTAGCATTAAATTGAATATCCCAGGGCAAACCAGCTCTGCTGAGTGGCTCGTACTCTAGCCAGATCCCCTCTGAAATTAGGAATAGGAGTCACTTTGTATGTGTTCTCTGCCTTTGTACCAGCCTTGTGCCAACCCTGGCCAAAGGGGGGAAAATGAGTAATACTGCCTGAGGAGAAAGCCCAGAGCAGGATGGGAAGATGCAGTGTGTTTTCAGCCCTCCTCCTCCGTGCAGCTGTTCTGTAGCCCTGCCTGCTTTCAGCTGATACTCTCTTGCCTTGCAACTAAGAGGTCTGAAGGCATTCAAAAGTTCCTCCACTACACATAAAAATGTTTTCAGATTGGGGTCACCTATCAGACCTCTGTTGCGACAGCCTGAGGACACCCCTGTCTCCAAATCATTGTTTGAAGAAGACCTTTACGGCTAATCCTAATTGGGATCTCTAGGGAAGAGGACCCCTGAGAGCCTGTCTGGCCAGGAGAGAGAGGCAGATGAGTGTGATACCACATTGCTCTATCTGGTCAGTCAGTTCCTCAATTCCACCTGATTCTGGCACTACTGACACATCTGCATATCACTAATGGCAGCTCTGGGCCAAGCCAGCTCCCGTTCCTCCTCAGCTCTGCTGAACACGTCCCCGAGGGGGATGGTGCTGACTGAGGGGGAGGCAGCTGCTTGGGTTGCTCTGGGAAGGAGCTGTGACCAGAATGCACAGCTCATCCTTGTCTCAGGCAGATCCTGAGAACTAAATGGGATATTTTACAAATATCCCACCCTGCTTACCTGGGCAAAGGATCCTGAGAAGAGAACAGGGATTGTATGAGGAAGCAGATGACGTTTCACTGATGGAGCACTCCTCAGCAGAAAATATCTTCAAGGAAGCAACATCCCTCGACGCTCTTGGTTGTTGTCTCACGCATCTTTGAAGCATTTGTGACTCTTGGCATGGGTACAATAGCCCTGTCTCACACTGCTCAAGAACTTGGGGTACGTTCCTCCAAAAATGTTTCTTTGAAAGATTGTTTGACTTTTTTCAGATGAGCTGTCCACCTCCATTGGGCACATCAGCATTTCCCTCCACCTTTGGAAACAGACTGGCAGGTAGGTATTAGCTGGCATTCCATCTGTCCATCCATTGCTGTCCCAGCTGGCAAAGGCCGGTTGTTGCCCAGGCGGGGCCGAGCCTTCGCTACCCCGAGTGCACAGAGCCGGGCCAGGGGGCGCCTGGGGGTGCCTGGGCCGGCGGGGGCAGCTCCGGACCTGCGGGTGGACGCGGACAAAACCTGCCCCTTTGAACTGCGGCAAGACCCGCGTTCTCCGCCGGAGCAGCGACCGGGGCGGCCGGGAAGGGGCGGGACCGCCTGCACGGCACTGGGGCGCTGCTGCCGCGAAGTTACAGGGATGGGATCTGGAGCGGCTGATGGGAACCCTTCTGGTCTCGGAGCTAACGGAGGGGCCCTGACGGCTCCGACCCCAGGGACCCGCGCGGGTCCCGCCGCGCCCTGAGGGGACTCGCGAGCCCCTCGGCTCTGGCGCCGCCCGGCGGCCGAGCCTGGCACTGCACATGCGCGCCGCCCGCGGTCTCAGGCGACCCCTGGCGGCCACGTCCGGTAGCGCGGGCGGAGCAGGCGGGCAGGGCCCGGGACCGGCGGGCAGAGCCCGGGACCGGCGGGCAGGGCCCGGAGCCGCGGGCAGAGCCCGGGAGCCGCGGGCAGGGCCCGGGAGCCGCGGGCAGGGCCCGGGACCGGCGGGCAGGGCCCGGGACGGGCGGGCAGAGCCCGGGAGCCGCGGGCAGAGCCCGGGAGCCGCGGGAAGGGCCCGGGACCGGCGGGAAGAGCCCGGGACCGGCGGGCAGAGCCCGGGAGCCGCGGGCAGGGCCCGGGAGCCGCGGGCAGGGCCCGGGACCGGCGGGCAGAGCCCGGGAGCCGCGGGCAGGGCCCGGGAGCCGCGGGCAGGGCCCGGGACCGGCGGGCAGGGCCCGGGAGCCGCGGGCAGAGCCCGGGACCGGCGGGCAGGGCCCGGAGCCGCGGGGTCTGTCCGCAGGGCTGCGGTCTGACAGCCGTGCCCCTGCACCCCGCGCGGCCGGGCCGCGCCCCGCAGCGGCGGGACGGCGCGCGGAGGACACGGGAACGGGCACCGGGAGCGGAGCAGCTGGCACAACTCAGCCCGCCCGCTTGCAAGCACCGCCGGAGCCCCCCAGCTCTGCCATTGACTGCCCGGTCAGTGCTGCCGCGTCCCGGAGCAGCGTTGTGCAGCGGGAGGGCACGTGGAGACCCGGAGCTGCTCCGTCATACAAACACCTCGCCGAGGCTATCCCGGGCTCCGGGGCATCCCGCACGTACAAACGGCCTTGCCATGCAAATGTCCCGGCCGCTCCACCGGCGAGCCATGGGCAGCAGCTGCAGCAGCACATCAAAGTTCCTGCGCTGTTCTGTTTGGCAGGACTCCTCACCCCCATGGTTCAGCATCGTTACAGCAGTAACTCAATGGTTCTTACTGCTCGGATGCGGTCCTGTATCGTGTTGGCTCAGATGAGGAAGAGCCTCTCCCTGCTCAGGCCCTCTTTGCAGGCCCTCTCCCGATCCTGCACTCGGCTCCGTTGTCCACATGGAAAGGGAATATACAGACAGAGGCTGCAGCTCTGCAATTCCTCATTGCTCCCTGCTCTGAAGGGAGCCATTCCGAGGGGTAATTGTTCATGGGACATGCTTGATGGCTCTCAAACCAGCAGTCACATAAGGCTGAATGCTCTGCTTCTCTTGTTAAGCATGGCTGGGTCTATGATTACAGTGAAAATCAGTCATTTGTCTGATCTGGACCTTTCCTCTCTTCTCCTCAAAGTGAGCCTGGAGTCTACACAGATTTGCTGACAAGCTCCTCCCTGCTTCATCCACTGCAGCTCTACTGGGCACTCAGACCTGATCTCCTACTGCTGCCTCTCCTGTTCTCATTCCCGTTGTGATGTCTTTGCTCGCAGTTCTGGCTCTAGAGGCTTGGTGTCTCCTCTGGCTCCCAGAAAACGTGCTGTCTGTCCTCTTTGCTGGCTTGTCCCAGAAACAAAGGGGAAACCATGCTGATCTAGGCTCTCCAAGCACCAGCCTCAGCCCTGCTTACTGGAGTGGTGTCCCCACCTACAGAGCTCACACAAAGGAACTTTTTCTTGGACACAGGGTAGCTTCCTAAGAGAAAAATAAATTGAAAAATCATATGAGATTTTGAGGTTCTTTGAGAACACAACAGAGAGAACATAGCAACACTGGCTACATTGATGAATTCCCCATTTCCTGACACAGTCTGGGAAGGAGGGACCCCTGCAGAGGCAGGACTGCAGAGTGATGGGGGCTGGAGGTGGCAGACAGGCCATGGTAGTGCAAACAGAGCTGGCAAGCTCAAGCTGTCTGTGGCCCTAGGGCAAGATAAACCTTCGGATTTCCAGCCTCAAGGTGTTCCTTCCTATTAGCAAAATGCCTGACATCCCCCTCCAAGGAGTTGCCAAGAGCTGCACCTTTTTCCAGGCGTTACCTACATCGTTAATTACTGGGGGCAAAGTGTGGCCCCATCTGAAAATGGGGAGGCTGTGGAGTGAGGGCTGTGGAGACAGGGCACAACCGTGAATTGGGAAATGCCGGGAACTGGCTGGGAAAGTGCTTTTAATTCAGCTGCTGAAATCCTTCCCCCTCTCCCCATCAACAGAATAAAACTGGGGGTTCTGCTGTTCAAGATAATATTTTGTTTTGCTCTGGTGTATGGACAGTTGTGGGAGCTGCTGGTGGAGCCCCGTGGAGGAATTCAAGGAATGTAAAAGGTGAGTGAGCCGGTGTGTCCCGTCTGACCCCAAACAAGTCAGGTCCCTGTGTGGGGAAAGCTCAGCCCCACAGCGGGCTGCCCGCAGAACGGAGACGAGCCCGGGGCCGGGACTGCGCTCTGGTGCCTGCGGGGTGCGAGGGCACGGGCGGGGCTGCGGGCGCAGAGGCTCAGCCGTGCGGCGGCAGTGAAGCCGTTCCTGCCGCGGGCGTTCGCGGGGAGCCTGGAGCCAGCTCCTGCCGAGGGCAGATACACGGGAGCAGCCTCGCCTTCCGCTCTGCCGGCTGATAAGCACCAAGTGCCTGCAAAGCACCAGTGAAGCTGGCCTCGCCTGGACACCCTGCCTGACACAGAAACACGGGCAAGGCACAGTTTGTGGGTCAAGATAATCGCCCTTGCTAGGCTAACCTAAAGGTGCTTTACACACGGATGTACCAGCGAGCAGGAGCGATAATGGCAGTGGAGTAGACGGATTGCTACTATCTAGGTTACAAAGGGCTTGCATTTAATGATGCTCAACTTTCTTTCCCTGATGCTGAATTCCTGCACTGGTGCAGGGCTCGCCAGTGCCCACAGCCCCAAAGCAGCAGCAGGCAGCAAGGCAGCAGGTGCCTGCACCCAGAGACCTGCCCAGACACCACCCTGGGGTGGTTGGAGCAGAGTCATGCAGGCATCAAGCCCGAGCTCAGTACAGAGGCACTGGAGGACTCCTCACATGACAGCCAGCTTCCAGAGGACAGTGGGTTGGTGAAGCTCCTCCGAGATGGCTTGGCTCACACCTCATGCTGGTTTGATTTTGGCTGTAGCAGCTGGCAGAGATGGTCCACACTCTGCTGTCTTCTATTTTTAAGATTCCCCTTGGAGCATGTGCACGGAGTATCTGCTGTCCTTGCAGATCTCATCAGGGCAATGCTGAGGCTCAGCTCGTGGTAGACCACTGCCTCCCTCTAGGATGAAGGCATTGAGAAAGATCACAGGCCCAGAGACAGCCAAGGCCAGCCAGGACTGTAATGATCCTCCTGGGTACAGCACTCAGACCAAAGGCATCACACTGGGGTGTCCCCTTGCTGAGGCATCTCCCTGCACTGAGACTGGGGACAGAGTGGGACGAGGTCAGTGCGGGGTACCCCTGCAGAGTCAGGGAGCAGCAGCCCCAGAGCTGCACCAGCCACCAGCAGCTCAGAGAGCCAGGGCAGGAGTGGGCTGCATAGTTCTGGTGCCCCAAGTGCCTCCCCCCAGTGACACCAGGCCACATCCAGTCTGCAGGCATGGTCTGAGCATCAGGGAAGTTCTGATGGCAGTGGGGAGCCCTAAGACTCACTGCTGGCTCCACTGGCAGCAGCACCTCAAGGCCCCACTGGACGAGCTCCCGTTTGCTCCCAGAGGTGGGAGGTCCGGTGCAGGCTTTGGGGAGAGAGGGCAGAAGAGAGCAGGAACTGGCTGGGCTTTTCTTGCTGTGCTTCCTGTTTCCACTGCCTGTGGCCATCCCTCCTGTCTGAGAGCAGACCGTGGTTTCTAAGGGTGCTGGTTTTGCTTCTCTGTTAGCCTGCTCCAGCCCTGACTCACTTCCTTTCCCACTGCTGTGCCACTGGGAGTGCTGAAGAATGTCCTTCTGTTCCCATCCTGGAGGCTGGCAAAGCAGGGACTGCTGTACTTTGCTGTGTTTCTTTCAGCACAAGCAGGTCACTGACACAGGCTGAAGTTCAGGCTCCCGTAATCACTGTCCCCCCCATGGCCTCCTGAGCAGCAGTGAGCCAACACTAATCAGTGATTGGGTTTGTTTATTGTTGGCTTTCAGCTTGTGGGCTCTTGCCCAGGTTTGGTTTGTTTTTGTCTGGAGCATCTGGAACCCCAGAGAATTTCTCACCCTGCAGGTAGTTGTCACAACATACAGGACGTGACAACCCATCCCTGTCCTTTCAGGGGAGGTTCTGTGAAGGGCTGAAGATTTTCATTAAGCAAGTTTCTAACACAGGCTTGGATCTCTGTCTAAGAATGTGTTAATTAATACTCAGGGTTCCTGCCAAACAGCCTGGGAGGCCAGCCTTCCTCCAGCCAGGCATGGGGAGGTGAAATGACAATGATGGTATTGCCTAAGGTCTGTGGGAGAGATGTTGGAGCACCTGCCATCCTCCAGTGCATCCCCTCTGTCCTGTGAGGGGCAGATCAGTTTTTGTCGTGGTCAGGAAAAAAAAAAAAAATCACAAAGCCTGGTTGCTCTTCCACCTTGAATTGCTATCAGCTTTGACAAGCTTTGTCTCTTGGCTCCCAGGATACTGCCAGCTGAATCTAATGCTGTTGATTTGATAATATATCTAATCTGACTTTCTTGAAAATGCCCAGTATATCAGAGCTTCTGTTTTCCTACTTGAACCATCTTCCCTCTTTGCCTTCTTTCTCTTTCCCAGCTGGGGCCAATCTGTCTGGGAAATAGTCCAATTTATTTCCATCTGATGGGAGCGGATCCCAGCTCCATTCCTTCCGTCTACTTCAGAGTTGAAATCAGCCTAGGTCATTATTTTGAAATCCCTCATTTTCCTGCTCTGCATTTTTGTTTCAGCTTTTGTCCCTCGTCAGAGGCATCAGTGGAAACACCTCTAAATATCTCTTTCTGAGGGGTTTTCCCAGAACAACCATCATGCAGTCAGCATGACATGGATGATTGAGGTCCAGACAAGGTGTTCCCCACAGTTTAGACCTTCCTGTGGTCTGAGCAGAAGCACCAGTATCCCATGTTGGATAAAACTTAAACTAGCAGGTCAGGCCAGGCCTCAGTCTTTCCCCAGTCATTCCCTAAGGGTCCAGGCACGCAGCACTTTCTATCCTGTGGCTCTCGTGGCTGCTGGTCACCATGTGGGACAGCCAGGTCTCCGTTACTCAGCAGCAGGTGGGTAACGGGCACGTCTGCTTTTGCTCCTGAGGGGATCCCCGGGATGGGTCTGGGCCTGGCACGTTGGCTCTGCCAGCGTGGGGGCCACCAGTGCTGCTCCCCCCTGCTCCGTGTGGGGAGGGATTTGCTGCTCTGCTCCACTGCCGTGCTCCACTTGCCACGGTGCCTACCTGGGGCTGCAGCTGCACCTCTGAAATGATTAATAAGCCACTGCCAGAATGAACCACACTGCAGACCTATCTGTGTAATCCCTGTTTGTGTGTTTAAAGACTGACAGGAGAGCCAAAAAAAAAAAAAAATCCAGACAAAAAGATAAGGGCTGAAGATGCAGGGTGGTATCTTGAAAATTTAATTTAGCAGAGAAAATATCCCTTCTAAAACCACTTTATTAACTGCTGTCAAGTGGCAGCCATTTGGCCTTCACGTGCTGTGGATAAATTCAGCCAAGTTGTGTCAGACTGCTCTGAAGTGTGGTGTGTGCCATGACCCAGGCCCTTCCCTGGGCTCTGGGTGCATGAAATCTGCATGATTGCTCTGCAATGGGGCTTGTCAGCAGGGACTGCAGCTGGGTTATGAATCACTTTAATTTGTCATGTGAGTTGGTTTCACACCAGCATCTCTGGAGGGAAAATGCTGGAAAACTGGGGGAGGGAGGAGAGGGGGAATGTCAGATGCTATCCCCCTCTTCTACGCCCCCCCCCCCCCACCCCCGCAGGTTCTTGATGGAAATTATTTTCCCTCTCCACCAGCTAATGACTAGTCCTAAATTAATAAAATGGAGAGAAGTGGCCAATATAAAATGTATGTGTTTTGTTTTCACTTCTGAGTCGAAGGTGGCCACAAGTCATAGTCTGTAATGATGGGGGGTGTTATCAGTCACACAATCTGACATTTTGCCAAAAGGTCTCTTTTGTCTCTTCTTTGAAGTGTGAAAATAAGGGATGCTGTTTCTGGTGTTCTGTAAAAAAAATGTGGGTTGCAGAGCCTTAAGGAGCCATTAGCTGAAAGAAACCAAAGAAGGAAAGAAAAGTTAAGGCCTCTTTCTTCAGATAATTACACAAATACTGGACCTCTAGGGACACTTAATGGAAAATATTTTAGGAAGCACCTGAAAATCTGCCATGGAAATTTCCCAACCTGGCCATCCCATTGTCTCCTGCATCCTTTATTCGGGTAATCCTGAGAAAAATCAGACTCAGATAATAATTTGATTTTTCCTTTATTTTGTATTTACTTATTCAGTTGCTGTTAAGGACAATAAAAATTAAATTACCCGCTCCTGACTGAGTTCCCTCAACACTTAGGTAAAGTACTGGATTATACAAAACATGTAGATTCCCACTGCATGTTATCCTAAGCAGCAAAAGCATAAACCAAACATAAGCCCCTCCATGGAGACAAATTATTCACCCCTCAAAAGAATTACTCACTGTGAGCAAGTAGGCTTTTACAAGGTTGATTTTTAGGCGTGCAGATGAATGTTACAGCTGGTAAGAATTCATTAGTCAATGAATCTGCAGCAAAGGAAAAGATAAGGAGATAGAGATTTGTTTTTCCTAAGTGGAAAGGGTCCCATATTGTGATGCTGGAAAATGAATGCCCTGGTCTCTTCCTTTCTTAAATTAGAAAAGTGTTTGGTTGTCTGTTTTAGCTTTAAGCTCACAATAAGATATCCTGAAATTAAAGAATTACGTATTTTCTTCAATAGAGTGGTATCATTAGACATCTTGAGAGACAGCTGCTGCCTAGAAAGGGGCAGTGAGTGCAGAGGTACAATCCAAATGGCTTTTTCCCCTCAGCAGGTTGCCTCTCGTCTCCAGGCGTGCCCAGAGCCAGGGACCTGTGTGGCCACTCTACAGCCTGCTTTGTGGCTCTGGGGGCACCGGCAACATCAGGCTGGAAAACGATCTCCATCTCGTCCCGGTCACCCAGCCAGCCCCTCAGCTCTGCCCAGCAAACTGTTCCTCTGGCCTTGCAACAAGCAGCTCCTCACAGCAGCAAGCCTGGTAAACAGCACTTGTGAGAATGAGCTGGTGGAGCTGCCATAAAGACTTTTGCTTCTTCCAGATTCTGGCTCCCCCAGCACACAGAGACTGCTGTTTGAGCAAGCAGAGCCCGGCTCCTGGCAGCGCGGGCGGGCGCTGCGGGCACGGCACCCCTGCCTGTGCGCCTCGCAGGAAGGCTGCTGTGCTCACCTGCCTGTGTGCAGCAGGCATTTAGACGTGCCATACACACGTACTGCTGCCCAAAGGACCAGCTTCCTCGGTTTCTTTGTATTTCCTGATTCCATTCACTCTTCTGTTGCTTCCCTCCCCGCTTCCTCCAAAGACTCTGTGGAGGATGCACACATGAAAGGAAGGAAGAGTTGGCCTCTTAGGGAGGAAGCTGGTGCTTTTTTCCTTTTTTTTTTTTTTTTTTTTTTTTTTTTTTTTTTTGTCGGATTCTGGAACAAAAAAGCTCCAGCCAGGTGCTGGTCTGATTAGGTCTTAGGATGAACCAGATGCAAAGTTTCATGTGACAAGTAAAGTGGCACATGGAAACTGATAAATTTTTACACACTGCTGTTCCCCATCTCTTGCATGGGATCAGAGCTGTTAGGTCTGTAGCTGATTCAGTGTGAGACCCAGCCCAATAACTAAAGTGTTGGCTACCAGTTTCTTAATGGTCATTCTGCAGCTGGAGTGTAATATTCTTTTGAAATAAAGACCACAAACAGGGTATTCCCATTTTTAAACAACCCCACTTCATTCTATTTTAAAAAGAATGAAAGGAGAACAGGTTTGTTAATAGTGCCAGTGCTGGAGCAGAGATGTATTTACGTTCCAAAACTTGCATTAATGCCCAGCTGCAAGAGTTTCTAAGCAGGGCAAAAGCCAGCAAGTCAAAGGAGTTGGACAATTACACTCATTTGTCTGCCTTGTTGGCATTGAAATAATTCAGGCAAGGCCAACTGTGTCACTGGGATTCTCTAAGGTATAATTTAGGCATGAGATGTTTACAATCAACTCTCATTTGCATCAACTGTGAGAAAAACACAGAATTTATTGGTTATTTCAACTGGTGGGTTAACTACTAGTTTAACCACTAATATTTATTCAGCCTTGTGCATCTGAACAGCCCCATGGCCAGATCCTGCACTCCGGCTGCCACGCTTGCTCTGCAAGTTTCCTGCAAGTGAGAGAGGAGCAAGGCCAGGGCCTACCACTGTGGTGCAAGTTTTGCAAAGCAGCATTGGTGCCTGATCCATGTGGGTGTCTGACTGAGAGACGCAGAACAGTCAGAGCCGCTGGAAACCATGTGCACATCCTTTTTCAGTCCCAGGAACCAGGTAGAACAATGATGCAGTTTGCCATGGGTCATGCTCTGTGTGCCTGCCAGTGGTGGTTACAGAATGCTTAGCAAAGAGCTTGATAAAATCAGTGGGGTCGTTTGTGAGCTAGGAAGTGCCTCCATGTGTGCCAGGATCTTGGAGACTGGCCCCCAGACTGCTTTGTGAGTGCTGCACAAGGAAGTCTAAACACTGCTAAGCAAGGCTGCAATGAGCAAGGTGACACATTGACAGATTTGATTGAAACCGGAAGTAAGTTTTGCTGGTTTTTTTAATCCTAGGCTTAGAAGACATCACTTAGAAGAAGAACATTGATCAAAAGATAAACCTAGTGTGTGTGAGGACCCTGAAGGTGAAAAGTACCATTAAGTAGGTTAAGGGAGCCTGTCCTTTCATGACAAGCTGTTCTCTGTGCCAGAGGACAGAGAGCACCAAGAGGGAGATGAGAAGATTAGGAGGTCAGATTTCAGGCTACAGAAATCTCTGTAGGCTCTGTGGCTCTGTCCATCTTGGGCACCTCTGCATGGGTTGCAGGGGAGAGGCTAATGACTGCTGGCTGTGATGCCTTTCGTGCTGCTCATACCTCTTCTCCAGGAACTGACCCAAGCCTTTCAGCTAATTCCTGTGTGCCAGTGGCTCTCTCTGTGTGAACGAATCTTTGGTATTTAGCTGCCTGGCCTGAAAGGACTTGCTCTTAGGGAGCAAAAAAGGTCCCATATTTCATCCTAAAGGCACCTAGTGAAAAGCATGTTTTCCCATTGTGACCCCTGACAGATTCTTGGCTATCTTCCCTGGCATTTACCACGGAGAAGTTAAACAGCCCTGGGCTGGGGCTGACCCCACAGAGTGGGAGGCAGACTGACCCTAGTCCTGCCTTGGCTGGAGGTTATGCCGGTGATTGCAGGAGGTGGGGATCCCAGGTCTGGGTCTCGGAGGAGACAAAAGCTGACAGAGCCCAAATCTGACCTGACGGTGTGTCACAGGATTTGCCTCCTTCCAGCTTTGGGTGAACAAATCCTGCTGATTCACACTTCAGCTCAAGAGGCAGAGGAGCTCAGCACCCAGGCTGTCACCTGCAGTGCAGCACCTGCAGCTCGTCAGTCCTTGTTGCTTGCTAGAACTCATCACTGCTCTCCAGACAAACACCACTGAACAAAGGGTTGCTGCCGTTGCCCAGCCTTTGCAGGGCTAATGGGTCACTTCATTCCCTGGAGATATCATCCTGCACCCTGTGTAAGCAGACTCACTTGCACGGAGCTCGGTAGGATTGCAGAGTGATTTGTATGAGTCCTTCTGCCCCTTGTGGTGCAGAGTAGGCTGAGAAAAGGGACACCAGGGACAGCCACGACTCCTGAAATACACTGCACAGCTGTGTACAATGTAATACATAGATGTGAAATAGCACAAGCACTACTGCTTAGACAGAGGGAACAGCTGAGCTGGCATTCAAGTGATAAAAATACCCCAGTCTCTAACTGTGTAGTGTTTATACTTTAAAACAGTGTTAAAAGGTCATTTTTACTACTTAGGTAGTTTGATTGCCTTTTCCACTCTCCTCAGGCATATCAGCTGAGATTGCTTCGTCTCCCTTTGCTTTACACTACTTCTGCTCAGTTTCAGGGTCACATTCATTGGTGGGTAAAATACTTTGGGTGCCCATTCCCCTGGGATATCTGGATAAAAAACTGGTTTCAAGTGTATAAGGATTCATGTGACTGTTTCCATCAGAACACTTCTAATATAATGAATTTTACATTCTTGAATTTGTGGTGAATTCAAACACAAATACATGTTTGTGCACAGAAACATGTGGATTGTGCAGGGAACATATCTTTGCAAGCTGAACTGGAACTGTCTGAGAGCTCTCCTTCTGTGCTAAAAATTCAAAATGCAACCAAGTTCCAGCATGGAGCTTGCCAACATTTCAAATGTGTATGTAGGCACAAGTAGATTTTATATACATGTGTGTGTGTGTGTGACTTTTGACTTATCTCTAAGATTAATGAATGTGTTTCCTGTACCTAAGAGATGTGGAAGCCTTTAAAACTGTTGGAGTCACCAGGGAAATGTTGAGAACAAGATCACACGGTCTGCATACAACATATCCAAAAACATACAAGCCAGCTCAGTGCAACATGGTATATCTTTCAAAGCAACATGAAATGTTAACCAAAATGCTTAGGATTGTATTAAGCCATGCAAAACAAACAATAAATTTACAATTAACCACATTTGACCCTTTCACTTCAAAGCACAAAATGAGCATCAACACTGAAGGCTCAATAAGCTCAGTGAACATGGGAGAGAATAACACTGAAGCCACTGAGGTAAGTCAAATTGGTCGGAATTAACAAGGGTACTATGGGCTGTAATAATATATTTACAGGCTGATGATTATGCTGTGGGAAGGAAGGGAAGGGGATTCAATTCCTGTTTAGTTTAGGCTGCATTTTAGCGCAGCCTGTTCTTCAGTAGTACACAGTTAAAAACGTAGTCTGTCAAATCCCACTGACATATTTTGGCAATAGATATATCCTCTAATTGAAAGCAATTGTTGTGTTGTAAGCTTTCCCCTTTTCCCATTTGTTTTGGTTAACGAGTAGTGGTGGCCTGTCTACTTAAACACGTATTGAGCAACTGCTCACGGGGAAGTTAGCATATTGCAGAGCATGCAGCACGATCCTGCCTGACTTCATAAGGAAAACTTCCTCCAGGCTTTGGTGGAGAATGTTTGAACAGAGCTGGTAGGATCAGCCTTGCTGGTTGCTGTTGCAGGGCTTTGCTGTATGGGTCAGCATGTGTGAGCCCTGGAGTAGGAGTCAGGCTCCCTTCCCAAGGCAGCCAAGCTTTGTTTTGAGCAATCAGCATTGGCCTCTCCTGGGATTCCCATGAAGGGATGCTCTGCTTTATGTTGAATTTGCTTCCTTTGCAGGGAGCTAAGTCCTGCATCCTGCGTGGCTGGCCACGTCAGAACATGCAGGGCCCGGCACGGGTGGGACATGGATGGCCCCGTTATGCTGTAATGCTGTGAGTAGTGCCCCGCAGCTCTGGGGGGCTTAACAAGCCCCTGCTCGGCCAGCCCAGGCAAAATGGTGTGAAAACCACTGCTACTCACAGAAACCTGAGGCTGGTGCTAGCTGGACCCGGGGCCCTACTCTAGCATGCCCACCTGCACCCATGCCTGCCTATGACGACAAGAGACAGGTATGGATGAGAGACTGTCAGTGTAACCAGGTGGAAGGGACTGTGCTTCACCTGGCCACCACCTCAGCACAGGCTGAGCTTCCCACAGATCAGAACTGGAGCTGCATTTGAACTCATGAGCCACATCTCCAGCCCTGACCAATGTGAAGCTGGGATAAGTAAGTGCTGAGTCCTCCTTAAGCCTCTAAGGAAAATAAAAGCAACTGGTCACCAAGGAGGTCTGGGGAAAACTGGGAAACCTGCTACTCTTGCATACAGTGAGGGTCCAAATGGTGAAAGAGCTTCTGTCTGCCCACAGGGCCCAGGTCAAAGACAGCACAGGCTACCAAAGACACATCTTTATTGCCTTATGATAAACCTCCCAGTCCAGAAAGTCCTGGCATTATTGCGTGTGTGAACTTTCACCATCACCAAATCTGTCATTAACCCAGAAAGAAACCTTTTTGTGCTCACAATCTCTGTCTGCACAGCTCCTCTCAGGAGGCAAATCCCTCATGGCGAACACGTCAGCTGGCTGCATGCTGCAGACAAGGTTATGACTGCATTACACATTCTGAGGAGAGCAAGGCTCTATATTACGCTGGGAAAGGCTCGTCTTTGAAAACAAAGAGGCTCAAGGAAGAAAAGGCTGGTTTTACTCAGAAAGTGGCTGAGGTCCCCATAAATCCCTCTCACCCTTCCTCAGACAGGGCTGGAGGCCAGCAGCGTGGTGGCAGCAGAGCGTGCTGTGCCCCTGCAGTTCCTGCTACAGCCGTCTGCAGCGGAGCCTGGGACCACACCGGAGCATGTGTTTGGGTTAAAGGACGCTGGGGAAGTGACCTTGCCTTAGTCTTTCTGCTAAGCACCTAGCAGACTCCCAGTGTGCTAAATCATTAGTAAAAACAATAATGACAGTCTGGCCTCATCCATGAGCAGTTTCTGCAACACAGATTAGTAACAATAAAATGGGGTCTCAGTCCACGCTCAGCCAAAAATACACCGATTGCTAATCAGTCTATTTCCAAGCCCACTGTTATTTCTGAATGCCCTGAAGTGCCTGAGTGAGCACTTGCTGATGTGTCTAGCCTGATGATCCAGGAGACTAACAACTGAGAGCATCAGGGCAGGGTAACAGGCATGGCTGGAGAGAATCTGGGAAGTGTGATGATCAGGGAACAGCTCTAGTTCAGGAAACGATTGCTCTGTGTCCAAGTGCTTCTCGGCTCCTCCTCATCTCGCCTTGTGTTTCCCTGGTGAATGGCTCTTTGCTCAGAAATGCTGCTTTGGGGACAGCCTTGTTCTGGCCATCTCTGGGCTGGGACAGTGGAGACCAAGGGGACCACTCCACTTTCTCCTACCTGTTACCTTCTTCTGTAGGATAACCACTCATGGCCTCTGGCAGGATGGGGAGAAGACAGGGTCTGGACCCTTGCTCTGATGCAATACAGCTATTCAGTGGCCATTTTCCATCAGTACAGGTTTCTGAGATGGAAAGCAAGCTCCTAAAGAGATTCAAAACGTGTCTGTAAGTGTTTGTGAATTCACCTTGTGGTGGACTGCCAACCTGCTCTGCAATCAAATAGACCCAAACTGCACACTGAGGGGCGGGGAGTAAAGGAAATGAGAAAAAGGGGGACTGGCTGCCTGAGTCAGAGCGGAAGCACCTTCTGATCCACTGCACTGCCAGGGCTCTCCCACAGCAGCTCTGGGGTGGTAGCTCCTCTGCCAGGGTGCCCTGTAGGCCTTCTGTGGTGACTGACCCCAGGTTTTTCTCTGCAGGGCCATGTGGGGCAGAGGAGGGGCAGCTGCCCTCTGTGCCAGCATGTGCTGCCCGATCAGGCCTTTCCCGTGCACTCAGTGTCAGACACAAAGGCATGGAGCACCTTGCTCTACTCCCAGGTCCCTGGGGGTCCCTGCCACCCCAGGCATCGAGGTACCAGTGGTCCTGTGTGCCTCTGTGAGCAGCACCTCTGCTCTGCCCTGCCCTGGGCTGCTGGTGCTGGGCTGAGAGCTGCTGAGGCAAACCCAGCCACCTTTGGCTGCGAGGGTGGACGTCCTTCCCAAATCCACAGGGCACCCTATGGGCACTTCACAGATAACCCCTGCTAAATTAACAGATGTTTATGCTCTCTGTATTAAAGTGATGAAATCCAGGGGCTTGACAGTGTTGAGTCAATATAACCTGAGTAATTGCATGAGTAACTCATGTTTCCCCTAAAGGGAAAGTGTTCTTGTGTAAATATATTTATCAATAATTAAAGCAGTTTTGAGTTCTTGTGTGCACAGCCCCTCTCCCCCTGCCCCAGCTGAGAGGCTGGTATCCTCAAACCTGCACAGGAGTAAAAGAGGAAGGGATTTTGTCAGGGGGTGATGCTCTATGACAAGAGGCTTGTGGTTTAATTTTGACCTTTTTCTCTTCCTGAACAAAAAATAATGGTGAGATCTGTGTATGAGAGATTTAAAAACCTCTACTACTCCATTAGGAGCATTATCCTGAAATACTCACTGGAGCTTATAACAGCCCAGATAATAGGGGTGGGAAATCATTTCTGGAAAATATTCCCCTCAAAGCATCTTACCAGAAAATTGTTTCCTAAAAACAATAGCAATAAAATCTTTGTCAAATAATCCTTCAATACCACAAATATTTTGTCTTTAATTGTATCAGTGTAGACAAATGCTTGGCATAGGCAATAGGAGTCAGAGTTCCTGGGGAATTTTTTCTGACAGAGTGAGTACTGGATACCTTTGGGTAAGTCACACATTTTTCAATGTTCTTTGGCCTATTTTTTTTTTTAATTCCCTGTAATCTGGAACCTAATTTGATATGCCTTAAAAGGCTGATTTCACATGGAAGATGGTCTGCTATCAGGGTAAGCAGCCATAAGAAATCCTAAAATAGGCAGATTAAGGGTTTGGGATCATGGGGGTTTATTTCTATGCAATTAAAGACATGATCACATTTAAAAATTGCTAACTTGTAGTTTAAGGAGAAAAAGCCACTAACAACTGCGCGTCCCATATTTAAAAACAGCTAATAATTCTTAATTAAGGATATGATTAGCAGAGACAATGGGTTAGATAGCACGAAAGCACAGCATTTAATTCAATGCAGATTTTCAGTGGACATGGCATGGCCAAGGCAGTTGTGTATTAATTAGTGCTCTGAAGAGGGTGAGGAGACAGGAAGGGGAAAGGAAAATTGGCAGGTGTAGAAATGAGATTAGACAACAAGAGAGGATTTTTCTCTCCAGAACAGAAGTCGTACAGAATCGCCATCAGCCTCACTAACATGTTTTGTATAACTAAAGTCCAATGCCACAAGAATGGGCAGGGGACTAAGGCGCAGCCTGGGGAGGGGGAGAGTGAGGACATCTCTCCAGGGCTTGCCTGTGCAGCATTTCCAGGCAGCTGTGATCAAACACCAGCCTCCATTTCCCACCCTTGTTTTAAAGGCTGCTAGCTATTTGTGGATGGTGCGATGCCTGCGTGCTCGACCCTCGCCGTTATGCTGATACAACTGCTGCAGCTGCAGCGAGACCAAGCGCTGACTTTCCTCCAGTGCAGGGTGCTCCAGCCAGGTCTCTGCTCTTGGTGGAAACCAAGGCTGGAGGCAAGGATGCTGTGCCCACATCCCACAGCCACTCCTCTTTCCTGTTAGCTCTGCCAATGCCTCAGCTTGAAGCATGCACATAGTGCTGAGCATGTCATGACCCTGGCATTTGCCATGCGCTGCAGCACACCCGTGTCCCCTCCTGCATGGGCACCTGGGTGTGTTGCCCGGGGAGTCAAGCCCCTGGGCGACCTATGGCTGTGCCCTGTGTCACGATACTGTGGCAGGAGGCCAGCTGGGTAATGGGCTGGGTAATTGCTCAGGGCTGTTCCATGAAGCCTGCAGGTACGTGAGATACAGGGGCAAACAAAATATCTGCTGCAGGATGCGTGGCCCCGTCTGCCCCCATCCCGGGCTGGACCCTGGCTCTCCGTACAGCCTTGCCCAGGAGTGCTCCTCAGCCTCGGACGTGTCCCCTCGCGACGAGGAGTCAGTTGACATCCCCACAGACGGGGAGGAAGGCAGCAGGAGTGAACCCGCTCAGGTGGAGAGATCCCACGGGATGGGGCGGCGGTTCAGGGGCTGTCCCCTACATCATCCCAGGGTGTAATTTGGGAAATCACTCCTTTGGGTCTTTTCTTGTTAAAGCGGCGCCCGTTGGAGGGCAGAGGAGACGCGCAGGCCGCTCTGTACTCCGCTTTTGACGAGTCGTGCGGGCAGAGCCGCTGCAGGGGTGGGGCCTCGTCCCCCGCCCGGTCCCCGGGGAGCGAGAGAGCGGCTATTGCGGGGGCATGTGTGGGCTGCGGGGGGGTGCGAGGGGGCTCCGGGGGGGTGGCTGTTCCGGCTCGCCGTGCTGCTCCGCAGCTGGGAAAAGCGCTTCTTCCCCCGCCCCTTCCCCCCCGGCCTGTCCTGCTCGAAAACGCGAAGGAGGCAGAGGAGAAGAGGGGGACAGCCCGGAGCAGGCGGCGGGGGGACGCCCTGTCCGAAACCCCCCCGGAGCCGCTCGGTGCCGCCCAGTCGGCGGCGCGGGAGACGTCGGTAACTTCGCCGCACGCACACGACGGGCCCGCGGCACCGGGACGCGGCGAGCACCGGCGCGGGGGCGGGCGCGGGGGCGGGCGGAGGGCGGGGGCAGGGAAGGGGCGCGGCCGCGCGCCCCGCCGCCCCCCGCCGCCCCCCGCCGCGGCCGCCACTTCCCGCGGGCGTCGCTCGGCGGCGGGCGCTGCCTCCGCAGGAAGCGGCCCCGCGCCCGCCCCTCCCGCGCCCGGCGACGGGCACATGCACTGTGCGGCGCGGCGGCGGGATGGCTCCGGCTGCGGTCCCGGCTCCGGCGGCAGGCGCTGAGCCGCGGCCCCCCGCGCTGCTGCCGCTGCTGCTGCCGCTGCTGCCGCTGCTCCTGCCCGGCCGAGCCGCCGGCCTGGAGGTGCAGCGCAAGTTCCTCTCGCCCACCCTCACTAACAACTTTGCGCTGGACGGCCCCGGCTCCCGCGTTTACCTGGCGGCCGTCAACCGGCTGTTCCAGCTGTCGGGGGGCGAGCTGGCACTGGAGGCGGAGGCGGCGGTGGGGCCGGTGCTGGACAGCCCGCTGTGCCACGCACCGCAGCTGCCGCAGGCCTCCTGTGAGCACCCCAGGGTGCTCACCAACAACTACAACAAGATCCTGCAGCCGGACCCGGAGCAGGGCGTCCTTGTCGTCTGCGGCTCCATCTACCAGGGCCTCTGCCAGCTGCGCAGCATGGCAAACATCTCGGCAGTGGCCGTGCGCTTCCCGCCGGGCGGGAGCGACTCGGTCGCTGTCTTCCCTAGCATGCTGAACGTCGCGGCCAACCACCCCAACGCCTCCACCGTGGGGCTGGTGCTGCGCCGCGGCGGTGGCGGCGGGGCGCGGCTGCTGGTGGCCGCCACCTACACTGGCTTCGGCAGCCCCTTCTTCCCCCGCAACCGCAGCTTGGAAGACCACCGCTTCGAGAACACGCCCGAGATCGCTATCCGTGCCCTCAACGCCCGCGGCGACCTGGCCAAGCTTTTCACCTTCGACATCAACCCCTCCGACGACAACATCCTCAAGATCAAGCAGGGCGACAAGGCGCGGCACAAGCTCAGCTTCGTCCGCGCCTTCTTGCAGCACGGGGCCGCGCCGCCCGCCCGCCGCCCGTACGCCTACCTGGCGCTCAACACTGAGGCTAACGCGGGCGACAAGGAGAGCCCCGCGCACAGCCTGCTGGCCCGCATCTGCCTGGGCGAGCCAGCCGAGGCCACCCTCAACGGCAGCGGCGAGACCAAGAAGCTGACCGAGTCCTACATCCAGCTGGGGCTGCGCTGCGGCGGCGCCGCCGACGCCTTCACCCGCCTCGTCTCCGTCTTCCCGGCGCGGGCAGCTTGGCGCAGCCCCGCCGCTCCTCACGGCCCGGGCCTGGCCCCGCCGCCCCCCGAGGAGCTGCTCTTCGGCGTCTTCGAGCGGGCCGGAGCCGGCGGCGGCCGGGGACGGCCGCAGTCCGCGCTCTGCGTCTTCCGCTTCGCCGAGATCGAGGAGACGATCCGGGCCGCCCGCAACTCCTGCTTCGTCAGCCCGGCCGCCGGCATGGTTACCGTGCTGGACAGCGTGGTGCAGGGCACCGGCCCGGCCTGCGAGAAGAGAAATATACAGGTACGGCGGGCACCTGCCGGGGCGAGGGGGAGCGGGGACCCGGTAGCCGGCGGTGGACGCCGGCCCCATCTCGTCGTGTCCCGTCCCGCGGCCGCTGCTGTCACTACCTCTCCCGAACTGGAGCGCATCCCCCGCTTCCCCCCGGCGGGCGGCTGAGCCTCACACCCCGCTGCCCTCCCTGCTCTCCCCGGAGACCCTCCTGCCTGCTCGGGGACAGCATCGTTCCCCTAACCTGGTCGCCGGTGCCCCACTTCTCGTGGGTGCCCTGCGCGCCCGGATGTTCTGTGGGCATCGCCAGCCCCATGTCCCGTCCCGCGGCACACAGCCCTGCCAGGGACGGCACACAGGCAGCCTTGGCTCCCCGCGTTCGTGGCAGAAGTTTGCCATTGTCACAATTTGTTACTGAGTGGCCGTAAATGTTAGCGCGAGACAGAGTCGCCTGTTTCCCTTTTCACTAAAAATATATCATGCTTGGGAAAAAAGAGAGGGAAAAAGGGCTGCTTTAACGCTGCATTTTTTCCTTCCTCTGGGACGAGTGCACAGCTCGGCTCCATCAAAGATTGTGAAAACATCTGTTTGATTTCAGAGGCGAGATAGAGCATTTGGGTTTGGGCTTCCCTGTGCAATGCCAGTGGCAAAGAGAGAAAGGTTTCCCATGGTAACCGGAGTGTTTAGTGTGGCATCTCTACTCTGTGGTAAAATATGTAGTCTTAATGCACTTGGTTCATAGACCTACTCTAGCAAAGTTGAACAGTTTTTCCCTGGTGGCAAAGTACAAGCTGCCTGACAGCCAGCAAATCTAGTAGTTGGAGCTAATTCCACAAAGACTGGGTGTGTTAAACACTGGGAGCTCAGTCCTGACATCTTGGCATGGTCACGGCTATCAGAGGACTCACTGGGAGTCAGGAATCCTATTTCCAGGATGTGAAGGCACCCGTAGTTCTTGTTGGCTGTGGCTGATGCTCAGCAGCCTTGCGGAGCAGCCCCCCAGCCCCGGGCGGGATTGAGCTGTCTCTGCCAAGGCGGTCAAGCAGCAGTATTGGGGCTGGGGCTGCGGCTGCTGGAGGCACTTGGGAAGTGAACAAACAGCCTGGTCATAACTGAAACACAGTGGCAGAGGCACCCATCAATCTCGAGCTTCCCCAGGACTCCAGGACTGCTGTGGTGATACAGTTTTTTCTAACTTCTGTTCAGTAAAGAAAATAATCATGACTAACACCAGTCTGCTGATGTTGAAAGTATCAAGTGCTGTGTCTAGTGAGGTATTTAGACAGCTAATTAATGAGTGACTCAAAGGAGACTATGCACAGATGAGATTTCACTCCATCTTTGGTCCTGGCTTGTCACACTGTTCAACTGTAATGTGTATTCTTGGTAGCACCTTCCTCTCCAAGTACTACCTGGGTAGGCAGGGCAGGCGACCAGGAGCCTGTTGTCACCATAAAGGCTGAGAAGGATGTTGTGTGCTGGAAGGGATGAGCAACGGGATATGAGGGTCCAGGGAATGAGTTAAAATAACTGAGCACTGCCAAGCCATTGGGGGTCAGTGGGAACCCTCCGTGTTTGCAACCGTGGCAAGATCAGGCTGCAAGAAAATTTGCTCATGTGGAGACAGCAGTAAGACCAGTGGTGATATAAGATGGGTGGGGAGATTGGGTTCTAGTACCAACTGACATTGCTACTGTCTCACTGGCCTTGAACCAGTCGTTGAACCCGAGGTACCTCAGTTTCCCACATACTCCTGCATTTATTGTTATTCAGAAACTCAACTCGTGTAGTGTCAGATTGCATTTGTAAAGCTGCTTTGAGATCCTTTGATGTCGAATACAGCAGGATATAAATGAAGCATAACATTAATATTCGTTCATGCCTAATATTTCTACACTTCCCACTTATTTGAAGCATATTCCTCTACAACCGCTGCTCGAGCCTGATGGGAAGCCATCCTGCTAGTCAGGAGAGCCTTTTTTTTTCCTTTTTTTTTTTTTTTGTTTTGTTTTGTTACCTTTTCCTTAATCGTTAGAATTGCCAACAAGTTAACAAGCTGTTTTTATTTTCAAGTCCAGAGTGACAGTGTCAAGAGAAGAGTTGTAATAGAGTGTTTCTTTGTGGTGCAAAAACCCAACATCAGTTTCCACCTTCAAGACAGTGAAATACTCTAATATGTTTTGTGTCCTAGACGTGGAAATGCAGCAGGAAAATGTATTAAAGCAGCAGCTGGTCTGGCAGAGCAGATCAGTATCTGTCTTCCCGTTGTTAGCTCCACTTCTCCTTCTGGTAGTGGGTTTCCAGTTTTCCGATTGCCTGTGCATCACTGATAGGGGCTCTGTAAGTAAGTGTGGCTCGTTAGCTCTTCCTGAGGACCAAATACTTGGGCTTTAATCTCCTTTTGGAAGGAAAAAACCCTGATATTGGCCTGATTCATTCCAAGCGTGTGCTCAGCTGAAGTAGTCAGTTGTTACAAGTCTGGACCATGGGCTGTTAGGTGTAATGCAGTGTGAAAGGAAAATCATTGACCCCTTGTGTGCTCTCCAGTCTAATTGAATGCTCCTCTCCAGCAGCGCTTGCTTCCACTCAGCCAGGGAGCTCCAGCACTCACCCACCAGCGAGGGGTTTTGGGAGTGGGCACTCAACATGCCAGCCATCCCTGTCAGTCCCACAGCATTTCTGCTCAGAGCTGACTGATATGGGGCAGGGCTTCTCACCACTCAGGGCTGTGCTGTGAGGTCTGAGGGAGGCTGGCACAGCGAGGGGCTTTGTCCCTGTACGGGTCGATGTGGTAGCAGCCACTTGTTTGGCTCCCATTGTGACCATGTGGGATTGGCCACACAGGGGGCTGTGGAGGGTGGCTGGGGCGGGTGGATCTGCCAGCTGCCCTGCTGGCCTGCATTCCCCAGGGTGGGGAAGGGGAGCGACCAGCTTGGCCCGGGAACAGCCCCTCTCATCGTTGGAAATGCTTACTTGCAATTAAGCACATGCTTAACAGCTTTGTGTCAGACGAGGAGAAAATGTGCAGAGGAGGATGGTCTAGGTCAGGAGTGGGGGCTGTTGGTTCTTCTCAATGAGGGTTGCTGAAAAGTCACGTATGGAGATGAATTCACAGTGGCAGCTCAGGGGAAGGAGGATGTGTGAGGGAAGGATTTAAGTTGGTTGGCTTCTTGCACCGACAGTGAGTGGGTGAGCTCTAGGATTGCTTCCCCTCAACAGAAATAGTTTTTTATAATGAATTTTGTGACAAATGCAGCTAAATTGGAATACTTGCATGGAATCACTGCGGTGTTTTGCCTACTTAAAGCCCATGGGGAATTTGGACTCAAGCCCCCAGAAGGGAAGAGGAGTAGGAGCTCTCTGGAGCAAACTGCCTGTGACAGCATTTGCAGCAGTGTGCTGACAGACCTTATCAAATTCTTGGGACACTGCGTGGGTTTATAGCTCCTATTTGAGCTATTCTACCCCAGGAGGATCATGGCCCGGTGGGTTTGAAGGTTATGCTGGCTGCACAGCTGGAGTGTGACACAGCTGTGGGATGCTGAAGCCGTTATGAAAGCAGAGCAGGCAAGAGCCCATCCCCAGCTTCTGCTGGCTCCGTGGCCGTGTGGGACATCCCGGGAGTGTCCCCCTCAGTGCCACTGAAAACAAAGGTCTGCCTGGCTGTTCCTTTGGTCACGCTGCATCACAGCCGGTCCCAACGTAGCAAAGTCCCCACAGTGTCCTCTTGCCACTGCTCCATCTCTCAATGGGTATTTGCCAGGGGACATGGCCAGGCACGTCTGTGTGTACACTTTGCTGGGATGAACAAGCTCATTTGAGGAGAAGCTGAACTGGAAACCCCAGCCCATGCTCGCAGCTGCTCCAAACTCAGTGTCTTCTGTGGGTTCTGTGTGAGCCACATGGTCTCCTAAACACTCTTGGAGAGGTACAGAAAGCAGACATATTCATTAGGCCTAGATTTGCTGGCCAGGGAACTACATCTTTCTTGGGAAATATTTTGGGGTCTGCAATTCGAAAAAGGCTGAAAATCCAGTTTTTTTCCTCTGCTGAAAACCATAGGCATAGTGGCATGGGATAATGAAACATTTCAGAATTAATTCTCAAGTTTCTGGCTCTTGTGGCTTTCTGTCAGATCCTGCATGGTCACTGAACACCATGTTTGGGGGTGTAATGATGAGATATCCACCAGTGAGCTGTACTATAATGGGTTGTTAAATAAAATGAACTCCTCGGGTAGATTATATAAACAGTCTCTGTATATATGTGTGCCTGGGCATGGAAATGTGGTTTAAAACCATTCAGAAAATGTTCCCAAAGAAAAAAATCTCATATACACGTGGGAATATGACAAAGCATCTACTTACTGTCCAAATATACTGTGGCATCTCCATGGGATTGGGTTTTATAGGAGCTGAGTTACTTTGAAGTGCTGGTTTATACTAATTTAGAAATTCCAAACATGAAACTAAATGTGCTCTAACCCTACGTCTACTTAAATAAATCCAGAGGATTAACCACAGAAAGGAAACTGGGAATTTACACTTAATTTCTTCATTAAAAATGAGGCGGGAGTTCTTGTAGCAAGCCTAATTTCTGTGTTTTGCAGTGCAGGCTGTTTAGCGTTGCTGGCACCACCCCAAGGTGTCACTGCCCAGGTACTGTAGAACTGTGTCATGGTTGTCACCATCCTCTGCTTTGCTCTGGGATGTGGCGTTACAGATGGTGGGAGGTCGGTGTCCCTCGAGCTGCCCTGCAGGGGCTGGGGGCGAGGGGTCAGGCTGCCCGTGGAGGGGCTGGTGGGACCCAGGATGCCCTGATGAGAGGTTTAAGCCACAGTGTGAGCTTTGCCTGGCTTTGGACCCAGACCAGAGTTCTGTCTCTTAGCTGGTACTAGTGAGTTGTGGCCAGCTGTTGGTTAGGTTTTCTTGGGAATTTATGTGAAAGTACAAGCTGCTGCTGCAGTCAAGGTGCACGCAGGCAGCTGTGTGAACACCATCCTTCCTGGGAAGGCAGGCTCAGCTCTGTGGGCTGCCAGTGCCCGGGGGCTCTCCTACTGCCAGGGCTAGCATGGCCTTCGTGCTCCGTGCCAAGCAGGGGAGCCTCCTGAGGAGCAGGTCGGTGCCCCCGAGCTGAAGGTGGGTGGTGGGAATGCTTTCCTGGGGGCCCCAGGGCTCATCCCTGCTTTGCATCTCAAGCTCAAACAGGTCCCAAATTGCACAGGGAAATTCGGTCAAAGTGGCAAAAGTTTCTGTGCCTGGAAACAGGAAGTTGTGCTGCTTTAGGGAACAGAAACTGGCTCCTGACTGTGGCATGGTGCCTGCCTGCTCTGGGAGCCCAGCTGCTGGCTGGGCAGGCAAAGTGTTTGCCAGTCCCTCGGCAGACAGGGGGGTCACAGGCATGCTGCTGGTTTCTGGAGAGCTCTGCCAACAGCTGGCTGTACAGACCTAGAAATTCCTGGTACCTGGATGCTCAGACTAGATTTGATCCATTGAGCTCATCAAATCCCCTGTAACTAAGTAACAGTTTAGGTGGAAAACAGGAAGAAGGTAGTTTTGGCTAGAGCCAAGGGTTTTCCAGGACAGGTGTTTGACTCCCACATGTGAATGTGAATCCATGCCCCAGGAGCTGCAGTGGATGCAGGCTCAGCTGCAGGTCTGGGTGGATGGAAATGAAGGGATTTGCCATCTCTTTTCTGATGTTTCAAAGTTTCATTTACAGTGACTGAGTGACACCAAAGATTGTTGGGACTGAGGGCACCTGGAGAGTGCCCTGTGAGATGTTTATGGATGCTCAGGGATGCTGTAGAAACACCTTACTACGCCTTGTAAATCCCAACAGGTGTCTGTTCAGTGGCACTGCTGGGACACTCTGATGTCCTCTCTCAGCGAGGGGTTGGAAACATAGTAAGTCTGAACCCCTGGCTGTGGTAAATTTAACAAATTTTACACAAACACCAGGCAAGCTGGAAGGTGTGGTGGTTGGAAACAATGTTCTAACCACCTGGGTGCCACCACAGGCTGCCTACAGCACCTGGGTGCCACCACACGCTCCCTACCTCAGCGTGGCCGTGCCTCCCTGCCAGGGCTGTGCATGGCGTGTGCTGGGGTGGACTGTGGCTACCAGCAGCTCCCAGATGCAGGGTCTAAGCCCCTCACTGCACCAGGGAGGAGGGATGGATGGGGCATGTGGCTGCCACTCTGTGCTGGGAATGGGATAGTTTAGGGGTGTGACTGCTCCTCTGTATCAGGCACTGGGTGGATGGGGATCGGCATTTTGGACTGGAGGAAGAAAAATGGCTCCAGGGGTGGGTGACTGTTGTTTGATGGTGTTGTCCCCAGGGCAGTGTTTCTACAACACCATGTACTCAAGGTCCCTTTGTCATGGTGAGCCCTGAGTACAGCGCAGCTCCTGTGCTGGGGCAGCATTGTTGTCCTTGTTTCATGGTGGGGAGGTGGGTGCTCGGGTCCCCCAGTCGATGTCTGTGTTTCTGTGTGACTGTCCCCAGCACACATCCCTGGGCCACAGTGTGGCAGGGAATCAACAGCAATGTCTGCGGGAGGGATCCGCTTTGCTATTTCTTTTTATGGTTTGGTTGGGTGTTTTTGGTTGTGTTTTTTTTTTTTTTTTTGATTCCTGTGAGGTTGGTAAAGAAATTATTTTAAGTTGTTTTCAAGTTGGGCTGTAACACCCTGCAGCAGGTGGAGGAGGTGGCAGACTGTCTATGGCATCCCTCACTTCGATAGGCCAGTAGAATTTATTGATGCTTTTGAGCAGAGAGAGCAGTACTTATTCCTAACATCTGGAGAGCAGCTATGCTGGCAGCTGCTGCTCTGACAGCGCGAGGCTGCAGGGCCGTGGGATGACTTGTGCCTGGGAAAGCCCAGATCAGAGCGGGCCCAGACAAGCCCTTGTCAGGTGGGATGTGCTGGTGAGAAGAGTGGATAGCAAAGCCCACGATGATCTTGCCTTGATACCTGCTGAGTGTCAGCAGGGCTTGTCCAACACAGAGAGTGCGCGCTGGCTCCTTACGCAGGTCTGTGGGAGCTGGGACTGGGATGTCTCCAAGGAGTGGGGATGTGCTGGCTGTGGCATCCTGCAGCAACGGGGATGGCACATGGTCTGATCTGCTGATCTGGCTGATTCCTGTGCCTTCCTCTCCCGTTTATCAGACCTGTGGATAAGCACAGCTTTGCAAGGTGGGACAAGAGGCTCCCCAGCGAGGGCTTTTTCTCCAGGGGGCAACATGATAGGGGTTAACTTGGATAGTTAAGCTCTTTTCTATGTTAAGGGGCTTGTTATGCTGTGCCCCTCCTCTGAAGGCAACGTGGCCAGAGCAGCAATCATGGGTTTGCTGCCATGCTGCTGTGGGAGCTGCGGAGCTCTGGTGGAGTGGTTGAGCCCAGGCACAAACCCCAGTGAAAGTCCCAGTGTTTGGTGAAGCTGCAGGCTCATGTTTGCATCTTCGGCCATGGAACCTAGCTGATGCTGTGCCAGCTACTGGAACAAGGCTGCCTATTTTGGGCCTGAACCATTATAGGGCTGTTGCTGTTACAAGATGTCTGCAGGTTACGTATTCTAAGTGAAACTGGAATACAAATCTTTCAATTCTAACCCAGAAGCAAAATTGCCTGAAAGTCTGGATTTTGAAAACATGTACATCTATTATTTGAAGGAAATCTGGAACTTACCATTCCATTTCTGTCTCATCTCTGTTTAAGGTATTTGGCTTCTGGAGCAGGAACCCATTTGTTATTTGGTTTTCATCCACTGTCTGCTGCGTGCTGCCAGCATCCAGGAGGCTGTGAGCTGATTGTGGCCACTGCTGTCTCTGGTGGGTCACCTAAATAAAAGGAGCTATTGAAAACTTGGCATGTTCCTGAAAATAGCTGTGTGTGGAGTGATCATTTTAGGAAGGGAAATTTTACAGTATGATGATAGCACTTGATGAAGAAGGGAAGAGGTGAAAGATGAGGAGGTTTAGCCAAAGTTGTTTGGCTTGCTGTCATCCTTCAGTTTGTCTCATAGACCTAGACATTGTGGTTCAGAGGCATCAGGACTGGTGTGCTGTTGTGTGTGGTTTCCCAAGGCTGGGAACTGCCTTGCGCAGGACAGGGGCTCACGTTGGGCTTTTGGCAGTGGGTGCAGCATGTCATTAAATGGGGAGGAAACTGGGGCTAAATGTCTGTTTGAAGGGGCAGAAATCGATGTCTGGATAGCAGATACAGGTAAGGTCTGGTTTGATGTCTATGGGTCTCTGGAACGAGGTAAAGGGTAAAGGACTGGGATGGGTGCTCCTCGTATCCCTCCTGGGTTTCCCAGCCAGGACACTGCTCCGGTCAGCACGGTGGCAGCCTTGCTGCTGGGGCTGTTTGACTGTGGAACCACAACTCAGCTACACTCACGTAAGCTGCTGGGAAAAGGTGTCAAGTTTTGGGAGGAGCTGGGGTTGCAATGTCCCTGGACTCTCCTAACTGTAGTGCCATTTCCTGCTGAGATCTGGTATCACAGCAAGCTCAGTGGGTCTCTCCTAAAAGCTTTGGAAGCAGCAACTTCTACAAATCTTGAAGACAAAATTATAAAATGATACAGAAAAGGAAAGCCTTACATGCTTTAACCAAATCGGAGCAGTGCTCAGCTGCTGAATCCAGTATGACCCCTGATCTGTAACAACATTTGAAATTATCCAAGTTATTATAATTATTATAATCCTAATTTCCTAACTGGGAGGGGAATGGGGTAGGGAGAGAGGACCTCCAGAGTTGAATCTGTGGAGATGTCAACAGGCACAGTGCTTTCAGAGTCATGCCTGGAGAACACCTTTTGCTTTGTTCAGGTGCTGCCTGCCAGAGGAGAGAGGGTGAGTGTAAGGGCTGGCCACAGGCCAGAGGAGCCTGGCTCATACGTTCATCCTTTGCACTTCCTTTGCACTGATAATTCTCCTTATTTGAATTTCTTCCTCCTCAGAATGAGGACAGGGGTTAGAGTGGAGGAAGGCTGCACTGGTGATCCGGGGAAGTGGTGTGCCTCCTGTAGACTGCATCTGTATAGCTTGGTTGCTTCTGCATTTGGAGTGCTCAATTAATGAGTAAAAAGGTTTTATTAAGCTTTCTGTGACAAGCTTCTGCGGGCTGGGTGCTGGACCAAGTGGTGGTGGTTTGTTTTTTGGACTCTGGTGCTGAGGCTGTGGAGCAGGCGATGCGTGGGGGGTACCCAGAGGGGGACAGCACTGCAGCACAGCGTGGCTTCTCAGAGGCAGGTTTTACTTAGGATGCATAAAAGAAGGGTGGAGTTCTGCTCATTATCTCGGGGTTTAATTGATTCAGCAGAACTAATGAGGAAAACACAGGAAAACATTTACTATAAACTATTGCTAAGTGAAATAGATTTGAACTGACACATGCAAAAGACCAGTTGTGCTAGGTAAGAGGCTGTTACTTTAATGGATGCTTTTTTCAGCCCTGAATTGCACAGATATGCCTTCAGAGCACTTTGAGCATGTGAAGTGCTAAGTGTTAGTACTAGCAATAATAAAATAGTAACGACCAAAGATCCAGGAGCCAAACTCATGGTTCATCAGGGACTCTTCCCTGTGGAAGAGAGTTTGAATGGTCTGAGGCCAGTTACTGAGGCCAAAGCTTAAAGTAAATGAGAAACACAGGTTGAGTGGTGGAGGGGTAACAAGGAAAGGACAGCTAAGAAAGTACAGCCTAAACAAACCAAGTGTCTTACTCTGAGCAGTTTTGGCGGGGAGGTGTCTCTTGGGCTTCTGAGCAGAAGTGGGTGTCCTTGAGAGGAGGCACGCTCGGCTGATCTGCTCAGCCCCTGGTCCCCAGAGAGTGGGAAGAGGAGCTGAGTTTCCTAGAGGGGTGAATTTAAAGGACATACAAGCTCTTGCTGCTCAAACACGTGCTATTCTGGCTGTGACAACCCCTCTGGAGCGTGTTTGTTAATCCCTCTGCTTGCCCAGTCCTGGTGGATTTGATTGTATAATCTGAAGTATTGTATTTAATGCAGGATGAAGGCTAACATAATAAGCTTGACCAGTCTTCCTGGAGGCATGAAGGATGTGCAATTTTAGTTTAAAAAGTGCTTCTTTTTCATGTTTCTCCACTTTGAGCAGTTCCCCCTGCTGTTGCACTTGCTGTTTCAGTGCCCTGCTGGGGGAAGCACTGGTGGGTGCCAGACACCCGACTTGTGTGGAGCAAGGAAGGGGGACCCATGCTGGGCTGCCAGGGCTGGGGAGAGTTTTTGGGGGAGGGCTGTGCAGGTCCTGCCAGTCACCTGTCCGCATTGCCTTCAGCTTTCTCTTCCAGTTGGGGTTGGGGCTGATGGAGTGATGGTGGCCATGAGCTGGGCCAGTTGTGGTTGGAGGAGGGAGCAGAGGAGATTTAGAGGGGAATCATACTGTCAGCTGCAGGCATCCAACTTTAGTGCCACTGCTGGAGCTGAAGCTGGAGCCTCTGAGGACTCAGAGCAGCAGATGGTTGGATGGCAATAGGGACCTGTGGTTGTTCAAGCTGTTGTCAGGCGCTGGCCTCACTGTGGCAGACTGGCTGTGCCTGCAGCCCAGCAGTGCCCTGATCCTGTCCCAGTCTCTGTGTCCTCCTGCTGAGGTGGGCTCTGGCAGGCAGCAGCCGAGTGGGTGTACGTGCTGTCTGCCCAGGGCTGCCACTGCCAGAGCAGCAGATGCAGCTTGGGTTTTGCCCTCTGAGATGCTCTGGGACGCCGAGAGCCTCTGCCAGCATTCACACTCTCACACCTCTGGTGGTTTGAGGTCTGTGGCTGCAGTGGAGGTGAGCACGGCTGCTGCTGCTGAGTTGCAGTGCTTTGGCCCGACCCAGCTGTGCCTTTCCCCAGCCAGCAGTCCTGTGCTTGCTGTGTCCTGCCTTCTGGCAGTTCTCTGTGCTCCGTCCCCTTTCTTACCTCAGCCACCAGTCCCATGTGAGGCTGCCAAGAGTGAAATTTAGGAGCTGTCATGAAAGAAAAGTTTGGAGTCAAGAGGAGAGAGAGGGAAGAATGAGTTTTCTAGGACTGATAGCTCCCTGCTGGCACAAGCTCCAGGTGGCTGCTGGGAGCAGAGGGATTTGGGATAGACCATTACTGGTGTCACACTAGTGACTCGCAAAGTGCCCTAGCCCAGGGCTGGCATTGTGCAAATAGGCAAAACACAACAAAACTCCCACCTCCTCGCTTGAGGAAGTTGTGGCCTAAGCAAACAGTGAAACCAGAGTTCAAGTCTCACTTTAAACCTTTTTTTTTTTTTTTTTTTTTTTAAGAATGTCTGCTGTGCTGTCTGGATACTGTACTGTTGGTAATTCTTGAGAAAAAATTGTCCAGATTCATTTTGCCAGAAATTCTCAGCCTGAGTGCCTTGACTGGCCACAAGTGCACATTGATTTGCCTCCTGTTGCCTAAAAAATATGATGGGAACTCTGAGGAGCTCTGTGCTAATGCCTGCCCTTGAGCATCACTTCAGCTGGAGACTGCTTACATCTCAAGTGCCTCAACAGTGGAGTCCTCTTCTGAGATGACATTTTCCTCCAGGCATCCCAAAAAGGCTGGTTTTGACAGGTCTGGTTGTGACACTGCAGCAGATAAATGAGTGATTGTGTGTACAAACTGCGGGGGGAATGCTGGGGGTGTGTGCCTGGTCTGGGCTCTGCCCGACACAGAGCAGGGCTTGTACTCTTCCTTAGCATGATGCAGCCAGGCTGGCCTGGCATCACTGGCTGTGTCCATTCTCCTATGCAATATTTCCCCACTGGTTTTTAGCCTGTCCCTACTGTTCAGTGCAAGTCTGTGTCCTGCTACTCTCTTCAGACAGTATCCTAATTATTTGAATATTCTCTCTGCAGTCAGAAATTTCCCTGAGTCATACCTAAATGTTAATAAAAGCCTAATGGTTTATGTTAAGGAAGGCAAAAGATAAAACTAGAGCCCTTTTATCACAGCCTTTAATGGCCTGAAAATGTCAGTTGTGTGGGAGCAGCTGCCAAATTTTGAGCCTATGAAGATGATGGCTAAGTCCCACAAATCAACAAGTTTGGAGCGGATTATCCGATGCTGGCTGTGTCATTTTCCCAGGACTCCAGGCATGCTGGAAGCCAACACTTTAATCCTCTCTGATATGAAGTCTGAAAGGGGCTGGGCTCCCCTTCTCACTCCGGGGCTCTGGAGCTGCTGCAGCACAGCCAGCATGGCCTCGTGGAGGGCAGGGGCTCAGGGCTTTCCTCTGTGCCGCAGCTTCTGAGTCACAAATTAGCTCCAGCTTTGCTTGAGAACTATTTTTAAGGTCACAAACACAGGATGCAGAAATCAGCGCATTTCATGGTTTTCCTGAGAGCTGCCTCACCACTCCTCTTCCTCCTTCTGTTTCCAACAGACTTCCTTCCCGAAGGGACATCCTGCATGCCCAGGGCTGGGGAGCTGTAATGGAAATTCTGGGAAATCGCTTTTTATGCTCCTTATTGGCCTGGGATAAAGAACTGAACTCACACTGTGAAGACAGCTGAACTCTTGAGCTCTGATGTGGCTGGAAATCTTTTATCTCTGTCCCATTTTGTTTCTGCTATCGCACACAGGGGTTAATCTGAGTAACCATCCTCTTAGCTGTGGCCCCTTGATTTGAATTCATTTGCATCACTTGTGAGGTTTTGCAGCAATAGCATAAATTGCAGTGTGCAGGGGCACAGCAGCGTCCTGGCAGGGCATGGGGGCCGGCAGAGCTGCTCAGCTGGTGCTGGCTGTGGCTGTCCCCAGCTTGCGCCCAAGAGGCTCCTCATCAGCCACAGAGTAGCAGAGTCAAACGTTTTGTGGGCAGGAGGTTTCGGATCTAGAATCAGCCCACAGTTCTGTGAGTTACTGAGTACCCAGACCATGTCAAAGAAAAATAGAGGCAATACAGTAAATGCCCACGGGGTGTTTTAAAATGCAGATTATAGAAAGAGATTGGTTTTGGAAGAAAACTTAACATTTGTTCTTTTCCCACTTCAGTATAGGGCAGCTTGATTTAAGGAATGAGATTTAACCCCTTCCACTTGTAGATGGCCTTCTATTACATTCATCCACACTGCCTGGTGCCTGCAGAAGGATGTGACTTGGCTGTATCCTGTTTGCTGTAACGTGATGGAGTTAGCTGTCCTCTTGGTGCTGTGGGGTACGGGTAGCAGCAGCACAGCATGTCATCCCTTCTTTGGACCCGGGAGAGGGAAATACCATATGTCGCCTACCCATCCGTTTGTTGGAAGATCTGATGTCATTTGAAGAAAGGTGTTTCAGAGGAAGGATGTGTGCAGCCAAAATAAAGCTTGGCCTGGGTTAGAATAGTTACATCCTGTTTACTATGGAAAACACTTTGCACTGATATGAGCTCTGAAATGGATGATTTATAAGCCGGCAGGCGCTGCAGATAAGGGACTTCCCGTGATTTTGGCCACCTGTGAGAAGAAAGGGCCATGTCTTTCAGGCTGACAGGCAGCAGTGCTGGTCCCAGCTCCTGTGCAGCTACCATAGAGAGAGGTGCTGAGCATCCCTTGGGGTCCCAGGTGGCTGGAGGTCCCTGGGTGCCTCAGTTTCCCTGAAGGAAAGAGCCTTGTAAGCTTCAGGTGGTGATATTCTTAAAGAGTAATGAAGAAGAGCTAGAGATAATAATCCCTAAGACAAGTAAATAACCCCAAGTGAATTTCTAAATAGCTGTTTGGGAAGGGAAGGAATCATTAAATAAGAAACATGAATGGCTTGCCATGTCCTCTGTATAGTATAAAAAAAGTTGTGCAGCCCAGTTACAGAGAAAACATACACATTTAAGAATTTGAGCTGTAATTTTACTTTTTACTAGAATGAGATGCAGTAAAACTGCAAAATGCATTTAGCACTGCATCCACAAACTTGATCCTTTCGTCTTAATCCCCTAAGAACAGAGCTACAGCTTTAAATGTGCTGCCTCACTTGGCACTCATCTGAGCATAGGAAGTTTTTCACATCAGGCTTTGTTACTCCGTGTCTGGCACAGCCAGCGGTGGCCACGGGGTCTGGTGGGGCACAGGGGACCAAGGTCAGGGTGGTTTTTTGGAGAAGACCCAGCCTGTCTCTAGTGGCACTGTGGCTGTGCTAGCCCAGCAGCAGAGATATGAGCCCTGGATGTGTCTGCAGCAGCACGCTCCCTGTGGTCAGGGTACGTGCTCATGTGCAGAAGTTGCTGTGGGGTGTGACTGCTCTGCTGGGTAGCCCAAGCTGTTTGCTGGGGCTGCTACAACACACTGGGCCACCACAAGGGCTGGCTGGCACCCACAGCTCCTGGTGAGGTTTGCTGCTGTCCTCTACCATGCAAGGAAGAGGAGTGGGCAGTGCCACAGCCTGCAGTCCCATGCTGACTGCTCCCTGGACCAGTTGTGGCCGTGACAGGGAGGTCACCAACCCCCTGTGGTGTCTGTCTGGGGCTTCTTTTCTTTTGCTGGTGCAGGGACACCATCTCTTGCTTATGCATACAAAGCCCCATCACTTTGCATTCCTTTTGGGTTTTAGCATGTTCCTTCCCCACTTCTCCCCAGGAATGTGTTGCTGTGGTGTGGCACCAATCCAAGACACATGGTGGCTTGGGGGCAGATGGGCATGAGGCAAGAGTTGCACCCCAAAGTGGGATGACCCTGCAGAGAGACCCTGCCCAGTCTCACCCTCCTGTTGGAAAGCCTAAAGATTTGCTTAATCTCCTGAACTGTCTGGAGAGAGGAGAGAGCTGAAGCTTTAGCCTGGTTCCATTAATGAAATGGTGAAGATGACTAGGGAATTAGCATCCAGGCCCTTGTGTAGCCCAGAGAGAAAGGACTGTGCTGAGTAGGCTGGTGGTCACCTTCTGCCTGGTGGAAACAGCATTCCCATTCCCTGACAGATACAGCCTCAAAATCCCTGCATTTATTCTGCTTAAATTCAGAATTCTGTCAGCTTCTGTGGCAGTGCAATCTGCCTTATGACTGGATTCAAAAAGTGATAAATGTGCTTTGTCCTTGGGGTGTGGGATGCAACCCTGCAGGCATCTCTTGCTGGAATTTTGTACAGGCACTTCCCACAACTGGAGCTTGGATTGTACGCAGGTGACCTGCGGATACCTGCTGCTGCTGGAATGCCAGCCCTGCCCAGGGGTGTGACAGGGGGGTCACAGCCTTCCCTAGGCTAAACCCGGGGTGACACTGTGGATGACGTGGTAATGGCCCTTGAAACGTGCTCATCATTTGAAGGGCTCCAGCTGCACCTGCTGCAGCTCACAAAACCTGCTGCAGGAGTGACTGCAGGTGAATTGTTGGCAGTGCTGTGATGTTCAGGCATTGTCGAACCCATCCAAGTAGTCTGAGCAGAAATAACATGAGAATCTCAGAGGATTTGGAGTGAGGGGCTCATAAATCTTGGGTGCATCTTGGCAGGGTAGTAGGAATATGAGGCATCAGTTCCACTTGCAAATGCTGCTGTCATGCAGCAAATGCACTAATTAATTCAGCACAGGAAAGTCAAGTCTGTTGTCTTGCTTTCGGCCAAACAAGTCGAATGCCTGCTCGTAGACACAGGTCAATGACAAGTCCTTAACCACTGCCTTTGCCCCTCGGCACCTGACAGTGAATGGATGTGGCAGCCCTGCTATCAGCCTGGTGCCCCAGGTGCCAGCCCTTGCGGGTCAGCTCAGCTGCCAGGGCCACTTGCATTTTCCTGTTCCGTGGCTCAGCAGCGAGGGGCTCTGAGAAGTCCCCGCTGCTCCTGAGGGGGGAGGCAAGGGAGCACAGTGATGTGTGTGCAGCCTGTTGATATTTGTGTCTCTCCCCAGCTGCAGCCGGAGCAGCTGGACTGTGGAGCCGCACACCTTCAGCACCCGCTGGCCATCGTGAACCCCGTCACAGCCACCCCCATCTTCACCTACAGCGGCCTGACTGCCGTGGCAGTGGCCAGTGTCAACAACTACACGGTCGCGTTCCTGGGCACGGCCAGCGGAGGACTCCTGAAGGCAAGTGGGGCCCAGCAGCAGCAGCAGCGTGGGGCAGCAGAGCTGGGGACAGGGTGGGAGTCGGGGCTCCCCCTCCCAGCACCTCTGCTCTGCCCAGAGGATGACATCTGTTGTCTGCTTGGTTTGAGCAGCTGCTTCCTTCAGGCAATGAAAAACTCCTTGGGCACTGCCATAGCCTGGACAGTGATACATGCTGCCTGATGACTGGTGGCTGTTAATCACTGCTCAGGGCTGCCATGGGAGCAGGATGTTTTTGATAAACCCTAAGCTGAAAATGCTATTGTGCAGCATTGAATTATTAATTAATTTTATTATACTATTTTATTAATTATATTAATATGATTTAAAACCAATACGATTACACACACAATATTAAAATTTTAAATACAATATTTTGTTATTATTTTAATCGTTGAAGTTATTAAAATTTTTAAAAGCTCTTCTAATAAATTCTCCCCATGAGGTGCTGGCTTTTGAAGACTCCTTGTAGACAGGGGAATCACAAAGAGATTCTTCTTCACAGCCGAATCCAAAGCAAGTGTGAACCCATGGTGGAGTCTGTTCTAAACAGCATCTAAGAGGTGATGCAGGGTGATGCAATGCCCCAGCTCTGCAGCCAGGACACAAGGCCAAGCTCTCAGTAACCTTAGTGCTTGAAGTTTGCCAGAGAAAGTTTTGATTCCAGGCAGCCACAGCGGTCTGGTAAACTGCCAGTATCAAAAGCCCATAGAGAAGAGGGGGAAAAGGCCTGGAGCAGAGACAGCTGATACCTGCTTTATCTCTGCCTGAGGGAACTGATGCATAAGGGGGGATACTGGATCAAAATACTTGGATGGAAGAAAACTTACCCAGTTTCTTCCCTTGCATCACAGTGCTCCTGGCAGAAATGTGGGAACAATCACAAAGAGGCTCCCTGCTTTGATTTTTGCCCACAGGGGCAGGTAATTTGTGAGGGGGAGGGAGCTGGCACTGGGCCAGGCGCAGGGGCTGGGGGGCACATGCCACACGCAGAGCAGCCTGTTCACACGGCATTAACAGCTCTGCTCCATTATCATCTCAGAGAGACCAGCCTTATCTGCAGTGCCTCCATTAGGGAGAGGCTCCTGGCTACCCTGGGCTGGGATAATTTGCTCAGATAGCTGTAATCTAATTCCACAACACAGCTGCATAACCAGAAGCCCTTCTACCTCTGGGGCTCCTTGCTCTTTGGCACATGACACAAGGTACTTTGCGTGAGCAAATCATTCAGATTTGTTGCCTGAGAAAAGCCAGCAGAGGGGCAGAAATAGTGCTTGCCCAGCTCCTGCCAGCAGCAGTTAGGGCTACCAGGGGCACGTGTGGCGAATTAATGCAATTCTGCGGCTGCAGACGGGCATTTGGTGAGGACCAAGACCACATCTAGCTGTCGTGAGAGGATCAGCAGTGCTTGGGCAGCACAGCCGGGGCAAGGCGTGCCGGGGTGCGGTGCCCTCAAGGGTAACGGTGGGAGGGAGGGGTCTGTCCTGGTGTGTGCAGATATGGGAGGGAGGGGTCTGTCCTGGTGTGTGCAGGTGTGGAAGGCTGCAGATGAGTGCTGTGGTGGGGTTACCCAGGACTTCCCTCGCTCTGCTCCCACCAGCACCCAGGGCAGTGCGTATCCTCCAGCCCACCCCAGCCTGCGCCCCTGCTGCACCAGGGCTGGTGGTCGCTGCCCCTCTGTGCTGCTGTGGGGGCTCTCCCCCAGAGCCTGCAGCCCCCTGGAATCCAGGGAAATTGCCTGTGTGAAGAGGGTGTAGGGTGAACCTGCCCAGGAGGCAGAGGGAGCCAGACACAGGTGTCTGTAAACAGCCACGTGGAGCATATCTTAGCAGTGAGGGAGAGAGGATGCAGTGGAGAATGTCAGGGCTCAGTTCATGGACATCTTGGGTTATCCCAGGGAAATAATTTAGCTTCTGGCTAGCCAGCTTTTAAAATTGACACATTGATAGTAGCCTTTTTCTGCATAGCTCTCTGTGCTATGTTTCTTAGCGAGGAGCCTGAGCCTGTGCTGTCATACTGGGGTGTGTCAGTGCTGCTCTAGTGTAAGAATTAATTAACCTATGTTAATTAATTAATCCACATTTAGAGAACAGAGGCACACTTGGTCATTACAATTATTGCCTTCCTTTGCTAGTAAGAAGGCCAGAATTTTCCTCACTCCCTTTCTGTTTTAAGCTGAAAAGTGACTGTCACAAGAAATTGTGTAGCCCCATTGTTATTTCCTCTCAGCAATGCCACATTTAATTTACTGAATTTTCAAGTCAAATGCCAAGACATTCAGAGAACTGAAAGGCAGGCTGATGCTGTACAGCCTCCTCCATCACTGCCAGCACTTCTGTTGGTGATTCATGAGGCAAGGTAGGACTTGGCACTCTTGTGGCAGCTGCCATGGTCCTCTGGAGTCAGCAGGGATAGAAGCTTCTTCTGGCTGGGAGTGACAACACTTATTTTTCAAGTATGCAGGGAGCAGGAGATGCCATGCTGTACAGCCCTGTTGCTGATTTTCACTGTTTTTCATTAAGTTTTGGAAACTCAGTGTTCTCTGTACAGAATGTGCGTATGAATACAGAATGCCTGAAGGCTGGTGCCACTTTGCATGAGGGTAACACAAACAGTGCTGTGACTGCTGGATGAAGCTGTGCAGGGGTAGAGCCTCCAATCAGCCACTTTCCAGAGGCAGCCCCTCAGAGGGACCAGGGACAGTGAGGGTCCTGCATCACTGAGCAGGGCTGGGGCTTTCTGGGCCATGCCATGCCTGCCCAGTGACACAGAGCTGACTTTCCAGGAAAGCTCTGTGTGTGCAGCCTGCAAAGTGCTTGACAATTTGGGGCACCACTGAATACCACTCTGGTTTTTATTTATAGCAAAGGAGAAATAATCTTCTCCCCTTAGTGTTTGAAAATGGTCTCAGCGAGTGGCCTCTTCTCTCTACAGATAAACCTGGACAGTACGATGAAGGTTATTAGCAGGAGATCCATTTTGGTGGCTTACGGAGAGCCTGTCCATCCCATCATGCAATTTGACCCTTCTGATTCCACTTACCTCTACCTGATGACCTCTTACCAGGTGAGATCTTCAGTCCTCAACAGTCCTGTTCTTGGAGCACAGCACGCATTTGATTTAGCTCAGAGCTGGGAGCAGAAAGGGACAATAAGATTTTCTTTAATGGTGAGAGCCAAGATGTTTAGAGCTTTGGCTGTCACTGGGCTTTCTGGGGAGCTGCCTGTCCATTCTCCTGTGCTGGGTGATAACACCATGCAGCCCAGCTTATCAGGTCTTTGTGGTGGTCAAGTAAAAAGAAGAGTGACAGATACTGAAACTGATTGCACTTACAGGAGTGCAGAAATAAGGAAAGGTTGTTCCTGTACAGAAACTCCAAAATGACAGTACATGGTCTTTAGGGAGGCTTTCAGGAGATCCTACAGAGAAAAAAGTCTGCCTGTCAGAAGTGGTTCCTGGGGAGGCTTCTGCTCAGCGCGTGGCAGGAGGGCTCTGCAGAGACCTGGAGAACTGCAGCAGGTACAGACAGGTGGTCCCATCTCCATCAAGTTAACAGAGTAGGAAGATGAGAGCTGAGTGCTCCAGGCACTGAGGGTTTGTCCTGAATTACATTTTAATCTGTCAAAACAGATGCACAACCCCAAGTGTTACATGTTGCATTTGTATTTTCTGAGCTCTAATTCCCTGCAGATTGGTCATTATCATTTCACAGACCCCTCCCAGGAAGCCTCTTTAGCTGATGGCTCTGACTGTCTCATCTCAGCCCCTGGCTGGGCTGTGCCCTCTGCTCAGGCTGATCAAACAACTGGTGTGGTACTCACGGTGCCTCCTCTGACTGCTTCTTTTCCAATAAATCTGATGAGTTCGTTTTTCTTTGGTGGAGTTAGCATCCTGGGAAGCTCCCCAGGAGCTTGACAGGGTTGGGGTGGAGTTGCTGAGCCCCGCAGGGCTGGGGAACAGTGAGGTGCTGTGAGTGAAGTGGGGCTGTGGCCAAGGAGCCTACAGCCTGGAGTGTGCTTGCCTGGTGGGAGCTCAGGGCTCTTGGCACCTCACATTTTCAGTCCCCACTGTTCCAAACCACTCAGGTTTCCTTCCCAAATGTTTAGAGATCAAAGGAGGAGAGAGCAGAAACCAACACATGCTTTCCCTTCCAACTGCTCCTGCCAAGTGAGTCCCCAGAGGTACTTGATTTTTACACAAATCAAGGTTTCTAGAGTGGTGCTGCTTTCTGATCTTTGTGTAAACAGCCAGAGAGTGCTGGGCTCTGTCTGGAGAGGAGCTTTCTGCAGGTCTGGGTGAGAGCTTTTCACAGAGAGGGACAAGCTGTGAAGCTATGTCCATCTGACTCCTCTGAAAGGTGCAGTGTCACATTCTGTAACCTGGTCTCACATGGCTCCTGCCATGGCACCAGCTGAAAAGGAGCAGCTCAGCTCAGCCCAGCCCAGCCTAGCTCAGCTCAGCTCAGCTCAGCTGGCTGCAAACCCTGTGGTTTCTCGAGCCCTAGGGGCTGGCAGCCCCTGGCTTGGACAGGCTCCAGGGGCCCCCAGTGGGCAGCAGTGGCTTCTCGGGCTCACCCCCATGCCAGTGGCCATGGCACAGCTCCAGCTTCCAAGCCATGGCAGGGATTGCTCCTGGCGTGCTGGGTGAGTTTGCTCCAGGGGAAGGGTGTGGCAGCCCGAGGTGCTGCTGCCTCGTCTCCAGCTGCACGTGGCCGTGCGCTGCGTCCCGGCCGGGCGGGTGTTCCTGTGGGGCTGTGCCACGTTTGGAAGCAGCTGTGCTGTTGTTGTGCAGATGACACGGGTGAAGGTGGCTGCCTGCAGCCAGTACTCGACGTGCACGGAGTGCCTGGCCGCCGCTGACGCCTACTGCGGGTGGTGCACGATGGAGACCAGGTAGGACCAGCATGTCCTGGTGCCCTTCAGCGTGTCCTTTGGCCCTCAGGCCTGGGCAGGAATTCCTGGTGCCTTCTGTATTTCCCCACAATCACACTACCAACAGTCTTTTTCCATTCCTTACAAAATACGTGCTGTTAGAAGCTATTACATCTGGCCCAAAGGGTTGAGATGTTCTTCAGAGCCAAGATTTCACCATAGCTGCATTGTCATGCCACAGGCAGCTGCCAGTGCAAAGAATCTCTTGCAGGTGACAAACCTTGGAACTGGGAGAACCCACACCCTGTGAAAGTTCATGTTTTGCCCCTGCAGATCTCATCTACCAGTAGAAGAAAATCACATGCAAAAGGGGATATTCAAAATTAGATTCCACATTTGCAAACTGAAGATGTTGGACAAAGTGTCATTCTCTCCTCCTGAATTTAGGTTCAGCCTGGCCTTTTCCTGCCTTCCTCAATCCTGCTGCTCCACTGGTGCTCTGGGAGTTCATGTTTATATCATGGCAAGCAGACACTTAAAACATAGCAGCAAATGTTAAGGCTTAGCTGCATGGATGGAGAAAGATACAGACACAAGATTTTCTCAGGAGCTTCCCTCCCAAGCAATTCAACATTTTTATTACCTGTTTTAAAACTCTTCAACCACGAGCTGTTCCTCTGTTTGTTGCAGGTGTTCTCTGCAGCATGAGTGCACCAACTTCACAGGGGCCAACTTCTGGGCGAGTGTGAGTGAAGGAGTGCAGCAGTGCCCTTCCATGACCATCCTGGAGCCTGAGATCAATATTGACAAAGAGAACCCGGTGCGTTTGCTTTGCTGCCGATTCCAAATCAATCTCCTGCAGGACCCCTAGAGCCACTGCCTGCTGCCAGGGTGGGGCAGCACGGCTCTCGTGGCTTGGATGTGGGTCAGGGGGATGCTGAGCTCTGCTGCATGCTGCTGCATCAGGCCAAGGCTCTCGGGGAGCTGGGGGTGACCTGCTGCACCCCAGTGCCTGAGCCGGGGGGATGCCAGGTCTGTAGGAAAACAGCACCCAGAGCCGAGCCTACAGGCAAAAACCACCCAGAGCTGCTGCACCAAACACACAGGGGAGGGTCGCAAAATTTCAAACACAATCAGCTGCAGACAGCTGAGTCAACTCATTTCCTGGTTTTGTGTTGTTGCTATTTTAAAGTATTTTAATTATATTTTAAAGGTTTTTATCAAAATATTATTTGTTTCAAGACAGACCCTCTCTGTGGGCTTGTTTTGGAGTTGCCTACCTCTGAAAAGCTTCTAAAACGTCGACAATTTTGAAATATAATTTTCTGTGATAATAGCTGACTTTTTTGTCTAATATAGGCCCTGATAATACAAATAAATGGAACTATCCCGAACTTGAATGGAACAAATATTTCATGTGACTATGGAAACAACATCCACACGGTAGCCAGAGTCGCTGGGGATTATGTAAACCAATTTATTTATTGCAGTTTGCTTCCACACGAGAAATATCCAGCATTTCCTGATGACCAAGGTATGTAGAGGCAAACAAGCTGTGTTCCTTCTAACCACTTTTGTGAACATAGTTTTTGATAGGCTTTATTTATTTTTTCAGTTGTATGTGCAGTTAACACATACAGGGAAGAAAAGCCCAAAGCTGTGTCTGTTTTACAGGGCATATGACTCTGAAGCATAGGAGTTTACATGCTCTGAAGCATGTAAAGTTCCATCTTTACATGAATTGATAGTATTTCAAATCTATCAATTTTTGTTTTAAACATCAGAATTTAAATGCCAGTTCATGTACTTATTTTTATCTGTTTTGAGCTTCTGCTTTAGATTTAGTATGTACAAAGCCAAAAATGTTTTAGCCCTGGGCAAATAATGTAGTTTTTTATATTGATATTTTCAATGTCAATATAAACACACGCTGCCTTTCAGAAGAAGTTCTGAAGGAAGAGTGAGTGGGTACCTAAAGGAGCCCAGGAACTCTTAGCCCCATTTTGCAATCAAAAGCCAGCCAGAGGTGTCCAGTGTCCCCTGCTTTCCGATGGTGCCAAAGGAGATGCCTGTCTCAAGGCTCCATGGAGCTGCCTCCAGAGGAGATGAGCACCTGTGGATGAGGCTGAAGTCAGCTGAGCTGACCAGATCTGAACTGGCCACTTAGCGATGCAGTCAGCCCCTCTCAGTGCCTTTGGAGAAGTTTGATGCTTTAGTCCAACTTGAGTGCTTGTAAAGTTTTAATCCTTCAAGGCTGGAGTGAATGTGCTATTGAAAATGGCTGACTTCAGTAAGGGGAGAATTAGCTAGTCCTTTTGAAAATTCCACTTTTCCTAGGCCCATTTGTAAAGCTGCATTGCTTTTCTCCCAAACTATCCAAAGAATGGGAGATCATTAACTGCTCTGTATTATTGGTTTCAGCAATGTCCAAATGAATTTCTGGAATCCAGTGTGCTGATTTATTCTCTGTATTCTGAAAGAGGCATTGTTTCTTCTCCCTGGTGCTTATATGGCAAAATTGCAAAGAAAAAAAAATAGGCAATTTTGGGGGGAGGGAAGGTAGTATGGTGTGTTGTGTTGACCAGCCAAGAAAGGGATTTCCGCTCTCTGCAGGTTTGTTGGCACAGGGAAAGTGAGCAGGATTTTAAAACATGATAACTAACATGTTTTAATTACCACATTTTAAAAATTATAGTTTAGCACCAACTGTATGTGAAGACAATAATTAAATCTGCTAATTAACACTTGCATGCCATGCTGGAATTTTGTGCTGAAAGTCACCATGTTCTTTTTTGTGAGAGTAATGTAAAGTGCTGATTTAGGAGGGAAGAGCTGAATGTCAGAGGAGAAAGGATGACTGGTCCAAGTTTTGAAATGCAGCTTGGAGGAAGCCCTAGAGAAAACAAATCATATTTAGCCCTTGTTTTCCCAAGGGTCTCTCTTGTCTACTGGGTGTGAGTGTGAGCAAGGGGCTGTTGCAACCCAATATTCTTTGGCTTGATTTTCTCAGACCACGTGGTCGTCGAAACTTCTCTCCGGGTCAACAACAAAAACATAATCCGGGCCAATTTCACCATCTATGATTGCAAAAGGATTGGAAACATTTACCCGAAGAGAGCGTAAGTGACCCCGGTGTGCAGGCAGCAGAGCCACCGTGGGCAGGTGGTGGCAGGGCGTGGGGGGCACTGGGTGACAGTGGTGGGGCAGTTTGAAGCGGGGCGGTGCCAGCACAGAGCTGGACGAGGTCCTCCTGTGTGGGAGCTCAGCTCCTGAGAGTAGGCAGCTGGGGGCCTGGGCAGGATTTGGCAGGATCGTGGGAGATGTGATGCCAGAGGAGGGTCCTCAAGCCATCTGGACATGTTTGGTTTCTTTTAAACATAAATAATATTTTTATATAAAGCTTGTTCTGTTAACCCTTCAGCAGCAGAGGTGGCCTCCCCAGCAATCTGTGGGGAATTGGGGAAGGCAGGGTCATGCTCTCTTGCTCCTTCCAGCCCTGGGTGGGAGCAGTCACATACCCCCATCAGCTTGAGGGGGCTCTAGTGGCTCACACCAAAACTCATCCACCTCTCAGGAGCATGATATCAGGACCTGACCACAGGGCCTGCCAGCGCTCCCGTGTCTGTAAACAGCAGAGAGAGTCTTAATCAGGTCCAGCACACCAGGCTCCTCAGAGAGACAGATGAGGGGAAGGAGCATTTTTTTTCGGAAAAATGTTTTTTGCTAAGTAGGGGAGGGTGGCTCTCAGTCTGCCATGGCCTGAGGCCAGGCAGAGATGCCTGGGGGTGATGGGCTCTGGCCACATCCCCTGCCAGCTCCCTGGGAGAAGAGAGGGAAATCCAGCACCTGCCTTGGGTTTTTCTAGGCACCATTAAAGGCTGCACAGTGTGAAGATGGGTTGCAGGGCTGAGGTGTGGCCCCTCTGAGCAACCTATACTCTGCTTTGCTCACCTTGCCTTTGCCATTTCAGGTGCACCAGCTGCCTCTCGGCCAGGTGGAAGTGCCACTGGTGCCCCTCTGCCTACAGCTGTGTCTCCAACCACTCACAGTGTGAGGATGCGCTGCGGGTGGAGGTGAGGCTCCTTCAGCTGCTGCTCGGGCTCCGAGCCTGCTCCAGCAGTGGCCAGCAGTCGCTGGCCGTGGCTCGTGCCCTGCTGGGGTTGGGGCACCCTGCTCAGCTGTGTTCAGGAGGGGGATGTGTGTGGGTGGGCAGCGCCGTGCCCTGCCGCTGTGCTGTGCCGAGCCGTGCCTGGGGGGAGGCTGGCTCAGGGATTCAGCTGTCCTGGTGCCTCCTGTGGGCTCCATCTCTTGGCTTTCCATGACTTCTCATACCTGGAGCAATGCCGCTCTTTCTCCACATCCTGGGCCACCTGGGTTTGAGTGCAAGAAGAAACAGCCGTTCTCCACCATTCCCTTGGCTTCGACTCGAGGTTGCTTTATGTTAAAAATGTGCTGGGGCACCACTAGGGTGCTCACCCAGAGGAGAAAATTGCCCCTTTCCAAATTGCAGCTTTAATACCCAGAGACTCAGAGTGTTCCTACTACTGAAGTTTAAATTGAAGTTAATTTAAATAAAATGGGCCTTTTAGCAATCAATCTGCTCTAGATCCAAGCCAAGCTTTAACACTGTAAATTGAATATCCCTTTTGCACCTCTGCTCTTAACTCAGGTCTCCAGTGTTCCCCATGCTCATCACTGAGAGGAGTTTGGCCCATGTCAGATGTCCCACCCTCTCTCTCAGGCTGAGCCCAGGGCCAGCCCTGGCATCCACTCTCCTCCAGTGGGGATGAGTGCAGGGCATGGGGGTGGAGCCGAAGCCAGCACTTACAGCTCCGGATCCTGTAAATTCCCGGGAAATGGGGATGGAAAAGTCCCTGCCAGGGACCACCCCAGCAGCACAGGGCAGTGTGTTGGGGTCAGCTGTGCCTGCCTGTGCACACCCAGGTGTTTTGGGGAAGCATCCTCTTTGTTCACTTCACAGGTTTCAGTGTCTGGCATGTTCTCTGGCTGTCTGGATGGGTGCTGGGAAGTTGAAGACCATCTTGGTGTTGCTCCTGTTGGGTGTCTGTCCTGTGCCAGAGCCTGGGGAACCCTGCAGGGGTCTGGCACACGCTGCTGTTGGGGCAGGGGGTGCTCCTGCTGTGTGTGCTGCTGGGCACTGCTGCGCTGCTCGTGCCAGGGACTTGGGGGTGTCAGTTTCAGCAGTGACACTGGGTGACATCAGGGCTGTGGGGTCACCTGGGGACTGCTCTGGGTTCGTCCTCGATTAGCAAAGATCTCCTTGGATCTCCTGCTCCAGAGGTACAGTTGGGCTGGATGCTGACCTGCTTGGGTATGTTTGTTTTCTCTCTGTGCCTCCTGCTGATCTTGTGAGCGGGAGAGGTGCTCGGTAGCCCTGGAAACATGGTGCTTTCATCGTGCAGTTGGAGCTTTTGGTAAACAAACCATTGCTGGTGCGGCTGCACCTGAGCATGGCTCTGCAGGGAAAGCTGCATCCTACTGGCTCCACCCGCAGCATCTTGGGCATTCTGCCCGTTTCCTCTGATCCAGATGTGAAGGATATAGTCAGCTGGAAGCTCTATTGCTGGTGGCTGAACAGCAGGAGAAGGGGCTCCAAGATGACAGGTTAATCAGTCCTCTAAAGTGTATTTCTATGGGAAGCTGTGCCAGCTCTGGTGACATGCAAATACTCACCAGGCCAGGGGAGCTTTTGCTTGAAATTGTAGTGTGCTGGTTTTATTTTAACTCTTTTTATATCCTTGGGAGAGGCTTGGGACTGAAATCTCTCTCCAGTTGTTTGCTTTGCTGTTTTGCTTCCCATATCACATTCATCTCTTATTTAATCTCCTTGTTTAGGCAGCACCAACTATGCTAGGCAGCACTAACAATGAGTGTCCTGACAGAAGTGAAATATTTTTTCCACAGTCAAACAGGCACTTCCAGGTAGTTCCCTGACCCCTATCTAGGTCTGGGGAGGGCAGGAGAGAAACCTCCCCCTCGCTGCACGTCCGGTCCCAGGGATGTGTCTGGCTGCAGGGATGAGTCTGAACAGGCATCCTAGCACTGGGAGGGCAGGCTTGGCCTCTCCTTGGAGCAGCAGCAGCACTGCCATCAGTGGAGCCACAGCAGGATAACCTTTAGTGCAAGCGAGAGGAAATCTTGCCTGCTGCAAATGATTCTGCATAATGGACCGAGTATTTTGTTGTCTTTTACCCCAATGGCTCCACTGTCACAGGCATTACTCTGGATGTACCCTGGGGCCATGCACAATCTGGCTTCATTTTTGCTGTAGTTTTGCAGTGTGATTTACGTCTCATGAGAGAACAGGACGGGTTTGTCACATAGACTGGAATTCTGAGTCAGCTCCAGTGTCTGAGACATCAATTTAAAACAAGAACAAAAGTAAGGAGACAGATGACCTTTTAAAATAATTTTTCAGCTTCATTTAAGCCTTTCACTGCAGCTGCCCTACTACTGCAGCCCCCTCACTGAAGGCCCTGTAGTTCCTCATACCCTCTGTCCCTGCACACGCAGGCTGTGCACTCCCAGCGCCGCTGTGCAGGTGGAGACTCTGGAGCACAGGCTCTGCAGGTGCTGGCAGGAGTGAGCAGGGCAATGGTGTGACACGGCTTACAGGGGGTGGGAGAGGCTCACACCGGTAGATCTGCCATTGGAGGTGGCAGTGCCTCCTTTCAGAGTTATTCTGGCCCTGTCACGGCCAGAGTGGCAGCTGAGGTGCAGGTACAGGGTCACTGTGCACCTGGCAGTTCCCATTTCCCAGTGAAATGAATCTTATCAAGGACCTTGATGGTTCCTCTTCCCTTGTTGCTGAGGATGCTCAGCATGCACCCAGCTAACCCCTTTTTGTCCTTATTTTTGTACCCAGCAGAAGAAAATTGACTGTCCTCAAATAGTACCTGCCCCTTTGGAGCCGATGCCCACGGGTGTATCTCGGAACATCATGATCTCACTGGCCAATGCAACTTTCTCTAAGGTAAATGAGTTCCTAAAGGCATTGGGAAGGTTTGGACAGGTGTTTGGGGGAAATAAATCTCCCTGTTCCCTTGCGGGTGTTTGCTCCACCACACAGCATGCCGGTGTCAGCTCCCCCAGCCCCACATCCAGTGCCTGCGCTGAGGAATAAAGGACACAGCTCTGAGTGGTGGGCAGGGAGCCCTGTCTGAGCCACAGTGTTTGAGTACAGCATGGAAGCATTGTTTAACTCCAGATTGTCACTGCAGAGCTCATTTGGTGTGGAAATGTCTTTCGGGTCATCACTGCAGAGCTTGTTTGATGTGAAAAAGTATTTTTTGTGAAATTTTCTGACATGTTAATTCTAACAGCAAAAAGCAGGAATGGACATCAAATGGTGCCTTTGGAGATGTGCTGCATGCCAGAAACAACCAGAGGAATTTGGGGCAAAGAGGCTGAGCACTGGGAAACTGCTTGAGTAAGCTCTGGTGTTTGTAGAAAGCTGCCCTTAGTAATTTTGGCTCAGATCAACAGGGCTCATGGGGCCACATTTGCCTTGCCCCTGCTGATGATTCCAGCATCCTGGGCAGCCGAGTGGCTCCTTGTTCTTCAGGAGAGGAGAATTTTGGAAGTGCCAGTGGAGCTGTTCTGGCATGCTGGAGGGTGCTGCTAGAGGCCGTGGGGGCACCACTCCCACCACACCTCCTTGCCCTCGGCGCAGGGGCAGAGCAGACCCTCGTGCCTGGATGGGGTGGCCTTTTCCTGCACAGCTCCAGCCTCCAGGAAGGAGGCTGTGACCTCTGCAATCAGCAAAACAGGGTGAGAAATCCTTCTTCCTGTCTGGATGCTGGAGGTGGCTGAGGAGGAAGCAATAGTGCATGGAGCCCACAGGAAATGGAGTCAGCAGGAAAGGGGCAGCAGGAGAGGCTCTGGCAGTCTGGCTTCCTTCCATCACCTCCTGCTCATTGTCCCAGGGTGCCGGGTAGGATTTCTTCTCCTTCCCTCTCTGGAGGAACTCGTGAGTGCTGCTGAAGCTGGGAGCCTCAGAGACATGTGCCCCAACCCTTTGCTGTAGCAGGGGCACTGCACAGGCAGGGACATGAGGCCAGGGCTCTGGGCAGCCTGCAGAGCCAGAGCTGCTTGGGGGCAGGTGATGCACTAGGCAGGATCCTGCCTGTGTGTTTGCTGAGCCAGCAGCTGCCTGCCAGGAGCCTGGTGCTTCCTTCCATGTCTTTTATCAGATCTGCCAGTTTTCAAAGGGTAGTTAGACCTCAGTAGTGGTGAAGTATCAACTGCTGCTTGGAGATAGGATTTTTTCCTGCAGGATGTGGGCACAGCAATAATTTGGTGCAGGATATCATCCTTGTGTTATCAGGAAAACAGCACAGAAAATTGCCTTTGAACCTGTTCTTAGCTGGGTCCTTGCTTGAATTAGAGATTTGCTCAGTGTAGTTGTTGGGAGGAGGAGGAGGAAGGTAACTTTGAGCCCAAATCTCCGACTGGTTTGGGCTGCTTTGGACAAGGTGGCCTGGGACAGCGCTGGCTCTCAGTCTGTGCTGCAGCATGAGTTCTACACACCTCGGCCCAGAGGAGCTGTTGGGGCTACAAGAGCCCAGCCAGGCACATCTGGTCTGTGTGTGCTGTGGGCCAGGCACAGCTCCTGGTCTGCACCTTTGGTGTCGGGTACTGATCTCCTGTTTGACTTGGGCAGAGTCCAGGTGCCAGTGGCAGAATCAAGGTGGGACATGGACCCTGCTGATCGACTGACCGACAGAGAACTGCACTAGATGGTTATTACAGCCATTCTGCCCTTGTCTTCCCTCTCCTAGGAGACAGCTCTGGAGTGCCATTTTGGGACAGACGGGACATTTGAAGCCCGGTGGGTGAACTCCTCTGCCGTGGAGTGTGTGCATGTGCTGGTGAGTCGAGGGGCGAGGCTGCCAGCCCTGCTTCCCCCAGGCTGAGGATCAGGTCCGAGGGCAGGCAGGGTCTTACCCCCAACCTCCCACCTGGCAGTGGGACACCACTTGCTCTCTCCTGTCCATCTCTCACTCCTGCATTCGCCCCTCTGGGCTCTCTGCATGTGCTGATGCTGGCAGGGCACACACGTGTCACCACTGCTGTGTTCCCAGCTCCGTGGGGATCTGCCGTAGCTTTGGCCCCCGCTCCCCTGGGGCTTGGGAAAGAGCTGCTTCTTTACCTTTATAAATGGGAAGAGTTTTGTTCAGACAAAAAAATTGGCCACTTTTCAGGATTGCTGTTTCTGTAGCTTTTACTTTGAACAAGGAATTGGCCTGAGAAAATGCTGTGATGCTCACTGGAAAGCAGTGTGTGGTTGCCGGAGGGCAAACTGCACCTGCAAAATGCAGCAAACATTTGGGCTTTCACCAGTAGGAACATTGCAAGTTGATGCTGGAGAAGAGCACTTTCCCATCACGTCACCTGTATCACAGCCCCACACTGAGAATGTGCAGACAGTCCAGGCTGCTCGTTTTCCTGTCCATTTCTGCTAAAAATAGCAGCAACCCAGGGCTCTGTGCTCACCACGATATGCACTGTGTCCTGGTGCCCTTTACTGGGACTTCAGCAAAATGATTAAAACAAAACAGCTGTCCCACTTCTTCTGCTAAGGATAAGACCCCTGTGTCTGGAGGAGCAGTGGTCAAAGAAGCCTCACAAGAAAGGTCAATCCATGGGGGGTATGTGTGTGTATGTAACCTCCTATTTCACTAAATTTCATAAGTTTTTGTTTGTGTTTTGTGTGCAGCTCCACACATCAGAGAAAAGCCATCGCTTCCCAGTGAACCTCCAGCTGAAGGACAAACCAGACAGATTTATTGACAGTCCGGAGATGATGACAGGTCTGAGTTGAAAATATTTTTATGTGCTTCTCTCATCTGGTTGGCTTGAATGACTCTCAAACCTGGGCAGAGTTTATGGCTGCAGGAGAGAAACCATGGCTCCAGTGGGCACAGCACAATTCCTTCTCTCAGGCACATGCAAAAAGTGTATTTACCCAGAGTCACCCTCCATGAACGTGAGCCCAGAGCCCAGAGTGGCACCCACACATCCCTGTTACAGCCAGCCAAAGTCAAGCCCCACCCTGAAGTGCAGCTCAGGTCTCACCTGTCAGCGGTGCATGGCTCAGGTTGCCTGGTGCTCTCAGTCACAGCAGTCACAGCCCACAGCTGGGATGTGGGCTAGACAGGAATTCCTCCCTGGGAGAGGAGGGATGGGGCAGGGCTCTTCCCTCAGCTCTCACAGGAGCATGGCATCAAGGTTCCACATGCTGTGAAAATTGAGTCCTTCTTTTTGCTTCCTCTGCTGAGAAGGAATAAAATGTGTAAGCACATTTCACCCCTGGCCCGTTCTCTGTCTCTACGAAGAGTGGCTGGATTCCCAAAAAAGCCCTTGCTACATCAGCAAACTGAGGAGGGCAGGCAGTCAGACTCAAAATGAGTCAGACTCAGACACGGTAGCCAGGCAGGACGAGCCCAGTGGGTCGGCCACGGAGCCGGGCTGGCACAACAGCTGCCACACTCGGCGTGGCCGAGGTTTGGCAGTGCCCCTTGCCAAGGGCTCTGGCTGGAGGCAGCATTCCCCAGCTCCTTTGCCTCTCAACAGGGTCAGCAGCTGTGGCAGAAGGGGCTGATTTATCTGAAGTGCAGAGGAGGATGAGAGCCCAAAGAGAGCTTTCCTTTGGAGGATGGCTGTGACAGGGAGAAAGACACAAGCACCAACAACCAGTGACCAGGATAGAAAGGTTTCCCCATGATAAACCCCTGTGAACAGAGGAGGATTATCTTGCAATGTAAAAATACCTGGAAATACCAGCATAGCCAGGCATGAGATCTGGTTTCTCTGCAGAAAGAAGAGGGCATAATTTTGCAATACAGTGGTAACCCTGAGGAGGGGGGTGGGACATGGGGCTTTGGCTGTGTAGAAGACTCAGTTCTCTGTGTGGGTGGCGCTGGGAGCAGGAACCACAGCAGAAAAAGCGTGGTGGAATTCCCCTCCTCCTGCATGGAGCAGAAGCTCATTTACATAGGCCATGTTTGCATCCATCGGAATTGGCCAGAATATTTGGAGTTCCCACGGGACTGTTATGCTGCTCTGGCTCCTCCTCGCTTTGCTCAGGCTGGTGTGAGTCACATTAGAGAGACTGCCTTGCATCAGAGATCTGCTAGACAAACATCATTTAAAAAATGTCTTTAATGAAATCACTGATGTTATTGTTTATTATTTCAGTGTTTATTAGCTTTTATTGCACACTCTGTTTGATAGTCCATTGAAGGAATACAAGCTGTGCTATTGGTTGGAAAACCACCCAGTGTAATCTCCTGGGGAGACTGCAGATGACATGGAATAAGTTTTTTTTTGTGGAGAATAGGAGAGATCCTCAGTACCAGCGATGTTTCGTTAGCATGGCACAGGCAGAGTGTTGGTGCTGATGGAGTTTCATTAGCACAGCAGAGCAGTGAGGCTGAGGGACTCATTAGTTACTCAGGAAGTGCCTTAAGATGCTCCTGAGAGCAGAAGTGCCAAATTTGTGTCTGTTTCTGTGTTTTATGTACTCCTGCAAAGTCTCCTGTGGGGAAAAGGGTGTGAAAGCCATGTTTTCTGAGCATTTCTGACTGTTACCTCCATAGATACCCACACTTCAGTGGCAGAAGTCTTGAGGCTGGAGAGGAAATGTAACTCAGGGCATCAGCTAATGGAGATGTGAAGGCAGTATAATAAAAACAGATGGAAGTTGAGCTGAGCAGATCTGAAGGGAGAAGAAGTCACTGAAAGGGGTCTGTGTCACAGGGGGAAGGACAGAACTGTAAACGCTGTACAAAGCACAAACTACCCCATTTTTTGTCAGTGTGGAAGCAATGTGATTATTTTCCTGGCAGGATGGAGCCAACTTTGCCAAGCAGCTTCCCATGTGGATGCTGAGAGTTGGAAACATGTAGCATTAATTGACAAAAGGTTCCAAGTTTGGGTGTTGCTTGTTTTTCAAGGGGGAGAAAAAGGAAAAGAACGTGCTAAATTATATTGTAGTGTGAAGAAGTGCCCAGGCCTTCTGGGAAGCCTGCAGGATGGTAGCCAAGTGCTGCCTCGTCTCGCTGTGTGTGCAGACTGCTCTGCTCATCCGCTGGATTTCAGATTTTACTGGATTAATGTAGTGGGCAGGTGGTGGGAGTGGGGGGGGGGGCATATGTGTTGGATTGCCTTAGGCTAAGCAAAGCTGTGAGAGCCTCAGGCCTGGAGCTCATGTTGTCTGTTGTCTCTGGTGCTTCAGTGGAGGTGTACAACTGTGCGACTGGCAGCACCGACTGCTCCCAGTGCTTGGGGAGGGAGGACCTGGGGCACCGCTGCCTCTGGAGTGAGAGCAGCTCCAGCTGCAGGCTGCAAACCGAGCCTCCACAGGTCTCTGAAGTCTGCCCACCTCCTGAGATTCGCAAGGTAAGACCCGAGGGCAGCATGCAGGGCGCTCGCAGTGTGGCGCGGCGCGGCGCGAGGTGGCGGGTGGTGCCCAGGGCTGGGACTGGCTGCACTGTGCTGCCTGGAGCAGAGGAGGATCTGCACATTGTCCCTGGCACAGGACGGGGTCAAGACCAGCACTGACTTTCTATGCTGTCAAGTCACCTGGTGCCAAGGACATCTTGCTAGTGGCAGGATCCGGTCTTCATCATGCTAGAGGGAAAAACAACAGCAGCACAGTCATGGCCGGTACCCTGTCCTCTCTCAGCACTGGGATGTTGTTGTGTCCAGTACTCTGTCCCCTCACAGCGCTGGTGGCAGCAGCTGTCAGGTGAAACCGGCAGTGTAGGAGTGGGTTCAAAGCTGGTGTGGGGAAGAAAGCATGTTTCTTCCCAGGTGTGTTTGCAGCTGAAATGATCCTTGACTAAACCCCACTGCCCAACACAGCAGAGAAGTGTTCTCCTCTGCCGAGCTGGAGCAAGGAGACTCTGGTGTTGGGTGCACTGGGCAAGCAGAAGTGTGAGGAGTGATTTTGTCTGCTTCACAGGGCCCAGGTAGTGCTTGGGCACCGGGATTGGCTCAGGGATGAAGGCCAGAAACTCCTGGTTCTCCCTGACCTGGTCTAGTGGAAGGTGTCCCTGCCAATGGCATGAATCATAGATGATCTTTGAGGTCTCTTCCAACCCAAACTGTTCTGGGATCCTGTGATGCTCTGACTTTATGACCTGCCCCTTGGTGCTGCAGATCGAGCCGCTGCGTGGGCCTCTGGAGGGGGGCACGCTGCTCACCATCCGCGGGAGGAACCTGGGCCGCCGCTTCAGTGACATCCTGGGCGCCGTCCGCGTGGGCGGCGTGCACTGCGCCCCGCTGCCCGACAGATACGTCGTCTCTGAGACGTGAGTGGGGGGAGCTGGGAGGAGCGACCATGACCCCTGCATGTCCCCGGCCCATGCCTGTCCCTCCCTGTCCCTGAGGGCAGGCAGAGGCCAGCTGCTGCTGCCCCTCGCCCCTGGCACTGCTGCCATCTGCCTCATCCATCCACAGAGTCGTGTGCCAGACCGGAGAGGCTCCGGAGGCGTTTTCGGATGTGGTCACGGTTAACGTGAGCCGGGAGGGGAGGTCCAGGGAGCGGTACTCCTACGTGGTGAGTGCTGTCTCCTGAGTGTTCCTTTGGTGATTCCTGTGCCCCTTGAAGTGGGTGTGCAGCTCCCCATGCCTTCCCCAGCTGGCTGAGAAACAGGAATGTTGGGGTCCTTAAGGAGCTGCTGAGGAGTCACCTCACCTGTGGTCACCTGTGTGGGGTGTGGCAGGACCACAGCAGGATACTGGCAGCACAGTCACGCTCCCAGACTCAGCTCCTGCAGGGGTCTGTCTCATCCCACCTCTATTGACAATTCTCCTGCTATAAAAAGGAACTCAGTTTTCTTCTACCTCTTTTGCTGAAGTGTTGTTACAACCTGTGAGATTTTTTGAGACTTGTGAAGCCCCTTTGTGCTGTGTAAGTTACATTCCATAAACTCACATTGTTTAGAACTGATATTTTTGCTGCAGAGATTGTATTAGTTTTTGCATGAAATAATGCATAGGGATTAGACTGAAGCTAACTCCATGTCACTGTGCAATGAAAAGCCCTTTATAACTTTGTGCTGTGCTGTTCCACAAAGATAGCTTTCATCTCTATAAACCTGGAGAGAAATCCATGCATTTTTTCTCTTCCCTACTCGAGCCTTCTTCTTGGACAGTATCCATGGGCAGCCATGAGGGGTGGGTGCTGAGGGCACGTGGAGTGCTTGGAGCCTTTGTGCCTCCCCTGCAGCTTCAGCTGGGGCAGGACAGTCCGTGCTGCAAGTTGCTGGCCTGGGAGAAGACTTGGAGCCCCAGAAAACACTTTGATTCCTGGTGGTCCTTGTGAGGAATCTGGGACAGATCACGGAGTGTGATTCTCCCACCCTGAAGCCAAAGACAGATTGGGTGTTTAGTTCAGGGAGCTGAGAGCATGCAGCCAGCACAGGCATGGCACAGCCCAGCACTCAGCAGAGCCAGCCTGACACTGCATGGGGAGAGGCTGATGAGGTGATGGCACTGCCAGGCCAGTCCCAGCAGGAGTTCCCAGATCCCATTTCCACAGTTTCCAGGTGTCCAGGTTCACAGCAGCCCCCTTGGTTTGGGGATTCTCAGGATGTGTGTGCTGAGCTGGCACATCCTCCACTGCTGGCTGCTGGCTGAGAGGGGGGAGAGGGGCCCAGAGAGTGGAACAGGGCTGGGCAGCTCCTTCACCAGCTCTTAACATGCGAGGAAAAGCCTCTCAGGAAACACCTGTGGAAGCACCAATGCTAAACAAAGCCAGTCCCTGACCTCAGCCTGGGTCCATGGCAGCCCTGGGCAAGCTTAGGGAGCAGGCTCCTCCTGGAGTGGGAGAGAAGCTGTTCCTGCTTGGGTGGCACAGTAGAAAACTGCTATCTGTCTGTCTGTCTGTCTTGTTTGTCTTAGCAAAGCTTGGAGCAGATATGAGGGAGTGCCCTGCCTTGTGCACGTGTTGGGGAGGGACACTGCATGATGGAGGTGTGTCACACTGAAAGTAGCTTTCATGCCATTTGCAGACCAAGCAACACTCTTGTTTTCTTGGTTCTCCTCTCCCATCTGATGGCATGCAAATGGAGTAGCCTACACCGTGCAAAGCTGGTCTTGGTGAGACCTGAGCTTGAGCACTAATACAGTTTGCCTGGAAAAGTTTAAAAGCCTTTCAGAACTGCCCTCCCAAAGAAGGTACTTCATGAAATACCAGATATTGTTTGTGTGCTACATCTTTCAAAGTCCCCATTATACATGCCTAGAAGAGACAGAATTCAGCTGTAATTGTACTGAGGAGGAGGGAGAGGCTTCTTCAGGACATTACAGCAGGCTATGGATGAGCTGGATTTGCCAAAGCTACGATGGAGGTGATTGGTGCTGGCAGTGCACCAAGAGCAGCAGCCCCTGGCTCTGGCTAAGGGGAAGGGCTTTGGGGAGCAACAATAATCCTCTCTGCTGATGCTGTAGCTGCACTTATGAATATGTGGGTTAAGGGCCAAGGCCAGGAGACAGCTGCCCGCAGACAGAGAAATAGAAATTAGCAAAACAGATCCGGTGGAAATGGGTGACGATCAGAACTGACAGAGGAAACGGCAATAGAGGAGTGAAGCCATCTGAGTGTAGGACAAGGGCCAGGGTAGATGTTAATGCAAGGGTTTGTGTGGCAGAGACTGCCAGGCAAGGCATTAGCAGCAGGCTCAGCCTGCCCTCCGCCACCCGCCTGCGAGGGTCTGCTCTGCACGAGCAAGGGATGGGCTGGGGGTGAGTGGGGCCAGCCCCTGTGGGCCTGTCTGAGAGGGAGTCGCCAGTGCCCTATGGAAGGGTCTAGAGATCATGATTTGCTCTGCCCTGGCTGTCCTGCTCGAATGGAGCAGGGATGTTGCCAGCAGCCTCTCCTGGGGTGCCTGTAAGCAGACAAGAGGGCTCAGCGCCACGTGAGTTATCAAAGCCTCCAGCTCATGAATCTCAGGAAGATTTCCAGGGGCTGCAAACACAGATAACATACGTGCTAATTTATGCTGCAAATGGCAAGAAGCAAAGTAACTTCCCCCTCAGTTCCTGTTACCTCAAGAGATACAGATTTGAAGCTTCCTTAGCAGGGGTCTGATATTCAGTTATCTAAACCCAGGTGGCCATTTTACTGATCTCAAGGCCATCCTCCAGTGGAGCTTTAACATTATCTTTGCATTTTGGAGGACATGGATCTGGAAGAGCTGAGATGGTGAGGGAGGGAATGAGTGAGAAATTTCCTTTTATTGATGGACCTTGTGCTGTCGCTGGCTCTGGACCTCCTGCTGGAAATCTGAAGGGAATGGTGGGATCTTGGGCTCCTGTTTGGCCCCATGTTTCATTTATAGACAGTATTTAGGGACCACTGAGAGTCACAGAGGTTTTATATGATCTTACTCCTTAGTGTTTGTATCACTTCTCTTTTTCTGAAACCTTGCCAGCAAAAGCTTTTGCTGTGCTGCTGTTTGATCCTCACAGTGCTGGACACTTACTCGAAGTTCTGAATCAATTCCCATGTACAGTGTGGAATATCCAGCTGCAGATTTACCAGGCTAGAAAACAGATTTCCCCTTTGTTTTTAGCTTCCCGTGGTGCAGTCCATAGCTCCTGCGAATGGCCCGAAGGCAGGAGGAACCAGAGTGACCATCAGAGGCAGCAGGCTGGATGTCGGCTCAGAGCTCCGTGTCCTCATCAACTCCTCCAAGCAGTGCACGGACCTCAGGTGGGAGCAGGGCTGGGGGCTGGCACTGGAGTAGTGACGAGAGCCAAAGCATTAGGAAGGTTGGCATTGTCCCCCAAGAAGTCAGGCAGAGCGAGGGTTTTGATGGGGGGCACCACTACGTGCTGGCACGGCATCCCCCACTTGCCCATCCCCTCCGTGTGCGGGGAACAGTCCCGGCAGCCGGCTGGTGTGGGCTGGGAGCTGCCCGCTAGCAGGCCTGGAGGAACAGCTAGTTGGCATGTGATGGAAGCTCCATTCTCCTGTGGCTGCACCCTGTCAGGGGTGCTCAGGCCAGCCCCCAGCCCCTGGCTCCCTGCAGCTCACCCCTCCTGTCCTTGCGCAGCCGCACCGACAGCACCATCACCTGCACCATGCCCGCCGTGGAGCTCACCACAGCTGTGCCAGTCTGCGTGCAGTTCGAGAACAAGTCTTGTGCCAGCCACAACATCACTTTCAAATATGAGAAGAACCCGGTTATATCAGACATCAACCCCAAAAAGAGCCAGATCAGGTGAGATCCTGCCCTAGCTGAGCCCGTGAAAGAGAGGGTCAGCTCCAGGAGGGAGAGGGTGGGGAGAAGGTCCTGCCAGGGGAAAGGGGCTTCTCAGCCCTGGGCTGGACGGGTGTAGAGGGTGCTTTAGCTTGCTCTTGGGGTGCTCCAGGGTAACCCCAGCATGGGAGTAGAAGAGGTCTCACACACCAGGACTGTCCATAGCTTGTTTTGATGCATTTATGAGTGGAAAAATGTCAGCCTTGGTAACTATACTGTGCGCACCTGGTGAGTGTTTTGGGGAGGCCCAGATGGGGGCTCTATGAGACCCTGAGGATTTTTCTTGGCAGTAAAACTGCTGGAGGATGAGATGAGATTTGTAATTTTGGATTTCAACCTTCCCCGAGGTCACAGTATTTAATTTTTAAAGTGCATTGCTTTTAGTTTCACATCTCTGTGGAGTTCTCAGACTTCTGTTCCTTTGAATACCCTGGTGAAATACCATCCTCCTCACCTGTGGTGTCTGAAAAACCCAGGGCTGACTAGGAAATCTGGGAGGCCAGCAGCTGTGCTGCAGGACATCACTGAAAGCAGCACGCCCAGGGTCGAGCATGAGCAGGCTCTGGTGGCCTGACCCTCTTGGAACAAAGCTGCCTCTCTGTTCCCCAGCACAATGCCAAGGCTGCAGGCTATGGGAATGTTTAGGGGAAAGGCAGAGCCATGACTCAGCCAGGCGCAGCCCCTCGCAGGCTTCCAGCTGGTGAGAGCAGTGCCTAAAAAGAGACAAGGGAAGAATGTCCCGCCTGAAGTCACAAAGGAAACCACTGGGGTATTTCTCAGTCACCTTAGTCTGCTTCCTTGGTACTTAGAGCCGTTCCCAAATTTCAGAGAACAGGGATGGTAACTGCAGGCTGTCTCCGGCCTCTGGAGTGGCTCGTGCAGTCTGACTGCTTAGCACATTGCTGGGCTATTGACCATGAGGTGCTAATAACTTGTGTAAAAATTTAGCTGGGTCTGATTTCTCTTACCATATTGATAAAATAATCCATATAACCAAAACCTAAACTAATGCAAAAGTTGTACCCTCGTCTGTAGATGTGACAGGCTAGTGAGAAACTTGGATCATAACTTCCTAGTGATATCCCCAGGCTTCAGAGAATCCTGGGGCCTCATGCCCAAAGTCACTGTGCCTGGAGTGCTCTTCAGATAGCAGGACTTGTGAGTCTTGCCTGTTCCCTGGCAAATACTCCAAACAAGTCAAATGTGATACGGGGAAGTGCAGATGAGTGGTGCTGGTTCTCCAGCCGTTGCTCTGCCTTGTTCACATTGGAGCTGCTCATTATTCTTGTTAGTTGACTGCACAGTGAGAAGCCCATGTGTTGCATTCCCATTCCCCCCAAGCAGATTCAAAAGACAACAATTTCCACATTTTGGTCTAAATCACAAGTTCCTGGAAGATGCAGGATGAGGGACATTTCCCTCTCCAAGTCTCACAGTACTGTGTGGGTGCTGCAGGGCAGGGGCAGGGGCAGGGGATGTGTCCTGGCCATCACTTTACAGGTCACTTACATGGCCAGTGGCCAGGATGCCTGCTGCACACCCTGGCATGCAGAGGCTGCTGTTCTGGACAGTGGGAGTAAGGGGCACAGCTCACTGATGCTGGAAGAGGCTCCCCACTTTCCACCAGAGCATCTACTCCTCCTTCCTTCCTTCCTTCCTTTCTTACATGATCTTGTGGTAGCTGTGTAGGTAGCTTCCTACTTCTGCTGTAAATAGGAGGAAGGCTTTGGCTGTTGGGTCATATTTTCTGCTCAGGCAGCTTGGAAACACCTCTGAGAAAATGACAGGAGGAAGATGCAGCCCTCACATCCCACTGCTGCACTGTCCTCTGCAGTCACCCTCTCTTTCTTCCCTTCTCAAAGCGGGGGCAGGATCATCACCCTGGAAGGAAGAGGCTTTGGGCTGGTGCAGAACGTGTCCATGGCTGTCCGTGGCATCGGCAGAGAGCACACGGTGGGTGTCTTGGCCAGGCATGGCCCGGTGCTGCAGCAGGGCTGCGTGCCTGCTGCCAGGAGCTGTGCAGCTGGGGCCTCGGCCCGTGCCCAGGATGGGCTGGAGCCCTCGTGGTGCTGGGTTCTGACACGCTCTCGCTCCTGCTTTCAGCGCTGTAAGGTGCACACTGACACGGCCATCACCTGCCCCTCTCCAGCTGCCTCCAACGTCACTGTGGGGAGCAAGCCAGCCCCTGTCGATTTCTACCTCAACGGGCGCCTCTACTCTGACGAGCGCTCGGCTCTGGATGAGGAGATGTACTCCGAGGAGGCCTCGCACATCAGCAAATTCAGCCTGGGCTACTACGCTGACCCCCAGTTCTCCACAGCCAAGAAGGAGAAGTGGATCAAGCACCATCCTGGCGAGCCCTTGACTCTGGTCATACATGTAAGAGGGTGGTGGTTACAGCTCTGCTTCTCTCTGCTGCTGCCATCCCCACCCTGGGCAGCTCCTCAGTCCTAAGTACCAGCACAGGGACTGCCCACAGACACAGCACGGAGAAGGGGGTGGATGGAACTGGAGAGGCAGGAGCAGGTGATTTTGGCTCAGCCTGCAGCTTCTCATCTCTCTGCCCCAGGAGATGCAGCCTGGTGCGGGGATCCCTCCTGAGGCATGATGCCAGAGAGCTGCCTGGGGAGGGTGCTGTAGCTAGGGGTTAAATGAAATACTGGACATGTGGAAAAGAACTACAATGCCCTGGCCCAAAACCAGGCAGGTGCTGCAGAAGGGCCTGACAATAGATGTTTATTCCTGCAGAAACAGGTCATCCATTCTTCTCTTTTGGCTACTGAATTCAGCTCAGCTCACAAGGAAGTTGGGGTGCAGAAGCTGATTGGCCTGGACAATGAGCAATAGTGATTCAAAGGCCATTGTTTGCTGCAGGATATCCTAATGGTTTGCAACGTGCTCCAGAAATGTGCTCCCCCTTTCTCAGGCTTTGCAGGCGCATCCCCTGGCTGTCCCCTCCGTTGTACATCCTTCCCCCCTCCCAGATGGGTGCTTACATCCTTATCTTCCATGCGCAGCAGGCCCGATCAAAAGCAGATTTTTCCAGGTTCCATGAGGGGCTTGTTCATCCTATGCCCCATGCTGAGTGAAGAATGGGAAACAGGAAAATGGGGAATGGCCTGGTTTTGGCTTTCCTGTGGAGTCCTGGAAAAATGTCCTTGGTGAGGGAGAGTCTTCCCAGGTCTGCAAAACAGCAGGGAATATGGGAAGTAAAGCAGAAAGATCGATTGCAATTCTAACTGCTATGCTGCAGCCTGACATCCTGATTTTTTTTCTGCCTTTAGAAAGAGCCTGACAGCCTGGGCCTGGAAAGCAATGAATACCAGGTGAAAATCGGCCTGATCTCGTGTGAGATCCAGATTGTTTCAGACAAAGTCATCCACTGCTCCATCAACGAGTCGCTGAGCTCCTCGGAGAGGCAGCTGCCGGTGACGGTGAGTGCGGAGCTCTGTGGGCACGGGGGTCCCGGTGAGTGCGGAGCCGTGTGGGCACGGGGGTCCCGGTGAGTGCAGAGCTCTGTGGGCACGGGGGTCCCGGTGAGTGAGGAGCTCTGCGGGCACGGGGGTCCCGGTGAGTGCGGAGCTGTGTGGGCACGGGGGTCCCGCTGAGTGCAGAGCTCTGTGGGCACGGGGGTCCCGCTGAGTGCAGAGCTCTGTGGGCACGGGGGTCCCGCTGAGTGCAGAGCTCTGTGGGCACGGGGGTCCCGGTGAGTGAGGAGCTCTGTGGGCACGGTGGTCCCGGTGAGTGAGGAGCTCTGCGGGCACGGGGGTCCCGGTGAGTGAGGAGCTCTGTGGGCACGGGGGTCCCGGTGAGTGCAGAGCTCTGTGGGCACGGGGGTCCCGGTGAGTGCAGAGCTCTGTGGGCACGGGGGTCCCAGTGAGTGCAGAGCTGTGTGGGCACGGGGGTCCCAGTGAATGCAGAGCTCTGTGGGCACGGGGGTCCCGGTGAGTGCGGAGCCGTGTGGGCACGGGGGTCCCGGTGAGTGAGGAGCTCTGTGGGCACGGGGGTCCCGGTGAGTGCGGAGCCGTGTGGGCACGGGGGTCCCGGTGAGTGCGGAGCTCTGTGGGCACGGGGGTCCCGGTGAGTGAGGAGCTCTGTGGGCACGGGGGTCCCGGTGAGTGTGGAGCTGTGTGGGCACGGGGGTCCCGGTGAGTGCAGAGCTCTGTGGGCACGGGGGTCCCGGTGAGTGCAGAGCTCTGTGGGCACGGGGGTCCCGGTGAGTGCGGAGCTGTGTGGGCACGGGGGTCCCGGTGAGTGCGGAGCTGTGTGGGCACGGGGGTCCCGGTGAGTGCGGAGCTGTGTGGGCACGGGGGTCCCGGTGAGTGCGGAGCTGTGTGGGCACGGGGGTCCCGGTGAGTGAGGAGCTCTGTGGGCACGGGGGTCCCGGTGAGTGAGGAGCCGTGCAGGCACGGGGGTCCCGCTGCTCACCCCGCTCATGCAGCGCCTGCCCAGCTCGAGCTCACCCGCTGGTGGCCCTGCAGGAGGCTGCACAGGGGAAGAGTGGCCAAAGCACGCCGTGCAGGGTCAGCAGGATGCAGGGGCCGGGCCGAGGGCTGCCCCCAGCCGTGGCAGCTGCCCGCGGAGCTCCGGCGCTGGGCCCCAGCGGAGGCTGGTCAGCTCTGAAGGGCACGCTGAGGTCTTGGCCATGTGAGGTTTTGTCACCTGCACTGATTTCCTGCTCCTCGTCAGATACGTTTGGGGATTTCCTTACGGCTTCAAGCCGTCGGCTCTGCTCCCACCAGCAGAAGGGCTACGAGTGGCCGTGAGAGGCCAGCCTTCCCCGGGCTGGGTCCCTGCTGGGTCCCTGCGGAGTGACCGGGAGGGTGAGAGCAGCACTCAGGGCTTCCAAAGGCTGCTGCTTTCTCGCTGCAGAGTTCAGTGTTCAGGGCTGCTGTTTCTCTTTGTGTCTGCAAATGCACCACACTTTGTTACTGTCCTGTTTTCCAGAGGGCTGGACTGAACTGCTGTGCTTGCCTCAGTTTCCCTCATGTCACACACAGCCCATGGCCATGCAGGGATGTGACCATGGCTCTTTGTATCTGGAGAGAAAATGCCTCCACCTCCGTGGGAGACCCCGCTGCCCTCTCCCAGTCCGTGTGTTGGCAGGGGATGGATGGGAGCCTGAGGCATGGGCAGGGAGGGCAAGGGGAGCTGGAGGGAGCTGCAGAGCTCTGGAGTTGGGCTGCCCAGGAGAACAGTGCACTACCAATTCACTGACAGGACTGTCCAGTTTACTGGCAACGATCTGAGGTGTATGAAATTCTGTTGCAAACTGGAGTCTTGGAAATACAGAAGTAACAGATTTTTTTGAGTCATCTTAACAGGAATTTTAAACAGGGTAATTTTAATTTTTTTTTTTTTTGTAAGAACTGAGAAACAGGGGAATCCCTCTGTGGAAGAAAAGGAATTTTTGAGTTTGCTAGTCTTGGTGTGACATTAACCAATCATGGCAAGTCCCCAGGAAGCAGGAGTGTGATACCCAGCCCTAAATATCACAAGGGTGTTCAGAGTGCACCAGCAATGAAAGTGCAGCTAATTAATCTGCTTGTATTCATACCTGTGCACCCCTACTAAACCTACAGGCGTGGCTGGGGCCCTTGCCTGCCGGCCATTCCACGGGCGGCCGCTGCTTCATCACACATGAGAAATGGCTTTGGTGACACAGGGCAGGCATGTGCAGCAGCCTTGCCTGGGTCCCACTGAGTGTTGAGTAGGGCTGTCCAGCTACACAAGAGAGACTTGTCAAGACATTCAGGCCCATCTTTGTTTATGACCAAACAGTTTAAACATTGAATTAAACAGCAGCCGAGGGATTTTTTTCTCTGAAAAATGCAAAAGGCTGAGCTGGTGAAGGAAAAAAGACTCAAAACACATTAAAGAGCTGCCTCATTGCAGCATTTCAGAGGGAGACAGTGGAGATCCTGAGTCTGGGCATGTGGCTGTGAGGCTGCTGAGTAAATGCCCCAGTGCTCTTGCAGTGCTGTGGCTCCTGTCCCTGTCCAGCACCATGGCTCTTGGACAACGTGCCAGGGTAGAGACCAAAGCTCTCAGTGACTGGAGCTTCCACTGGCAGCAGCCATGCCCTCTCCAATGCTCCTAGAGCTAGGGCTGGATTTCCCTCAGGATGGAGCTGTGTGTCTGGTGGTGGAGGTGGTGGGAAGATCCTGCTTGTGGGATGGCTTTGGTCCAGTGGCTGAGCTGCTGGAATTTCACCCCAGTGGGCACCTTTCCCAGAGGTGTTCCATGACACAGGAAATAAAGATTAATTTTGATTAATCAAATGATTAATCAAAATCATAAGATTACTGGAGTTCTTCCCTACCTAATTTCAAGGGTTTTTTTTCTCAAGTTTCTCTCACTTCTCATTCCCTGGGAGAAGTGAAACTCACATTTCCAGAAGCGAAAGCCTTGTGTGGTCATGAGTTTTCCTTATCAGATGATCCTGTGGAATCCTTTCATTCCAAGGGCCCAAAGAGCTGTTTGTAAACGGCACCGGCCAGCCTGTGATGTGTGCTGGCCTCTTCCCTTCTGGAGATCAGGAGACCCAAGGACTGAGCTCTAGTGGTTTGTGCTTGTTGTCACAAGAAGTACGGGCTGGGAGCAGGGCCAGCACCTTCTGACACCCCTTTCACTGCTTTAGCCACAAGATCATTACTCGTCTATGGTCTCATTTATTTTTATTCCCTTAGTTTGTTTGTATTTCAAGGACTTTAAAGTTTCTTAACCCTACTTCTTCTGGGTGGCAGCCGTCCTGATTTTGGAGGAGAAAGGCGAGTGCAGCAGGGCTCCAAAGGCTGTTCAGGGCCATCAGAAGCTGATGATTAGTGGAAGTGATTTTCTAGTAAGAGCAGCACAGGCAGCCTTGTACGGTGCCGTGGGCTCTCTAGGAAAGGGCTGTCTCTTCTGGGGCAGATGCAGTGGGGCCACGGGGCCTGCAGTTCTGCCACCAAAGCCCTGTGCTGGCGCTGGGATGGGCACCACTGCAGCATCACAGCCTGCTGGGTGTGGCCTTGGCATCCCCCAGAGCACAGGAGGGGAATTGGGCTCCCTGGAGACACACAGAGTGCCCGGGCTCTGGCAGTGAAAGGCACAGCCCGGCCTCCCTCCCTCCGAGCCTGGGAGGCTGTGCCAGCTGAGCCCTCGGGTGAAGGTCTGCTGAGTGCTGCCCTGTGTCCTCCCTGCTCCCAGCCCTTTGGCAACCTGCTGCTCAGCTCCTGCTTTTCCTGCCTCCTTCTTCCTCAGATCCAAGTTGGAAAGTTCAACTACACAATTGCCATGCTGCACCTTGGGGGAGGAGAGACCGCGATCATTGTCTCCATCGTTATCTGCAGCATCCTGCTGGTGCTCTCTGTTGTAGGTAAGGGAAAGAACGACATGTTTCCAGGCTGTGGCAAGGTTTTTCTCTCTGCATGTGGAGGCGTGAACTCTGAGTGCTGCAGATGTGCAGTACCTGAAGCTAGTCTGGGTGCAGCAGGTATGGCACACAGCTAACACCAGGACCACAGGTCCCTGCAGCACCGAGCTTTTCCTGGCTGAATCCACAACTCAACTCTGTTCATTGAACCTGTGATATTTATAAACTTACCCTTTTCCTCAAATACTTAGTAGTTACTATAATACAAAATAAAGAAGGATGTGAGAAACTGATCTTGGTCACAGGCATGATTGTCCCAGACCATTCTAAAGGCGCTCTTAGGCCAAGATCCTATCATCAAGAACAAACAGTGACAGGTGCCTGGCCGAGTAGGAAGAGCAGAGCCAGCATCCTTAGCTGCAAATCTGAAGCAGGCACATTAGTGTATGTACCTGGCTGGAAGCCGTGCTGCACACCTTTGTCCTTGGGCTAGGGTCCCTGCTCATCACATGCCCAGAATGACTGCACAGCAAGAAACCTGCCAGTTCACAGCAAATGAGGGCTTTAGAGTAAGGATTTAATTTATTTTTATTAAAGGCTCTAATGCACCCTATTTACTAGATGCATCGCCCATCATTAGAAACATATTTCTGGAGGCATGGGAAGACTGTCAGATATGAACACTGTAATACAGGTGGTAAACGTCCTCAATTCTGTATTCATTAATCATCTGGAATACATTAATATAGAGTTAAGCTGAATACAGACAGCCCAGACCTAAATTGAAGGTGACAGTTACAGCACGATCATTAAATTCCAGCTGGTACTACTTATTTACAGACAATTGACAACTGCCTGACCAGTCTGGTGGTAGGTGTGAAACCAACTCTGGGTTTAGCTTTCTGCACTTGTGTCAGAGAGAACTGCTCTGATCCCAGCTGCGGCTGCTCCCAAGCCTGGGTCCAAAAGGCTTGTTCTCTTCCTCTTTTCCAGCTCTCTTTGTGTTCTGCACAAAGAGCCGCAGAGCTGAGCGCTACTGGCAGAAAACCCTGCTCCAGATGGAGGAGATGGAGTCACAGATCCGGGAGGAAATCCGCAAAGGTGAGTCCCTCTTTGGGTGCAGAGGTGCCGTGGCTAGGAGCGGGATGTCAGGTTAGCAGGCTTGAAGCACCTTGTGCTATGTAGAAGTTTATGGAACTATTTGTAGGATAATTTCTGTGATCGCCTGTGAGTTTTGACAGGGTTTGGGAATGAGGCTGAGTGGCTGGAAGTGTGGCCCTGCCACTGTCCTGCTGCCTGGCTTGGGCAAGCCACTGATCTCCAGTGCCACCAGCTTCTCTAACCTGGGGTTAATGGCCCTTGGCTGTGTCAGAGGGTTACTTGAAGGTCATGCTAACCTTCACTGTGCTTTCCTCTTGGGCGCAACCGAAACTGCAGCATGCTCCTCATAAAGCAATGGGAGAAGCATTCCAGGTGTTGGCACCCACCACCCCACGGTCCATGATCCCACCACATCGGCTGACGTCCTCTCCTGAGGGCACTGGGGTTCCTGGGGCAGACAGTGTTCAGGGTGTGCAGTCCGATGGTTAAACCCCGATGGGAACGTGCTGCTCAGAGAAAACACGGCCTCAGCCCCCGCAAGGGCACGGCGTGAGGGGGCAGAGATGAGATGTGCCGTGCTTTCCAGTGCCAGCCTCTCTCAGCTGGTGGAGGACTGGGCTCTCACCACCTGCGGGTCTCTTTGTATAAGGTTTTGCAGAGCTGCAGACAGACATGACAGACCTGACCAAGGAGCTAAACCGCAGCCAGGGGATCCCCTTCCTGGAGTACAAGCACTTTGTCACCAGGACATTCTTCCCCAAAGTAAGGAGACAGCGCGTGTCACGGGCACCTCATTGCTCCCAGATATGTCCCACCCAGTTTAGGGCTCTGCTAAAGGGCTTTTACAGTGTCACAAAATCATTCCACTGTTATGTATTTACTTGTCACATATTTCAGCCTTAATTATCATCAAAAGTGGAGCTGCACCTCCTGGGGTGTCATACAAGATCGGGCTTGCTCGCACATGACAGAAGCTGGCGGCAACTGTTCCAGGAGTTGCTCTGGCTTGCCTCTTTGGGGCCATTGCACACCTCCTCTGAAAGAGCTCTCACACAAGCAGAGTGCTGGGGTCTCCTCCTCAAGGGCTCCAGTGTCACCCCACTCCGTTCAGCAGAGGCTGAAGGGTGAATTGTCAATCAGGAGAGGGGCTTTTTGTCCCATGCAGGGTGCCCCCAAGCATTCCCAGCAGCTCAGCCAGTCCTCAGGAGTTCTGTGGATGTCTCTGTCTCTCCCTTCCTCCTGTCCAAGGTTGGGTGCGTGGTGCTCCCAGTAAGATGTCCCTTGGGCACCCAGTCCCAGTGTGTCTGCCCGGGGTCCTTTCCCAGAGCTGCAGCAGACGTGCTGGTGCCGTCGTTCCTGTCACCGGCTGCTCCGCTGTGTGGCTGTGCGCCCTTCACTGCGGCTGTGTTTCACCCCCGAGGCAGTTGTGTGTCAGTGCTGAGGACTGAGATGATGATTTATGACTGCAGAGTGTTTCATTAGTAGCTATTACTCAGGTTTTTCAGTTACCCAGTCTCCATATCTCTGCACACTGGAGGCTTTAAGTTTCAGGTTGGTATATGAATGCTATGGATTTAAACATTTTTCCCATCTGTTTTAAAAGTTACATATGTTGAAACACCCAGAACTCCTCTATTTTGATATAGTCTTCTGTAAAGCTTTCTCTTCTGGGAGTTTTCTAGCTGTCACATTACTCTATTTGCAGTCTCCCTGCCCTCACAGCCCTGCATCTGAGCAGACGTCTGCCTCCCCCCATCCTTGTGGTGTTTGCTCATTCAGGAGGCTCTTGCAAAGTGTTTCAAGGCTACAAAAGCCAGCCCCATGCATGTCTTTGGAATGGGTGGCTTTAGTCCCAGTGACCTGCCTCCCCATCTTATTCCCCTGAGGTGCACAGCACACAGGTGCCCTCCCCTAACACTGTGCTTGGTTCCAGTGTTCCTCTCTCTACGAGGAGTGCTACATCCTGCCATCCCAGCAGCTCAGCTCACAGGTGGGCTCCCAGGTCCAGGAAACACATCCACTCCTGGTGGGGGAGTGGAAGGTAAGTAACCCACTGACAGAACAAACACTTTTGGGTGTTGCTAATCATTAACACAGACCAGCACTGGATCAGCTTTGGCTGGCTGAAGAAGGCAGATCTGTGAATCTGCTCTTGCATGATGAAGCATTGGCCTGGAATCCTTCCTGGCTCTGTAACCCTGAGGATGCAGTAAGGTCTCCCTCTAAAGCTTCTGAAAGCTGACCAAACCCAGCCCTCTTCACCTCTCCTTGTACACCCACTAATTGTTTTGTTAGCCCTCAGCTGCACTTGCTCCATCTGTCTCATAGTGGGAGCCCCAAACTGGCCACAGTGCCCCAGGTATCCTCAGGAGTGCTGAACAGAATGGAATGGCCACTGCCACTGCCCCAGCTGGGGTTCCTTGCCAGCAAAGCTGCTGGCTGTGGCAGGTAGAGGGAGGGGGGGCTCTTCTACTTAGTATCTCTGTGCTCAGTAAGGGCATCCCCACCATCAGGAGGGATAACATGTGGAGGAAAACAACAAGCAGGGTTTTCTTAGTCTGCTTTCTAAATTTTTCTTCAGATCCCTGAGAACTGCCGACCCAACATGGAAGAAGGAATTTCTCTGTTCTCCACCTTACTCAACAACAAGCACTTTCTTATCGTATTTGTCCATGCTCTTGAGCAGCAGAAGGACTTTGCTGTCAGAGACAGGTATAAGCTTCAGAACCAAAGACTTGGCAGGTGGAGGAGACTAATTTATTCCTAACCCAAAGCAATCCAGCCAGCGTCTGGGACTGTGTGTTTCAGTGGATGGTTGAGTCACTCTTGCCTACACATTTCTGTTAGAGATGGATGGCCATAAACCCTGAGGAGCACTCACTCATTTGGCTTACCAATAAGAGTGTGCAAGCTGACTTGAGGTCCTGCAGCACTGAGTGAGGGTTGGAACTACTAACACCATTAAGAAGGCTCATGGGCTGTGAGCTGCCTTTGTGTGTTGGGTATTTTAGTGCCAGTCAGCAGTTCAGTCTTGTTGGACTGGGGCTTGAGTCCTGTATCATTCTGTGTTTCAGGTGTAACCTGGCCTCCCTGCTTACTATTGCATTGCACGGGAAACTGGAGTATTACACCAGCATCATGAAGGACCTCTTGGTGGATCTAATAGATGCTTCAGCTTCCAAAAACCCCAAGCTTATGCTGAGGAGGACAGAATCTGTGGTGGAGAAGATGCTCACAAACTGGATGTCCATCTGCATGTACAGCTATCTCAGAGTAAGAGAACCAGTCCCTGCTGTGGTGGCTGCAGGGTCACCTCGGTGTGCAGCAGGGATGAGGGATGCAGAGGATAGCCTAGGACCTGACAATTGCTAGCAGTGCCACTCAAATGGTCACTGACACTTGGCAAACTGAATGATTCAGGTGTAGGAAAGCAACCTGAAGTTCAGCTGCTTCTCCATTTCTGCCCAGGATTTTGGTGAGCTTAGTTTTCATGGCAGGCCACGGATCAACATTTTCACTGTGGTTGAGAAGAGCCATAGGGGAGCTGAAAAATAACCAGAATGGCTGGAGGTTTTGGGGCCCACCTGGTTGTGTGTTGTTTCTGTGACCAGCTGGCACAGCTGTGCTGCCCAGTCAGCGTGTGTGTCTCGGGGGTCAGGAGGCTCAGAAGGGCCGAGGGCACGCCGGGGCTGCTCTGCATCGGTGCCCACTGCTGTGTGGGGCCTCTTATGCAGAGGCGACCTCGTGGTTCTGCACAAATCTGAGCAGGAGGGGTGGGGTGTCTGTCCCAGAAGGCTGATGGGCTTCTCTTGGTAATGAGCAGGAAAATGTTTGGCATCTCAGAGCCATCAGCAGTCCATCTGCTCAGTGCTTTATCTCCAACATTTGCCAGTTCTGTTTGGAATTCCCCAGAAGAATTGAGCAATAACTTAATTGATTCCACAGCAGTTAATTGGAGGATACCCCATTATACCCACGGGAAGAGCCTTGAAAAAGGCTTTGAAAAAATCTCTTTTCCCGAAGTGTTGTCTACATCCACAGAAGCGGTTCTATATTGTCTTCATACATATTGTGATTTCTTCTGATCCCAGATGACCATTTTTTGTCCTAAAGCCAGTGGTTTTGTAGTTCATAGTTTTTCATTCTAGCCAACACAGTTAGCCAGTCTAATAAAAGAAGAGTTACAGGAGTGGATGAGGATGACTGTGCCAATGTAGCCCAGCTATCCAGCCTGTAAGGATAGAAAAGAGGAAATTAGTAAAATTTTTTTAATCTTCAGATTTTGCGCCTGTAGTTAACCACTGGAGAAAAAAAAGTGCTGATATTCCCTTTTGGGGAGGGGAGACCACATGTGAGGCATCTGATCCAGCTCCAGCTTGTGCTAAAAATGGACATTGTGCAAGAAGGCTTTCTCAGGGAAAAAAGAAAAAGAGGAAAGTGGAGCCTTATCACGTGGGCCTGAAGGCTTGAGCACATTACACGGCTCACAAATGGTGAGGAGCTCCACACGCAGCACTGCTGCCCATTCCCCTGGTCTGGGGCCGGGGGGGCTGTGGCCATCCCCAGGGCTGGGCAGTGCTGCTGTGGGCTGTGAGCTGGGGGCTGTGAGCTGGGGGCTGTGGGCTGGGGGCTGTGAGCTGTGGGCTCTGGGCTGTGAGCTGTGAGCTCTGGGCTGGGGGCTGTGAGCTGTGGGCTGGGGGCTGTGAGCTGTGGGCTGTGAGCTGTGAGCTGTGAGCTCTGGGCTGGGGGCTGTGAGCTGTGGGCTCTGGGCTGGGGGCTGTGAGCTGTGAGCTCTGGGCTGGGGGCTGTGAGCTGTGAGCTCTGGGCTGGGGGCTGTGAGCTGTGAGCTGGGGGCTGTGGGCTGGGGGCTGTGAGCTGTGAGCTCTGGGCTGGGGGCTGTGAGCTGTGGGCTCTGGGCTGTGAGCTGTGGGCTGGGGGCTGTGAGCTGTGAGCTCTGGGCTGGGGGCTGTGAGCTCTGGGCTCTGGGCTGTGAGCTGTGGGCTCTGGGCTGTGAGCTGTGAGCTCTGGGCTGGGGGCTGTGAGCTGGGGGCTGTGGGCTGGGGGCTGTGAGCTGTGAGCTGTGGGCTCTGGGCTGTGAGCTGTGGGCTGTGGGCTCTGGGCTCTGGGCTATGGACTATGGGCTGGGGGCTGTGAGCTGTGAGCTGTGGGCTCTGGGCTGGGGGCTGTGAGCTGGGGGCTGTGGGCTCTGGGCTGGGGGCTGTGGGCTGGGGGCTGTGAGCTGTGGGCTCTGGGCTGTGAGCTGTGGGCTGGGGGCTGTGAGCTGGGGGCTGTGAGCTGTGAGCTCTGAGCTGGGGGCTGGGGGCTGTGAGCTGTGGGCTCTGGGCTGTGAGCTGTGGGCTGGGGGCTGTGAGCTGTGAGCTCTGAGCTGTGGGCTGGGGGCTGTGAGCTGGGGGCTGGGGGCTGTGAGCTGTGGGCTCTGGGCTGTGGGCTCTGGGCTGTGAGCTGTGAGCTGGCTTCCCCCTGGCCTGCAGAGGGAGGATGAGAACAGGGTATGGTGGGAGCAGGACTGTGGGGTCCTGTGAGGTGACTGGGTTCTTGCAGAGCTGTTGGGCTGGGGGCTGAATGTGCATTTCCATCCACCTGCAGCAGGGTCTTGGCAGGGGCTAAGGCTATGCACTGGGTTTGCAGTCCCCTCCAGGCCTCCCATGTCCAGCCTGAAGCCATGGCAGTGCAGAGCTGCAGCCTCCTTCCCCTCTCTGAAAGCAAATGCACAATTAAGTTGATTTCCAGGAGACTCTGATATCTCACATGCTCCACAGTGAGGGTGAGATCAGAGGTGACACTGAGCTGCTCCTGAAATACAAAAAGGGAAAATAATTGATCAGACAGGAATGTCTGGAGAGAAAATTTGTCCCAGGTGACACAATCCCAGCTGTGCAAAGGGACAGGAGCTTGATCCAGATCAGCAGAGATGGCATCTTCCCCACCACACAAATGAGGATGGAGCTGCTGTGGTGGAACAGACAGCACCTCCTTCCACATGGCTGGTGTCAGCTCAAGGCTGTGATTTAAATGGTAGTGATAGCCAAAGGCCTCCCATGTGCCTTGCGTTCCTAAGGATCAAACTCTGCTGCCTTCAGAGAGGCATTTCTTGGTTAAAAAGAAGGCTTGCCTGCCTGCCTGTAGCTCTGCTCTGTCAGACATGTGATGATGGGCCTGGTTTTCATTCCTGAATTATCCCCATTAATCACAATGTCTATTTGAAACAGCTGCTGTGAAAGTCCCTGCCGTTGTGCAGTGGAAAAATTCCAAGTGCTTGTATTTTCCCTTGTAAGTCAACGCTACATGCTCAAAACATTTGTTTCGCATTAATGCTCTGCCTAACAGCCCGTCCATTTGTGTTTTGGGGGAAAATGATTTGAAGGAGCTGTCTTCAGCTGGGAAAGAGCTGCTGGCCACAGGCATTTGTGGCCTGCACATGTGGAGGGCACCTGAAGGCGATGGAGTCCCCTGGCAGGGGCTGGGGCAGTGTGTGAGAGGCTGGGATGAGCTGGCAGGGCTTGCTGCGAGGCACGGGGGCTCAGAGGTAACTTGCAGCATTTGCACAATCAATGCAGAACTCTGTTTCTGCAGAAATGGGTGAGGATCGTAGATGAAATGGTCCACGTCTCTACTTTGTGCTACAGTTCTGGTGGAAAAAGCTTTTAAAGAAAGCCTTCCCCATGAGCTACTGTGGTACCATTGTGCCTGGCTCCTAGCAGGGTTGGGGAGTTAAAGGAAAAGTAGGGTTCTGGAATTCAGCTTTTATGTCTGGGTCCAAGCTTGCCCAAGTTTTGCATGTGGGATGGAGGTTTGGTTCTTCACAGAATGCAACAGATAATTGTCCCAAAATTAGCAGGCACTTGGGATAAGCATCTGTTTTCTGTGCTGTTCCCACTCTAGGCTCACCAAAACATTTTGGAAATGGCTGTAGTGTGTTCCTGGGAGGACATCTATAATAACTTATCAGAGTTGTGTTAATAGGGCAGCAGCATGTGAATCTAGTCTGTGCTCTAAACCTTTTTGTTTTCCCAAGCATATAAAAATGAAGCCCTCCCACGCTCCGTGTGCGTGGAACAGTTCAAGTCCTGCCAGCCTGAACTGTGCTTTCCATTACTGCAGTTATTTCAGTGCCCTGGGTGGCTTTAAGGGCCCATAACAGTTCAGTCAAAAATGAAAATGAAGTCTCATTAAAATACATTCACAATAGGAGGAAAAAAAAGGCCCCAGACTGTGTTTTTTTAAGTATTTTTTTGTCCTGAATCAGCACTGATCTCTTCTGGTTAAACTTCCTTTCTCCTAACTAGCCAAGTCCAAAGACAGTTTTGATTCCGTTCCAGATGAGTTTTCTGAACAATGCTGGAGGTTTCACAAGTTTGCCATTTTATCTCTAGTCCCTGCCTGCCAGCCCTTCTTTCCCCGCTTTGAAATTCGCTGTCTGATTAGCCCTTTTGCAGATTTCCATAACATCCCACAGTTCCTGAACCTGAAAGCCAAACAGAAATAGCATCTCAGTGGTGGAGCGCTGTCGCTGTGTCCCCTGTGGGCTGGCCTGGGCCACATCCTGCCCGAGCACCCGGCAGTGCTGTGACCCCCAGCGCGCGCTCCGGCGCTTCCAGGGCAGCCTGGTGTGAGCAGGAAGGTGCTGCGGGGTCAGCCCTGACCTGTGCAGCCCATGCTCATTTCAACCCATAAGAGCTCCCATATCAGTAGGACTCGCCCTTTTTTAATGTTCTTGGAGACACTGCAGTCTCCCTGTGGCTGGAGCTGCCCGTGGCGGGGATGGGAGGGCTCCAGAGCCCAGCTCTGAGTTTAGCCTCAGGTTTGTCCCTGCTCACGTGTGACACAAACAGGGTTCCTGTTGGTAGCATGGCCAGTGTCAGAGACTGATGACCCCGTGTGCAGGGCCAGGCAGTGGTGTCTTGCAATTCGCAGTATGAGGGCAGTGGTACTGCAGCCTGAGGAGGTCTCCGTGTCAGTGTTGTCCCCTTGTTATATCTTGCTTCTGCCTTTCTCTCCAAAATTAACTCTTTGTGTCTTCACTCCTTGCAATCATCAGCTTCTCCACTTCCTGACTCCACACCTTCCTCTACATTCTGAAAGCCATGCCTTCCTGCATTCTGGCACCCACAGCCCTGCTCTGAGCCCATTTTGTGCTGCCTGCTCACAGGAGCATTGCAGGAATCATTAGACCCCTGCAGCAGACCCAGGGAGCTCCCCAGTATTCACGAAGTTACCCTTGACAAGGAAGTGAGTGCCCTGCTGGCACAGACGGCGTGTGCCCACTGACAGCCCTGCTGTATCACCCTATCATCAACCAAATGCAGCGCATCCAAATTGACATCAAACTAATTGCTTTAGCAATTAGCAATTTTATAGGGCAATTAGAATAAAAGAATCACCAAGTTTTAATTAAGAAGCAGATTGAACAGGATTTAGCAGTTCCTAGCTGAGAAATATCAAACCATGGGGTATCTGTTGTCTTGAGCAGGCTCTCAGATGGCAGGCCTGTGTGTGCAGGGGGGGAGGCTCAGAATACATAAATGTGCAGAATTTGCACTTGCCTCATTGGAAGGAAATTGAACGTGAACATTAGGGAAAATGGGATGTACTCTAACACTGAAGAGTTCCTTAAGAAAATAGCTTATGTTTCCCTTGCACATCAGTGCAGCAGGCAGAACTGGCTCAGAAATTTGGCATTAAACTGCGTAGCTGAATCACATCAGAAATAGATGCTCCCCATTATATTTTTCGTTTGTGCTACAGGAGTGCCACAGCTCACCTCTCTCCCATGAACTTAGGTTTGATGAATGTAAGGAGTTAAATGGTGTGTTTGCTTGCTGTCACATGGGAACAGCTCGTTGACCCTGATCCTCTGTTTTGCTGTGATGAGGGCTCTGCTGTGGTATGAGAAGTATGAACACTGGTTCCCAGAGGCACAGGCCCAGGCTGTGGGCTCACTCCCATGGAGTTCAGTGGCAAACCAGGCAGTGCAGTGAGGGGTTCACCTGACACGTTCATGAGAAAGCTGGGTGCCCAAATATCTCTGTTCTTGGATTTTTGTGCACATCAGCCCTATCTTGTCCTGCTGAGTGCAGCATGTTGTACAGTCTGCTCCCTGTCAGATTGCAGGAAGCATCTCTGTAGCACAGTATGCTAGATTCTCCCTGTTCCTGTGTAATTCACATGTAAATTAATGCACATTTGCATTTTGCTGAGTGTCATGTGTGCACGTCCCTACTCAGCACAGCCATGCATTTTCCCCTACCTTCCGAGCAGCACCCCAGCTCTGCTCCTGGGACAGCACAGGCTGGCACAGCCCATCGGTGGCATTCCACAGCTCCAGTGCTTGCTGCAGAACTTGGATGGGGTATGTTGATGCTGACAGCTACAGCATCCCCAAAAACGGCCTGCGGCTGTTGTTGGCTGTTGTGTCCTCTTCCCCATCTGCGCTGTCATGTTGCCACAAGTCTGAAAACTTCTCAGCAGCCTCAGAGAGAGGCAAGTGGGAGTTGGGAGGCAGTGGCCCCCACCAGGTGTTTGCAGCACCTGGGGTGCACTAGTCCTGCTCCCTGGTGTGCAGAGGCACCTTCACTGTCCACACAGAGCCTGTCCCTGCCGCGCTGCTGATGGACCTGTCACGGCCAGGTCCGGTTTGCTGACTTGGTCTTCTTTCCTTTCCCCAGGAGACAGTTGGAGAGCCCTTTTTCCTGCTCATCTGTGCCATCAAACAGCAGATTAACAAGGGTTCCATCGATGCCATTACAGGGAAGGCCAGGTACACCCTCAACGAGGAGTGGCTGCTGAGGGAGAACATAGAGGCAAAGCCAAGGGTGAGTAGCCATGGAGCTTCCCGAGAGCTGGGGTGAGAGGGAGATGCCATGCTCAGAGCATTTAGGTCTGCACAGCTGGTGAGAGGAGGAGGCACCCAGACGGAAAGAGGAGAGGGTTTCTTATAGAAAGAGTTGCTCTCCTTGCCCTGCAGCTTTGGGCTGTGAGGCAGTGGCTGCACCTCCCTGGCCTCCGAGTGGGTGTCTGTGGCAGCCTGTACGCCCTCACAGCTGCCTGTCCCGCTGTCCAGGAGCTCTCAAGGGCTCCAGGCACTGCAGCAGACCCGTCCTGCAGCAGGCTTAGAGCTGGTTTAAGCAGTACAGCTTGGCCTGTTGCATCAAGCAGAGGCTGAGCAATGAGCTTTGGTGGTCCCATTAGTCACCAGTTGGAGCCAAGCAACTGAGAACACGACTGGTAATGGGGGCTGACCCTTCCTCCTGCCTCGTGGTGGGCAAACCCCATTACCAAGACAACATGAGAGGGGGCTGCTGTGTTACTCCCTGTGTTCTCCCAGCTTGGTTAACAGAGCCCTCAGCCCCTGGGGCTGTAAAACAGTGCTTCTCGTGCTGTAAATCATTGATGGCCACATTAGTTCAGCCTGATTTCCATCAGCACAGGGCTTAGGGAGCACCAGCCAGAGCTGTGCAGACACCAAGCGTTCCTGGGAGCCAGCAGAACTAGGCAGGTTGTCCCTAACACAGCCTCTCCCTGCAGAACCTCAACGTCTCCTTCCAAGGCTGTGGGATGGACTCCCTGAGTGTCAGAGCCATGGACACAGACACACTGAGTCAAGTGAAAGAGAAAATTCTGGAGGCCTTCTGCAAGAACGTGCCCTACTCCCAGTGGCCAAGGGTGGAAGATGTCGACCTCGGTAAGGACCAGGTGCACGGGACCAGCCAGAATGTAGAAACAGGTGAAGCACCTGAAGTTGTGCAGCAGCTGTTGGTGCCTGTCAGAGCATGGGTGAAGCAGCACAGACAGGAGGACAGACATCAGGGCAGCCATTCAGTCCCAGACCCCCTGGCCCCTGCCTCCTTCGGGCTGGGGTCTCACTTCTCCCCTCTCTGTGTTCAGAGTGGTTCGCCACCAGCACTGACAGCTACATCCTGCGGGACCTCGATGACACCTCGGTGGTGGAGGACGGCAGGAAGAAACTCAACACGTTAGCACATTACAAGGTAAAGCTTCAACACCTCAGGGGAGCCCCAGCTCCTCAGAACCTGCCTGGCCTCCAGGGCGAGCTGTGGTTTCCTTCCAAAATGGGATCATCAGGAACAAGCAGAGAGGTTGCCATAGCTCCGTGAGAGCTTCCAGGGAATAGACATCTGCCCTGGCGAGAATCTCGTTAATATTGCAACACACAGAAACTAATTAACACTCTTCATGCAAAACAAGTTATTACTGACAACAGAAAGAGGGGGGAAAAAGCTCTTTTTCCCAAGGGCCACCAGCCTGGCTGATTAGTATCACTGTGCTCTTGATCCGCACTCTTGCTGAAATTGCAGCTACAACTGACAGTGCCTGCTCTGAGAGCAGGGGCTGGGGATACCATTGAGGAAGTGAGGCCGAAAACATGAGGAAACATGGTGAATCAGATTGTTTTCTTGATTCTTTTTCTGTTTAAAATTAAATGAAACCAGAAATACTTAATGATTTTCATATTCCCCGGTACGCCTGGAAGCGTAATCCTCCCTGGTGTGTAGCCGTGCCTGGAAAACAGAAGTGGAGCTGAGTGCTCATTGGCACGGTTATCGGGGCAGCAGCCGTGCCGCTGGCACGGTGCCCCCGAGCGCAGCGGCTGCACCAGCCCCACGGCTGCCACCACTCCCTTCTCCCGTCTGGGGAATGGCAAACCAGCACCTGCACAGCCAAACTCCCCTTCCTTTTCAAATTACCTGGTGTCGACACCCAAAAGTGCACCTTAGATACATGTGTTTGCCCAATTCCCATCGGGTTTGAGAACCTCACCATCTTGTAATTGTATTGAAAATTCCCTTTCCACATAACAGGGGGCAGGGCAGGGCAAGTTCAGGGGATGTTTGTGGCAGAACTATGACTGCACCAGCATCCCCCAGCTCCTGGGATGTCCACAGGACCAGGGAGGCACTGATAAGGCCCCTATCATCAATGCGTGCTCTTCCCTTCCTCCACAGATCCCTGAAGGGGCATCCCTGGCCATGAGTTTGACGGACAAGAAGGACACCACGCTGAGCAGAGGTAACATCTCGCTCCTCTTCCCTGCTGCTGATGACTGGGCAGGAGTGCTTGCATTGTCAGAGGGCTGTCTCTGGCTGGGGATGCTGGAAGAGGCTGCCAGCCCCCATTCCTGGGCGCTGTGGATGTGGGGGATCTAAACATGTGCTATCCAATCTCCTCCCTCTGCCTCATGGGGTGTAGGGTGCTCTCCCAGCCCTCAAGGTGTTTGCACCTTCCATCTCACACCCTCACTGGGAGCTGGCATACAATCTGTGCTGACAGAGTGAGAAAAAGGAAGAATCTGAAATCACTTGGTTGAAAAAGTCCTCTTCCTCCCAGTTACATATATTCAGTCCCTTGCCAGTGCATTTCTAGGTTTCAGGCTGTGCAGAGTGAAAACAAACCAAGTGAGACAAAACTCCACATTAAACAAGGAATTTCAAACCGTGTTTCCAGGCTGCCTCCAGAGAGCCTGACTCTCCAGGAGTCCTTTGCCTGCTGTGGCAAGGAGCTGCTAGGGACTGAGCTATCCTGATGCTGAGGCTCGGAACAATCCCAGGAGTGTGGGGCACAGCGGGGCATCACGGTGCAGGAGTGCCCCTGTGCTCACCCTGCTCTCGTGCCCTCTTGAGTCTCTCTTCAAACATCCCTTGGGAGACCTCAGGTCCCCCTTAAAGTACTCCTAGGCTACTTGCCACGAGCCCGATAATGCAATAAACAACCCCAAAACAAGGAGAAACGCTGAGATCATTTGTGGTTGAGAATGCCAGCTTGGTGTTGGTATTCTTGGGGTTCAGATGCCTCTTGACATGGAGGTCACCAGTTTAGATGGATTTCAGTTTGGGCCCCACAGCTGAGCCACTGTTTCTCTCTTCTTCTCCACAGTGAAGGATTTGGACACTGAAAAGTACTTCCACTTGGTAAGTATCCCTCTCTTGGCTGCAGGGGTGATGGCTGCATGTGGGGGCTGCTGATATTAACTTAAATTATGTCTGTGGGCTGTAGTGCCAGATGTGATGGACAAGCTGCATCAGGGCTCATTAGTTCTCTTCAGTAGGGTTCAAAGAGGCGCAGAAAGGTGATCTGTAGATAAGCTTTATCTGTAGATAAACTGAGGGACGTGATAAAGAATTACCAGGATGGCAGAGAAATTGCTGTGTCTGCTGGAGCTGCTGCAGCCACAGAGAGCTCAGGGGCGAGGTCAGAGCGTGGCACGGCAGGCACAGTGTCAGTGGTGGTGTCTGTGACACCTCGGCTGTCACCTGCTGGGAGCTCCTGGCATCCCGCCTGCTTCCCGGGCTGAGCAGCTCCGTGGGCTCCTGCTGCTGCACCGTGCTGGAAGTGCCAAGTGCTAAATGCCGCTAAAAGCTGTTATGAAAAAAAGGTGTTATGGACAATAACAATATTTTATAGCCTAGTTTGGGGCTTTTTTTTCTCTGCAAGCATTTCCATGCTCAAGTAGAAGCACACACGCACACACACACACACACACACACACATGCAGAGCAAGGAGGGAGAAGGGATGGGAAACCAACTGTTCACATGTGAAACAATGCCAAGATGGATGTCAGTTGCTTGCTTTGTCATTATAGAGAGTAATTCACTGACCTTACCAGTGGAATATTCATTTTTGTTTTGAAAAAGCCAGCATTCCTACATACTGTGCTTTTTCCAAATCCAAGCAAAGCTAGTTTCTGCAGAAGCCATGTGCACTGCTGCTGGGAGCCTGAGGTGCAGCCCAGCCCGGGGGGGCAAGCAGGCCGGCGTGCAAAGGAAGATAAATGGGTTCATTTCCTTCATCTAGGCTGAGAGAGGCAATAAAGAGCACAGGAGAAACAAATGTTATAAAAACTGAGTATTATAGATCACTTTTTTAAAGCCATATAAGGGTGTGTTTATAAAGCAATAACTGCTTTTTAATTGAATTTTATATGCAGTTGAAATTCTATGCTGAAAGTAAAATTTAGTGTGACGCTTGCAGGGAAGAGTGCTCTGACCATGTTTATCTGCTTTATCTGGGACCAGGTTCTCCCAACTGATGAATCAGTGGAACATAAGAAGTCTCACAGACAGAGCCATAGGAAGAAGGTTCTTCCAGAGATCTACCTGACACGGCTACTCTCCACCAAGGTAGGAGCTGGGCTGCCCCTGTTCTTGGCAGGTTGGATTGTTTGTGGTCTGTGGGGTGAAGCCTGTTCCGGGGAAGGAGCAGCTTGCAGCTCCCACTGCAGGGCTGGTTGCTCCCCAGAGGCAGTGGGACTCCTCTCCTGGATGGCTGTATCACGTTTAGTGAGGCTGCCAGGCTCCTCGGGGTCCCTCCAGCTTCCCAGCTCATCCTTGCTGCTGTGTGATGCCCCACATGATCTCCCTGCGATGGACTGGGGTCTGTGCAGACAAAAGGGATTCTGGCTGCCTCAGGGCTTGAGATGCAAAGCTGAGACCTGAAACCATCTCCTCAGAAAGAGATGCTGCTGGGACAGGAGATGGAGGTGCTCGGCTGTGAGAGCAAGAGAAATGTCTGTGTGATCTGAGGTCAGATCTGGCCCATGTTTAATCCCAGCATGGTGCCTCACTGAAGCAAAGATCACAGGGATGGCCAGCAGTCTCTGGTCTATTCTGTCTGGTGTACAGAACAAGCACAGATGTGAGATCCCAGCAGTAAGAAAGAAAATCTCGATGCCAAAAGAAATTAACCCCAAATGCAAGTTTATTATATCGCTATCCACAAACGAATTGTTCCCTCCCTGCTTTGGCATCCCCTCTCTCTTCTGACTTATCCAACTGGCAGCAAAGGGTTTCCCCTAGTGTGCAGCAGTCACAGCCCCTCTGCTGTTCTCCTGGGCCTGGGTGCTGCTGCTCTCCCCAGAGTGCACTGTGTCCTTGTCCTGCAGGGGACACTCCAGAAGTTCCTGGATGACTTGTTCAAAGCCATTCTCAGTATCCGAGATGATAAACCTCCCGTGGCTGTGAAGTATTTCTTTGACTTCCTAGAGGAACAGGCAGAGAAGAGAGGGATCACAGACCCTGACACTCTGCACATCTGGAAGACCAACAGGTTTGGAAAAGGAAATCCTTCTTTTCTTCCTTCCATCTCTTGGGAGCAGCAGCTGCAAAACCCTGGTGTCCTGGACTAATCATTAGATTGCTAAAAGTAGAACAGGGACTTGGAAAACAGGGAGGGTGGCAGAGAGGGCTGTGAAAGATGAAGCCAAACACAGGATTGGAGAGCTTTGAACAAATATGAAGCCCAGGGGAACAGTGAGCTGAAAGAGGAAACATGGGCAGACAAAGGGCCGAAAGAACTGGCACACACAAATAATGAAAGGAGAAATAGGATGATGGGAGACAGCAATAGAGTCAGCTTCAAGCACTGGAGATCTGAGACAGAGTCCAAGACCATGTCAGGTCTTAAAAACGTCATGGAAATTTTAAACCCGACATATTTGGATCCTTTTCATTTGGTTTTCTGCCTTTTCAGCCCTTTAGTGGCACTTTTCCTGCTCATGTCTGTAACCAGGCTGAGTCTCCAGGGTATTCAGGGGACCCTGGGAGTTGTGCTGTGACAATTCCTGCTGGTGAGCACCGGAGCAGTGGGACCAGATGGAGTGGTGCTGAGGCACATGAGCAGCAGGAATGGGGTGGAGGAGCCCAAAGTGAAGGGAAAATAGTGGAGGAGAGAAACCAGAGGATTTAAATGGACAGAGCAGGGAGCTTGGAGAGAGTGTCAAGGAGAGGCTCAGCAGTTTGGAGACTGTGGAGACAGGAACTGTTTCCAGCCCAATGTATGAAAAATAAAACCAAATTTTACTGGGAAAACAGGCATGCAGATACAACCATTGGGCAACAGATTTGCCTACCCTTTACTACCTTCACTGGCCTGTAGAGACAAGACACACAGTGGTTTTCATCTCTCAGCTGCTGTGGAGGGTAGGAAGGGTGAGCAATAGACTGAAACTGTGTTGTGACCAAATCAGCAGTGAAATAACTAAAGGAGAAAATGATGAGAGAACAGAAAAAAAGACAGATGAAATGCGTTGTGTGGGGTTCACTGTCAGAACCAGATGATGGGTTAATGTCAGGAAAGAGGGAAAAGGAGGTGACACCATTGCTCCAAACAGCAGCAAGTGGGGAAGCCTGACTCGACAGACCCACACAGGCAAAGCTGCTGGTGCCTCTCTGGGCCAGCAGCTGCTGGGAGCTGCTGAGTGTGTGCCTAGAGAAGGCTGTGCGTGCCAGGTCTTCCACCCTGAAAAAATGTCTTGAGGATGAAGGTGTGTCCCTGCCCCTCTATCAAGGCAGGGGTCTGTACCAGGGGTGATTGAATAGCAGAACCCATCTCCTCAGCTTTCCTCTCTACTACTCCCTTTCTATCATCGTCTTTTCCGCCCCTCTTCCTCTGGTACACAAAAATTCATCCCGTGTGTGTCCCCGGATCCTTCCCTTTGCAGCCTACCACTGAGGTTTTGGGTCAACATCCTGAAGAACCCCCAGTTTGTCTTCGACATCGACAAGACAGACCACATCGACGCCTGTCTGTCTGTGATCGCCCAGGCCTTCATCGACGCCTGCTCGCTCTCCGACCTGCAGCTGGGCAAGGTACATCCAGCGAGGGCTCCTGCTCAGGCAGTCACAGACGTGGGGCAAGCTGGGTGGGCAGGGCCTGGCAGAAGTCACCAGCCCAGCCTCCCCCCCTCCCATGGCCGGCTGGAGCTGTTGCTTGGGCTCATGCAGCTGAGTTTTTGTTGTCTCCAGGGATGCGTTTTCTCCTCCCTTCCCCACCCCTTTGTTCAGGCTTGAGCTTTAAATTTGCACCTCCTCTGTCACAAGCAGCCAGGGAGCAGGGACACACCGTCACAGGCAGGATGGACACAAGGCAGGGCCCCCAGCCTGGGGGGCTCTGAGGGTGGGGGAGACCAAGCACTGGGCTGTGTGCTCAGGGTTACCCATCAGCTCCATGAGCTGTCCTGCAGCCATGGCAGAGCACCTGCTCACTCAGCACCATGTCTGAAACGCTTCCTGACCCAGCTGAGCTGGTGCTGAAGCAGACAAACATTTTCTGCTGTTGTCTTAGGCAGGAGCATAACATGGAACACTGAGCACAGGGGGGGGCCAGTTCTGCTCAGGGCACCAATATGGGGCATGGGCAGACCCCACAGGGGAGCCCCACTTCTCCAGTCAAGGCTGGTTTAGGAGACACCAATGGTCCCACAAAGTAGCTGAGGGACAATGTAAACTCCTAGTGACAGGATGGAAAATGATGTAGCTCCAGGTGAAGCTGCAGTCATTTCTCTTGGTGATTTCTGCACAACCTCTTACCTAGGAGAGAAGCCCCGGAGGTGAGCCAGTCCTCTGAGAACACAGGCTGTGCCTGTCCAGGGATCACAGACCAGGTCTGGCCCACCTAGAGGTGTGAGTCTGTCCAGGGCCATCCCAGCGACAACATCCATCAGCGCGTGGAAGGGACTTGGCAAGCACAGCCACAGCTGGTGGTCTCTTCCCGTGCAGCACGTCCAGCCCACAGTGGCTGTGTCCAGCGTGGGGTTGGAGGCCAGTGGGCTCAGCACAGCAGTGGGGGAGCAGAACCTGCTCCAAGCAAGCAGAAGGCTGCATGAGCCAGGTCCCATCTCCCACCCTCAGGCCCCACACACAGTCCCCAGGGCTGGCCGGCAGGAAGACATCCCATGTGCATATTCTCTTTTCTCCCACTGCCTTGGCTGAGCACAGTGCTGACATTTGAAACTTCCTGACATAAAAAAGTTTTATTAAGAAATGCTGTAAATCACCCCCACTGCCCCCCCATCTCAGAGGCTGGTGGTGACAGTGTGTGACTTGGGGGACACCCTGCTGTGAGGGGGTGGGCACTACACCCCCAGCCCCAGAGCTGCAGGAAGCCTTTTTTGGGAGAGGTTAATGCTGGAGGAAGATCTAATGAGTGCTTGATTTTTTGTTTGTTTGGGTTTTGGTCTTTTTTTTTGCATGAGTTACGAAACACCTACAATTTGTCCTTGTCAAGTGGCAGATGAGGGGAAGAGGGGTCAGCTGGAGTCAGACAGCAGATGGAAACTCTTTTCTGGAATACAATAGTATAAGTGAATGAATTGTTGAGTAATGTGGGAAGAATAAATCCTCAGCATAAAAATCAGCTTGCATGTACACGCAGTGTATCACTGAGCATTTTCCAGACTGGATTCTTCCCTTGGTTTCAGCACGTTGCTCTTGATACTGCAAATGTGAGAGCAGACTCAGTCTGTACATTGACAGTGCACAAGCAGTTAAGAAACCAGTGCCCATCTCTTCATCATAGAGACAAATCCGACACAAATTAAAAAATAACTTAGGAAAGGCAGCATGGTTTTCCTTCTTGTTTCCAAGGAAAAAAAAATAATGCTATGAGCAGGCTCTCTGTAAGTTGGCCATAGTCTCACAATGCCTTGTCACTGGGTTTGAAAATAAACTGCTGTGGGATCTGGTGCCCGTTTCCTGTTTCCCCTGCAGCATTAGCCAAGATACAGATTGCAGCAGCAGATTGGAGTCACCCTGGGCTCCCCTATTCCTGCCTGACAGAGCCAAGTATGCTGCCCGTGGGCAGAACCCACCACTCCCTGCCATCAGCAGGTCCCCTCCCCTCTCCACCTGTCAGAGCACGGGGGAGCAGTCCCGCGCTGGATGCGGTGATCTCACTCCCTTTGGTGTCCCCAGGCCTGGGGCCGTTCCCCTTGGGGATGCAACACGAGGCTAGTCAGCCAAGTTCATTCCTGGGGTAATGGAATCAGGAGGGCAGGATTGCCTTGAGGTTAAAATTATTCACGCTGTGTTTGCAAGGAGGGCAGCAGGGTTGTGCCTCCACTGGTACAACTCTGTTGTGTGGCTGGGAGGTTAAGGCTGCTGTCTCCAAGCTGACATTAATCAAGAGAATTCAGTATTCTCTGTTAATTACTTTATGTGCACTCAATTTAGGCCAGGCAGGCTGGATTAGCCAATGCAAAATAAATCAAAGCTACATGAAAAATCCAAAAGCAACATTTCAGCTGACAAAGTTCAACTTGTGAGATAGCTTTGTTCTTTAGCTTAAATCAATGTGGCTGCTCAAGAAACCCCAGCAACTACGTGCAGAAGCCCTTCACTTGTTGCCAATTTCCACACACAGCACCACAGAGCCCAAGTGTATAGGTGTGTACACATCTGGTACAGGTGTGCTACCTCACCTGCAGAGCATCCCCTGGCAGTAAGCCATCCTTCCTGACCCTGGGCTTGCTTTTAGCCTGCGCTTGCTGCAAATTAAAGCACACACCCATCACCCCCTCCTCCAGCATTGAGCTGACATTCAGCTCATGCAAGGGCAGCAGGATGGTGGTGTGTCTCCACAGGCACATGGTGCCCATCCACAGATCCTTGATGTGTCTCAGCCCTTCTGCCATGAGCTGTTCCGTGCCTCGGTGTCCAGCACCGCACTCCTGCCCGGTGACAGCTGGGACCAAAGGCAAAGCTGGTCCCTGCACCCAGCTGTAGCTGAGGTCCCCATCTGGTGTCAGTGCCTTGGTCTGAAAACAGGATAACATTTTCAGCTGGGAACAACCCAGTGCCTGAGTTCAGTGTCTCTCCCTCGCTCTAGGACTCCCCAACCAACAAGTTGCTGTATGCCAAGGAGATCCCCGAGTACCGGAAGATAGTGCAGAGATACTACAAGCAAATCCATGACATGCCCCCTCTGAGTGAGCAGGAGATGAACGCCCACCTCGCCGAGGAGTCACGGGTAAGTGGGTGGAGAGGATGGGCTTGAGTCTGCAGGCTCAGTGTCCTGCTGGAGCCTGGCACCAGCAGGGAATGCACACAGGCTGCAATCAGCTACTGCTTAGATACTGGAAGGAGCACACAAGAAAGGATATTTTGCCTGAAACTTCCACACAGAAACTTCATCTGACCTAATTCCAAGCATCTTCAATTACTGCCAGAGCTGCAGTAAACACCCATGAGTTTGCTTGAGCCTAACTAGCTCTGGCACCACTGGGAGTTGAGAGCAAAATTCAGTGCCAAAAAGCCAGAAAGTTTAGACAAGGATTTCTGCAGTCCTGCAGCCACCCAGCCAGCTGGCTCCCAGGTGCAACTGCCAGGGACAGCCCCGAGTCCCAGGCAGCCAGCCCTGGTACCAGCCTCAAGAGCTGGCAACCACATTCCTGATCAGAGTCCTGCCAGCGATGCACCACAAGTTCCTCAGAATCAAACCTTCTCCCCAGGGTGTTTTAGCTTTGGGCACCAAGCAGGATTTTTCTATTGATATTCTGCAGCGCAGCTGGTGCACTGCCCCCTCCTGTGAAATGGCTTTGGGCACAGAGGGATGTGCAGTGCTGCCCAGCGTGGATATTTACAGCTGGCTTTAAAAAGACCAAGACCCATCCTGATGCAAGCAAATGCACCTTCCTTAAAAATCCAGCAACATAACATGTCACCATAAAGTCAGGCACAGCCTGCTTTTACCATAGTCAGTGCCTGCTGGCTGGGCTGGAACTCACGTGCTCCATCCTGCTAATATTCTCCCCTCTCTTTTCTGTCTTTATAAAGAAATACCGAAATGAGTTCAACACCAATGTCGCCATGGCCGAGATATACAAATACGCCAAGAGATACCGCTCCCAGGTGAGTGGGTTTTACAGCACATGGGCTCTGGCCTGCCTGGTAAGGGAGGAACCGTGGCTGCAGTAACCCCGCAGGCAGACACCTGCATCCAGTCCCACAGAACAGGACTGCTGGGGTGTGCATAATTGCAGTACATATCTAATAGATGCACCTACTCTCTGTCCCTTGGCTGGCAACTTCTTGGAAGAGAAGGCTGGCTATTCCCAGCTGATCTTAGTGGCATTTGCCTGGGCTGAAGAAGGGCTGCCAGATGTATAGACCCTTCCAGGAGAGCAAAACATGCAGATAAGATTCACCCCCAAATTAACTTGCACCTGCTGTCCCTGCCCCACTGAGGCAGTGGCCCTGGCTGGCTCCTGCCCCCCTGCAACCTGTGGGCTGGTGCTGTGCCCTCAGCTCTATTACAGCAGTGCATTTTTGTCAGGTATCACTCCACTCCGAGCCCTGACCAGGGATCCTAGGAGAGCAGGAGTGCCAGGGGTGAGAGCACAGGGGCTGTGGGGCTGGGTGGGCTCTCACCTTTGGAGCTCTGGCTGGAATTTGGGCTCCATTGGTCTGGTGGGGTGAGCTGGGCTGGCAGGTGGGCACCCCACACTGCTCAGCACCCTGCCTGCCTGTGTCTCCCACAGATTGTGGCCGCCCTGGACGCAAACCCCACGACAAAGCGCACCCAGCTCCAGCACAAATTTGAGCAAGTGATTGCTCTCATGGAGGACAACATCTATGAGTCCTGCAGTGAAGCCTAGGCTGGCTGCAGCCCTAGAAGTGACCTTTCTTGCAGCACAGTGCCACAAGGGACCCTGCCTTCAGCTGCAGGCATACCTTGGTCATACTCAGACCAGCCTCGTGGAGGGGGTGGGCCTGGCCATGGCTACAAGTTGCCTCACTTCACAAGAAGCCACAAGACACCTTTCCAAGCAGCTAAAACTCTTCTGGTCTGCACTGTGGCACCCATAATTTATTTCCTGTTGCCAGCCAGAAATGGAGGCATGACCCTTGTGGCAAGCTCCGTTCACCACTTTCCCCTCGGTCAGCACTCCGTGCATCCCTGGTGCGCAGTTCCTCGGGACGGGGCTGCAGAGGCTGGAACAACAGACACAAAGCAGAAGGGTCACCTCAGGGAGTGATGACCACAGACAGCAAAGACCATCATAGCCTGAGCTCCCACTCCATCCCTCCAACATCCTTGGTTTTCCAACATCAGGGACTCTTTATCAGCTGTTCACTATCTGCTGCATTCTGTGTATATTTGTGCCTTTTAATTTTTGTACTGTATGTGTAAACATAACCACTCCTCCATCTGAGACTTGGGCAACACAGGGAGCTCGAGGCGGAGACAAAGCAGTTGCTTCCCAAGCAGCTAAGGCAAGGTGAAAGCACTTTATCCCCAGTGGAGACAGCTGTTTGGGAGCTGCAGGGAGCCCAGTCTGTGCTAGCACGGGAAGGGCTGTTCTGCCTTTCCTGGGCTCTCGTGTCTCGTGCGTGGCTGGAGCGCAGCAGGGAGGTGGACATTGCACCAGCCAGCCAGCCGGGGTGCAGCGGGCAGGGGAAGGACCCTGCCCGCCACGCTGGCTCCACACGTCCATGGCACTGCAGCACCTCAGCCCGGTAACACCGTTCGTGCCCGTGGGGCCTGCTGCCAGCCCTCTGACAGTGGCCTCGAGCCACACGCAGGGCAAACACCAGATAGCATTGTCTGTGCCTCTCCCTGTGACCATCACCAGTCATGAGGCCAGTCCTGCAGAGGTGTCTCCTAAAGCAGCTTATTCTGCTTGCTTTGGGCCCTTTTGGGCTTATTCTGCTTGCTTGTGGCTGGTACCTGAGAGCAGCCGAGACAGTGGGGCTTGGCTGCATGGCCAGCCTGTTTTCAGCCCTTAAGGGCAGAGGGACTGAGCCCAACCACTGCCAGCCCAGCTGTGACACAGGCCAGCAGAGCATCTCCAGCACCCAGAGCTGCAAACTAAGGTAGAGAGTGTCCCAGCTCAGGCTGGGGTCACTGAGAGGGTCCCAGGGGCAGACAAATGGAACTTGCCCAGGACTAGACACCCCAGTGCCACCCTGCTGACCCAGCCTGGTGGCCTGTTCTCCCTCCTGCAGCCTGGGGAGCTGTGACTGCTCGGGTGGCCAGGGGCTGGCTGCAGGCAGCACCACGAGTTCAAACCAGCGCTCCTGCACGGACAAAGCTCCTGCCCACGGGCTGACCACCACAGCCACCACGGCTCGAACGCCACACAGGAAGGAAACACAGTTACTACCTCACTGCAGGAGGGTGTAAGGGAAGCCTTTGGTAGTCATCCAGCTGGCTAGCATGCAGTCTGGCTCTGGATGACTTTGTCCACCAAAACTCCTGGGTGATTCACTGCCATGGACAGGTGGTCTCCATTCCATCATTTCCAATAGTGCCACATTTGTCAGAAACCAGAACATCAGAGTTGTGTATGTGTACATAGATATCTATTTTAAAACAAACAGTAGACTTTATCCAGTATGTTAAAAGGTGGGGAGGGAGGGGAGGGAAAGGGGAAGAACAGAGGTTTTTTTAAGAGAATTACAGAAAAAGTACTTACACTGTGGAGGTCTCAATGTCTTTGCTGAGGATGTGGCTTCAGAATAGAAACTCTAAGAATGTAGCTGGGCTACATTTTATTTTGAAAGTGATTTCACAAAAATTTCTTGATGTTTTTGTCTTTTAGAAACTGTGAATAGCTGCCAGAGATGTAGGCAGGCCCAGCACAAGAAAGGCCAGGGTGAGAAGGACCAAGGTAGCAGAGAATGTTGAGCTTGGCTGGAGGCAGGGAAAGGGCCATGGAGCTATAGCCCCATGTTGTTTGTTACAGGGAAAGGATACAGGTGAGCCAAGAGTAAGTAGAGTTTGCCTCCAGGTGCTGTGGCTGGGCCATGTATTGGGGCTATTGTTTTATTATTTAATTTTTTTCCAAAGCAAAAAAAAAAAAAAAAAAAAAAAAAGGAAAAAATGAAAAAAAAAAAAAGAAAAAAAAAGTAGTTGCTACAACCATACAACCATTTAAAGGAACAACTTTAGCAGAGGGTTTGTAGTGTTGCCTTGAACCTCCGAGCCCTTTGTAAGATGTTTTTAACTTTGGCACGTGTTGTGGGTGTAGTGCCCTTACCTGCTGTGTAGTGGAAGTGGCAGACTCCTGGCAAAGCCTATCTTTGTAATAAAACAAGGTGCTGAACCTATGGAGTGCAGTTCCTGCCAAGCACACGGGGAGGACACACGTGGATGACACCTGCACAGACAAGTTTTGCACATGCAAGACACACCATGTGTGGGGCCAGCAGCCCAGTGAGAACAGGTTTGTACCCCCCCCACACCACTCCCACAGCCAATGCCCCAGTTCCTTCCTGGGCCAGGCACAGGAAGGGACAATCGGCCTGAGGACAACAGCACCTGAAGTGACCAACACTGTGCACATGCAGAGCAGTAACCCCACAGAAGCAGCTGCTGCCAGCTGCCAACCTGTTCTCAGTTTTGCACCTCACCTCTGTCAGGTGCCTCCCTGTGCCAGACTTGAGTCTGCAGCTTCAGCACCCCAACACCAGCTGTGGCCCAGGGCCCTTAATAACCATGGCATTGCTAAATCTTCCCCCTGCCCTAGTAAAAGCTGTGCTTTCCAGACACCAGAGGGATTTCCTTCTTCCACTAGGAAGTTGATTCTTTGCAAAGCTAAATCCAGCCATTACATTATTTGGCCTCTCTCAAAGCAAGAGAGCTTTGCATTTCACACCTGGTGGCTGGTGAGAGGGAGGACACAGCCCCTGCCTGGTGCTGTTGGGGACATTGCCACACGGGTGAGTGGTGCTCTGTGAGGCCATCCCCATCTGAGAATCCAGTGAACTCTGCTCAGTTACTGCTGCCACATTGCCCACCCTGTCCCTGGGGGGACATGAGTTCCAGTTCCTTTAAAGATGGATCAACACACTCAAGGCTGAAGTAAGGGAAGTTAGTTTGCTCAGCTCTTGCTTAAGCCCCAAAGCAAGGCCAGGAGCCTTGGAGGGCAATGGCAAGGCCAGTTGCAGATTAACAAAATCCTCTTTAGAAAGAGTTTTACTTCCACTTATTTTCTCCCACCCAGGAGGACTGTAACCCTTTACACAATCAGCATGACCTTCAGAAGGGCCCTGCTCTGGGCAGAGCAAGAGAAATTCAGGCAATTGAAGCTATTAAATGGAAGTGTGATATACCGACCCACAGGAGCTCACAAGATGAGTCTGTAGGTGGGAACTGTGCCATAGACTGGAAATAAGAGCACAATCTGTGCTGGAGGCTACAGTAACACCCCAAACTTGATTTTTGAGCCCTGAGACACCTCTGTCTTCCTCTTACTGTAGTTCAAGCACCGGCTGCTTCACCTCTGCTGGGAGACACTTGCCCATGGCATGCACCCAGACCTGCCACCCTGGTGCTCCTGTAATCCCAGCTCAGCCAGGCATTAGCACAAGGGCAGCCAGGACGACAGAGGGCTGGACACCATGGCTCCACAGCAGCACTGGCTGAGCCTGAGTTTCTCTGCTCCTGGGGATGTCACCATGGTGTGTCCCACGGGTCTCGGGGTCCCTGCCCATCACCTGGCACACTGTCAGCCTGCACACACACAGCACCCAAGCCTAGCAGCCCCTTGGCACCACAGCTGGGAACACATGGGGACAGAGAGAGAACCTCTCCATGAGGGCAGGCAGCTGCCTGCAGCATCAGCTCACCACCACACCAGGCAGGTTGACACAGGGCTGAGGGATTTTGGCACTGAGAGATGGAAGTGCAGGGACAGGGACCCACAACAGTCATGCCATTCCATGAGCAAGTAAAGAAGCTTTATTAGGGTGAGGTGAACACAGAGTTAAAACCTGTCCTAGGGACTGAAACCAGCACAGACCCCAAGGGCCTGGGGCCAACTGAAGCAGGGCTAAGCTCCCTATGGAGCCTTTCTGTCTGCTGCCACAGAGGCTGCCTTCTTCATCCTGGCCTTCCCCTGCCCAGCTCCTGGAGTCACCCGGGGCTTCTTCTTCGCCTGACCTTGACCTCCCTGTGCCTTGGGGGCATCCTGCTGTTCCCCCTTGGGCACCTTCCCCTTGCTCTTTCCCCTGGGGGCCTTCTGGGGTCCCTTCACCCCAGCACTTCCAGAACTGTCACTATCGCTCCCTCCTGCGTTCTCAGCAGCCCGAGCCGTGCTGGGCCCTGAGTGTCCTTTTCGGGGGGCCTGGCGGTGGCCGGCAGCTTTTGGGGGCCCCGAAGGCCCTGGGCCATGAGCCCGGGGCCGGTCAGCAGTTTGGGGATGCTTTGCTTTTTCTCTCCTGGGCTTCCCCGCTGCTCGTGGCTGGGCCTGGAGGGGAGAGAAGAGAGCACCTCAGGGTGTTGCTGTGCCTCGAGCCACCCAACCCCGCTGCCGGCCCCGACTCACGTTCACGGCCTTCGCCTTCGGCTGCTGCTTGGCAGCACCTGTGGAGGAAGGGCAGTGATGAGTCCAGGGAGGCCAGGCAGCACCAGCTTGTTCACAGCAGCCACAGCCCTTTACCTCGTGGTCGTGCTCCTGCCACGGGGGCCTGGGGCTCCTTGGTGGTCCCTTTCTGTCCTGGATTTGGGGCCTGTCCTCTGTCAGGATGTGCCTGGCCCAGCTGCTGCTTCTGCCCCGATTTCCTGAGTGCTAACTGGAGGTGAGAGAGGGGAGTCAACAGGGCCAGCCAGCACCTCAGTCCCCAGCCCTGTGGCTCCAGCAGCCCTTGCTCACCTTGAAGGTGCCAGTGGCCCCCACAGAAGAAGAGTTTTGGGGCCGCACCAGGTCCCCGCAGCTCAGCCCCTTGCTCAGCGCCTGCTTCAGCAGGTACTTGAGGCGGATGGGGTCCACAGTGGGGTACTTGGCCAGGATGAAACGCTTGATGGCGACGACAGAGGCACCCTTCTTCTCATCGTGGGCCCGCAGTGCCTCCTTGACCATCTGCAGGGTCGGAGGGTGCTGGGCCTGACTGCGTGGGGCAATGCCAGCAGCTTTGGCTGCTGGAAGAGGGACCACTTGGAACTGAAGTCCAGTCCTGACACATTCACACCCCCAGCAGCCTCAAAGCCCCCAGAAGCCACGCAGCCACCACCCTGCTCATCCCTGCAGCCCCGCCAGGGAGCACAACCACCAAAGCCCAGGGCATGAACCAAGCTCCAGCTCTGAGGGACCCCACAGCACTTGCAGACCCCTTACCCAGCTGAGGCTCCATGGCGGCACACAAATCCAGGCAGTCACAGGCACCTCTACTCACAGCAGCACAAACCCTACTACCACCCCAAGCTCACCTCCATCCAATTTATCTGATGAGCAGCCTGGCTGCAGGTGCTGGTTGGCAGCTGCTAATTGCTGTGGTCGAAGCCCTGGTGGAAGCCAGGGTCTGGAAGTTGAAGGGCCTGTGCCAAAGCTTTGTGAGGGGCTGGAGGAAGAAGGGGAACACCTAAGCAGAGAGTTTGGAGAAAGATGAGAGATGGGGGTTTGCAGGGTGAGTGCCCTGAACAGGCAGACAAAGGTTGTCTACCTGCTGCAAGGTGGGTGTTGGGGTGCTGGGATTGCAGCTTGCTGACAACACTTGCTGTGGGGTGCACAGGGAACCAGCCCAGAGCACGGGGCCACACAAACCCATTGCCAGTGAGAAGGTGGGATGTGCTGTGTCCCTTACCACGTATGGCCTCACTAGGAAATGGGACTCTGATAATGGTGGCGGGGGGTGGGAGGGAGAAGATTTCACAAGTGAGAGGAGGAAAATGAAGAGCTGCTTTGTTAGCCAGCAGAGGCAGGAGGAGCAACTCTCACCCAGCATCCCCAGGTGCCACAAGCAGGACAACAATTTGCCCCCACCCACTGAATCCCATGTTCAGGGGAGAGCACTCCCAGCCCTGGACATGGGCAGCCATGTCACTTCCATGACCCTTCCGTGCAGGCACCTGTGCTTGTGAGGAGAACCTGAGGAAAATGCCAATGGTTCTTTGGTGTAGAAACAGTCCCCACTGTTTCCCCACCCAGGCTGGTGCAGAAACAGTCCCCACTGCAAATGTGCCCATGGTGGGGACTGCCCACTTCACGCAGGACTCAGAGAGATTTTGTGTGCATTGTCTGTTGGAAACATGAGGAAGTTGTAAAACGGGATTACATGATGGCAGGACTGGCTCATGGCCATCTCAGCAGACCACAGCAATGGACCTGAAAAGCACTGCCCATGGAGACCTTTGTCAACATCTGCACCCACCTCTTGAGCCCAGGGGCTAGATCCTGGCTGAGGTGCCAGTAGGAGCCAGGTCTGGAGCAATGAGCTGGGAGATAGACCCATTGTCTGGAGCCCCACATGTCCTCTTCCTCCCCAGACCAGCACCAGCCTGTTTATTGCTTCATTTCCAGTGCATTTCTGAATTCCCCAGGAAGGGGACAGTGGGGGCACAGGAGAGCTGCTGGGGCTGGCATCACAGAAGGTTTGGGTGCATTTCTTCATCCTGAATCTGTCCATCATCTCTTTGGTAGCTCTGCGATGCCCCTGGCACCTGGCTGAACGGGCAGGAGGCTCCCAAACCCTTGCTTGCCCCTAGCACCACCAGCAGCAGCCAGGTGTCACAGTGTGGGGACAGCCTGCACGCCTGGGGCCAGGGCTGGTCCTCCACGGGCGGGAGAACCACAGTGCCAGGCATCACCACGCTCCTGTGGAGCACAGCCTCACGGACAGCAAATAAACACTAAATCCTTCCTCCTCTTCCCTCCAAAACCACCTCCCAGATTTGAAGAGCATGAATCAGACATCAGCCTAAACACTGAATTATTCATAAAACTCTAATCTTTAGATTTCACTGAATATGCAGAAGTATCGATAAAAAAAATAATGAGAGAATTGTACTTGCAAATTGCTCTTTATTAAGGGTTTAACTCGCGTGGGCTCTATACATTCCCTATTAGTCCTTGCAAAGCTGCATAGGATTAGAAATCAGAGAGGATAATAATGTACAAAAATAGTTTCAAATGTTGATAACACTGAACAGTGAGAAAAACATCTTATTTGTATAACTGAACTAAAAATAAAAATGAAGAACACCGCTACAATTGCAATATGCCATCTTGTAGTGCTTCGAACATATGTCGGCATCGCTGAGCCATATGCTGCTGGGTCCTGCCTGCTGCGGCGTGGAGGGAGATCAGCCCCGGCCCGGCAGGCCTCAGCAGCACCAGAGCTGCCCTAAACCTCCTGTTGGGCCGAGCCCAAACTGACCACAGCCAAAATGGGGAGGGGCACGGGCAAGCTGGCTGGGGGCTTGGCCCTAGGGGTCCAAAGATGCCTAAGGAAGAGAGGTAGGACTGTGGGGAAGGGGTGCTGGGGGACATGGAGCGGAGCTGCTGCTGAGGGTGCAAACACCATCCATGTGCTGCTGCACCAGTGCCGGAGGACTGAGCACAGAGCTGTCCCGGAGAGCTGCGGCCGCACACGGCTGTGCCGTGCTGGCAGGGCCCTCCGTGCCACCTGCCTGCCAGGCAGGACCCGGGCACCGCTACCTGTCCCGTCCCCCTGGAGGAATCATGGTGTCTCCAGGACTTCTGGCAGATGGGACAGGGCCAGAGCTGGGAGCGTCTGGCAGAGCCGGGGCACTTTGCAGCAGCCAAACGTGCTCTGGGCGTGTGATGAGTGTGGTGGGGCTGAGCAGCTGGCAGCACTGCCTGGGATCCATCTCTGACAAAAGGGCCAGAAAGTGGCCCCAGCTCTGGCCCCAGCAGCAGCAGATGCAGAACATGCCCTGGCCCCTGGCTGGGGTGTCAGGGTGGGTTGAGGGAGGCAAGGACAGCTCTGCCATGGCCCAGGGTGGCAGAGCTCTCCGACCCAGCCTGCACTCAGAGAAGGGGCATGAGGTCTCAGCAAGTCAACAGAAATGCATGGATTTGTGCCAGAGGAGCTAAGCCTTTGCATTTTAATTACAAAACATGTGTACACATTTTCAGCCTTGTTCCCAGGGTTCCTAGAGCCAGGAGCGAGGAGCCCGCCCCACAGGGCCTTGGCCATGGTGAAGCAGGGGCAGGTGGTGGTGGCGGTGGGGTTAAGTTTGTGCTGCCAGGGCGGCACCCCAGGGACTGCTGCTCCCATGGGGCCTATGCAGGAGAGACCTGGCTGGTGGAGACGGAGGAGGTCTCTGTCTTGCCAGCAGATGTGTCCTCGTCACCCAGTGGGTTCTTGCCGCAGCAGAGGGTCGTGATCATGCAGTTACGGAACTGGGAGAGAAGGAAGTCCAGGGTGAGCCAGCTGGACACCATGCAGCTCTAGCTGCAGAGCTGTCTTTAAGCCCAGCAGTACTGTGGTGCAGGAAGAACTATGCCTCTATGGAGTCTCCTGCCCACTGTCTGCTGCCCACCCCATCTACTGCCAGCCCTTGCCTGCTCCCATCATGGCTCCTCCATCAGCCCAGCACCTGCATTATTTCAGGTGGAATGGCCTTGCATTTGTGAGATTTATGCAACACCAAGGATGAGCTGCACAGTCAGTTTCCCATGTGCCAGGACTAGATCTCCTGGAAACAATCCCCGCTCCAGACCACTGGCACCTTGAGATGTTGTAACTCTCTGCCAGCTGTTATAAAGAGAAACACAAAAGAGGGGTTTCCTGGCACCCTGCCAGTTACCTGTTTGTTCATTACGATGTAGATCACGGGGTTGTAGATGGCCGAGCTCTTGGCAAAGAATGCCGGGATGGTCATGAAGATGGGCCCAAAGTCTGATCCCTGGTTGGTGAAGATGTAGAACGCGACACTGGCATAGGGGACCCAGCAGATCAGGAAGGCGATGACCATGATGATGACCATGCGAGTCACTTCTTTCTCTGCCTTCTGGGTGGTGGCAGACTCCTGCTGCTGGGCGGCAGCCTGCGGGCAGAAAGGAACAGAAACACGATGGAGCCAGTGGGTGCTGCACCAGTAGGGACACAGGGTCAGGGCTCTCGGCAGTCAAGCTGCACAGCTGGAGTTTGCTATTTCCCATTTCATGGACGGCTAGGCTGGCCCCTGGAGGACCCTCCCTGGCACCATTCTTGAGCCTGGTGTGGACCCCTTCCCAGCCACTACTGGCTGCTGCATCTGACGGGTACCCACCTCCTTGACAGTGCAAACCAGGTTCCCATAGCAGAAGAAAATGATCGACAGCGGGATCATGAAGTGAACCACAAACATGTAGATGACAAAAGATTCATTGTTGACCTCTGGCTTCAGAGTGTAGTAGTCGATCCCGCATGAGCATTGCATGCCCTCGGGGATGTACCTGCAAGGTGAGCCCAGCAGGTCAGCACCCAGCAGAGGAGACTGGCTGGAAGCCACAGCTGAGCCACCAGCCAGGCTCCCACACCCCTGACACTGGGTCCAATGCCCTCCCTACCTGGACCAGCCGAAAAGTGGGGGAGCTGCACACGCCAAGGCCATGATCCAGGAGAAGGCAACACCCATGATGGCATGGTTCTCCCCGAAGCGGAAGTTGCTCATGGGCTTGCAGACCACTACGTATCTTTCGATAGCCAGGACCACCAGTGACCAGAGAGCAATTTCACCTGCACCAGGGAGAGGGACAGAAAGGGACACAGGGACTTTGAGCAGGAAAAGAAACCACCCTGATGGCAGCATGAGGCCTCCTCAGACTGATGTTCCTGAGGACAACCCCTGGCAGAAGCTTAATCTCTGCCAAGGGTTCAGGAAGATAAATGAAGAATGGTCAAGGGCAGATGTGGTAGGATAGTGTGAGAAGACCCCTTCTCACTGTACTGCTGACCCACAGGAACCACTTTGCTGCAGTGTTTTGAGATTCGTGGCTGATCCCACCATTCATCCCAGAGAGCATCTGCACCTGCAAGCCTGTGGTCACACTCTGAAATGCAGCAAGTGCCCGTCATCCCAGGACTTCCCCTCACTACCCACAGCTTCCCAGGAAACTTGTGCCACAGGGACCAAACCAGTAAAACAGCAGCTGTGGCTGAAGGCTGAGACAAATGGAGGAGGACATTTTTAGACACACAATTTCTGTTTCACATCTCTTTGGTTCCATACCAGGCTGGCATGGGGAGGAGAGCCAGCTCTGCTCTCCTGTACCACCATGCACCACACCAGAACCAATGGCAGATTCAGCCCTGCAAAATAGGAGGAACAAATTTGTCATCTCTCGGGTCAGAAAGTGAGCCGAGGAGATGCACAAATCCAACAACTGCAAAATCTGGTATTGGCTGCTTTTCATTGCTGCACTGTGGTTCTCAGGATACTGAGCAGGTGGCTCCCAAAATAAAGTTTTTTTTTTTAAAGTGTCACTTGTCACTTTCTTCAGCTCCTACCCGGAAACAGGGGAAATGGCCTCAGTGCACATCAGCACATCAGCAGGTCAAGGATGTTACAGGTACCATGTTTTTCCAAGATCATCTGTGTTTTCCCTCCCACTACTAAAATCCAGGGAAATTCCTGACAGAAGACATTTGAATATTTGGAAAACTTACCGCCCAGTGTGGCAAAGAAGCCTTCGATGTAGCACCCTGTTACTCCAAAGACAAAGTACCCGTTCATGGAGGTGTACATAGTGGTTGTGAAGCCTCCGAATACCATGAAGAGGTCGGCAACGGCCAGGTTCAGAAGGATGTAGTTTAGGGGTGTCCGGAGCTTCTTGTGCTGGATGGTGACGTACAGCGTGAGGAAGTTGACGGGGAAGCCCAGCAGAATCAGCATGAACATGTAGGCAGCCAGTGCCGAGTACTTCCAAGGCTCAGCCAGGTAATACTGGGGGTACTCAAAGGGGCTCCGTACCACCCCGGTCTTGTTGGACATGGGCACATAGAAGTCTTGGCCTTCTGTCCCGTTCATGGTTGCAGTTTGTGAGGCGCTTTTTGCTCTTACTCTGGGAGCTCTTTTGTGCAAGGGGGAAATTTCCCCTGAAAAGGAGCTCCTGCCACCTCTCAGCCTTCACTGTCACCCCAAGGAGAACCAGTTACACTCTCCTCCACAGGGCACCTCTTATAAAGTGCCCCTGGGGTAAGCTCCTGGCACTGGTGTCAGCACGATTAGGGTTTAGAGAATTATTAATCATAATCATCCCAGGGTAATTGGCTTTCCTGGGAAGGTGTTAAGGTGACACCAGTTTCTGGCCAGCGCTGTCATTGTTGGAGACCACAGCTCATGGTCACATATATAAAGAGGTAGCTCTGCACTGCACCATTTATTTGGAGGGGCTCAGACCAGGCAGCAGCTCCCTTGCACAGCCTTACTCTTCCTTTCCCTTCCCCACTAACAGGAGGGACATGTGTGGTTCAAACCCCAGCACTGTGAGTTTGGGGGCAGGTGTGGTGTGGTCCCTCAGTGACAGAGGAGTGTCCCTGCCCCATTCTCACAAGGGGAATGTGGATCTGTGAGACCAGCCAGTCCCCACTGGAGAGCCATCCCCGCATACTGCCAGTCCCTGTGGGAGGCTGCAAAAGGCAGCGTGACCAAACCTTCTTCCACAAGCTCCAGCCACCTCTCTACTCAGGATCTGGCTGTGGAGGTTTGACCATCACCATGAAACCTCGGCCTGCTTGCAGGTTACCAGTTGTGCCATCTTCTCTGTGCCTTTGTATCTGATTTGGGTCATGCCAACTCCATTGGTAACAGCTAATAAATAACCTAGTCCATCTGTCCTGGACTGGAATCATTCTGCAATGGTGCTGAGAAGGCTGCTGGACCAGGGCACTGATGGGACATTCAGAGCTGAAGCCAGCACTCAGCTTCATATACTGGTTGACAGACAAACTGTGTCTCCTCAAACCTTGCATAATTATCAAACTCCACAGGGAAGGCTATTGTTGGAGCCTTCTGTGCCCTCTATGTCTCTCTGACTCACCACTCTGTGCACTCATTTGTGCTCGAAACATTCCTTGTGCCAACCAGGAGCTGAGTTACACAGATGAGTTATCTTAATTTTTCAGAGGCCACGGGACAAAACGTACAGGAGGTGAGCACAAAGAGAGACTTTGCTCTGCCCCTTTTTAGGTGATGGAGGCTGGAAGGGAGCCAAGCACCCACCTCTCCTTGCTGTTTTGGCTGCACTGAGGGCTGAGCTGAGCGTTCCTCACAGCCCGGAGCAGGTGAACGTGAGGGCCTCATCCAGTACAGGAGGATGTACCAGAGCTGCTGGAGCTCATGGGTGTAAGGTGGGCAGAAGTTCATGTCCTCTTGGCCTTAATAAACTTCCTCCAATCCTAGCCTAGTTTTCACCAATGTTCCTTGTAAGTTAGTTCAGAAATAAGTTTAATGCAAAAAAGCACAAAGCACTGTACTTTCCTTGGAGCAGAGACCAAGCTGGGAACCCTGCCCTCTAAGTGGGGAAGGTGGAAGGAGCTGGAGTGCTGGCACCACGGACTAGGGCAGACCCTGCTGGCAACCCAGTGCAGGCCACAGTCTCTGGATGGTCTCAAAGGTCTTCCTTCACCTTAACAGGAAAACACCAGGTCCTCACACACACTCTGTTCACCCTAAATCCCTCTCAGTTAATTTCTCACACTTGTTTCCAAGGCCAGAGCAGTGCCAGTTTCTAACTGCAAATGCAGCTCTTTACACTTGTACCTGGGCACACAGGGATTAAAGGTTTATTTCCTAAAACACTTTAAGCTGATGCAATAAGCCACTGCTGAGGTAGCAGCTGCTGTGCAGAGCTTAGGGCTGGCGTGCGTCACCACTGGATGCAGCAGTGGGACAGGCAGGCAACTGAGAGGTAGAGGAATGGGGCAAATTGCTCACAACTTCCAACCAAAGTGCCATGCTGGGACCTCTTGCACCTCCAGGGACTCCTCAGCATGAAGCCAGCTGGTGGGCTCCATGGCACCTTCATCATGTATGTACGAGACATGCAGAGTGCTTCTGCCCAGAAAAGCCCAAAACGCTTTTCAAAGTTAGAGAATATTCATGGAGTTGCTTAAAAAAAAAACATTGGTCTATTTTGTCTTGGTCCATTTTGTCTTTGTGTCACAGCAAACCCTTTCTCTTCTCTTCAGTTTTATAATTTTTCATTCCCACTGGCTCTGCACAGCCAGCTCAGTTCCAGAAGGAGCTGAATTCCACCCTGGCTCCCATCTCAAGCAGCATTGTTTACCCATATCAATACCAGAGTCTTCACTGCAAACAGTGACAGCTGAGTCAGAAAGCAGACGAGCTGTAATTAGAACAGAATGTTTTTAAAGTGGTAAATCAAGCAAACTTGGTCAGGAACCACTGAGGAACTCGGAAACTCGGCAGTGTGATTGCAGGGTCTCCTTTTCCAGAGGAACTTGAGCAGACAGACATCCTGTTTCACTTGCAAAGTGCTGCTCCCATGGGAGCTCCGTGGCCAGCACCGACCACCTCAGTCAGTTGCTCATGTCCTTTCCCACTCAGGGTAGAGGCAGGCTGGAACACACAGCCTGCCATCACAACTCGTGGCAACACGGGCACAGCTTACACCGGATTAAAGTCAAGAGACGCACCAGTTCCCAGCTCCAGCTGGTTACCTACGTGAATCTTCCTGTGGCTGGGAATGACCCTGTGGCCATCCTCGTGCGAGTCCCTGCCCGGGGGTATGCCGGTGTCACCGGCACAGTCGCTTCCCTGCCAGCAGCGTGCCGTGAGTCGGTGTCCAAGCCGGCCCTGGAGCACTGCGCCGTGCAGCTGGGGCAGAGCACTGCGGGCTCCGTCCGCCCTGTGCCCCTCAGCCACAGGCCAGAGCAGGGCTGGGACAGAGGGACAGACCTGGCACAGCTGGCCAAAGGGGTGTGCCACTCCAGATGATGTTGTGCTCCAAAATAAAAGCTCAGGGAAAGGGGAAGGGAGGATGTTGTGTTTGTGATGTTTGCCTTCCCAAGTGACAGTTACTCATGCTGAGCCTGGCTCTCCAGGAAGCAGGGAATAAATTCCTTCTTGCTTTTCTTTGCTTGCACACAAAGCTGTGCTGCAGCTATTAAAGTGTCTTTATCTCAGCACAGGAGTTTCTTGGCCTTTGCTCTCCTATTTCCTGCCCAGTCCTGCAGGGAGAGCGAGCCATTGTAGGGGCTCAGGTGCTGCCTGGGACTGCTGCCCCCGTGTCTCATGCCTCCAGAAGAGGCTGCAGCAGAGAGCAGTGGGTCTGCCTCCTGCCACACGATCTGAGAGCTCACACTTGGCCCAGGAGTGACACGATGCTGGGACACCCTGCTCAGCAGCACTCCCTTGGCACAGCCCTCCATGGCAGCAGCACGGAGCTCAGGTGTGCACAGCCTCACACGCTGCACTTCAACCAGGTGAATTCCACATAAGATTCAGCCACCACCTGCCCCAGGGTGACTGTGAGATGCCCCCAGTGCCAAGAGTAGTGGCACTCTTCAGATTATATTTGAAGGGCTCTAAATGCTGTTCTTGCCTAAATGGAATATAAAGGAAAAAGAAATTCCCAACCAGAAGCACGAGTATTATAGCAAATTCTGAGACAATAAACAGTGAAAAATAGTCCCATTTATTTGAAGATCTGTCAATAACTGGTGTATGTTAAAGAGCACAATCTGGAGTAAAACCAATTACTTGAAGGCTGAACTTGATTCTAGAAATGTTCCTATAAAATTCTGTGGCACTTCAGCTGATTGCCTGGAAAATGCAGAGCACATTCACAAAAAAACAAATATTTTAATTTAAAAAAATAGTTACAATTCTTCAACTTGGTTCCACTCTTACATACAAAATGAGACAAGATGACGTAACTAAGTTATTAGGAAAGCTCTAGAGATCTAAGAAGGGTTTTGCCAAGCCAACAGGGGAGTCTGTTGTTGAGGTAAAAGACTGGTTTTCTTCATTGGCTTGACTCATCTACTCTCCGCCGACAGAATGGACAACAATTATGCTGGAGTATGAGGAGCTCGTAGTCTTCTGTGTGAAACATCTGTTAATTAGGAACAAATTTAAAACAAGTTAGCCTGTACCCTGCTCAAAGAAAATGCGAACTGAGTTCAATGGCTGATCAATAGCACAGATATTCTGGAACTACCACAGAGAATTGGTCCTCTCGATTTCAATCACCTGAGAGCTACAGCCTGAAGACAGCAGCAAGCACTTCACTGACCTCTGCCAGAGCTGCTGAGAAGGCACAAACCTGCTAACTACTTTTGCAAAAAGATGGACAATTAGGCAGTTGAGTAAGCAAACATGACTGAATTCCAGCATTTCAAAAAGCCATTTCTGAGCAAGGCAGAGCAGGACTGAGCCACAAGGTAACAGTCACTGACTGGTTTTCCTTGCTAGACCAGGCTGCAAGTCAGAGAGACACAGCAAAAGGAAATTAATACAAATCAGCTTCTGTTGGTCAGCCAAGGCTTGCTCAAGAGACTCTGACTTGCTGTCAGGGCAACTTCTCAAATTCAGCCACGGCCAAGTCTTCCAAGGCTATCTATCTTGTCTATCACACAGCTCAGAGCTGGGCTTCCACTGCTCTGCCTCGACCTCATTCAGGAATTTGCCGAGTACATTTCAGAGTATGAGGTTTCACCGGTTAGCACTGTTTCACCCATCAGGCTCTGGCTAGGGCCTTCTGTTTCTTTGCAGAGCTCCCCGTGAAGCAGTACCTGGAAGCAGGAGGGGCACATGGTGATGGAGGCGTCGGGCAGCAGCGAGCGGTAGTACTGCCAGCGCAGCGGCCGCGGCCAGCGCTTGACCAGCACGTCCCGGCGGCTCAGGGAGCGCAGCACGGCGCGGCTCACCACCACGGGCACGAAGGCAGAGCCCCCCTGCTGCACAGAGCAAGGACAGCTGTTACCCACTGCCACCCCCTGCCCTGCAGGCCTTCCGCCTTGCTCGAGGAAGCGAAGCAAAATTCAGTACAAGAAGCTAACGCAGACCTGCCTCAAGCCTCGTCCCACCAAACTCCCCGTCAGTTTCACCAAACCCTCCAGCGCCAGCAGCGTCCAGCCACATCTGTTTCCAGTGAGCTTCCATTATCTCTTTAACTCCTTGCAAATAACAGCCACGCTCACAGTCTATGAAACCCTGCAGTAAGGCCTGCTCCACAGGTGTGCTGCTGCTGTACCAGTGCACAGTGAGGAAACAAAATTCCAGGAGTGCTCGCTTTAAAATCATTGTTGTTTTGTGAGGTTTGTGTTTGTTTTTTTGTTTGAGAGGGGTTTGTGTGGGTTTTGCTGGTCTGTTTCTTTGTTTTGAGGGGTTTTGTTTGTGTTCTTAAGGGAGGAGTTAAGTGGTTAGTCCATTTCCCTCTCAAGTGCCATCCCCCTCCCAGTCCCCTGTTCTGCAGCTCTCTTTGTACCACATACACACCAGAAGAGTGACTTTGTAAAGTAAAATTTTCTACTAAAAATTTTTTTTCTATTAAAAATTTTCTGTTGGTAGACACAGGTACAGTTCTTACCTCAAAGCTCAGTTTTGCTGTAAAGGGATCATCATCCTCAACAGTATCTGTACTGTCATCAAGCCTCAAACTCTGAGCATCTGGATGCATGTCTTAAGGAAGGACAAGAATTCCTGTAAAACTGGCATATTTTGATAAATATGGCTTATCATAGCCAGCACTGACAGAATCAGTATGAGAGCACCCCAGCAGGACCCTTGCTGCTTCAGAGTATCTCGAACTGTGACAGTCCTCAGATCATTACAAGAAGTACCAAAAAGGCCTTGCTGGGGTTTCCAGTGACTGAAGAAGTTTATCACTGCAGCTGCTGTAGAACAGCCAGAACAGACTGACCACAGCCAGGCATGACATCAGCTCTTACCCTTCCACAGATGACAAAGCAAAGGAAGCAATCTATTGAAGTCACATTTTTGGGCAGCTTTAGTCAGAGTTTGTGTGTTGTGCATTACTCTACATCTCATATTCTATAACCATGACAGCAACTGGGAGCTCTGGATGCCAAAGCATTCCAAACCAAATCTCTACAGGAACAGTTGTGAAGTGCTACTTCCCTTGGCTACGAGAAGGCAGCCTCTAAAAGAAGCTGTTATTGGAAGCAACACAATCCATATTCCCTTCATCCTTGTCAGAAAGCAGTTCACACAGAATAGGTAAAGCATGGCATTCCACTGTTAAAAACAAACATTGCCAGGATTATAAATAAACTGTCCTGATGGAAAAGCGTCTTGACAATATTAGGTTTAGTTGAACCATATTTTTGTTGTTATACTAACACAACAAAGAAACAAGATGCAATTGTACTTACATCAGTCATATGACAGAAAGGTTTAAACCTAAGGGGAAAAATAAACTCTAAATTGTTTAATTTTTCCCTAAGAAAAAGAAAACAATTCTAATCAAAAGGATACGGTCAGTCGTCACCTCTTGCCATTTATCCTCTCTTTTACTCACTCTTGGAGCTTCAAGATCAATGAGAGCTACAGCTTCTTCATCCGTGATGCCATCTTCCAAATAGAACTCAACCAGATGCAGCACCTCTAAAAGGTGGGAAAGGCAGGAAGTGTTTGACCTGCAGGAACTCAGGAAATGCCTCATAGCAGATACTGTGCTCCTTCATGTCAGTGGTGTTCTGCCCACCTTCTCTCATGAAACAAGTTAAATAAAATAAAATTGCAGCAATCCAAATCCCCCGAACTTCTGAGAGGGTTGTGTTCACCTTCACAGAACACTAGAGGCTTTTCAGCATCTGGCAAAACAACAATGCTGTGCTGCTGCTCTGCAGCGAGAGCCAACAACCCCCACTCAGTCAAATTTAACAACAGTAAAGGAACATTCGTTTGGCCAAACAACGCTGCAGAAAGGAGAAATGAAGCACTGACCTACTCTGTTAACATTTATCTACTTGCAAAGCGCGAGCAAACCCGACGTCCCAACGCACCGTAGGAGGAGGCCGAGAAGACGAAAGGCTGCCTGCAGTTAATGCAGATGTTCCCCAGGTTATTCAGCAAGGGGTTGTTGGTGGAGCACCTGTAACACAGGGGCACGAGCTCCTGAAAAGACAGAATGAGAGCATGGTAACCACAGACCGGCACATCCTCAGCTCTTTGTTTTCAATTAAAAAAGGGCCCCTTCGGCTGACAACACCGACACAGCACCAGCGCCAGGCTGAAGAAGCACTGCTGTGAAACCAGACCCTTCAACATCTGAAAATGCTTTCCCTTTTTAACAAACAGCAAGTTTTCCCATTAAAAATAGGTGTCTTCGCCACTTTAACAATTAAATTTTCACCTTGCCTTTGCAGTAACAGAAGCAGAATTCTTCATCAAATACACAGGGACAAAAGGAGCTGAAGAGAAGTTTACTGAAGCAAAGTTTTTTGCTCTAAGATTTGATCAAATTTAGGTTCTCCAATTAATTCATCTCTTTTCAAGAGCCAAGTTATTTTAGGCAGTTCTTAAAGGGTGTGTTTCTATTATTTCAGGAGGCCAGGTGTATGTTCACTGGTACAATGCAATTTATTTTTAGTGAGTACTCCCTGAGACATGGCTTTATAGAAAACTGCAGAAAGCCAGACTTCAGTGAAAGAAGAAAAGGTGTTAAAATAAGATTTACGGAAGGAAGGTCACTGAAGGGATGGAGGGAGGAGGGGAAGAGTGTTAGGAGTGGGACAAATGAAAGTGACCTCCAGCTGGAGAGAGAGACAAAGACTGTGGAACAATAACATGTGAACTGGGGAGAAAAGGGCTTGGAAGAATTAATAGGCAGTGAGGAAGGTGACTGCAAGAGAAGAGAGGGAGGATGGAAGCTGCCCACAAAGAGAGGGCTGATTTTAATTTGCTCTCAGGAGCAGAAGGAAGTCTGACTTGAAGAATAACAATAAAAGGACTGTGTTTCCAGCAGAAATACAATTATATCACAGAGCCATGCATAATATATTTCAGATTGTTTTGTGCACACAGAAACTCATATTCTAGGATTAGGCCACATATTAATGATTAACATGAAACACATTACAGCTTACTTCACTGTCATGGAATGGCTTGGATCGGATTGTCAGGCTGCCCAGCTCAACAGATTTCTGGAACCTGTCTGGGATCTGCAGTCCCTGCAGCTTGTCATAGGCATGACGAGCCAATTTATATGCACCAAGAGCTTTACTCTGCTTTGCCAGGGCCAATAATGTATTGCTATAACTTAATTAAGGAATAAAAATACATACAGCATTTATGAAAAAACACAATGCTCTGTCTAATCACAGAAGTTGTGCAATGAAGCATATCCAACACCAGGACTTCAAACAGGCTTTAACCAGAGAAATCTATTTACAGAACTTCATTTACAAACACATGTGAAAGGACTATCAAAATATCTGTGGGCAATTATTAGCAAGGTAAGGAACTGACCCTACATAAACACTGCTATGGCTCCATTTACAATATTTCAATAGTTTTTGGGTGCATGCATTTTCCCCTAGCCACAAAAAAACCAAAATCCAAACATTTTTTGCAGTGTAAGTAAACTGACACTGAGTAAATACACCTGAAGGAGTGTGCCCCAAGTTAGCAACCAAGTGTTTGTCCTTCCCTTTCACCAGAGTGAAAGAGTAACTGCTGTTCACACCTGCTGACCACAAGGCCTGTTGTCAAAAACTTCATGAAAGATTCTACATTTATAAGCGAGGAAGTTATGAAAAGGAAAGCTAACATCCCATCCAAAGCCAGAAATGAAGTGAAACCAAGACCAGGCCTCCCTATGGCACCCAGTGACCTTGTGGCCATCTCTTACAGAAAGGTGCATTTCACTGGGCTCACACAGCCCATTTAGGAAGCACTCCCCAGAGGCTCCCAGGCACTAAGAAAGCCACGCAGATGTTGGCCTGACAGGCCACATGGCCTCACAGGAAGCAAAAGCTCCTGAGTTTCCCTGCTTCTGCCTCACTTCAGTCTCCTTGCAACAATGCTGTCAAGATCCAGAGCCAACATCTTTTTGCAGTGACTAGTGTCCTAGAACGTGCTCCTCTGACACAGGTGACACACCAGACTGGGCAGGTGTTCAAGTGGCCTAACAGAGTTAGACATTAGTTGATTTGCACAGCTCTCCAAAACTGTAACAAATAACAAACTAGTGCAGCTCAGCACACAATAGTTTGAAGATGCTGATTATTCCTGAGGGACAGAAGTCAGTTCCCATTAATGATAACCAACAGGTGACACCAAAGATTCCCTGCAGGAAGTCCCTGCCTTCGACCAACAGCAGTTATTCCTTTCATGTATCACATGATAACTTCTACATTTTGTACTGTATTGGAAGGATACACTTTTGAGATCCCCAAAGGAGTCTCCTTTGTTAAGCTATGAAGCAGAAACCTGGAAATATTGAAGAGGGTTTCAGGCAAGTGGAAGCTGAAAGGCTCCTCCTGTGGTATGAAAAACAAAGACACACATTTCTAAGCTGGAAAACCAACAACTTACATCAGTAAGCAACACAGCACAAGGCATCTCTAGAACAGTGTTTCTTTCATCTGTTGAGAAAAGAGGTGTTGACAGAACATAACAAGTGGATTTTGCATGTCTTTATCACCAAAGCTCATGCCTAATACACACAGAAAAGAGAGACAGAGAGATCAGAGTAGCTAAGATGGAACTTTTAACAGGTTATTTAAAAATGAGGGCAGTCTGCACAGCCACAGTGCAGAGTCTCTAGTGCTGTGAGATCTAAAGTAGTCTGACAGCAAACACTCCACAGCACAGAGTCTTCTTCTGGGCAAGGGCACAGAGCAAGGGTTCTCAAATGTTTTACAACAGATATTTGCCCCAGTTGCAGCATGACTCTAATTGCTGGAATTAGCAGGAGCTCCTCACTCGTGACTGCACATCAGAGACACACGCAGCACCCTGTGGAAATCCCTAGGCTAGCATGCCTTCTGTTCAACCCTGTTTTCCAATGACTAAGGGAAAAACTGACCCTGGGCTGTGCAGGAGCAGAGGCTCAGGTACCATGGGACCAAACCAAGGCAACCAGCAAAAAGGGCCATGGGCAGGAGGGAGGTCAGGCACCAGCACAGCCCTGCCCACCTGCAGCTGTAAGGAGCTGAGCAAGTTCTTGCACAGGACAGCTGAAGACTGTAGAATAAAACTAAATAAAGTTAAATAAATAAATAAAGTTACTATACAGTATTACTGATGTACATTCAATATTTAATTGCCTGAAAAGTCCTAGTTATTTTTGGACTCCCCAAGGAAAAAAGCTCAGGAAGCATAAATACACAATTCTGAAGTGAATATCTTACAGTGTATCTTTGGATAAAGTGATAGACGTGGTAAACTTCTGCCAAATGCTGGAAGTGATGAAACTTCTGCAACATTTCAGTCTGCTGTCCTTCGTTCTCTGTGGGAAGCAAAGGCATTGTGTCAGTCTCAAAGAGCAGTCTATGAGACTCAGCTGGGAGAAAACAACCTGTTATGATTTTAGCACCAGCACTGCCACAGGAGGTATGTATCTACCCATGCAAATCATATGCTTACAGAGTTTGCTATTCTTCTGAGCAAACCTCTGGCCTGAAACAAGCATGGCAAAACACAGAACAGTTGAGGCAATGGTTTAATACAGCCAGAGGCTACAGCTGAGCTACAGACAGAAAGCAGCAGGTGTGCATCCCTGCAAACCTCTTCCAGAATGCCAGAGTTCACAAATACAATTAATTTTGAAAACTTTCATGAATACCAAATACACTACTAAGCCATTTGGAAAAACATGCATGTCAAACATCTGAGGGGTGACAGATCAGCTGAACTAAAACCAAAGGTACTCAGAGCACCAGGCAAAAGGCAATATTCCCAACCTTCTGTATTCATTATCACTAAAGTACACCTATTAACTATTAACACCTCTCTCCCAGTGACATATATGTTGCAGACAAAATGACAGCTAGGAAACAATCAGTTTTACCTGTTGGCAGAAATAATTTGTAATCTCCCTAACCTCTGTTCAAACACTTGAGGTAACTTACTCTCCAACATCTTTTATTTACTAGCACGTTAACCCTCCAGGCAATGGGTGTGGTGGGAAGGTGCTGGAGGATACATGGTCCCAGGAGGCACGATTTTCAGCCCAGCCAGACCTCAGAAGGAGCCTTACGCCTGCTGATGTCGCTGGTTTGTTTATTTGTTTTAAATCAGCACATGGGAAAAAGAGGAGACTACAAAAATAGCACAAGCCCGAGATGTGCACAGCATTAAAAACCCAAATCAAACCACCCAGCAGAGAAGCAGCTGCAGCAACGCTGTGACAATGCAGAGCTGTTTGTCTACGCGCACAACAAGGTGACAAACACACACTTCCTATCGGTGACTCACCTTGGGCAATGTCTAAGCACTGCATGGAAAGCATCCAGTAATAATAGGCTGCGTCGTCAAAGCGGCTCTCGAGCACGGCGTTGTGTGTGAGCTGCTCCAGCACCCGCACGGCCTCCCTCTGCCTGCCAGCCTTGTGAAACGCTGCCGAGCCCAAAACAAAGAGGGGCTCACAGCGTGATTAGATCAATTAACGGAAATTAATGGTTTTGGACTGAGAGCACTCTATTCAGCCCATACCAAACACTGTCCAGGGCAGGATAAAAGGGATTATACACTGGTGTTTTCCTCCTTGAAAGCAGTGACACTAATGGAACATGAGAAGCATCTGTAGGTATTTTGAAGCTTTTGCACTGTCTCAGCAACTCTTGAGCTCAAGGAGTATGTATAAAACTGGTTGCTGGGTTGTTTTTTTTTAAATAGAAAAGAGAGAAGATGCTGTGATGATTAGCTCTCTGTACAAACAACAGTGATCTCCAAACACTGCAAATCCCAACTTCACTCAAAACTACAATAAATTGTTTGAAGCCAGTGCTCTGGTGTGTATGAATACTTTAAAAGTATTGTGCTGAATACATTAAGAGAGTGCAGCTACTACACCCTTCGGTCGTTTACTAACAGCATCTCCTTTTCTGATGCACCAAGCAACACCTCGAACTCTCACTTGGCAAACGTGCATTTGGCCAATGCAGTCTCCATACAAAGGAACAGGGCTGAGGGGGAACCAACCCCAAAAAACCCAGCCCCCCAGCACTGCTGCCCCCTGAGTGAGGCCAGCTGAGCTCGAACCAGAGCTGTTCTGTTCTGAGACCAGAACAGTCCCATGAGGACCTCCAGCTCCTCCAGTTCTGGGCATCTACACTTGCTGAGCCCCAGCAGCACAGAGCTTTGTGGAGCAAATGGGGCCTCAACCTTCATTCAGAGAGTGCAAACTGCCACCCTGCCCTCAACCAGGTGCTCAAAGGCTTGGTGCCAAGACATACAAACTCGTCTTGTGCAGAGACAGATCAGGCCCAGCCTATTCCCTGCCTGGGCCCTTCTAAGCCAAGCAGTGTCAGGCTTGGATCTGAGCTGGCTCAGGGAACAGCAGCTGCACCTGTCACATGGAGCTGCACCTGAGCCAAGCCACTGCACACAGAGCTCACTTCAACAGCTCCTTGTCTCTCCAGTACTTCGTGGACTGAATTTAGAATCCTTTCCACAGGATAGGAATTTGACAGTTCTGTTCAAATGTAATCTTATAAGCCAAACAAACCGCACAAAAACCTTAAGGAAACAGGAAAACTTGACTTGTGCAAATCCAATATTTCCTAAATAGAAGGAAAAATTATGTTTTCCACTCAAGTTTATAAGTGAGCTGCCATCATTTGAATTTTTGTGGGATAAAAATCTTACAACAATTAGGATTACATGCCAAATACCTCTTACATGCCACACTCAGATATACAACAAGATAGAAAATCTGGACTTATATTTAGATGCCATCATTTTTGATAGATCAATCACATTTTCCTATAAAATAAGGAGATTTCCAGTTACTTTAAAACCAGTATGAAAAGATGGGTTATATTTGGTTTTGAGTACCACTGATAAGAAATTCACCAGGGCAGAGTCTACTATGGAGTAAAAATGGAGTAAGCAATGACCTGTCAGTGACATTCTCACCTTTTTGGGCTTCTTCAAATTGATCACTCTCTGCCAGCCACTGAGCATAAGGGACATAGACTTCATCTTTGAATTCAGGATGCTTTTCACTCAGAGCAAATGCCTGACATAAATAAAAAACTCATTTGGAATATTGCATGGTTTAAACAGTTAAAGGGTTTAAAATATTCCATGGGATCAATCCTTCAGCTCTAAGAAAATTCACAATGAAACATATACACAGAATAGAGAGTGTAATCCATATTTTCTCCAGTATGAAACTTATGTGTTTAAAAAAAAAAAAGCAATCAATAACAAAAAGAAAAGAAGCTTAGCATAATAACGGACTGACTACTGAAACAGAAAGACTTGAAAGTGATTATCTGGGAAATTTAGTAGATTTCCCAGCAAGAGACAAAAAATATTTGTATTTTTACTGAATGAATTTTCTAAAGAAATTGAAGTAACACTATAAATGCAGTTTAAATTCAATTTCAGAAGACCACACCACCACCAAACACATGCTGGCATACACGATTAACTAAATACTCTGAATCCTTCCTCACTACAATGCTGGGGGAGTCAGACATTTGCCTCTCTTTTTAGTTGCAACCAGTGACAGTAAGAAGCAGTGGTTTTAAAACAGAAATCAAGGGCACACTCACTTCTTCCCAGCGATGAGTCTCCACGTGGAGCTGGACCAATGCTTTCAGGTCACCAACCTTCATGTAGGTTTCTGCAGCATAGCCAGGGTTATCAAGTTGCTTAAAATAGAAGGCACATTTGGCCAAAGGCTCACGCTCAGCTTTATCCAGTTTTCGAGCAATTTCGATTAACCTAGACTCAGCAGAAAGAAGCCAGATGTTTCAGATTCTGCCTTGGTGCTTTGCCTTTTAATTGTTGTCATAAATTCACCTTTAATCAGTCAACATTTAATAAACATCCTAATAGTACTACCATGCAACACTGTTAAACAGTTTCAGTAAACATTCCAAATAGCTTTTTCCTTTTGCAAACTCAAACCCTTTCCTTCCCTCTTTGCTCACACATTGAGCTCCCTATCTCAGACTCTGTGCAGATGGAAGGAGGGAACACGTCCTGCATGACTCAGTGGCACAGGACACACTTCCCAATCCTGACCTGAGCAATAGGCTCCCGAATAAATGTCACCCCCTGTGCCACACATCAGAACAGAGGCAAGGCCAGCCTGAAGGGCCTGGCCAAGATCTTAAGGCAGCTCAGCAAATGACCTAAAGTGCCAGCTACACTGATGAGAAATGACAGTGACAGGAGCGGCCACAGAGTTTCCAAAGACTCTGTGCTCCCTCCACCTGACTTCTCTACCCCCTAGATGATTATTCTAAACAGCTGAGAACTGCAGCAATAGGCAGCCTGGTACAGTTACTCCTGTCATGATCACTCTGAAGGCATTTGGGCTATTTTACACAATAAACCCATGCATACTCTTCATTGCTGTAATGCATTCGTTTTTGTAACATTTATGGCCCTACCCTCTAAACATATGTAACTTTTAAACACATTTTTAATCATAAGTGTGTTTCAGATACTCAATCTGATATAAAGGCAGATATCAAATACATTTGGTCTTATTTTAAAATTACGTGGAATTCATAATATCTCATACAGGCTTTTATTATGTATTATCTCTGAGGAGACAAAAACCTACATGTCCACCCAGCCGTGGTCCCCGCTGATTTCGATGGCCTTCATGTGCTCACCAGCAGAGAGGTACATCTCCACTGCTGCCTTTGGTTCATTGATATCCTTGGCCCAGTCTGCTTGTTTTTTTATCAGCATCTTTGTGTCTTTGGGATTTCCAGATCCCAGAAATTCCTGCAACAGTGCAATACAAAAGTCTGCATTACCTTCTGGTCACAAACATCATTACAGTCTAAACTCTAAAATAGATAAAGGCTTTTTGTAATGAAAATCATGATGCCTCCCAAGGACAGAAATACTCCACGGAGAGCAACATGCACTGAGCCAGCCTTCAGCAGCTCATCACCAAGGCCCCATGTCTGGGAGGAAACAATGGCAAGTCTCCCATTAATACAGTTTTCAATTAAAAATAAAAAGCAGGAGATTGTGGCCAGCCCCAGAGAAGGACAGTGCAGGTGCCTCAGAGGCAACACCAATGTCCCCTCCTGCTCTTTGCTGAGCCTGGTTCGGTGGATACGAGTTACAATTTCTGCAAGCTTGTCAGGAACAGACCTTTCCAAACAAAATGATACTAATCTAAAAACTCTAACAGATCAATTCCAAGTTTCAGATTTTCTCCTGCAAGCCAAGCAGGTATGGATTCATTCTCATTGACCACCCAGTCCCAGCCCATGCTCAGCTAACAGCAGCAGATCCACTTAATCACGCACTGGCATCAGGATGTCCCACCACAAATCAACGGATGGCTGAAATAATTATCAAGTGTCTTTGCAGGAAACAAGGTATTTTAAAAAATATATCCATTAAGTTCTTTTATAATGACAGAATCATAGCTGCTCAAAAGTGAGAGTGCTCTGAAGCACTGCTTGGACTTGTGGAAGGAATGCAAACACCAAGCCTGGACCCTGCGTCGACAACCATTTTGGAAATATTTCTAACAGTTAGTTCAGCTTCTTCTGCCAGTACTAAAGCTCTGGCACCATATGGTTCACATCTGTGGACATCATGTGCCAGGAAAAAAATATAAAACCCCCCTTCAACACCAGAAGATCGATTATGGGCAATTTTGTCTGTTAACAGAACAGGCTACTGCCCATTAAACAGCTTCTATCAAAAGCAAAATCAGAACAGAGGAGAGAAATGACAGGTGGGAAAAGAGTGGAAAACTGTGTATCCTCTATGTTTCTGACTGAGGTTTAAAAAATGAAATCCTCAAATTCTGATTGAGGTTTAAAAAACCAAAGCAACAAATGGGCAAAAACTGGTATGCCAGATCTGCTTCACCACTGCAATTCAGCAGTTCCCTGCTGCAGCCAGAAGTGCACCCCATCTGTGCCAGCTCCAACTGAGCCCCAGCCCTGCCTCCTGCAGAACAGCCCTGCTCCAGGAGCAGCTACATGGGTATCCCAACAGCCTCTGAATATGGAAAACTGCACTCAAGAGTCAGGTCAAACAATCTCTTTGGTATGACTTGTTTTCCAGCTTAGGTCACCTAAATAAGCCCAAAATCAAAAGCTAAGCTCATCTTGCCACAGTATAAAGAGTTTTTTTGTGAGTTGCCAGTAATTAGTGATCTGGTGCTGTGATAAAGGGCCTGTGACCAGATATCAAAGGTCTCCCAACCTCTGCCTCCAGTCTAGACCCTCCATCCAGACCTCATCCAAGTCATGCACAAGAAACCAGGTTCTGTGGGTCTCTTTGAATAATTCTGGCAGCATCAGTGAAAACAGCACCACAAAAACACACCCCTCCCCCATATAAATAACTGGAAAACAAGGGGGGTTTACATGTTCTTCCATGTCCTGTGCACTCCCTGCACAAAAACATTAAATTTCTCAGCATGGAATCACTCCAAAGTATAGGAGACATGAGACCTCTTGCTCTCTACTGGTTAAATTTAGACATGACTGCAGCCAAGAATTAAAAGATTCTTACAAAGACTTATGGGAACATTTTCCTGTATGAATTACATTTATGTTCAAGAGGAGCCAAAACACTGAAGCTAACAAAGACTCATCAGCCAAAAATAGCGGAAGTCGGGCTTACATCAGCAAAGCCCCCAAATGTTTCTGTTGAGCTCTTGGAAGAAAAAGATCTCTGCAGCATGGCTCGGGGAATCTCTGCTAAAGAGTTTCTGTGCATGTCATGGTGAATTCTTTGTCCTGGACTGGGCAGAATAGGGCTCTGATGAGTGATGAATGAGACTAAACAGTGCATGCATTCTTGGGGATTTCGATAAGAAAACACCACAGAAGACTTAAAAGCCACGTAATGCTTCTTATCACCATATAAAAACATTACTTTTTAGAATTATATTCAATTTATTCCTACAAGGAACAGAGTTTTAAAAAAAACCAAGACACTGAATCTTTGGAAGAAATTTTGTAGTAAACAAAAATATTCTAGGTTAGCATATTATGCAGTTTTTAAAATGCATCAATATAAAACTGACTTACTCCAACCCATCAATATATTTTTATTACAACATGGGTACTACCTTGTAATCTTTGGAGGACAAACAAATAAAAAGGGACTTTCAACTAAGATAATGGAGAAGGCGTCATAAACACAAACTTTTTAGTTTTGAAAGAAGGAAAATTACTATGAATAATAGTATGTAATCACAAGGTCCACCAAAAGAATTCACTGAAAAGCCCTGAATTTCCACAGCCATATTTGAGACTCTACAAAACACAACCTGCTGCCTTGGTAGCAGACTGAAGGAAAATGCCACCGTTATACCCAGGCCAGAGACACTTTTCCCCTTATAAGCCAAATGACTCCAAACAAATACCTGAGAAAATGCAATCGGAATTCAAAGCCCACACTTCTTTTGTAGGATCAGTCAGAGGTACATCAGCATTTCTGCATGCACATGTCCAGGTGCCAGGCCCTACCTTTGCGTGGTCGAACATGCGGAGGTCTGAGTACATCTCCAGGGCCAGGCTCTCGTGGCCGCTCCTCTTGTACAGCTTCGCTGCCTCGTGGAATTTTCCCTGGTAGGCATAAACATCTGCCAGGAACAGCTCGTGGTTGTTCTCTCCGTGCTTTTTCCGATCCTGGAAAAATAGAAACACTGAAGAGAGATGTAGAAAATATTCTCGATGATCAGCACTTAGGTGAGAAATAGCCTTTGAGGAATTAGATTTTCAGGCTTAGATTTTAACTGCTAATAATTAAAAACCTGTAATGGGATAGCATAATTATGCCTCTCCTGCATTTCTGGTGAATTTATAATTAAAGGATTAAATCCCTCCTTAATTAAAATTATGAAGAGCAAAATTAAATGTCACTATACAAACCAAAGTGATGAAAAGTCACTTCTCTTGATTTCACACAGGAAAATGAACACATGCTATCATTATGCCAGTCTATTTTAAAAAAGGCATCTGATGGGCTCTTCATTTTCTCCCTACAATCTCACCATCATATAATTTGGCTACATTAACAATACAGGTGGGATGACAAACAGGAGGATAACTGCCATCAGGAGGTATGTTAGCCTGCCTCTGAATACAAACCAGTGACACCTCCACTGTCCCCACATACAAGAGCTCGTGGATTTGGGTCAGCACCAGTCACTTCCAGAGCACCAGTACATGCTCTCCTGGAAACCAGAACTGCTTGTTCTGTTCTGTTCTGGGTAGGGACCATGAGGACAGCATCAGTGCAGAGCCATGCAGAAAGCTCCCATGTGTGTGCAGAGCCATGGAGAAACCCTGCACATGAATCAAACTGCAGCAGTGCCCTGACTGTGAGGGACCCAGCACAGGTTTGCACACGTGTGTGTGTGTGTGTGTGTGTGTGTGTGTGTTTCCACGTGTGTGCCTTATCCTGTGTATTGGACACACAGCACTACCCTGCCTGGGATAAAAATATTGCTGCAGTTAGCCCACATCGAATGGAAACACCTAACTGTGAACTGAATTTAAAGAAAACTGCGTGCAAGGGGAAAAACACTCCACCAGCATCCAGATTCAATCCTCTGCTGCCAGAGGGGCTCAGCCATCACTCCCTGGTCACACTGACTGACAGGCCTGACACTGAGCTGATGTTCAAAGTTTCCTTCAAAATCTTGGTTAAATGAATAATCAGAGGACTTGTTATACCCTTTTTTGAAGACTCCACAGAATCTTGCCAGATAGAGATGGCAATCATGTTTCTCTGTCATCAGTTAGGAAAGAAAAGTGTCATTACTGAGAGAAAACCATGGCATTAATGTAACACGTTTGTTTAGTTACACCCCTACAAACCTTAAAAGGAATCCAGTCCACTGCAGGTGAGAGTAAGTGGGGATGTAGAACTCACTGCAGAAGGAGCATTTTCAGGATGTGTGAAAGTAAGTTTATGCCTATTTTTAGTGGGATTCTTTCTTACTAAACAGAATATGACATTACAAATCCAGAATATCCTCAATAAATGAAGATCTGGAGAAGCATATGTGGAAAAGAAAGGTTACTACTGGTGAGAGAATGCTCTCACATACCTATACCCTTGAAAAGAAAAAAAAAAGAAAAACAACAGTAAAAAGGGGCTCTTAATGCAGACCTTTGTCCTGTGCTAGAGAAAAGTTCACTGCAACCAGCTGGCATTTTGACAGCAGCAGGACAGCTCTGCAGACATGAAGACAAGGAGTGTATCTTTTAAGAGAAGGTGTAAATCTAATTAACATAAGGAAGAGGAATTCCCTTTACGCCATCTCCAAGCAGATCTTTAAGCATTATCTTGCCATCTTTGCAGAAGGACAAGGGTGATGAGTGTATTTTCAAGTGCTTATGACAGACAGTTATTGTTGAGTGAAATTCTATCAAGAAGTGTGAAAAGATTAGGAAGGAGTGATTAGAGCACAATGTAGAAGTATGGAATCCCAAATTCTATTTTCAGTTGTCACAAACTTGTCATGAGACCCTGAGTTTGTAATTTCATTTCTCTGGGCCTGTTTCTGTCTCTGGAAGGAGGAGATAATAATAATTACCTACCTCCAGGGGGTAGGGAAAGGCTTAATGAACTCATGTTTATGAAGTATTCTGTACTAAGCGCTGTCAGCACAGTAGTATTCTACCAATTATTAATTGAATATTGAACATTTTTCCAGTTCTCCTGAAGACAGTTTCAGAAGTTCCCATCCCACTCCCACATTTTGGTCCACGAAGTTCCAATCCTATGATTAGAACTTGAGTCACCTCTACTAACCAGGATTTTTCACTTCAAACACATCTCCAACAGTCAGAAGCACTATCCAAACAAAAGACCTTCCTAAACAGAAAGTACTGATTTTGGTACAGTAGTAAGTTTAAGAAAATACACCTTCTTGAACACTGCCTTACCTCTATGCTGCTGATCAGTTCTAAATATCGAAGGTCTCGCACTCTGGTAAATGCCTGTTGAAAAGAATTTTTTAAAAAAATGAGTAAAAGGCATTAATTTAAAAATCCAGAAAACACCAAATATTATTCTGCATGAATCGAGCTGTCTTCATGCAAAAAGGACAGGCAGAAGTCTGCTGGGTTTGGGTTTGTGTAGTCCCAAGGCTGAAGGGCTCTGACTGTGAGTGTGGCCCGTGAGGAAAGGAGACAAGGAGCAGCCAGAACAGCTGGCCCGGACACGAGCAGCACAGCAGGCAGCGGGAGCTGTGCCTAGCAGTCCCCAAGAAATACAAAGTGTCAATTCAAATATGACATGCTTTTAGTCTGGCTATTTTAGAGCTTCTCCATTTTGATGTGAGGTGTGACACAGATGAGGAAATTTCAGGAAACTGTTACAAGGAAGGGCACATAACGGATCATATTGTCAAAGCTGGTTGCAAATGCTCCTAGTTTTTAAACCATTCTGAAAATCCAGCATGAAAGGAGCTCAGAGAGAGGAAAGGAAGTAAGAAGACGATAAGATAAAAGTACTTTAAGACAGTGTAATATCTTTGCAAATATAGATAAATGTGCAACCCAAAGTCTCAAGTGGCAAAGTCACGTGCAAGTTGCAGCAGCTCAGCACTTACTCCTGACATGCATCACAAACCAGAAATTTAACTCTTTGGGCTGCAGATTCAAGACTTACAACCAAACTGAAGAGGGCACAGCATATTCTGCTTACATCGGATTGGACTAGGAACTGTAAGAGCCTTTAATGTCAAGAAGCTGCTTTTGTTAGAATTAATCCGCTCTAATTCTAAGAGGGCACTACTTAAAAATTCCAAGGAGGCACTGAAAACTTCTTTTTAAAAGTATCTATTTGCATAAAGCCATCCATGAGACTGGAATTATTCTGATGCCTCCATTTAAGGGAAAAAAAAGCATTTAATTTCCTTTTCTTAAAAAAAAATCTGTTATTAAAAGATGTCTATCACTACAGACCATTCTCAGTGTATTTTTAGAATGTTTTGTCTTTCATACAATATTCATGACATTGAACTCACTTTGCTCTCTCTTACTTGAGAAGAGGTGGTGAAAGAAAATAGGGAAGTATTTTATGCCATAGAAAACTCAGTTCTTCAGCCTGTGCCTACTCATAGACCACTCCCCAAAGCAAGTCACACCACACAGAAAAGAAGTGAACTGAAACTATCCCAGCACCACAGCCTTAACGGGCAGATAACAAAGAATAGGAAATCTTCACATTCGTACTGAGGTTATATTAAATATTTAGGGGGGGAAAGGGCAAGTTTGCAGCACTAAGGAAGGTGGGGGCCAAAGCCAGGTGAGAATCCTCTGCTGCCACCCGGTGGGCACTGCTTCCCAGCTCTGCTCCCCTAAATCCATTAACGCATTTTCCAGATGAAACCATTTTCTTTCTATCAAACACTTTGATTTAGAACATGGCATTTATCTAGAGAGATATATTAGATTTCAGTTCAAAACCTCATCTCAAAATCCTGAGTTTGTAGCAAACAATTGGTTTGTTTGTGGAATAAGACACACAAAAGACAAGCAAGACAGTAACCCAGGAACACCACGCATTCCAGTCATAAAACATGCATTATACACACACACATATATATAAATATCAAACCCAAGCTTTCTGCTAAACAAGTAAATGAATGCTTTACCTTTTTAGCAGTTTCAAACTCCAGCCCTTCCAAGGCTTCCATGGCCAACTCTCTCCAGTCAGCATCAGTCACTCCTAAACACGCAATTTGATAGGCTTCTTTAAACATTTTTCGTTCCAGATATTGATACATGGGTGCAGACTGAGGATTGTCATCAGAAAAAACAGGTATCAGAAAGCATAATACTGAGATATATTAGTGACATTCTCTACATATATTGGAAAAAAAATATATATATATTCTAATCACAACCGTTACAAGCTGCCCAGAGAATAAACATCTTAGTTTTGTACACAGACAGAAGATTCTAGGGTGGTCTTTATCTTATCTTCAGTCAAGCTGGGTTAATTACATTCCAAACTCATCCATTTTGAAATCTTCAGTTCCTTGCGATATTAGGAAGTAGTTAAGGATGTGAATTCTTCTGGGCATTGAACATGCTAAATATGATGTACACCAAGCTTGTTTAGTACTGTGAGAGCAGAGCAAAGGAGGGCAGTGTGCTCTCAAGGGCCAAGGGCAGGAGGAGCAGCACGTCCCTGGAAACACCCAGACACAGCAAGGGGGAGTGAAGTAACCCTCCTGCCCCAACCTCGAGGACAAAGCTGTGCTACCAAGGCTGTGACTGGACAGGCCCAAAGGACACTGGGGCTTTCAAGGACCTGCCCCAAAGGAAATCCCCGCAGGGAGCTGCCAGCTGCTGCAGGGTGACACACAGACAGAGGTGCAGCCACAGCCTGAGCCCTCTGAGGGAACAGGGAGCACTGCAGCACCAGTGCAGCCTCAGCCTGGCTTGGCAACCCCAGCACCACGCAGGTCCATTTCTGTGTTACTTTTACCAATTTATCTGAACACTGCAGACCCTTTGCTACGGCCTCTCTCCAAAAGCATAGCTTTGGAGAAGCTGCCTCTGAGATGCTGCACAATAATTCTGTGGCATCTTGGTGCCCACAGCATGCCAAAGGGAGACAGGAGTGTTCAAGGCCTGGTGATCCTGTCTGTGGCTGCCAACCCTGGACAACCCAGAGCCTCACCAAGGACCTGCCCAGGGCCTCAGGGGACAAGGGTCTGTAACACAGGTGTCCCTTGGTCAATACAAGCACAGGACATTCTGCCTTCTTCATCGATTCTCAGAGGCAAGTCCTGCACACTCTTGGATGCACAGAGTCACAATCCTTTTACCTTCCTTTTTTGCTTTGTTTTGACTTCCATGATGACAGAAATCAGCATTTTATGGAAGGCAATCCCTAAATTTTGAATATAAAGACCACACAGGTACTATACATTCAGACTAAAATATTCCATTTAAATATTGCCTAAAGACATCTAGATGAAGCAACAATAAAACAGTATTTGATGTATTCAAGAAAAATGAAATTACAATGGAGAAAAGTTATATACAGAGAACACAGTAAAAATCCTGCAGGAGGCAAGGCCTGCAGTGTATTAGATTATGTGCATTTGCAAGTAGAAAGGGAGAATCAGAAACAATTACCAACAGCAAAAATGAAGTTAGCTTAATTAATGCCAAAGAAACAAAAATAAAATAGATCACACAATATAACTTAAATAACAATGAAGGAAGTGTGAACCGCAATCATTGTAGTAATGAAATACAAGTAAATCTCAGAAAAGCTTCTTCACTTGTTAAACATTCATGTTTATGAGATATAAAGCAACACTTAATGAGATTAAAGGATTACCTGCGGAACTTCAACTGCTGACATAGAGAAAACATGAAGGCAGAAGATCTTGGAGCCATTGTAACCCACAACAAAGCCTTGCAGTTTTTGCTGGTGGACAGGGAAGTTGCTAGCTTTGATATTGAGGTAACCCCCTCCAGAAAAGCAAAGCATATCCTCACACTGGGTATTCCAGGCCACACTATTAGCATTGGGTTCCTAATGAGCAAAACATTTCAGGATTACAACTGCTGCAATCACATCTTTGCTAAGAAACATGTTTCTTCAGCTGGACTGTTTGACCTGGTGTGTACATTACAGCCTGGTGTGGACACACACACCGATTATTCAGATTTGCAATATCCTAAAGCCTAGAATATTCCTAAACAGATTCATTGGGATGTATTTTACATTTTAATACTCAGCTATAATTGTCTTGCCTTTTATGTATATTTACCAGCGATCTCTGCAATCAATCTGTAAAACATTATACCAAATTCTACAATAATATACTGCTAGTTAGCACAATTAATTGATCGTTTCTCAGTCCATTACATAAAGGAAGCTGCAGACCCTATCTTTGCAGCACTCCATCCTTGCTATCCAGTATGTTCTGAAAACATTTAATCAACATTAATAAGTGACTGCTAAACTGCCAGTGAAGAGAGCATTATCATGATTCCTTTTATAGCCTATGAATACCCAACGAACAGAGACATTTAGGCTTTAATTCTGTTAGTACTAATGATAAAACTAAAATGCTCATTAATTGTAATGCTTCAGAGGGAAGCAGGGCAGAGTTCTAAGTTAAACTGAAAAGGTCACATGTCTAAGAGCTCTTTATTCAGCTGTTGCTCACATATATTTCCTATCTTCTCATTCCTACTCCACCATCTCTGCGAGGGTGGTTTTGATAAACAGATCACAGTTAAATTCTACAAGATGTGATTAACAGCTTAAATGAGTTACATGAATTTCCACCCAGCAACACTTTTGGGATGTTCTGTGCACCAAACTACTTCCTGCCCTCCTGGCCCCCCTCTTAAAAACCCCCAGCAAGTGTCAATGCTGACCTGAAAGAGGAGCTCCTTGGTGTGGATGTCGTAGACGAGGCAGGTGTCGTTCTCGTCCACCACGGCCAGCTTGTTGCGGGACGCGCTCATGTCCAGGCAGCGCACGGCCGTGGATTGCTTCAGCAGCACGATGGCCAGCGCGTTGTCCACGAAGATCTTCAGGATCTAGGAGATTGGAAACAAAGTCACTCCAGGCTTTTCTGTCCCTAGAACTGGAAACAGCACGGCGGGTAAAAACTTCAGTGCTGTCTGAAGTGCGAAATGGCAAGTTTTTCAGAGACAAACTGCAGTAAAATTAGGGAAATGCTTCCAGTCTGAAGACTCTTGAGCACACTGGCTGCTACAACATGCTCTAGGTCGCAAGCTTATACAGATAAATCAGATGCTGTGCAGCCTGGGCTCTCCACTAGTCACACAATTTCATTAATACAGGAATACATTACACACAGAAGACACACAGGATCTCAACGTCCTTGCTATCAGTACCCCTGGGCTCCAGCTTGGCACTTCCAGCTGCCACCTGGCGTATGAAACAGACAGCCCCTACACCTGGAGAACAGCCACACCCTCACAAGTGGTCACCAGGAGAAGTGTACACACCTCCAACCCCCCACTAAAGGCAAACCTGCTCTCTTCATCAAGAACTCCATTTTTGTCAGTTGATACTAACAACTCACAGATGTCCAGAGCCAGTTAAACATATTTGTATGAATTTTACTGTCAGAGAATGTGAAAGACAGAAGTAATTAATTTTTAATCCCCAAATGAGAATGTTAAATAAAATTCTAGGTTGCAGAAGAGCCTGCTGCTCCTAAGGTCTCCCTCTAAGAGCACAGGACACATTTCATTTGCAGTGGAAAGACACATACCAGAGATGATGTGTTACCTGACCGTTCTTTAGACCAACTAAGAGGCCTTCTCTTCCTGGAGGTCCTCCAATTACTTTAATGTAACGAATAAGAGATTCCATCAGCCATTCTCGTTCTTTAACACCACTGAATGACAGGCACTGCAATCTCTTCTCCTAAGGACACAGTAAGGTATAAAACACAGCCTGGAGATGAAGACAAAAATCTGTGTCTGATGTGTGATGTTTATGCCTATACTAGCAGGTGTGTCTGTTTTTACATTTAAAAATCATGAAGTCAAATACTCAATTTAATGGGTGAATTCTTTAAGATTTTCCAATCCTATGAGCAAACAAAAACACACACCCCCAGTCTTCTTATACTAGTTCTCTCCCACCCAAAAGTACTCCTGGATTCTGTGCTAATTTATCAAATTCACTCTAGAGCCTGCTTTACTGAGGCAGAGTCACCCGAGCCACGCCACAGTGCTGCCCAGCAGCATGTGAGCACTGCAGGGCACAGCAGGACTGCCTTGGGAAGTGCTGCAGCAGATCCCACGGGACAGTTACATCCTGCCAGCCACTGTCTGGGACAGCCTTGAACACTGAACACATCCCAGGACTACTCTAGCTTTTAAGGCACATACCTGGCATAAAATAATGTGATCTGAACACACCACCAGCAAGTTACATTCAAATTTCTTTATGATCTTTTCCTTCACCCGATAGTACATATCTGCAGAGTCATCCGAGTACAACTCGTAAATCAGGATTTTCTCTGGCATCTGGATGGCTAATCTGTTTTTGTAAATTGCAATTTTCTTCACAAGCTCTCTGCCTTTTATCCTCACTAGAAAGAAAAAACACCAAAATGATAAAGTATAAGCTGACACAAAAATAACATAGAGAAATCAGAGAACTAATACACTGAAATTGAATCTCCCTAGAGCACTTCTAAAATTCAAAGCACATTCCTGCTCAGATATGTTTGCTGCTCTGCATCTACGTAATCTACTATCCCTGTCACAGTTTACCACCCTCTATGAACAGCACATTCTGGAGCAGTACTTCAAATCCTTGCCATAAAAAGCCACAGAAACGAAGAAACAAAATAAGCACAAATGCTTGAGGTTACAAGTAAAGAAAATAAAGCTGAATATAACACACAGTATTTTTATCTCATTTTCAGAGATTAAAACCTTATTTTAAGAGCCCCTGTCCCTCCCAGTCTCTTTTCCAATGCCCACATCTTTCATTAAACTTGTCAGTGCTGAATTTGCACACTCCAAGTTTGCACTCTCCTCATCCAAAGTGTGTTCCACGGTTTGACTGCCAAAGTGACAACAGCCTGTCAGGTACATGCAGCGTATATTCCACGTGTCCTGATGGATATTAATTAAAACAAGCTGCAGGAAGCTTTGGCTTGCTTGCAAGTGTGGCATTACCTTTTTGTTCCGTGATGAGGTGCTGGACAATAACGTCAGTCATGTTGTCCCTGTAGGCGTAGCGATCTTTATAGAGGCCATGGACAGTGCTGAAGATCAGCTGGTAGAAGGAGATTGTTCCATCCTGACACCCGACTGCCTGAACACAAGAAGGGAATAATCTCAGTTACCTGGTACATACAGGTGAGAACTGGCAGAGTGTGGTGTTTATCTGAAGACAGTGTCCCTTTTCCTGCACAGACTGATACCAGTTACAGCTGACTCATATTTAGCCATGGTGCAAGTGCACTGAGAACGGACTGATCTCAGCACAGACCATGGAGACCACCATGCTGGGGGGGTCTTGGGCTTATTTGGTTGGGGTTTTGCTTAGATTTTTTGTGGAGGGGGTGTGTTTGTTTGTTCATTTTTAAATTTGCTTTAATTCTCTTCCCAGGACTTGTACAGGACTCAAGGGTGCAGCATTCTGGGCTGACAGTAGCCCTGTAGGCGTTTTCTTCCCATCATGGAATTAGATTTAGTCAATTCCAGAAGTTATTAGCTGATATCTTAAATTATTTTTCCCTCCTCTTTTTTAACCAAAATGCAGCAAAGCCCTTGCCACTTGAGAGCAGGTGTGATGCTCCTTACATCCTTCTTACAGCTCAGGTTTTACTTTTGTGGAATACATGTAATTCCAGTGGCAGTTATAGGCCCTCCCTAGACACTGCTGAGGTTCTACTGCCTTGGTAGGAATGTCCAAGCTGAAAATGTATGATCTTACTTTAAGTAACAAATTCCCTGCAAAAATGTTAGAAAAACGTCCCTACTCACCACATAGTTGGAGTCTGGTTTAACTTTGCAGGTCCACACCCAGCTGCTCTGCTCTCCCACAGTGCCCAGCCGTACCCCATCCCTTGTGAAGAGAGAAACCTGTCTGTCTGAACCTCCCAGCAAGAGATACTCTCCTTTAGTAAAGTAGCTGATGCAGCATGGGTCAAAATTGAGCACTCTGTCCTTCCCAATCTACAACAGAAAATAAAGGAAAAAAAATACAATTAAAAAAATTAACAAAAGGATCATTTCATCTTTCCTAAAAACAAGTGCCATCATTGACACCATTCATCTCCTCCATGCATGGCCTTTCAGTACCCAAAACCACTGGCTATTTTAAGATTCCCAAAGACAGTTCTAAAATATGTCCAAGAATCCCTCCAGTCCCAAACCATTCTGCTCAGAATGCAACAATTCACAAAACCCCTTTAGCCAGCTGCAAAAACCCACAAAGATGTTCTCTACAAACCAGTGAACCATGTCACACAGGTCAGCAGAGTTCTAAGGGCTTTATTGGAAGAACTGTAAGACAGCAGCTGAGCTGCTATGTGAGAAATAAGAGCTGAAGGAGTTGAAACAAAAAGTAGACTCATAAAAGGCTGGGAAAACAGAAGACATTTAATGCAATTAATAAAGCACTTGTATACAAATATTTTGACTGTGGGACACAAAACAGAACCAAAAATACCCTGTGACTCTTGAATAAACTCTCTAAGACACACCTGCTTGCCACTCAGGTGGTAAAAGGAAAGCTTCTGACCCCAGTCTGCCACAGCTAAAATGTCATTGCGTTCATCTCTGCAAAAAAAAAAAAAAAAAAAAAAATTAGTAATTCTACAGCAATTTAATTAATAAATCTCTTAGAGCAACAGAACCAAGTAGCAGAGTAGCAGAATTCACTTCATGTAACTCTTTAAAAGTCACAAACTGAAAGGACAGCAGTTTGTCATTTAAACCTCTGGAAAACAGCTTGGGGACACAAAATCAAAACCAGTATCCTCTACAGGAATAACTCAAAGCTTGAGGTGGGGGGGGTCAGGCTCTGCTCCCAGGGAACAGTTACACAGCAAGAGGAAATGGCCTCAAGCTTTGCCAAGGAAGGTTTAGGCTGGGTATTGGGAGAATTTCTTCCCTGAAAGGGCTGTCCAGCCTGGGCACAGCTGCCCACAGCAGAGGTGGAGTCCCCTGGAGGGATTTAAAAGCTGTGTGGATGTGGCACTTGGGGACAGGTGTTAGTGGTGGCTTTGGCATAGCTGTGGGAATAGTTGGATTTGATGTCTCAAAGGGCTTTTCCAATCTAAACAGTCCCACATCTCCAATCTAAACTTGTTCCCAGGTTCTCTGCTCAGTTCCCAGGTTCTCCATTCAGTTGAAGACTGGCAGCAAAGCCAAAACCCCAATATATAATCACTTAAAGAAGGTAACACACATGGAATTAATCTGCTCCATCAGGGATAAAAGTCAAGCCTTCCTGCAATCTATGAGCCAAGAATTACCTATTCAGCATGAAAAAAAGGAAGGATGAAATTATTTACCTGGAAGGATTCCAACAAATTGACCATACTGGAGAGGAAGAGCCCCCTGGCCTCTCTATTTTCACCTTCTCATCACCATTTTTGTTCCTTATGCTGACAATGCCGTTACACATCCCCAAAGCAAGGTACTGGCCATCATTTGTCCAGCTGAGAAGACACATACATACTGAAGAGTGAACTACTGCAAACAAGCAGCAGGAAGGCAGGATGGTATATAGCACACTCACACAGGAATGGCAGATAAAAGTATATTTCTAAGAGGGAGTTCTGGGAAGTGGTTAGTAATCCTATGGTTTGTTTATGCATCTAAATCCACATTTATAGCAACAGCATGCTCTACATCAAGGACATTTTATCATATGCACAGAGGTAAAATAATAAATTAAAGCTTGCAATATTTGCAACATGTGCTAAGTCAGATACATTTTGGGGATGGCAGTTTGGGAGCAGACCAAAATGCTTTAAAAGCCACATTTAGAACATGATCAGACAGAACTGTCTGGTGTAGGACAGGGGAGGCCTAGGGTCTATTCTGGTCTCTTCTTCAGTCAGATGAATTACTTCAGTTATGAATCCTTGCTTCAGGAAGGGTTGCTACCCCACAAAGGTAATACCTTCTTCAACTGAAAACACTAGTGCACAACTAATGAACTACAAACAAACACTGCAAGTACTTTTCCTCTAACTTCATTTTATTGTTGTTGCACAAGACAGATGAACAGATGGACAGAACACCTAAGACACCTCCTCAAGACCAGAATCTGTCTCTGATGCCTTCAGAAGGATTTGGCTATAAACAGGACCAACACTTTGCTACTGAAACAGAAGGAGGGAAAAGTCCTTTTTTTTTAAGGTTCCATCTTACTTGCAATGGTTTGTATTGAAACGAACTGAAATGACACAGCTAACCCCTAAAATTTACCTGCAGCAAGTAATCCTGCAGCTTGTTTTATGTTTAGAGACTGACTTCTGTTCTGGAGACCACAAGCCTTGATGGAAGAAAACAAAAAGCCAATGACAAGTAAGTATGTGCCAGTGTTCAGACTGGAAACAAATACTGTCAGAGAACTCAGCTGGGATTTTAGAGGCATCAAATGTCCACTACTAGTGGACATTTAAATACATATTATTTATTATTAAATAGGGGGGAAAATCCATCTAAATAACAGAGGGTGTCTCTGCAAAGAACTCCAGTAAGAGAGCAGCACATCTGATCCTGTGACCCCTCACTACACTGGCCTTTCCCACTGACTTTAAGTGATTAAAATCAGTATCCAATGTCACTGAACATTAGGTAGCTTTGTGTCCCATCTCTTCTGGAGTCATGGAGCTGTACCTGTCTGTGGTTAGCTTGGCTATCCAGCTGTAATGGAATTCACTGTCTCAATGGGAAAGTTCAAGGGAGAAGACATACCAAAATCCCCAGACGAGCAGGATGCCAGCTGATGAGTGAGAGGATTGTATGAAACGCACTGGATAGAGTCATTATGCCTAGAATGAAGTTACAATCAGATTTCAATAAATCATTCTTAAATGTCCCTTTTCTGACTTTCAGCAAGTGAGCTGAAAGCCTTAGCAGATGCCAAAATAATTGGATTGGTTTATAGTACATCAAGTAAGTCTGCTATTACTGTAAAGTAAATCAGTAATAAACCTTGTAAGAACTGTCTCCAAGTAGCAGGGTTCACTGTATTTCATCAAGATTCCAGCAACTGTGGTTTGTGAAATATGACTGAAGGTTGTATCCAAATCCTAAACCAAGTGTGCTTGTGCAGGCTCTGTGCAGTGACCAGCTAACTCCTGATAAATGTGCAGTCAGGAGAACATGAAGCTGTTGCTTCAGAGGGCTGACTGAAAACAGAGCCAAATGATTGAAATATACCAGAAGTGCCAAACCTATCTTTAATTTGATCTTTGAACCAGAATTATGGTTTATTATAGAAGACTGGTCATGTTATGTTTCATTTTATTCTGACCTATTCTGAGTTTCCTTAGTTCTCTGTCAATCCTCTAAATTTGCAGATTTCTCTGGATTCCCCACCTCCTTTTATGCCATTAATTGCTTTCCTGCCTCATTCAGATACTTCAGCTGTTCTTTTCCTCCTCCCTCCCCTATCACCCCTTTTCTCTGACCTTAGTGAGCCTTCTCCCAAATCTAACAGCTCGTGCTCTTTAATTGCAGCAGTGCATAATCAAAATCAGCTTCTGAGGCACAGAACTGAACAGCATCACTTACGTGTACTTCAGAATTCCTTCTAACTTTGAAGTCCAAATTATCACACTTTTATCAGCAGAGCCAGATGCGAAACGCTTGCCTAGGAATTAGAGATAATTTAAATCCCACACATACAAGAATCACTTTCACTCCAAATACTCAATCAAAGAGAGAGCAAGAAGTTCTTGAACTCGACAAGGCTTAAGTAATAAAGGGGCTGACACTGAGAGCCTGGAAGTGCTGGAGCTTCCCCAGGCATGTGGAATTCCAATGGCTGTACTGCACCATTTCCATGGCCTAGCTAGTCACCAGTCCTTGCAGTGCTGCCCAGCCCCAGGCTGGAGATTGATGGGAACAGTGACAAGTGAAACTGGTACAGTGCCACAGGAACTCCCATCACTCCCTGCAGCTGCAGGAAGGGCCCCTGCCCACAGAACGAGTCCCACTGAATGAGAGTCATAGACCATGAGAAAACTGGAAGCAGAGTGCACTGTACAGGTAACATATGAGGGATCAGGAGATCAGGAAGCTCTGGTACAGAGGAACTACAGGAATAAAACTCAGAGGCAGATGAGCAGTAGAAACAGGAATCTCTGAGGTGAGCCTTCTCCTCACGCTACCCATGAATACACGCTTCACCAGTGCCAAGCCTAACACCAAAGTCAAAGAGGAGGAGGAGTGGGACCACAGCTCTTGGGTTACAGATATTTGTACTGTACTCTGCACAGCAGATCACACCCTCCACTGGACAACAAACCCCAGCACTTGTTAAAGAACAAACCCCCAGCACCCTCGTGCCACGAGCCAAACAACGCCCATTCCTCCACTTGCAGTGGGCAATCACGAATGGGAGAGAGGCACTTTACAAACAGGCTAGCAATGCCCAAGGTGCTATTTACCATCTTTGGCATAAGCCACGCAGTACACTGTGTCTTTATGTCCCTTCAAAGGCTGAATGAGGGTTCCATCAGAAGTATCATACACCTGTTCAAATGGGGAGAAAAAAACAATCCAAATATACAAACAAAAGAACTTACAGAAAAAAAACTTCATTGAAGCAGAGAACTACATTTGGGTGGGAGGGGACTTTAAAGCTCACTCAGTTCAAGCCCCTGCCATGGGGCAGTGAGACCTTCCACTAAACCAGGTTGCTCCAAGCCCCATCCAACCTGGCCTAAAACACCTCCAGCGTGAGGGCTGGAATATAAAATTACTGAAGGCCAGCAGATTATGCACTTCCTTTTGTGTCTGCTTTTTGAATTTCATATAGTTCATAAAAGACAAAACACTTTCTAGCACAGAAACAGCTTTCTGTAACATGATATTCTTAGAAAGAAAGAAGTCAGTACTAGAAAATAACATGCACAAAGGACATTTTTCAACAGCTTGTTTGGCAGCTTGTTTTACAACTTATTGGCTTTTTACCTTTTATTTTTAAATTTTACATCTTGCTGTTAAAACATCTTTCTACGGATTTTATGTTTAAGCATAATAAATTACTGCAAAGGATCATCACTAAATACGTGATTCTGTTAGCCCTGAAAATAACACCTGTAGTCCTGCAATGCTGAACTCCATCTCTACCATCCATCCATCCATCCATCCATCCATCCATCCATCCATCCATCCATCATCCATCATCCATCCATCATCCATCCATCCATCATCCATCCATCCATCATCCATCCATCCATCCATCCATCCCTCCATCCATCCATCCATCATCCATCCATACATCCATCATGCATCATCCATCCATCATCCATCCATCATCCATCCATCCATCATCCATCATTCATCCATCCATCCATCCATCCATCCCTCCATCCATCCATCCATCCATCCATCCATCCATCATCCATCCATCCATCATCCATCCATCATCCATCCATCCATCCATCCATCCATCATCCATCCATCATCCATCCATCATCCATCCATCCATCCATCCATCCATCCCTCCATCCATCCATCCATCCATCCATCCATCCATCATCCATCCATCCATCATCCATCCATCATCCATCCATCATCCATCCATCATCCATCCATCCACCCATCCATCCATCCATCCATCCATCCATCCATCATCCATCCATCCATCATCCATCCATCATCCATCCATCCATCCATCCATCCATCATCCATCCATCCATCCATCCATCCATCCATCCATCATCCATCCATCATCCATCCATCCATCATCCATCCATCCATCCATCCATCCATCCATCCATCCATCCATCCATCCATCCCTTTCTGCAGCTCCCACACCTGTCCCACCTGGAAGCTTCGCAGGACCTGTGAGCAGCTGGTCCTGAGCTGCTCTTGCAGCAGCCCCAAGGACCCACAAACAGCTTGAGGTGAATGTTCCCAGCCGTGTCCTCAGTGCCAGGACACGGGTTTGAGCCTCTTCCCTCGACGCAGAGATTTTAAGGAAACTTGCACAGAAAGTGCCAGGACTAGGGGTGGGTTCAGGGATCTCAAACCCCGGGCACGGCACAAGAGGGTGAGATGACACAAGTAACTTAAATCTCATTACTTTTGGAAATAGAGCTTAAAACTTGGTAAGAAATATTTAAAAGCTTCAAAACACTTTAGAATTGGCCTGCATTAATATGTATGTTGCTGTGAGGCTGCACTGACAGAGATAAGGGGATTTCAGATAGGTTATATTCATAAGTTAATGTGAAAGAAATCACGCTCATAGAGCTGAAAAGGAGAGAGGACAGGAAGGTTTCCCTACCAGCAGCCTGTTTCCAGCAGCAATTATCAGCTGGGTCCCATCCGGCTTGAACGCGAGGTCGTAAATGCTGAGGGAAACAAACAAACCAAGAACCGCGCGTCAGGAGACAGACACAGATCAGATGTGCCGCACGGCCAGCACCGGCGGCGGCACAGGGAGCGTGGCCGCCACTGCCCGCAAACCGCCGGGCAGCAGGAACGGCCGGGACCGACCCCGCGCTGGGCCCCGCCCGCAGCCCCGAGCAGCCGCTCGGAGCGGGCTCACCACTGCTCGGCCCTGTCGCGCCAGGTGAGCGCGGCCCGCATCCCTCGGACCCCGCACGGCCCGGCCCGGCCCGGCCCGGCCCGGCCCGGCCCGGCACGGCTCGGGGCTCAGCACCGCCCGGCGCCGCCCTCACGGCCGGGCCCGCTCCGCGCCGGGCGTCGCTCCCGGGCCCCGCCGCTGCCACGGGCAACGCGCCTGCGCCCGCGGGTCCACCGCCCCGCCAGGGGGCGCTGCCAGCGCCGCAGGGGTCGCTCGCGCGGGGCGGGGCGCGGGGGCGGTGCTGGGAGCGTCACGTGAGCGGCGCGCGGGAGATGGCGGCGCCGGGAGCGGCGGGCGGGTGAGGGCGGAGCGGGCCCGGAGCGCGGGCCCCGCCACAGACCCGGCCCTGGCGGGGGTCCATGCCCCGCCATCCCCGGGGCTCCGCCGGCAGCAGGACCTTACCGGGCTCTTCTTCCCCTGCAGCCCCGGGGGCGGCAGTCGAGGCGCGGCGGCGGATCGGATCCAGGCGGCGGAACGGCCCGGCCCCAGCCCCGGCTGCAGGGCCCGCGAGCCGGCGGCGCCCAGCGCCGTGCCCCGCGGGTGGCAGCGGGTGAGCAGCCGCAGGCGGGCGGGCCGGACGGCCGGGAGGATCGACGTGTACTTCATAAGGTGAGGCTGCGGCTGCCAGTGAGCTCTGTGTGGCCTTTCTTGGCAGGACCACAGAAATCTGCCCAGACGACGCCCTCAAAACTGTTTTTGTCCTTCGTTTTCGGGTTGTTTTATTGTGTTATTGAAGATTTTTAAGCGAAGAGTGGGAAAATGAGAAAGTCATTGCTAATTTACTTTCTTTTCCTACCACAGCCCTGAAGGGAAGAAGCTGAGGTCAAAACGAGCACTTGTGGAGTATTTACAGAAAACTGGGAAGACAACACTGAAAGCAGCAGATTTTGATTTTGCAGCTCCTCGAGGGAGCACATGCTCAGGACTGAGGGGATGTTGCACGGGAGCTGCGAGGACCCACCTGGAAAAGGAGGATTGTCAGAGCAAAGTGCAGGAGCTCCATGCACAGAATGATGCTGAGGCTGGAATTCAGAACACCCAGGCTGGGAATGGACACCTGGAAGATGCTATATCCACTGTGGAAGGCGCAGATTTAGTAGTGGTAGGCACAAACCCAGAGGAGAGTTTGAAAACCAAAAGAAAGAGGGCAGATGGGAAAACTGTCCAAAGTAGGAAATGTGAGAAAGGCTCAGAAAGGAGGAACCGAGGTGACCCCGAGAGCAAGAGGCAGAGAAGACTCTCTAACACACGGGAGAACAAGAGGGTCCGTAGACAGACAGAGGCACGTGGAGCTGTCACCCAGGGAGTGGGGGAAGCAGGTGCTGCGCCTGCGGGTGCAGGGAAAGCTCTGTCAGCAATGCCCAGGGCTCGGCTGAGGTCAGTGGCTGCCTCACACAGGGACCTGGGCCACCTGCCAAAGGAGGGGCCGTGCTCCAGTGGCACACCTGCTGCCAGGCCTGAGGAGAAGTCCTGTGGGCAGGTGCCAGCTCCGGGGGATCTGGGGCGGCAGGATGTGTCCTCTGACCCCGAGGTGGATGCTGAGCCGTGGGACGGGACGAGCTCCGCCGCAGGCAGAACGTCAGCAGGTGCGTGGTGCCAGAGCAGGAGGTGCTGCCACCCTCGCCTTCTGCCCAGGCCTCTCTTGCTCTCGAGGCCACGTGTTCTGCTTCAGGTCAAGCTGCTCTGACATCCAGATCCCATTTTTATCCACCAGCATTTAAATTAAGGCAGACTTACTCAAAACTGAAACTCACTGTGCCAAGCTCTTAAGCTGTACAGTGTCAGGCAGTAATCTGAGGAGATGTAAGGTACACTTGTGTTCTGTACATGAGAAGAATTCCTTCTTGTTTCCATCACTGCATAAAGCAGAAGTGGTGTGTGAAACATGACAGCAAAACACTTGGTGCTTTTTCTTAATGCTGGAGTTTATTTCTTTACAGAAGAGTCTGCCCCACGAACACAAGTGGAGAGAAGGAAAACGAGTCCGTATTTTTCCAGTAAATACAGCAAAGAAGGTATTGTATTTAGGGAAATACATTTTTAATGGGGAAGAGATAGGATGGCTCAGGTGATGATGTGGAAAATTCCCCTTTCCTGTCTAATAAATGTTCCTGTGTTGCCCCTGTACAGCCCCCAGCCCACCCAGAAGGAAGGCCCTCAGGAAATGGACTCCTCCACGTTCTCCTTTCAATCTTATCCAGGAAACACTCTTCCATGATCCGTGGAAGCTTCTCATTGCCACCATATTTCTCAACAAAACTTCAGGTAAGTAGAGAAGCAGGAGTAGGTGTGTAAATGTTTGGAGGTGTTACAGGGCTGAAACAGCCGCCAGTTTTAATGGTATTAATGAAAGAATTTATTCATTTTAACTTGTGTCACTGTGAAATAATAATCCTTAGTTGGTCCCTTACCTTGGAAAAGTTCACTTGAGAAAGCATGGATAGTGCAGAAGGAGAACTCCAGCCCAGCCTCCTGCTTACAGGGTTCTTTCACCAGGGAAAATGGCCATTCCAGTGCTCTGGGAGTTCCTGAAGAAGTATCCTTCTCCTGAGGTAGCCAGGGCTGCAGACTGGAAAGAAATGTCAGAGCTGCTCAAACCTCTTGGGCTCTACGAACTCAGAGCCAAAACCATCATCAGGTTCTCAGGTGGGTTTTCCTGACATGTGGAACAATCTTGGTTTTGCTGGCAAAAGACAAACAGCTTTGATGCAAACGCTGCTCTGTGGCCCCTCCTCTGTTGGGTGGGTTGGTGGCTGTTCTGTGCAGCATTTGGGATCCATTGGTGTCACACTGCTGATCCCAGTCTGAACTGGGGAGGAGATGCCAGCCCGGTGTGTTCTGCAGGAGACCAGAAACTAGTTGGAGTAGAAGCACCCAAGCAGCTGCAGCACTGCTGCTGTGTGTGAGCACTGTTACAGGGGCTGTGCTCAGGGTTGCTCCCGTGACCTGCAGATGGCCCTTCCAGCTGGGATTTTTCTGACTCTATACTCAGAACCTGCAGAGGAGAATTTTGTTATGATGAGAGAGATTATGATTAAAACTCCCACAGTGGTTTGTTGGAAAGGAATTTAAGATTAACCCGTGGGGATTCACGGTCTGTATGCACCTGGAAGCACCTAAAACTTAGGGTTTTCATTGAAAACGGAGACATTAACAGTGGCACAGGGTCCTGCCCACTGATCCTTGTGCAGGCAGTGAGGGCAGGGTGTGTGTGCAGGTGCTGAGTGCTGTGCCCTGCCTCGCAGGCGAGTACCTGAGCAAGGCGTGGCGGTACCCGATCGAGCTGCACGGCATCGGCAAGTACGGCAACGACTCCTACAGAATCTTCTGTGTTAACGAATGGAAGGAGGTGGGTGCTGCCCTTCGGGGCCCTCAGCAGCTCACTCGTGCCCACTGCCCCCCTGGCGCTGGAAAACCAACGCTCACCATGTTGGAGCGAGGAGATATTTTAAGGTGTTTCAGTAAATATTTGACGTTTTCCCTGTGTCTCAGGTGCAGCCACAGGACCACAAGTTGAACGTGTACCACACGTGGCTGTGGGAGAACCGGGAGAAGCTGAGCATCGACTGAGCAGAGCTGGGGGCGACCTGGCCCTACCGCCTCCCCTCGCGTGCCCTCACAGTTCTGGGTGTAAATATTTGTGTGATGCCATGGCTGGAGTCACTGCTATTTTTTTAATAAACGTGTCCCTGTTTTGTAGTGCCTGTCTCTTGTTGCAGTGCTGCCCCGGGCTGGGGTCCCGCTGGGCACAGCCATCACTCAGCGCCCGCGGGGCCGGAGCACTCGGGCTCTGATCTCGGTGCTGGACACGGGCTGAGCGGCAGAGCCTGTGCCGGGAGCAGAGCGGGGCACAGCAGGCCTCGCTCCCTGCCCGCTGCTTGGCCCTGGCCGTTCCCCGGCGCCGCCGGACTCTCCTCGGGGCCGGCCCGTGGCTGCGGCCGGAGAGGCCGAGGCGCGCTCCGGCCCCGGAGCCGCTGCAGCCCGGGCGGCACCGCCGGGGGGCGCCCGCCCGCCCGGGCTGGCGGAAGTAGCCGGTGGGCACAGCCCGCCTGTGCCGCACACAGGTCCTGTCAGCCCCGCAGCAGGCGCACCGTTCGCGGCGGTGGGCGGGGAGCCCCGATCTGGGCGCTCCCGCCGGTCTGACCTCCCTGCCCGGTGCCACCTCGCCGCGCGAAGGCCCGGCCTCCGCGCCGCCCCGCCGGTGCCCGGAGCCCCGTGTGCGCGGCCGCAGCGCCGCGCGGCCCTGCCAGGACCGCCCCGTGTCCCATAAGCGCCTGCGCGCAGGGCCCCGCCCTCTCTCGCCCGGCCCGCGGTGGACGCGCCATCGGCACCGGTGAGTCCCGGCCGCGCCATCCGGGGCCATCGGGGCCCCGGCGCTTCTGGCACGGACCGGTTTCCTCCCTTTCCCTTCTCCTCCGCCGCATCTTTTCGCCGGGGCGCGGAAAGCGGCCCCCGCGGGCCGCTCCTCTGCCTGCCGGGGCGACCGCGGCGGGCGGCGCTGGGGCCTCACCCGTGCCCCTTCCCGGGCGGCGGGGGCGCCGCGGCCGCGCTCGGTCAGAGCCGGGCCGGGGCCTCTGGAGCGCGGGCGGGCGGAGCCGGGGGTCTCGGTCGCTGTTGGTCTCCGCGGCGTGCGGCGCCGGGCTCCGGGCGGGAGCATCGCGGGGATGGCACCGCGAACCTCCCAGGATCGCATCTGGAGAGCTCGCAGTGCTCTGCCAGCTTCGGAGGCGGGAGGAAGAGCCCCAGCAGATGAAGACCCATTCCCTCACCGGCCCGCCGTGGCCCTTGGGGGAAGGCAGTCTGCGACACGCGTGGCCCGGGGAGCTGCACCGCGCCTCGGGCGCGCCCCTCGCTCACCCCGCTCTGTCCCGCAGCCACCATGCCTGCCCTCAGGCCTCTCGTGAAGCCCAAGATCGTCAAGAAGAGAACCAAGAAGTTCATCCGGCACCAGTCTGACCGCTATGTCAAGATCAAGGTGAGGCGGTGCTGCAGCTTCCTGATGACAGGAACTTTTGGGGTGCCTTTGGTGTAGGTGGTGAAGGAAAGCCCAGCAGGACGGCGCCAAGCTGCAGCAGCTGGGCAGGGAGCGTGGAGGCTGGTGGAGGCAGCCCTCAGGCCAGCTGCGTTCAGGCGGTCGCGTTTGGTAACTGTTCCCTGCATTTGTGCAGCGCAACTGGCGCAAACCCAGAGGCATCGACAACAGAGTGCGCCGGCGCTTCAAGGGACAGATCCTGATGCCCAACATCGGCTATGGCAGCAATAAGAAGACAAAACACATGCTGCCCACGGGCTTCAGAAAGTTCCTGGTCCACAATGTGAAAGAGCTGGAAGTGCTGATGATGAGCAACAAGTGAGTGTGTGGGGCCTGTACTCCCCCTGGGAGAGGTGGCATGGTCGGGGTGAAACGAGGAAAATCATTGCCTTTGAGAGCACGGCTGCCACCACAGTGCCCTCAGTGCCGCTGGGGGGTGGGGGCACAGAGAGGCCTTGGGGCTGGCAATCTCATCCCCTTGGCAAAAATACACAATGGTGGCGAGCCAGGCTGTGCCACATCACGGGGAACCACAGTCAGAGCTGGGGCTCTGGGTCAGACCTGGGCACAACTCTGCTCCAGTGCTCATTCTCACTGCAAAGTAGTAAGAACAATAATTAACAAGTACCTTTGACTGAGTCATGCACAGGAGAAGCTGAGCTCCTCTGGAGGGGAGCTCCTGCCTCGGGCCAGGCGGTGAGGGGTGGGAGTCACGCTTCAGTGCCCATGCAGTGGTGCCCCTGAGCTCGGCTGTGTCCGAGTACGGCTGGCAGGGCAGCTCCAGCGTGCTCCCACGGTGGCGTGGCTCCGGAGGGCTTTGCCTCAGCTCTGGGTGCTGCTGGAGCCAAGCCCAGCGCTGTCTCGTCTCCCACCAGGTCGTACTGTGCAGAGATTGCCCACAACGTGTCCTCGAAGAACAGGAAGGTGATTGTGGAGAGAGCTGCACAGCTCGCCATCAAGATCACCAACCCCAACGCCAGACTGCGGAGCGAGGAGAACGAGTAGCAGCCTCTGCAGCACAGGTGTATTTAATAAAGCCTCAGTCCAACCCGGGTGCTGTTTTGCATGGGCAGAGGAGGGGCAGCAGCCTCCAGGGCTCTGCTGTCAGGGGCTGTCAAGGAGCAGTGTCGTAGTGATGGTCAGTGAACTCGGGGTACGCAGCTTCACAAGTGTTATTTTATTTTCTATACCACCCAGACAACAGATGTCCTTTCACACAGCACTATAAATACTATTCACATCAACCACTCTGTCAGAAGAGAAAAGGAAGCACAGAGCAGTTCATGGCTAGAGCAATGTGTCGTGATGGCCTCATCTCCTAGTTGGCTGTTGGAACCTTTGTCCCTTAAGGCATTTTCTCTCGCACAAAGCAGGATTTGAGCACAGCACCCGCTCTGGGCTGTGTGCTTGCACCCCTGGCTCCTGCCTGCCACCTCTGAGCCCCGTGACTGTGACACTGACCACTGGCACTCCTGCAGATGCCTGCTGCTCGTGTGTGGCCAGGACCAGCAGACCCTTGTGGCTGGTGACACCAACACCAAGGTGCTCCGAGGGGAGAGAGAAGCCAGTGTTAGTGCAAAGCAAAGCTTTAAGCAGGACTTGTCACTGAAACAGTCACTAATCATCCCTCAGGGAAGACGGTTGAGGTATTTTGCAGTCAAAACCATAAATATGAAAGCTAAGCAACAAAGCTTCGTATTGCCCAAATGCCAGACTGAAGCCCCGGGAGGAGGGTGGGGGTGTCAGGTAACCCCCCTGCCCTGGGCAGCCTCAGCAGCTTGGCAGGTGCAAGTCTCCCTTCCCAAAAGGCCTGTGGGATGAACTCATTAATAAAGACATGGCTTCCATTTTTTAGCCATGTTTTTTAGTTAAACACTATAAATACATTCTTGGGCAATTTAAGGTAGAAAGTGCATGTGCAGTGATTAAAAAACATTTGTACTGCAGTAAGGAGTATTTGAGGAAGTAATTTCCATTGTTCGTGGAACCACAACAGCAATTGCTTTGTGCACCCCTTAAAACTTCCTAAAAAATGGGAATATTTGCCTTCCAGCCCCTCCCCTACATGAGGCTGTATTCCCTGATCTCAGGTCTCGTTCCAAATCTCTGAAGTGTCTGATAGGAATGCAGCTGGATCAAGCCAGTCATGTCCAGCTGTCACATTTAACACACCATCCCCAGTTTCTCCTGTGGCTGCCCAGGGACTTGGACTTGGCTGTGGCAGGAGAGCGGCTCAATGGCATTTGTTCTTCCCCACCCAGCATCCCAAGGGCAGGAGGGTGGTGGGGAAAAACATCTTAGCTCATGTCCATTGACTCCGAGGTGGGGAGGGAAGCAGAATCTTTCTGAATGCTCTCAAAAAGTGATGCCATTTCAGGACTGGATCTGATCTGGGATGAAAACTCGGCCATTGCTGGGCTTTTCTCCACCTCAGGGATGGTCAGGAGAGCAGCCACTGCCCGCATGGCCGAGCGCTTCAGCTCATCCTGCTTCTCAAACTCCTGCTTCACCGAACCGGCTTTCACCTGCAAATCCAAAGCCTCATTTTCAGCTGGCATTTAGAAACACCCATACAGCCACAGAACCAGCACAGCAGCAAAGGCCAGCACAGAACTTTCCAGCTGGGGAAGTGAGGGAAGTGGGTGGCTCAGCAGCACTGAGGGAGAAGGCCAGAAGCAGAGGCAGCTTCAGGCAGGACCCACCCCGGGCCCTTGCACGATCCTGCCTTACCTTTGTGGAGCAGGTTGCCCGGAGGGGCTCGATCAGCCGCTCGAGCCGCTGCAGCACAGCGTTGGGGCAGAGCACCGAGAGCCGCGCCAGCATGATGAACGTCAGCATCTGGGCAGGAGGGGAGGGAAACGTGGTGGTGCTCTGGGGCACCCAGCTCTGCTCGCAGCCAGGGCTGCGCCCGCACCCTGCTGAGTTCTGCACTGGTGTGAGGGGCTCTGCTGAGCTGGAAGTGCACCCCTGGCAGCCAGGGAAGTGCACACCTGGCCGAGTTCCTCTGCACTGGTGTGAGGAGCTCTGCTGAGCTGGAAGTGCACCCCTGGCAGCCAGGGAAGTGCACACCTAGCCGAGTTCCTCTGCACTGGTGTGAGGGGCTCTGCTGAGCTGGAAGTGCAACCCTGGCAGCCAGGGGGCTGGAGCTGCAGCTGGCCCAGGTGTGTGCAGTGCTGCAGGTGTCTGCAAAGGGCTGACAGCCCTGGGGACACTGCACCACAGGGCTCTGGGGATACAGAGCCCGACTGCAGCCCAGGCCCCTCGCAGAAAATGACATCAGTCAGGGCACAGCACCTACCCGAATGTCATAGTGATCTTTCAGCCCATCCTCCAGGTGGTTCAGGTAGTCATAGATGTCCAGCTGGTTCAGGCAGCTTTCCAGCAGGGTGTACATGCACTCGAAAGCAGCTTTCCTCACATCAAGGCCATCGTCCACTGTGTGCTTGAACGGCCCCATCTCTACCTGAACCAAGACAAACAGGACAGCTGTCACCAAGGAGCAGACAGAACAGCAGCTCCTTCGGGGCTTCGCAGGCCACGTGAGTCACCGTGTGGCACCCAGCCGAGCCCAGTTACCTCCCGGATGAGCTCCCTTCGCACTTTGGTTTCATTGTACAGGCTGGGGAGGACTGTGCTCAGTAAGTCCCGGATCAAAGAAGGCTTGTTGTGAGCAGCAGAATTAAATAGGGCTAAAGCCACACGGCGAACGTTCAGGTCTGGATCTTGCAGAGTTCGTAAGAAGTCACCTGTGGGATAAGAACACATCAATCAGTCCTGCAGCCAACAGGCTGCAGCGTTTTTGCAGTATTTTAAAGTACATTGGGATGTATTTCAAGGAGGCTGGTTATGAGAGCATTTATGGTAAAATAACTAGTGGCACAGTCTGTCAGAGCCATTTGAGATGCTTTCTCTCCCTCCATTTGAGATACAGTAAAGAAACATGACTACCCTGCATTTGGGCACAAAAACAAATGATGTGACTCTAGCTATCTCACCCTAAAGACAAATCAGCAGCTTTGTTATTCAAGGAAGTTGTGGGGGATTTTTCTTGCTTAGATCCCATCTGATCAAACTTCTCTGAAACAGAAGGGCCAGTTTTAGACAGCAGATCCATGTGTGGGCTCCCTGGACATCAAACAATCCTCATGTAGGATATACTTCTGAAGATCCTTTTTGTGGGGTGCTGGAATTCTGAGTTTACATGCAGAAAGAACTTAAGCACTATAAAAAAACAATGGAACATGCCCAAGAGCAACGCATCAGTGCACTTAGCAAGGACTGACAGTAAATGGTTGCTGTTTAATCCCAAAAGCTGAGAAATACTGATAAAAACTAACTGGACTAGATGAGGTTCACACAGGAATGGGAAATCCCTGAGCTGCTAACAACACCCAACCTCTCATGGCCCCAGCTCACACCCCTGTCCAAACCAGCCTACCTATGCAGCCTTTCAGGAGAGCATCGATGGGCTGAGGCTGGTCTGTAATTGTGAACTTGATGGCAGTAACCACAGTGCTCCGGGCATGTGGGGAGCCTGCAATGAAGAGGTGAAGAAAACAGTGAAAAATCGAGAGAAAAGCACTGCTGTAACTCTAGTACATATCCTGCCCTTGGTCCTGTTACACGTGTGTTATAGAGATAAGGAAGTAGAGGATTCTTCTTATCTACTCTGTGTTTGAATCTGCTCCTGCACAATCTCCTTGTGTAGTCCCTGTTCCCTGCACCTTCCTGCTCTTGTGTGGACCAGTGCTCCTCTGATCCCCCTTGCAGAGAGATCCACCTTATTACCTGCTCTCGTCTCAATTGGCTTTGCTCCCTGTTGTACCCACAAGCAGTTTACAAAACGAACTTCCATCAGAAGGCAGCATTTCCCCGCTCTGGTCATTGCCCTGCCCATTACCTGCTGACAGCTGTTTCCTCAGCCGGGGCAGCAGCTCAGCAGGGTTCACCAAAGTCAGCTTGCCCAGGCACTCCGCCACCACGTTGCGTGTCCCTTCCTCTGTGCACTCACAGTGCTTGAAGAGCAGAGCCCAGATATCCTCCACGTAAGGCGTGAGGCTGTCAGCTGGGGAGCAGCTGATGACTTCCTTCAGGGAGTGCAGCAGCAGGTACTGTCGCTTGGGCTGGCTTCCGATCTCCTTCAGCATGAAGGGCAGATACTCCTTCAGGTTCCCAGCGCTGACGTTCCCCAGCGCGTAGGAGGCGGCGGATTTCACCTCTTCGCTGGGGGAAGAGAACGCTTCCAGGATGACGGTTCTGAGCTCCCTCTGAGCACTGAGGTTCGTGGTGCGGCCCACCTCTGCCAGGAAGAGGAAAGCCAGCACTTGAACAGCAGGGCTGGACTTGGGACTTTTCACATCCTGGACAAACTGGTTCACTGTCGCAGGGGCTTCCTTTGGGCAGGCTGAGGACAGGGCTGCCATACACTTTGCAATGGAGTGATATGCCTGTTTGTGCAGGGTCAGCGAGGCCCCGGCCGAGCCCGAGGAGTAAACGGGCGCTGTCAGCTGCTTCATCAGCTCCGGGTAACCCATGGCAGCTGTCTTTGTCAGGACCAGTGCCTGGAAGAAGTCGATAATGGCATTCAGGGCCCCTCCTTGAAGCAAAGGTGAGTGGACAAGCTGAAAGATTTCAGCAAGCACAGAGCCACTGATCTTGGAAATACAGGACGGATAAACCTTGGCCAAAGTCGTGAGGAACATGATGGTGACCTGGGACACGTGCATGTCATTCTCGGTAATTAAGACGGGGAGCTCTGTTAGGACAGCCTCAATCATGGCAGGCTTGAGGCTCTCACTGTAGTTCTTCACCAGGATGTCCAGAGCATTCAGAGTACTCAGTTTCAAGGCACGTTGATTCTTTCTCAAGAAGGAAGCTAGAATGGGGAGACCTTCCCCTAGGATGGGTCTCAAATCTATTTTAAGCGGAGAACTAGCAATTAAGGTTAATGCTTTGACTGTTGTCAGTCTGGTGATTTCATTTTTGAGCCTCTCCAGAAATATCTTCAAGGTTGGCTGGAGGTCAGTGCTTAAATGGTCTCCCAAGTTGTAAATGATTTGTCCCATGCATGAGATGGCACGTTCCTTCACCTCCTGGTCGATGTCAGCTGCCTTCAGCCGCTTCAGAGTACCAGGGAGAAGGTCCTTCACATAGGGCTTGGCATCAAAGGTGTAAGGTTTGTCCAAAGGCCTGATAACTTTCACAAGCTGCTGAGTTACCAGCAGAGCTTCTGACGTGATCTTATAAAAGGGGTCTCCAATACAGGTCACAACAGAAGGCAGCAGGGCTTTGACATGAGGGTGAAATACCTCTGGCTGGTGGTTGCAGAGAAGGACGTGGAGGAAGGACAGTGTGTCGATCCGCATGTTGGAGGAGCTGGATTTATCCGCCAAGGAGAAAACAATACCTGTGCAGAAGAAAATACGATGTCATATTTTTCCCAAAGAAGGAGGTTCATGGATCCGCCAGGGACAATCACAGGAGACTTTTCTCATATTCACTGTACAATCACACCAAAAGCAAAGGTGGGACCTGAGCCTTCCAGCAGTGGGATGCTTCATAAGCCCACCGGCCAAAGAGCTCAGAGAAAAATGCGGTGGTGCAAATTAAAGAATCAGTCAATATGAAGATTTTTTTTAAATGCCACTGCATTTTGCAAAAGGAAGTGGCATTTGTATTTCTGATCTCAGTGTGGTAACAGCACAATTCCAGCTGCTTTCAGAGGAGGCTGGAATAGGCCCTCCCAAAAGCATCTTGTCACGGGACTGTGGAAATGAACTTGACATTTTTATCCTGGCTTTCAGTGCAGAGGCCAGAATTAATATGGGAGCTGTTCAGCACATCAGCACAGAGCAGAACTTCATGTGTTTGTTCCAATTCTGAGCAGAATAACTCACAGGAATAAAACTGGAACACACAGGCAAGAAGCACATGTGTTCAGAATGGATTTTGCCAGCCCTGCTTCTTCACCCTAGACCACAGACAAGCTTACCAGGGATAAGTGCAGGTATATGATCTGCCAGGCAGCCAGGAAGGACACTGGCCAATTCTGTCAGAAGGCTGAAACAACCCTGTCTTGATTTGATGCTCTTTTCTTTGAGTTGCTTGTGCAAGGCCTTGATGATGTTGGGAACCTGCAGTTTGGAGAAGCAAATGAAAATGGGACATCTCAGTCATCCCAGCTGCTCTCAGAGGCTCACTCTGGTACATTTCTACCACAGTTTATTCAATGAGTTTCCTGAGCAACAGCTGTAGTAAGGCACCAGCCAGACGCTTCACCCAGAAGCCACCCTGCCTCAGCCTGCACACCTGTCAGGGCTGGTGGAGGAGCAGTGCTGGCTCTACTCCCACGCTCCTGTGCTGTGCCAGCACTCCTCCCCGGGGAATGGCAGGAGACTGTAAACAGCCAGCCCTCTCTGGATCTGGGGCCTTCTGCACGCCTGCCCCAGGGCTCCTTCAGCTAGCCACACTCCCGAGGTACCTACTTCTCATTGCTTTGTGATTTAACCCAGCCACCACCTGCTCACACACCTGGTTCTGAAGCATCGTCAGGGGAACATCATCCTTGCCAGAGGTATCCGAAGAGTGCAGCCAGCTCTGGGTAGGCAGTGTTTGCTTCAGCAAGGAGATGTAAGCATTGAAGATGTCAGCTTTGACATTCTCCTCCCTCTCTTTGAACCTGCTTATCAAGGCTGGGGAGAGAGTTCTGTAGAAGTCCTGCAGGAGGTCGTGCCTGCTGCTGACAATGGCCTCCAGGCACTTGGCCGCAGCCCTGCGGACCTTCCAGCTGATGTCGTCATCGTCACTGTACTCGTCGTCGCTTTCTAGAAACAACACAAGGGGAAACAAGGTGCAGCATTATGAGAAAACTGGAGCTAAAGGACCACTTGATCCTCAGAGCTGCCCTCTCCAAGAGGAGAAAGCAGGAAGGCGAGAAATGTTAACCCCGTGTTCTGCTGAGCACAGCCATCCTCACAAGCAGGCACCTTGCTCTTCATCCTCCCCATTTTCAGTTTCCATCATCTCTTCCTCTTCCTCCTCATTATCATAGTTGTAGTTTGGGTCAAAGGTAATGTACTTCAAACACAGTCCCATCACACTTGAGATGTGAGGGTCCATTTCCTTTGGGCACCTATCACAAATGAAAATTTTAAGAGTTAATAGGAGACTAAGATGTTTTAAATATCCAAATAATATTATTAATCTCAAAAGGATCACAAAGTGCTTCACAGACCATGTTGATCATAAGAATTAAACCAAAGATGTTCCTTCCTGCCGTGCATGAAGCAAGGCCACATTCCCCTATGGGGAGAATGCAATAATTTTTATAAGGACAAATAAATAAATCAATTGCCTTAAAGAACAAGGAAAACTCCCACTCCTGCAAAACCAGTACAGAAGGACAGCCTCACATGCTGAGGTAAAGCAGCTCATGATTCCAGTCCAAATCTGCATGTGCAGAAGAGATTTCCTACATGAACTGTCTTCCCAACAGGAATACTTGCACTAAGGCCCTCCTCCGAGGATACTGAACATATGGATATTTACACCAGGAGGACACAGATGCACTGGATGGTGCAGAGGCATTCCCCAAGGGCACACACCTTCTCACAAAGGACTCAAAGGCCTGGAAACAGTACTCTCGCAGCTCGTCGTCATCCACGTTACAGTACTGAACAATCAGAGGAATTATCTTCTCCAGGTGTTCTCCTGGGAAAGACAAAGCAAACAGCAGTGAAAATCCATTCCAGCCTTCACTCACCTGGGCAGCTGAGAACTCAGCCAGCTGCCACTTCCTTCCTGTGCCTGATAGAGCATTCCTGCCCCAGAGGTCACGGGCAAGGAGCCAGCAGCCCACCAAAACCAGCTGTGCTGGTTTTCAGCAGCCAATCCCCGCTCCCTGTCTTGTTGGCATTTCAGTCACAGGAAGAGCTGTGATTAGAGATCTCTTAGAACTTAATCTCAACTCTGGCAGGTCTTTTAGACAAGTAATACAATATGTTGCCATCCCCTCTGTCATTTAAAAGGCGGTGAATCCACTGACCTGGTTCACAGAGGTGTTAATTCAAACCAGGCAAGAACTGCGAGCTCTTGAGGGGAAGACCTTAGTCACTAGCGAAGGGCAGCCAGAGAGACACTCTGGTGTCTCCTTTCCAAGTGGAGATCAGAGAACCAGAGCAGAGCCACAGAGGGGATCACAAGCACAAACCTCTAATACATTAAGAACAATAAGCACTCTTCTTTTACCACTAAGAGGAGCTGCTCTAAAATGCATGTACATTTCTCAGCATCATTTCAAGCTGCTCATCCTACCTATGCGGTGCCCAGCCTGCCTGCTGATGCCAGCCACACACTGAATGTATGTCCTGGTGGTAGATGTGGACTCGTTCCTCTTCAGCTCTGCCAGCAGATGCTCTGTAAGCTCTGAGAAGATGTTGCTGCTGCAGGTCAAGACCAGGTGCCCCAAGGCAATGATGGCCCGTTTCCGTACTGCCAGCCTGGGGCTCGTCAGCTGGGGCAGCAGGCAGGTCAGGATAGAGGAGTGGAACGAGTAGAGTGTTCCTCCCAACCTGCAATGAACAGAACGAGGCACAAGGTGAAAGCCAAAGCCTCAGAAGAAAAAAGGGGGAGGAGAAGGGTGGGTTTGTCATTTTGGTCTGAACACTGACTTGGTCTGTAAAACACAGGGAGAGGTTATTTGTCTCCATCGTGGAAGAGTTTTTGACTGTGTCCTTCTGGATGACCCAAGGGTGTGCTAATAACTTCTTGCATGCAGATGACATACGACACTGTCACTCTGACTTATGCAACAAGAGAAAGAGGCAGCCAGGAAAAAAAAAAAAAAAAAAAAAAAAAGCATGTGTGATGGGCTCATAGGGCTAAAATAAACCTCCCTGCTTTGCCCTCACCCTTCCACGTTCATGTGAGCTAAGCTTCTGTGGGATCCATCACCAGAGGCACTGCCATTCCCAAGCACAGAAAGGCTTGGCATGTTACTTCTCGTCCCTGCTGGGGACCTGTTCTACTCAGATATTCCCTAGGAGCAGCCAACCAAATCCTGTGTTTTTAAGTCCCACTAATAGGATTAGGGAAATAAAGAAATCAAAAGCAGACACATCCCTGCAGCCCCCTTCTATGCACAGCTGCCAGAAGGAAATCCTCTGGTACCTGCTCAGCATATCTGACAGGATGTCAAGAGCTTCCAACTGCACGGACACATCCTCCTGCTTGCCAATGGCTCCCGTCAGCTGGGCTGTGATCTTTTTGCACACATTTGCTGTCATGGTGGAACCTGCAAGAGAGATATTTTTCCCTGCTGTCAGTTACCACGGAGTCTTTTTGCTGCTAGGAACCATTCAATCCCTTGTACACTGAAAAAAGAAATCATCACTGCGAGATCTAATCAGGACAGATTCATGAGATGGCTGCAGAGGAAAATCCTGTTGCTGGGAGCCTCAGGTATCTCCTGAAAAGCTGATGCATTTTTGGGATACATAGTTCCAAATACAGCTCAAGTTTTCATTTAATTCTGTCTTTCATCCCATTGGTACCTCAGCTCTACTGTCCCTCCCCTGATCTCACAGATTGTCCTCTGGCAGGTAGTAAAGAATCGGTAACTTTTAGGCTCTGGACTCTACATTTTCCCCCGTTTGCCAAAGGCTGGGACTGCCCATCCCTCAGTGACAAACGGGGACAGACAGTGTACCTGTGGCAGCTGGTGGCAGCTCAGAAATAACTGTTTTGAGGCCGATGCTGGAGATATCTCGCAGCTGCTCCTTGTCCGACAGCATGTTGGTGCAGAGCGTGTCCACGATGGTCTCCACCTGGTACTCCTTCACCTTGCCAACCAGCGGGCCCAGGCTGCGGGAGGAGAAGCCAGTCAGGATGAAGGGCCTAATCCAACTGTCCTCGTCCTTCGAACCGTCACACTGCTCCTTCTTAAAGATCCTGGCCACCTATCTGGGAATGACTGACATTCCGCGCTAAGCGCCTCCCTAGGCACGGAAAGGAAATATTCCTGGTTCCATTTTGAGGCCTCCTCATTATCACACTCTGGATGGATGAGAAATTGCAATGGGTATGGACTTACTGCAAATACAACCAGAGATAACCAGGAAAAGAAGTTGAGAAGTTGGTCCTCTGCTCAGTGCCCAATGTTTTGCTTTAAAACCCAGAATAAACCAACCCAAAGCAGGCAGATACAGGAGCAGGGCCAAAAGAAGTCAGGACAGGTGGGAATCAAAAAGAAAAGGCCAAAGATAACAGGGAAAGAACAGGGATAGAAGCAGCATGTGGTTGAAAAGAAGGGAATATGAATAGGATCCACAGCAAGCAAAAACAGAGGAACCCAAAGTTGTTTTTAAATGGCCCACCTTTTTGGAGCCCTGGGGTGAACTGAGCCATTCAATGGCATTTCTAGACTGAACACGCCCACTTAGCCATGCTGGGGAAAGAGATGGGAAAGAACATGTCAGCAGCAGGATCCCTTCATCAGAGGATTCACTAATAGAGGAACCTGCTACTTTTGTTCACTTGGATTAAAAAATATGGGAATGGTCACAGGCAAAGCAACAGCACCGGCTGCACTCAAGAGTCAAGGCAGGGAAAAATTCAAGTGCACTATAAAGTTCAGTGAAAACTCCCTTGAAGAGGATTTGGACCTGAAATTAAAGCCTTTAAGGGCTATACATGTTTAGTACCATTGCTATCAAAGACAGATCCATGGAGAAATTCAGCACTGGATTTCAAAGCCTGAGAGAGGACAAGAGGTTGATGAGCAAAATTTTGAAGTGTGCTTCTCCCTGAAGAAATAAAATCCTAGGGCTCCACCTTCCAGGTGGTAAGGTTTATAACAGGAACACTGAAGTACTTCCAAAATCATCTCTTGCTGCTACTAAGGTACCTGTGTGCTCACCCCTTGTGAGTGTCTACACGGGGTGAAAGAGCAGTGCCTGCAACAGAGAAGCAAAGTGCCTTGCCAAGGAGGTTTGAGGGAGGTGTCAAGGGCCAGGCTCCGCTCTCACACCCTCTGCAGTCTGTGAATGCTTCATTAGTGCCAGGGAACATGACTATTACTGTCTAGGCTCTTACCATTTGACAGCAAGGTTCTGTACTTCCCCATTTTTGTCCTCCAGCAATTTCAAAAGCATTTTCACAACTTTTTTCTCACTGTCTTCATCCAGTTTTATTGAGTCTTTCTGCAGTTCCATCATCAGGTCATTGGTGGCCATAAACCTGAAAGGACACAGGGAGAAGGTGGATTGGCTGATGTGCAGACACAAATGCATCACCTTTGCATCACCTGGGCAGAATTTGGCAACTAGCGCTTGTATGGAAACACACCAAGGAGTAACTTACAATGCTGTCCTAAGCAAAAGGAAAATTACTACTATCTTACAAGTAGATAAGTACCTAACAGGGTTCAGGTAAACAAAAACTCTGAAAGTGGCATATAGCATGTGTATTTTTTCTCAGTGACTAAATGAAGATGGTTAACTATGCCAGAAAAAAAAAAATCATTATAGGTTTTTTAATCAGTTTTTCACCTGGCCTAGGAAAAGCAGTCTGGGGTCTAAGAATTCACCCAGCTCTGTTCTTTCTGGCTAACTTAGCACTGATAGTATGACCCCAGACACAGACAAGCCCTATCACTTTCAAAAATGAAAAAAGAAAGTCATGACTCCATGCAAACTACACCTCAGAAGTGCACTAGGCTATATTTAGATTGCTGTGAGTAAAACCAATTGAGTATCTATCACTCCAGATTAGAAAGAAAAACAAAGACCCAACTGACAGTCAGTTTTCTAACAGGAACAGAATGGATATTGAGAAACTCTGGAAAGTGTCTATTTTCCCAGGAGCAGGAAGTGCAGAAGGTGCTGGTATAGGAGTCTGAGGTTCTAAGAAATCTCAGTGTGGCTATTGTGTGTTAGCTGCTTTCCAATGTGAGCCCTGCACAGAATGGACGTCTGACAGGAACCAGGAAGTCCTTCTCTCTTGTTACAAAATGACAGCTCCTTTTAAAATAGGCTCTGATGTCACTCATTCCGCACATAAGAGCTCTCGTGTACAGGTCATCATTTGAGGCTTTAACCTGCAAGCCCATTCCTGAGCAGCAGTGAGGTACACCTGGAACGAGGGACTGCTGGGCTGTTCCCCAGCCAGCCTGAAATCCAGCCTGAGAAAACCGCAGTAACGCGCCCCGAGATATTAACGTGCAATCTATTTCTGATTCTGCGAGGGCTCTTCACTGCACTGCACAGTTCAGCGTGCGTCGAACCAGCATGACCAATTATGGCCACAGGCTGAACAGAGCCTTCCGCGGCAACACATCCCGCTTTGGGCCGGCTGCCTGCTGCCATCCTGCCCCGGGAGCTTGGGATGTCCCCAGCAGATCCAGCCGTGAGGCGGGAACAAGAGGAGCTTGGTCCTCTAGCAGCTCAGGTTTGGCCGTGTGCTGGGAGGAAGCGGCCCTGCAGCACCTCTGTGACGTGAGGCGCCTGCTGTCGGGCACATCTCCTTTGGAGCGTTAACTTTCTTGGAACAAAACTCTCTGTACAACTGCTCCATCACCGACTTCTCTATAAAGTACCTATTTAACATCTGAGAACATCAGCAGCTTCTACAAAAATCAACCTACTTTTAGGCTATTACTAACCCCTCTCTTAGACCTCAAAATACCAAGTCTGGCCCAAACATTACCTTCCAGTTTGATACTGCGAGAACAATATGCTAAGGAATGAAATCTTTCATACGTGTCAGTTTTAATTACTTTTTGATAGAGTGCCTTACATATCGAGCCATCTGCCTAACCCTAAAAAGATGTCAACTTTTCTGCTGGCATAAGCAAAGAAATAAAAGCATCTCAGTTCTGTTAGGAAGGCACATTTTACCATCACACAGAAAAAGTTCTCCAAGCAGCCTGAGCAGAGACAGTACGTGCAGCATCTGTCACCCAGGGCCATGGGGGTCTACTCGCCCCTTTTAATGCACTGACTATCTCACAAATTATCAAAAGAAACTAGAAGCATTTCTGCTTTATGTTCTTTATTCACAAAACAAATAACAATTTGGAGTCCAGCTGCCCGGGCTTATTCCCCCTTCCACTTTAATCAAGCACCAATCCAGGCAAGGGAGGGGAGCACCGTTGGCTTCTCTCCCATGCCCCTCAGCTAGGACACAGTCGGCTTGACACCCCGTCAACAAAACTGGTGCGAGTCTCCCGCACAGGCGCTCCCGGCGCGGCAGGACCCCTCTCTGGGCAGCCCCCTCCTCCCAGGGCCCCGAGGCGCCGTTCGCAGGCGGCTGCCTGTCCCCTGGTGCCGCACCTGAAGTCCTTGTCGGTGGAGGTCATCTTCTCCAGCAGGCTGGAGATGTGGTAGGAGACGCTGGCCATGGCGGAGGGCTCTGCGGGGCCCGGGCTCGCCGCCCGCCGCGTTCCGTGCCGGGCGGCCCCAAGGCGGCGGGAGGAGCCGGGCCGGACGGCTTTGGGGGCCGATAAAGGGTTCTGTCGGCGGGCTCGGCTCGCGGCGCCCGGGGCAGGACGGGGCAGGACGGGGCAGTCTCCGCTCCCGCCCCTCGCCCTCCGCCTGCCCAGCGAAGGCAGCGGCCGCCCCCGGAACCCGGCACCAGCGGAACGCCGTCGCAGGCGGGCGGGGCGCGGCGGGGCCGGTTGTGCGCGGACCGGCGTGCCACGTCTGAGCGCGCGGGCAGAGGCCGGGCCGGGAGCGCCGCGGGGCCGCCGCCGCCATGGTGAGCCGGGCGAGCGGGCACGGGCCCGCGGGCACGGGGGCGTCGGGGGACGGCCGGGAGGGAGCGGGGAGCCGGCGGCGTGCCGGTGCGGGGCCCGAGCGCAGCCGGGCGCGGCCTCCCGTGGCGGCCCGGGCAGCCCGGGGCACGGCACAGGGTACACCGGCCCCGGCTGCGGCCGGGGATGGACCGGGGCTCCAGGGGCCGCGGCCGCGCGTCGGTCCGCTGAGCTCGTTCTGTTCCTTCTCCCCGCAGGTGTCGGTCATTAACACCGTGGACACGTCCCACGAGGACATGATCGTAAGTGTGGCGGGGAGCTGCGGTGCCACAGCTGCTCTGGGGCTCTCTGGGAGCGCTCAGGGCCGCATGTATGTGCTCGTGGAAGAGCACCCTTGTGGGGTGCTGGATGCAGAATGCTGTCTGAAATCCTGATCTTGCCGTTTTATACTGCGTGGAGAGGAAAACTTGGCTGGGAGGAAAGGGGAAATGATTTAAAATATTAATTTCCATGTGAGGGCTTGTTCCTGCTCGTTTCTGTGAAATAATAGAGATATGTGTATATTTGCTGGTACAGACCTTTGGCCGATAAGAACTTTAAGTGGATGTGTCTGGGAGTAGATGTATTAATGTGGGTAGGAAGAAAGGTTTCAAAGTAATTTGTTGAAGGAAGCAGCCCAGTTAGGTGAGCCTAGTTCTTCAGGAAGAATTTCTTCACTGAAAAGGCTATCAAGCATTGGAAAGGGCTGCCCAGGGAGGTGATGTAGTCACCGTCCCTGAAGGTGTTCAGGAAATGACTGGATGTGGTATGCAGTGTTCTGGTCTAGTGACAAGTGACAATTGTCGGTCAAAGGTTGTAGTCAGTGACCTTGGACGTCTTTTCCAGCCTTAAAGATTCTGTGGATGAGTGATGGTGAAGTTTCAAGTATAATTGAGAGCCGTATTCATACACCCGCTTCACATTTTAAGAAACAGAAATACATAACTGGTCACTGCTTTGTAGTCAGCAGCCTGAATTCCCTGCCATGAAAATGCTGTGGCTGTTGCTCAGAATTCCCTAGATTCCTTCTGTGTAACATTAGTATAGTGTTTGAAGAAGCACTTGGGGAAACAAATGGCGTGTGTGGCCTGCGTGGATTGTTTAAAGCCGTTGCTTTGGTGCGGCGCGCGGGGCTGGGGTGGCTGTGTGCGCCGTGCCGCGCGCGCCGTGCCGAGCACAGCTCTCCCTGCTCTCCTTGCAGCACGATGCACAGATGGATTACTACGGCACGCGCCTGGCGACCTGCTCCTCAGACCGATCCGTGAAGATCTTCGACGTCCGCAACGGGGGGCAGATCCTCATTGCAGACCTGAGGGGGTGAGGTGTCACAACAGGAGAGGTTCATCAGGGCAAAATCTTGGTGCTTTGTCCTTTTGCCCTCGGGCAGCACAGAGTGCGGGTTGAATTGCAGGGTGAACTCCTCCAAGACTGTGCTGAGGGACTTCTCAGAGCTGGGGTGGGGACAGAGCCCCAGTGGGAAGCACAGTGGGGCTTGGTCGTTCATTTAGTACTTTGCACCTGTGATTTTCAAGAAGTAATGTACTGATACAAGCTGGAATTGTTTTCTGTGACAGTGAGAGCCCTGTGTCAGGGCACTAACATTGCCATCTTAGCATTACTCATTGCTCATGTCACAGCACAGCGGTTCACAACGGTGATCTGTGAGGCAGCTGCAGCTGGAAGGGCTTTCTCTCAGCTTTTCCTAAAGATGTTGTTTCTTGCAGGCACGAGGGTCCCGTGTGGCAGGTTGCCTGGGCTCATCCTATGTATGGGAATATCCTGGCTTCCTGTTCCTATGACAGGAAGGTTATTATCTGGAAGGAAGAAAATGGCACTTGGGAAAAGACCTACGAGTACACGGGACATGATTCTTCAGGTATGGAGGGTTGGAGTGTGGAGCTGGGAAGGGAGAATGAGGAGATGAGGGGTTTTGGGTAAGACTGAAATTAATCTGTTAGTGTTAAGGAAGAAAGCTTCTGTCAAAAAGAAAAGGATAAAAACTGAAGAGAGAGTAACTCTGTTCAGCACTAACAGGATGTTTCCCTAAGGTTGTATTGCTGGATAACCCACTGCTGATTCATACCATGTGTCCATAGGTGTTATAACACAAATAAGTCAGCTTTCAAATAAAGATGGCAGGGAACTGAATTCTTGAGGAAAATACTGTTTTGAGTTAGAAAAACTGCATTTAATCATGCTGTATTTTGTTTTAAAATTGAAACTGTTGTGTTCAATGATTTACCCTCCCAATGCAGATCTGTTACTCAGTAAACAATGCTAATTGGCTGGCTTTTGCTGAAATTTGACTCATTCTCAGCTTTCAAAGCCACTTGCTTTTGGTGACTGTGCCACTGATACTGGTCAGTGAATTAGTCAGTTTTAGGTAGTCCCTGTGCTGTAATCTGGTCTGTCTCGCCCTTCCCAGTGAATTCTGTCTGCTGGGCACCACACGACTATGGACTGATCCTGGCCTGTGGGAGCTCTGACGGGGCCATTTCCTTGTTGAGCTACACGGGTGATGGGCAGTGGGAAGTCAAAAAGATCAGCAATGCACACACGGTGAGTCTGGTCCTTTGGAGCAGCCCAGAGTTCCCAGAGCAACAGATAACACCGAGCTGGTGCCTCAGAGACTTGAGTAGATAAATACTGAAATGCGTGAAATTATGTGAAACTTCCAGAACCAAGAATAGTTTCAGTTCATCCAGAGTAGTCAGGTATACCTTTTAGTCACTAAAATTAAGTGGAAATACGATGAAGTTCACTAAACAGCACTGGCAATGCCCGTTTATTGGGCATTATTGTTAAACACAGTGCTGAAAGTTACCTGGTAAGAAATGGCCTTGTTCTAAGAATACATGCATCAGCTGGAAAAAACTGTGGGACTCCAGTTTTTCCCAAAATTGTGGAGATTTTTGTTTAAGTGATAAACTAATGGCAGTGGCCCCCAGTAGAAGGAAATTCAGCTTAGGACCAAAGGTTCCTTCTACTCCAGTATTCCTAAATCTTAGCAACTGCATGTGCCTTTTATCTTTGCAGTTTCCATCTCTATCTCCCCTATTTACACATCCAAGATGAACTATTTGTGTGCAAATACCCTTAGCTACCTCAGGCTTTCTGAGTAAGTGCCTTAGTGAAGCTACTCTGCATCTGGATTTCTTATTCATCCATCACTGTGCAAGACTTCAGTTTTTCTGAGATGGGCTAATTCCCCACTGTCATTAGAGAGTATGCTACATGTTCTTCACGCCCTCAGCAGCCTTTATCTATTTATTTAGTTAATGAAAGTAGGCAACTTTTAACAGTGATGTTTTTCATTAACTAGATTGGATGTAATGCAGTTAGCTGGGCTCCTGCTGTTGTACCAGGAAGCCTTATAGAACAGCCCTCTGGTCAAAAGCCGAACTACATCAAAAGATTTGCATCTGGTGGCTGTGACAACCTGGTCAAGATCTGGAAGTAAGTGCCCTGTTGCCAGATAAAACCTGACACTTTAGGCTTTGAGTGTCCCTGTTAGTATCTCAAGTAATATTTTCGGCATCCCTATTGTATCATCGAATTACTGTTTTAGAGAAGTGTTTTAAAAATGGAAACTTAGTGATGCACAATATCTCCCATGGTTCTTGCACTTTGTGCCAGCCCTGTGTGATCTTGTGTCCAAGGGTGGCTTTGTAATGTCTTTGTTTACCACTTTGGTAATAGCAGATTTCTGACAGTAACTGGAGGTCAGAACCTCTTTGCCTGTGTTGCTTTCTGTCCCCTGGAAGGGATTTTGTCAGTTCAAGCCATAAAGATTTTTGGAGAAGTAGGGAACACTTGTGCTTTGTATTGTATTGATGAACAAGGAGTTTGAATGCTACAATCCAAAGCCTTCCCGAGCAGGGCATGAGATGATAAAGGATGCTGCTGCTACCCTTCTGACGATATAGTTGTGTTTTCAGGGAAGAAGAGGGTCAGTGGAAAGAAGAGCAGAAGCTGGAGGCTCACAGTGACTGGGTACGAGACGTGGCCTGGGCTCCATCCATAGGTTTGCCAACCAGCACCATTGCTAGCTGCTCACAGGTGAGGTTTCTTTGGAGGCAGGCACTAGGTGTGCTCACTTCCATGTGCTTCCTTCTCCATTTCTCTAGTAAAGGAATTGTAGGGATAGAGCTGCTGTAACAGGTCCTCTTGGCAATCTTTAGCTATATTTGGGTCTCTCTAACAGCCTTTGACTCCTGTCCTTCCCAATCTCAGAAGCCCAATAGAAGCATTCCTGGACAAAGGTTTATGTGTGTGTGCTTCCGTACCAAAGACTGGCTTCTGGTTTGAAAATCATGAGCAGGGTGGTCACATGAGGAGGAAGACCTTCCAGCTAATGTCAGACTTAGTGTTTTGGGATCAAATTTACTGAACTTCCTTCTAAAAATACTGTTTCCTAATAACTGGCATTCTTAACCAGCTCTGATGTCATCAACCTTTATATTGACTGTTGTGTTCTTGTTGCTAATCTGTAAATGCTTTTTTTTTTAACATCAAGACTACTTAGTGAGCTCCTGCCATGTGAGTGGAAAACAAAATCTCATTCTGGGGAAGTATTTCAGCTGATACATACGTATTTTGGGGGCCCTTCTCTGATATTTGTTTGTTAGTAGTTTTTCTCATCAGAGCTGTACTCCTGCCTTGTCTCCATAGCAAGGAGACGGCCCCTGGCTGTGCTGAGCACAAATCCATGCAGACACATCAAGGGTGGCGTGCGAGCTGTGATTTGGAAGTGTAGCTCCACGGGCAATTCAGGGTTATGTTTCTTGGTCTCTTTGTTTCTGCAGGATGGCCGAGTGTTTATCTGGACGTGTGATGATGCCTCTGGAAACTCCTGGTCACCAAAGCTGCTGCACAAGTTCAATGATGTTGTCTGGCACGTGAGCTGGTCCATCACTGCCAACATCCTTGCAGTGTCTGGAGGAGACAACAAAGTGAGTACTGCTACCTTGGCCTTTACCCCTGTGCACCCTGTTTCCAGAGGAGCTGAGATGAGACTGTTGTCAGGTGTTTAACACAAGGCTGTCGTAGAGTCTCCTTTGCTGCAATGGGGACATTTTTTCTTCTGATTAATCAGGAGGGCAGGAAGACCAAAACCTTTGGAAAACCACTTGCACTGCATTCTGAGTCCTTACTGAGGGTAGAAATGCAGGCTGAACTTGATTTTGTGGGGTACTGACAATTCGCATACTCTTCTCATATGACTGCAGGCTATCACCAAACCCATGCTGTGGTAGCTACAAGAAAAGGGGAAACAGGATATGTTTAGAGCTGAAAGCTGTCCCTGCTCTGTTTTTGAGGTGACGCTGTGGAAGGAGTCGGTGGACGGACTGTGGGCGTGTATCAGCGACGTGAACAAGGGCCAAGGAGGGGTGTCTGCTGTGACAGAAGGGCAGCAGAATGAGCAGTGATGCACAATGGAATACTCCAGCTGCAACTCCAGCTGGAATGGAATGCTCCAGCTGATCTCTGTCCCTGATTTGCAATGTGTCTTTGGCTGGATGAGAACTGATTTTATCTAAACTGGACGTGAACATGGGAAACAATTATCCAATTTTATGAGCACTCTATTACCGGGAGGCTACAATATGTTGATAATCAGCCTTAATTGACATTCCCTTAAATTTAAGGTAAACAGTACAGCCAAGTCCTGTGCCTGATGCTACTCCTTGATACTGTAGGAATTATTCCCTGCTTTTCTGGTTTAGGGGTCAAATTTGAGTGGCTGTGCTGTGGTCAGAGTTCACGCACTTCAACAGAACAGGGGGAAGCTGTCAAAACAATGAGGTGTGATACTCCTTTATGCAGGGGACAAATACTCTGTGCCCTCAAAGACCAGAACTTTGTTTCAAGTGAGGGAATGGGCTGGTGGAGTTCTCGGGTTAGCTGGTAGTGTGCTAGCTAGCCCTGCTGGTAACAGTGATGTTGTACTTGTGTCTTTCTGAAAATAACGTGCTTGGTGAAAATCTCTGCTTTCTTGAAGATGAAAAGGAGTAGTGGAATGCATATGTTTTCTGCTTTATAATAATCTCAAACTGGGTTATTTAACCAACATCAATAAATCAAACCATGGTTTGAAGATGTATTTTTTTTAGTCACACTTCTGTACTGTACCTCAGTTGTTTGGATTTTTTTTTTGTTGAGATACCGACAGAATAAAATCCTATTGGTTAAAACCATGTGTGCTGTATTAAATAATCTTTTCACAGGACTGCCTTTTCAAGGCAGTCTGCAGTCTGTCTTCAGCCAAGCCACAGTCACATCTTCCCATCCATGTAGAAAGCTTTGCAAGAGCTTGGCTTTGTTGGTGGTTTTTTTTTTCCTCATGGTACATCATGAGACAAGGCTTTACAAAGCCATTGCTCTTCCTTTGGTCTTGGCAATTCCCAGGGAGAACGTAAGCAGTGCCAGCTTCCCTTTCCTGCTCTTACAACTTTACTCGTCATGAGGGCAGAAAGAAGGACGTGAGCCCATTCGCGCACTTTGAAGTTATTTTTCAAGCCCCCGTTAGCCGTGGAAAAGCGACAGCCTCAGTTCTGTGGGAGTTCCGCCCGGCCCTCAGGGCCCAGCCCCGCCCCTTGGCGCTGATTGGGCGGCGGGGCGGTGGCGGCGGCCGTGATTGGATGGGGCGGGAAGGGCGGGAAGGGCGCCGCGCCCGCTCCCCTCAGCCCCGCAGGAATCTCCAATGAATCTTACGGTGACATTTTTCTCTGGAGCCATCAGAGGGAAAAAAAATCGGCTATTTGCAGTGAATGAAGACTGAATAAACATGTCTGTACTAATAATTACCACTGAGAGCAAAGTGACCTTGAGCTTCTTTTGCCCAAATAGAGATACATTTTCTGTGCCATAAATCATGAAAAAGCAGGCTAGAAAGAAAGGAATTTTTCAGGTTTTTTATTCAAAAAGCTATTAGTAAATGGTAATGCATAAACTGGCTTGTGAATTGCCAAGTTACATAACAGTGTTAATGTAAGATCACACAGTGTCTTATATATGTCATGCTAAATGCTTAGGTAACTCTGTAAGACTTCCTAAATCATCTCAGAGTATTTTAAAATTATCCGAGTACAAGACAAAGAATAACAATTCCATTTGGTGACTACAGGAGAACAAAACCTCTAAAGCACTTTTTTGAAACAGAACTGTGCACAAACTACATTTCTCAGTTTAAAACTCTTGTGTTTCCCATTCCGCTCTGCAGTGTATCTATGTGCATTCCTTTCTGGAGAAGACATGAGGATTTTACCACGGGTCTCCCAGACTATACCAAAAAATTCATTGTGAAAAACAATGAATATTACATTTTCAGTGCCACAAACTATCTTGATAAATCTCCTGTAGAATGAAGCAGTTATTGATCAATCTGAGTATCCAATGTTTCTTATGTCAGTAGTAATCTTATCTTCATTTGATTCTGGTAAAATAAAAAAAAAAAAAAAACAAACCTGACACTGGTAAATACAACTACAGTATCCAAGGCACTTATAATTAAGGAATTTTACCACTTTTTAGTGTAGAGAATAACTTGAGAAATGTGTAGATAATTCCAGTACTCAGATGTTTAGCTAAAATACTTTTACTTGCTCATAATAATACATACAATGAACCATGTATTGTACAAAAATAGAAGGTGTGAGGCCTTTGTGTAAAGCTAGGAATATATACTAGTACACAATTCCACTGACAATAATTACATATAATTAATTTTATTTTTGTTTCCTGAACTGCACTGTGAATTGCAGCCATTTCTGCACGTCAGGCCCTGTTCCCCGTGCTCAGGAGGCAGCTCACCTCTCTGTAAACTCAGCTACATACACTAATAATTCTTTTGGTCCATAATAAAGTTTTTCCCTAGACTGCACACAAGTGGAATATGCTAGCAATAATAAAAATAATAAATATAATTTTAAAAAGTGATACTTTCTTAAGGGGGGGTGTTCACTTGATCATAAATACACCAGCATACAAGTTTCTATTTTTTTTTTGCATCTGATCCCTGGGCCTGAGACCAAGGCTCCTACTGCTCCTACAGCTAAAGGACATCCACAAGGATTCCTCTGAGAATGCCTGGTGAGTGTGGAACCATCAACAAGTCCCCTTATTAGCTTATCTTTGACTCATTGCCAAAATAAATACAACAAATTATGTTTCAAGTGTCCTATAAAAAAAATCAAAGCTATTTTAATTTAAAATCTTTTCCCTAATCCAAAATATACAACAGCTACTATGTGAAACACAATGAGAAACATTACCATGTAAAGGACACTTAGGAAAAAATAATTTCCAAAAATACTCCTATGAAGTATTAAACACGGTCTTAGAGCTCCCAACAGTGAAGTGAAAGGTTGGACTTACGTGGTGCCACATGTGTCTGTGGAGGGACGCTCAGAGTAGAGGAAAGTGGCTGGAGTTAATTACCTACACTTGTGGTCAGTGCAGTTCAAACCGAGATGAAGCTGTGTACAACATTCTGAGAACTTGGATAAAAATCCCTCTCTCTGGTAATGCAGTGGTTCTGAGGATGTGGACTAAGATTGTTTGGAACGGGAGAGAGTCACTGGCAAACCTCCCCACGGGCTCTGAGGATTCCTGCTGCTGTAGGCAGTGGGCAAACAGCACAGGGAATTGCTGCCTCCACTGCTCAGTGTTTGCTCTGTAACCCCTGCGACTGTGGTTTAATGAGACCAACAGATGCTTCCCGAAACACTCTGCAAATGAACCACAAAGTATTTTGGCACGTGTGTTTGCCATTCCTTTTCACATTGCAGATGGAAAGGCAGAAGGCATTTCTGGGTACAGAGTGGGACTGTGCTCTAATCTGCTATAGAACAGGTATTTTCTGGTGCTTCTCTATGTGGTACTTCTTGTTTCCTTCAGTCAGGGCTAGTGTTCCTGATCAAAATCTGCCACCTAATCTTAGTGAAAGGTACACTTTTACCAACTTTCTAATGAGGAGACAGTCCTTATTTCTTCTTCTGAGCTGGCCACTGCTAATTAATCCATCCAATTTATGATTCAAAAAGTTCAGAACTGTTTATCTTGTCCTCTTCATACAGCAAAATATTTTCCATGAGCTTCTTTTTTTGATCATTTATCTGTATTTTCCAAGATGTCTCTCTGGCTAAGGCTGAAAAACAAAAAAAGCCCAGAGTGAGGGGAAAAAAATCCATTGATTGTCTAAGGAATAGATGATAATTTTAAATTTAAGAAAAAGCAAGCAACCAACCAAACAACAAAACTGGCATAGGAAAAAATCTGATAGAAAACTGCTAAATGTTCTGTAGATTTATTAGTAAATTCATAACCAAGGACAGAAGATTTACTGATATGTGTTTAAAAGTAGGAAGGGGAACCTAAGCAGTTCTGGAGAAGAGAGAGTAATTAGTCCCAGCACTGTAAGACGAGGGCCCTTTTACCTTGTGGAGCACACGAGTCCAGCTCTGTGTTTCCCTGCGCAGCAGCTGCTGTCTCCAGGATGCCATCGCCTCCGGCGCACGCCAGGCTTCTCTCCTGCAGCCTCTGGGCAGGCTTTCCCTGCTTGATCCTGTCATCACGGCCTGCCGCCTTTTCTGAATCGGTGCACTTGCGGCTAGGTAACTCCCCGGTGGATTTTTCTGGAGGATTCCACACGAAGCTACTGGACTCATCAGATTCACAAGGGACCCGTGACACGTAGGTGCCGTACGTGTCGGGTGCCGCAGCTCCCGCGGAAGGCGCGCAGGGGCTGCCGCCGGTCAGGACTGCTGCCTGCCTGCTCTCCTCTTTATTCCCCGCTGCAGAAGGCACATCCATGCTCACACTGGCTGTCTCATCATCAGTTTCTTCTGGAGTGTTCATGGAGAATCCAGAAGTGCTGCTTCCACAGATGTAATGATCTTTTAATTTGTTTTCAGCCATTTCCATAGTTTCACGTACCTGTTTTTAACAACCAAATCTGTGAATGCATAGTAATTCCTGTACCCCTGCTTACACATATTCTCCTGCGTCAACACTCACAAAAATAAGCAAGACATGAATGTTGTAGCTTTACAACAAAATGACAGGGAGACTTAAATCTTGGCAATGTATTTAAAATATTACCTCTGCTATGTTCAAATTCTTCTTTCTCAGGCAAAAGCAGATGGCTGATGCAAAATCAACAGCCACCTCTTCCAGCAAGTGCCCTGCTTTTCTGTCTAGGTATTTGCAGCAGATTTCCTTGGCAGCCAGTTTTTCCAAATTTTTTACTTTGGAGTTTGAGCTTTCTTTTGCTGTTTGAATTTCGTCGGCAATCATATCTTTCTGTTCAAAGGAAGGAGATGCATTAGTGAAGGCAAAAGGAACACAAGCATTTATTCTTGTCTGAATCTCTGAGAATCAGCATTGCTGTGTATTTGTCATTGGTGTTCCTCAATGTGTGGTTCACAGACTGAAAACCTTTATTAATCTCTGTTCATGCAGCTGACTGAAATGTTTGTTCTCACAGGAGAGAAAAAGGCCAGTGGCTTTCTCTTCATGTGTCCACTGTCAAATTCCCTAAAGCAGGGCAAACTCTTCCTGGCTTGTGCTCATTTATATAGGAATGAAAAAGAGCCAACACTGTGTAGAGCAGCATTCTTACACAGGCTTTTATAACACATGTTAGAGAAATCAGGAACGTAGGATCTTTGATTTTCTGAACCCCTCTGAACACTTCTGAATTGCTTGCAAATTGTGGGAATACTGTTGTTCTCCTCTCCAAGGCTTCAGCCAGACAGGAAATCAGGAGCACGTGCCACCAAAGGAATGCAGGTGAAGGCTGCTTTCTACAGATGGTTTTAATGCATTCAGTGAGTTTGGCTGTTCTGATTGCTTGTGAAAGTGGTACATGTAGCTCTAACCTCAGCTTGGGAAACTGGTGAGGATATCAGTTCCAGGCATGAGCACAAGACAAACGCCTGATAAACATGATGAAGAGCTTCTGCAGCTCCTGCCTACCCACCCACTCACTGTGGCTCATACCTCCTCCTTCTGGCACACAGAAAATATGCAGCAGCATTTCAGCACAAAGCCTTGTCTCTTAAATATTTCTTTATTTTGCAGTCTCTCCTAATGCAATTCAGGCCAGCACCCATGAGTGGGTATATAAAATGCGAATATCTATTGTGCTTCTGTTCTAATGGCAGGCAGGCTACTGACGTTAATGGAACCAGGATATGGCTCCTAAACTTCCCTTCTGCAGGACATGTACAGCAGACAGCAAATATCAAATTGTATTTAAATAAAATCAAAATTATTTTTATGACAGCAGCCCCATACATTTGTATTGGTGTTCATTACTGCTGCTTTTCCTTACCAGGTAAATCGGGTGTCTGTCTTCATCCAGTGCCTTAATCCCAGTCAATATCTCTGCTAAGACCTAGAAAGTGTATTTGAAAGATAAAATTATTTGTTCAGAATTTACTATAATTTTAAAAAATAAGTTTCTAACTAAAAAAATATTGAACTTTCAATGCATTCTGATATTATATTTTTACTTCAGATGGCTTAACAATGCCAGCTCAGGGCATTTATGAGTCTTTAGATCTACCTCCAGAGCCCAGATTTTATACTTCAATAGATATTGCTGAAACAAAGCATAAGAATAAAGTAAAGCTAAATGTAGATAAGAAATCATACTGAACAGAGTAACTCCCTAGTTAAATGGAAACACCTGGAGATGGGTGAACGTCATAGACTATCAATTATTTTAGCTGAAATTCAAATGAACAGGCAATGTTTGTAGAAGTTCACGTGGTGAGTCTGAAAGAATTTTGAGCCTCTAGTTTGTTTTAAGCCATCAGCAGTAATACTTTATTTACAATAAAAAACACTTTTGTTTCTCTTGTTCAAAAGATTCACCTCATTTTGCCACAAACTGAGATATATTTGGAGTGTGAACAATTAAAACCATGATTTCAACACATTATAGAGCCAGCAACTATAATGTGAAATTGCCAGTAAAACAACCATATGAGGTACTTGCTCTGACATTCAATTTCTTGTCTAGAAGCATCAAAAAATAAACCAGAGCATGGAAAAAAGGCAACATACCACACCACAGCTGAATATATCCACTTTTGCTGTTAACTGCCCATGTCTGACAAAATCTTCTGGCAGGTAGGTAAGAGAAGCTTGTAGGACTTTGGTTTTCATCATGGCATATTCTGATTTTTTCTCAGAAGAGTGCAATCGCAGTCCAGAATGCCCGAGCTTTGGTGTAAAGTTTTCATCCAACAAGACATTTGAGCTGCGATAATGACAGACAAATAACAATATTGGTCAAATCATTACTTTATCTTGAGGCAAGGAATTAGTTTTATACTTCTAAACTTAAGCACTGAAAGCGTCCAGCATTTGGCCTCATGCATAGGACTGAAAGGATTAAGAATGTTAGAAAGCAAGAAGGGGAAAAAACAAGCACCCAAAAATTACTTTAAAATAATTTACTTCCGTAATTTAGGAAAGACAGGTTAAAAGAAAAGGGGTAAAAGCCCTACAGAACAAGAGACAGCAGAAATTACAGCAAATAGATTTCCAAATTGTATAAACTTTAGCCATGATTGTTAAAGAAATCCTTAAATTACCAGGTGACCAAGGAAATCAAAGTCCTCACCTCTTGATATTCCCATGAAGAATTCCAAAATTATGCAAATACTCCACTGCTCTGACAACTCCTAAAGAAATGCTAATTCGTATCTCCCAGGTGAGTGGAGCAGAATCATCCTGCAAGGAAAGGAGGAAAAAATTGGTAATTAATGGAATAAAACACCGTAAGACATTGGTAGTTTAGAAAACCAAAGGCTTAGCTGAGTCCCAGTCAAACTCCAGGCAAAGCTACAAACTCCAGGAGAAGAGCTGCTGCCTTTCTGGTGCTTGCAGCCAAGGCACTTAGGCACCTTTTTTTTTCCTGTCTGTTTCTCAGAAATCAAAGAGATGCTATTGCTTTTCCTGGAATTCCAGGAGAGGACGTGCAATCACAAGTAGGTGGCAGACCCAGATTATTTCTTACGTGGCACTGAAGCTTGTTTTGCAGGGAGCCATTGGGCAAGTACGGATATATCAGACAGTGCAATCCAGTTTCCACCGAGAAGCCCAGCAGCTGCAGAATGTTTATGTGGCAACACCTGCAGGCACAGATCAGCAGTGAATTGCAAATGATGTAAGAGCAACGCAGAAAAATACATTCCTGAGCTGGAGTAAGTTCCTGAATTCAAGGCAATTGGAATGGTGTGCTGCAGCTGGAAGCACAGCTGGAGGCACAACACGGTCCTGGGCAGGAGACAGCAGGAGGCTGACTGAGCAAGAGCCCATCGCATTGCAGCAGGGGATACAAGGTGGGCATTGTGTCCTCCCCACCCCAAGGCTGCAGAGTGGCTGTGCCAGCTCAGCCAGGACCAGCAGTAGCCCCAGGCACTGTGCTGCTTGCCCAGGGCTCCCACACAGGCAGCACAAGGCTGCTTGTCCCCAGCTCAGAACAGTGCCTGGAGCAGCTGCCCCAGTGTTGATGGAACACCCAGCAGCAGAACACGAGTGGGACATGAATGACTGCCTCTGAAAGCCAACCACTCACCGAAAACAAATCTGCACTTCTGAATGAAAGAACCTCTGGGTGGAATTTGGGCTTGTGCATTCCAGCTGAAAAATGAAAACATGCAAGAGAATGTCATTTGCATTTATACAGATCTGGTAGTCTCTAGATGACAAGCTAATGTAAGAAACAGGCAAGTACCACTCATGGCAACATTAGGTCAAAGGCAACAATTAATTGGTAATTAGAACAAAAACTAGTGTAAAGACACCCCTGATCCAATCATCAATGCAGGCAGCTATACTGCAGGCTACTCCTATCTATAAAGTTAATGGAACTACTCACATGAATAAAGTATTCATCAAAGCGTGTTTTCTCAATTTAGGTTTAATTGTTTACATAATTTCATTTTTACCTCTCCTCTTGTGTAGTTATTCTGGCTCCTTCCCCACACAATATTAAACAACAACTGCTAATGGGCAAGTCATGCTAATAACACAGCCTCTTCTAGAAAAAGGTGCAGTACTTGCCTCTTTGAGTCTTTTGATGACAAACACCATGTTGTTCCTCTGACCTTTGTAGATATCTGCAAAAGTACCTTCACAGATTCTGTTCTTGTCACTGAAACTGTTTGTGGCATTAGCAATTTCCCTCTGGGTCCACAGGAGACTCCCGCTAGGGAGATCAGCCATCGTCTCCTGCTGAGGAGTAGAAGAGCTGCAAGGCTACACATTTGTAGAAGAAACAAGTTTATATTATATTATATTATATTATATTATATTATATTATATTATATTATATTATATTATATTATATTATATTATATTATATTATATTATATTTATTACATTACATTACATTATATTTATATTACATGATAATTCATATGCTTTTTCCTTCTTTCAGTGTCATATTTTCCTTCCCATGTTTTAAGCAATCACTGTGATTGCTGAATGAAACTGTGAAAGGTACTATGCAATCACTGCTTCGGGTGTAGGTAACTCCTGTATTGATGTGTTAGGATGACCTAAAACTTTTGCGTAGTAGGAGCAACTTGAAATCAGTTCCCAATCTGCATTTCCACCTTTCCCAGGAAACAGACTTAGTTTTGTTTGAAAGTCCATACATTTATGTGAAGTGATGTTAGTCCAATTTACAAAAGATCTTAATCTTTATAGTTGGGTTACATATTAAGAAACAGTTGGATGAGAAAGTGGGTCCTTCACAATGTAATTATGCTCTGGTAAACTTCATATCTACTTTTGAAGCATCTAGCATCGGTTGCACAATATTTTGCTGCTACCAGTGTGGTAAGTCCTAATACCAACTATAATTATAGTCCCACTGGAGTCTAATCATGCAGCTTTCACAACCTTAATGTGCACCCAACTTGAGGAAATAAAGCACTAACTTCTCAAGAAACTCTGAAACTACTGCACTCTGAGTCAGTCTTCCCTCCTGGCTGCTACTCCTGGACCATGTTATTGTGGATGAGTTTAAAGCCTCAGACAAAATAAACCAAAGAAAATAGGCCAAGAACAACCATGATGGGACTAAGGTGTGCCTACAGATCTGGGAAACACTTTGGGGACAGGACAGGTCTAGTCAGACTATATGAAAGATGAGAGAACTGTGGGGGGGAAGGAACAGGAGACTTCATGCTGAAATCATTAGGAACATGAGGAAAATTTTTCCCACTGTGATGGCTAAGCACCTGAACAGGGGCTCAGAGAGGTGATGGAACCTTTATCTTGGGAGATTTTCAGTTGTCAGCTACACAAGGCTTTGGACAACATGACTTAAATTCAATACTAGCCCAGTTTTGAGCAGAAACCACATTTTAAGTGTACAATGAAACGAAAAGAGGTATGTGGTTCTGACTAATCCGTGGTATGTACTGTCCTGTCCTGCGATCTCACCGGAAATGTAAACCCTCTGTAAAATCTACATGTGAGAGACCTTCAAATTCAGTTGCTATTTGTGGGTATGCTACCCCTTCTGAGCTATGCAGGAAGTAATACTGTAAATTTTACCCTCACTCGTCCTTCACTGGCAAAAAAAGTGATGTAACCACAAGCAATCTAACTGAAGCATTAGTGCTGTATTCAGTCCAAACCCTTTGTATCGATCTCAACGTTTTCACTACAGCAACGTTTTTGTACAAGTAGAGGGATAAACTTTAACTGAAAAAAGACAGAATGTCATAAAGGCAATTTTCCTTGCATAGTCAGTGAGCACTAAGGGGATTTACCTTCACACTGGATAAAACAGGAGGATTGGACTGTAGGGAATTCAAAAGGTCTCTCGGGGGAGGTGGTGGAGCAGGGAGGGAATACAAGGCTCCTTCAGAAACAGCACCTGAAACTGAGATAACAGCATTGAAAACACACCTTATTTTTGTAATACCACCACCTGTGACTAACTACAAAGGTCTAAGAATTATGAAGATCTGGGATTTTTTTTTTTAATTTTTTTGACCAAGGATAATCTGTGACAAGTTGTCAAACTGTGAAATTCTGTGTGAAGGCAGGGAGCTCTCTTCCAGGTTCTTGTTTGCAGGATGGCTGTGCAGCCCTCTCCAGCCCTGGCTGGGGACATGAAGCTCCCTGTGCCTGTGCTGTTGCAGATGCTCTCCCCAGTATGTGCTGGGGTTCTCCCCTTCCCTCTCCCAGCAGAGGGGCTGCTGACCCCTGCCCAGCTCTCTGCTGGCCTAGATTTACTGTGCATCAAGAGAGGGACATGGGGCAGGACATGCATGCACTGGTGTAGACTTTGTATGGAGCCAGGATGGGATCAAGGCATTCAGAGACCTGGGAATCATCCTGAGATCCCAGAGGACAGATACAGCCAGCATCTCTCAAGGCCAAGGGAGCCAAAGGAAGGACAACCAGGAGGTCGTGTGCTGAAGTCAGGAATAAACAGGAGAGCAGGGCTAGGAAAACAGCAGACACTCAGCTGTGCCCATCTGGGAGACCAGTGTACAGTCCTGACCACAAACACACAGCAGCCTTGGCTATGCAGTCATTTCACATCAAAGCAAATTCGGAGCCCAGTACTGTACTTACTGCCTGCTGGGACTGCTCCCAGGTGTGAGGAGTCTGGGGAGGGCAACAAACTCATGGCATTTTCTTTGTCTCTCCCTTTGCCTTCTGTGGGAGGTGCAGATATGATCGGTTTGGGTGGCTCTGGCTCTTCTTTCTCAGGGCTGGTGATGCTAGAGGCCGATGTCCCTTCAAAACAGAGCAAAGGGAAGATAAGGATAACCAGGAAAATAGAGTCTGCCTCTAATCAGTGACTAGAAAATAATCCTAATCAGGACATCAGACTTCAAATTAACATCAACATTAAAATGTTACTGTGTTAGAATGCTATGAAATCCCAAATTTTACAGGGTTTTAAAACTAGCTGTCAAACAGTCTGCAGATCTTTCGTCAAAACTGACAGTCCCTTCATTCTGTAGGCAAATCCCTGTATTGTTGGCTTTTCCCTCACATGGTTTAACCTAGAAGTCTCAGAACTTAGCATCACTTCCCTTACTCAACCTACTTTTCAGGGTTTTTCATGACTTTTGCAACTTCCTGCATGTCAGACAAACAGGGCAGCACCGCAGCTAAAGAATTGATATAGAAAACATCATTATGGACATTCAGAATTGGGCCTAGAGAGTGCAATAAAGTGTTGAATGGATGTAGAACTCTTTGGGAAGTAACTGCCAGCAAAAGATCTCCCTTTGTGCTGTGTCTGATTCCTTTAAGTAGGAATGAACTGAATTATGGTGATGTAAGGACCACTTAGTTTTCTGAAGTGCCCAACAGAACAAGCAACATATCCTCTGTATCTGCCCAGGAGGGATCACTTGAGTAAGCATATTCAGACACAGAGAAAAGCTCAAAAAAAAAAGAAAAAAAAAAAAAAGAAAGTAACTGACAGGAGCATAAGGGAAAGCAAGTAATGCCCTGTCGTACCTACGCCAGGTGCAAATTGTGCAAGCAATGGCCATACTGACACACCAGAGGGAGCAAACCAGACCCACAGAGGGATGGCCAGTGTTTCCCCATAGGGATGGTGACTGGTTCTGTCTGTGCTGTGTCTGTGTTTCAGGGCTAACTGCTGGAACCTGCTCTGGGACTGGAAGCAATCCTGGCAGGGGCTGCAATATGCTGTCTCTCAGGATGTGATCCTGTGCCACAGGACCAGGCCCTTCGTGCAGCCTCTGTGTTCTGAAACCCTGTGTGATGTATAAAAGCACCAGCCCTGGCTTGGCCACAGCCCACCTTCCTGGCACTTCCTGAAGGGCCCAAGATGGGCACCACAAAGATGGGGTGATGAGCTGCGGGGACCAGTGAGTCCACCTGTGTCACCTCTTCCCTCGCACCACCAATTTTACTCGAGTGAGCAGAGAATCACAATCAGTGGAGACATTTTAGAATTTGACACGGGATGTGACTTCTAACAAAAAGCTTCGTCAGCTAGCAAGGGAGATGTCCTGAGAGGGGCCTGGGTGCTGTGAGGAGCAGCACAGAGCCGTGGGAAGAAGGGGCAGCTACTCACAGTCCAGGATGACCTGGGCCGCTCGGTAAAGCTGCAGCCCTTGCAGCAGGTCCAGGAGCTGCTGCACTGTCGCCAGCCTCACTCCCCACCACCACATGAGCTCCCTCGTGATGCTGATCCCTGTCTTCTCCATGCACTTGATCTTCCGTAGCTCTGTTTGATCGGTGATCACATAGGAGGCTGGTGTGAGAGAATGGGTATTTGTTTAAATATTAGAAAAAAACAGGCAAGGGCAAGCAGGGCAGGCTAAGATGTGAGACGCAGTTTGCTTTTGCATTTGCATTCCTTTAAAAGGAAGGATCACAATAAATTACCTATGAGGACATGAAGAAATTTCTGTTCCTAAAGTAAGATATCTCTTTTCTTCCTTCAACTATTCCGGAAAAATTTTGTTCTATCACAGACACTTGAAAAGAAGACCCACTCATACTTTTCAGCATATTTTCCCTGTAATCTTTCTCCTTAATACTTTGTACCAAAGATAGGTTAGATTAAATTCCTGGGGTGATTCTCCCAAAACAGGTGACAGCAGTCAGTGGAGTGGCTGCACTCCCACTTGCATTCCTAAATCCCTGCGCTGTGGTGAGCCAAACAATAACTGAATCACCTGGGTGTTAGTTACACTCCGATAAAGCTATCAGAGAAATGCAGCTATTTTTAGATCCTGTGCCAAAGCTGACTCTACACAATGTGTCCCAATTCTGGCCACGCCTGTCACCCCGCTGTTTTCTTCCCAGCTCACATACCCGCACAAAACCCACCTCCCCTCGTGTGTCCCAGCTCCACCCCACACACCTGGACACAGCCCCAGAGCTGGAGTCTCAGAGGGGCTGTGCCTGAAGGGAAAAGGCTAGGGCCTGGGGTCTTTCTGTGGAGACAAAGATTCCTGAGTTCTCACCACGGCTGGCTTTGGAAATACAGCTTTATGCATCTGAACCTAGTGGAGATGAATCCCACCCTACATCAGGAAGTTTAACTGGGGTAAGAACTTATCCAGCACACAGTTAGGGAAGTCATGTCAAATAAAGGAAGGCAGGTACTAAGAAAAGATTCAGCTTAGAATTGTTTGCACGGGGATACAGAAAAAAGAGTAAATAATTCAGGGAGTATATCTCTGTACTTACTGACTGTACACAGCCAGGACCGAGAAAAACAGGGGCACAAAGTATGAGGGAATATACATGAAGAGAAGGAGGAAATTAAAAAATAGAACATCTGAGCAGATGTGAGGGACGTTGTGGAAACAGGCAGTGAGAAGTGGCAGGAAATACAGTGTGACTGGAGAGGGAAGTGCGAAAGATCGCGGAGAGTGAGGGGACGGAGCCTGGCTGCCCAGGAAAAGCCAAGGAACCACAGAAGTCTGGCATTCCACCTGTGTTTGCAAAGCAAAACCAAACTGGTGCCCGGGAATTCCCTGTTTACAGGACGTGCCGTGCCGAGCCCTGGGCAGCGCGGGGGCCGGCGCGAACCTCGCGTCCTTCCAGCACGTCCCCAGCGCGCTGCTGTCCCCGTGCCACCGGCTGGGAGCGCCGGCCCAGCTGCGCCATGCCCCTCACCGAATCGCATCCAGTCGTAGTCGCTCAGGCAGTCCATCTTCTGGCAGAAGTCCTCCAGCACCCAGGCGGGCATGCTGTGGATGTAGAGCGCCGGGCCCGAGCCCGCTCTGAGGGCGAGGGGCGGCCGCCGCAGCGCCATGGCCGCGCCGTGCCTCTCCGGACAGCCCCCGGTGCCCGCGGCCGTCAGCAGCGCATGGTACGGCACCGCGGCACGGCAGCTCACCGCCCTCGCCTCTTCTCCCCCGGAGCCTTCTCTTCTCCGCGGGCTGCCCTCACAGCCCGCCCCAGCCCGGCAGGCGAGCTCGCTGCCGGGGAAAGAGCCCGCGACACTGCCAGCGATCCCCGGCGGGCTCCGAGCGCTGCTTCCTGCTCCGGCTGACGTCAGGCCCCGGCCCCAGATGCAAATCAGGTTTTCCTTTCCATGACTGGTTATTGCTCCAGCCCGCTTGCCAAATTACGAGTTTCACGTGCAGGAACCGAGAGACGTTTTCCCGGGTGTTGCGGACAGCCGGCGGGCCGGCGGTACGGACCGAGCGGGCTGTGCGCGGGGCGGGAGCGGGGCCGGCCGAGCCGCGGGGCCCGGCAGAGCCCGGCAGAGCCCGCAGAGCCCGGCAGAGCCCGCGGGGCCCGGCAGAGCCGCGGGGCCCGGCAGAGCCGCGGGGCCCGGCAGAGCCCGGCAGAGCCCGGCAGAGCCCGCAGAGCCCGCGGGGCCCGGCAGAGCCGCGGAGCCCGCAGAACCGCGGGGCCCGGCAGAGCCGCGGGGCCCGGCAGAGCCGCGGGGCCCGGCAGAGCCCGGCAGAGCCCGGCAGAGCCCGCGGGGCCCGGCAGAGCCGCGGAGCCCGGCAGAGCCCGCGGGGCCCGGCAGAGCCCGGCAGAGCCCGCGGGGCCCGGCAGAGCCGCGGAGCCCGGCAGAGCCCGCGGGGCCCGGCAGAGCCGCGGGGCCCGGCAGAGCCCGCAGAGCCCGCGGGGCCCGGCAGAGCCCGCGGAGCCCGGCAGAGCCCGGCAGAGCCCGCAGAGCCCGGCAGAGCCCGCGGAGCCCGGCAGAGCCCGCGGGGCCCGGCAGAGCCCGGCAGAGCCCGCGGGGCCCGGCAGAGCCCGCAGAGCCCGGCAGAGCCCGCGGGGCCCGGCAGAGCCGCGGAGCCGAGCAGAGCCCACGGGGCCCGGCAGAGCCGCGGAGCCCGCAGAACCGCGGAGCCCGGCAGAGCCGCGTCCCCCGGGCGCTCCGCCCGCGGCTCCCTCGCCCGTGCGGCCCTGGAGAGCGGCTGTAAACGCGGAGCGGGCTGGGGCCGCTCCGCTGGGCAGCGGGACACGTCTCACAGTGGCTGGGAAAGGAACGGGCACCGCCAGAGAAGCTGAGAAGCCGCCAGGTGATGCCGCGCAGGGATGCTCCGGCCAGGGCTCGCCATCACGGCAGCGCGCAGGAGATCACGCAGTACAGCGTGTGGTACGGTAGGACGTGCAGGGAGGGAGAACTAAAGAACATCAGAAGCGCTCACAGGGCCAGGTTTTGCTTGTTAAGGGTTAGGTTTAAAATATGTTCTTAAAGTCAACAATTTTTTCTGATTTTTTAAAACCTGATTTTGATAAAAACGTGTAATTAATTAATTTGCCAGTGTAAATATTACTAGTACTTCTGGCAAAAAGGAGAGCCTTCCTGCCATACTACTGCTGCTAGAGACTGCCAGCAGATATGTAAGTGTAACCATTCGTCCTTCTGGTCTTGTTGTTCATATTTAGCCCTAGGTCTAAATTTGTATGAATGGAAAGAAGTGCTGTAAGTTTTGACAGCTTTTAATTCACTGTTTCTTTGTACTCTGCATATATGTTACAGTACAGCTAGCTCCTGTTTTCAGTATCAAACTTGCAAACTTTTGCAGTTTTCTGCATTCCTGGCCTCAGAAATCATGGACTTCTTAGCTCTGCTGTGACAAGAAAAAACTGAAAAATGCAATATCGTTGTAGCCGTAAGATCAAAGAACAGGAAAAATAAACAAAACTACCCAAAGTGTATTTAAAATATGACAACTCAAAGACTGCCTCAGGATGAGCTGTTTTATCAGTAGTACCAGTTCAACAATAATAGTTGCATTTAAGGGGTTTTTCCCTCCCTTTCCCCTGCTTACTGTCCCTCTGACACACACTTAAATGCCTTCATGACTGGCACACCTCTGAAAGTGATGTAAGATGAGACTGAAATTGTATTGCAAAAAACTACACAAAAGTAGGAAGAAAATACTTCTTCCCCTTAGGTACTGGAAAATCTTGTGAAACCATTTGAACTATTTACCTCGGCTGGAAACAAGGGGAAAGACCACATCCAACTGCGTGTATGGCTTCAGTTCTGCTCTGAATGTCACAGGTGATGCAGGGTCTTACTGGGGAACTGAAATCGACTGAATAGAGACCGGAGCAATCCTGCACATTCCTGCTCTTAGGCCTTCCCTTTCCCACGTGCTGTGGGCAGGACTCTGCACTGCTGTGTCTCCCCTGAGCCCTGGACGCTGCAGTGCCAGCAGCATTTATCTCCCCGGGGTTCCTCCCGCTCCCTGGGCTGGCCCTGCCGCCTCTCACTGCTGCTCCCGGGACGGCCAACGAGCCCTGCTGGACTGACTGAAACTAGCCAGTGCTAAGGCTGCTGCCACAAGTAAAGGACGGCTTTCACTCGTTACTAACCCACCTGAGTAACTGCTAGGAGACTGCATTTCCCCATGTTCATGTGTTAAAGCCAGCTGGGGTTTCTCCAATCTTTTATTCTGATCCAAAGGAGCACTCCAGAACAGAAAAATACACTCTGATAAGAAACACAAGGAATCACAGACCCCATCCAACTCAGAAATACCCAGAACGTGTGTGCCATGTACAGACTGTTAAACCCAACACCTAATACCAGCTAGGTTACAGGAAAGGCTGCAGCCAAGCAGGTCAGCTTTCTGCCGGGGCTGGCACGCTAACTGCAGTGCCCCATAGGCAGCAGGAGGGAACCTCCTCTCAGGTATGGTCAGCAGCAGAGAGCAGCACTCTCCAGCCCTCAGGCTCCCTGGGGCACTGACCCAAGTCTGCTCCAGAGGCCTGCGTGGGCTGACTTTCCCCTCTGAGATCTGTGAGAGGTGGTAGAGCAGAACTCAGCAGCCCCGTTCCTGCACAGGAGGAGGCTGTGCTGATCGTTCATGAGAGCCACAGCACAGCCCGGCAGCAACGGGCTGGGCAGGCTGTGCAGTCCAAAGTGTCTGCTGCTCAAGCACAGCTGTCAGAGTATCACAGGAATACACAGAGGCACTGGGGCCTTACCTGACAGAATTACAGTCAGAAAGCAAGCATGCATTTCCATTTTTATGGCAAAGATCAATTTCTTCAAATATGTAAGAGAAACAAGTTTACAAATAAGGAGACATTCCATACTTACAAAATACATTGAGACTCAGTTTCACAGCTACTCTCAGAATGTACAACTGGAGGGAAACATATTCACAGAAATAACCTGCTGTAATCACTCTCCAACCAATCTGCTTCTAAACTGAGCTGCACCACATCTTGCTCAATGCACAATTCATGTAAGATTAAACTATGCTGCTTTGAACTCCCTGTGTTCACACCAGAGCACATTCCACTGAGATGTGGGGAACAGAATACAGGCAAAGAAATATTATCTCTCTGTCTCCAGCCTGCCAGTAGGCATGGCCCTGTCTGTGAGCTGGCTGTGTGAGCCAGTACAGCTCCCACTGGTCCTGAGAAGACACAGGCAGCTCGAGAGGCCCACGCTCCCCAAAAAGGCCTCCTACTACAACTTGGACTACAGCACTGCGAGGGGAAAAGACAGAACTTAAAGCATCTACCTCCTGTGGACCCTGTACAGGCTGCTGTGGAGGCAGCTGTGGGGGACAAGGGTGTTCCAAAACGAGGGTCTGGTCTGTGTGGCTGAGATCAGCCAGGCAAGAATCCTATGACAAAGGCAAATAAGGCATTTGAGGTACGGTGACAGTGGAAACATGTCAGACCTAGAGCAGATAGGACATGGCTTTGTACGTGGAAAGGTAAGAGGCAGAATAACCTGCAAGCATTTACACATCATCTTTCCACCAATGTAATGTTTGTCAGACCCTCAGGCACTGCTGGAAACCCTCATGCTCTGTGACCCGCAGGCACATTGAGGCGTGTGAAAGGGAAATTCCCTCAAAACAAATGACTCAAACAAAAGCGATGACACTTACAACCATTAGTCTGGGCTAAATTAATCCTTGGTGTAATTTGCTTTCTAACACAATGAAAGTTACTTTGTATGAATATTTTCCATTTAGCTGCCCTGATCTCACCCTACAGTTTGCAAAACCTGCAATGAAGAAATGAACTGAACCATCAGAACCCAGCATGCCTCCCAGTGCTGTTCTGTCACCAAAGTTACTGAGTTTATGTTTCAAAACGTTAAAGGGAGGCATCAGTTCTCAGTGTGTCTCCTGGCCACTCTCGCTCAGACTCAGTGGTTTGTAGCGAGGAGTCTGAAGTGAGTAATCCTGTTATTCCACAGTTTAGTTCCTCAGTGCTTCATTCCTCTCCAGAGAAAGCCGCCGAAGATCCTTCCAGATGTCAGGATGATCCTCCAGCTCTTCGTACAAGGACTGGACGATGTCCAGTTTCCTGTAGTCCACTGGGCTGACCAGACTGCGCACAACCTGCAGACACCTCTCCTTCAGGGTGAACACTGCAGGCAAGCACAAGCACAAGCACAACACAGCCTCGTCACGAGGGCTCGCAGCTGCTGCTCCAGTGCCAGCAGTGCTGCTCTGAGCCTGCGAGCACACAGCACACCCTGCAGCAGTGAGCCACGACAGGCTGGGCTCTCCAGACAGGAGACAGATGTGGGTCTGCCATGAGGCACCTTCGAAAGCCCCTCAGAGACCCCTTGAAAGGAGAGCTCTGCCGCTAGCTCCATCCAGTACAACAGCTCTACCTACAACCCCCTCACCATCTCTTCCAGTGTCTGAGCAGGTTTGGTTTGATGAGGATCTGATTTCTCACTAATCCTAACAGGTGCAGAGAGACCAAGTTCAGAATTCCCTAGGGCACACGTGGTCCTGCCCCTTACCTGGCAGTGTGATGTCAGCTTTGGTCACATTGGGGGCTGCCACGAACAGCTCCTGCTGGTTGACGAGCAGCCCGTCATTGGTCCCTGCATCCCGGAACAGCCAGAGGTGCCCTGGCAGGGAACAAGGAGGGAATGCACCAACTGCAGAACTTTTTAATGAGTGACTCTCAGGGGCATCTACTCACAAGGGACCAAGCTCTCCGGCTTAGCTCTGTGTGCACAGGCCACTACCACGGCCCCAGTCACTGGTATGAATGGGGAGGGGAAAGGAAAAAGGGGAAAAGGCGAGGAAAAAAGCAAAGGGGAAAAGGAAAAGAAAGAAGAGCAGCAAAGGAAATGGAGAGAGAAAAAGGGAAAAGGAAGGGAAAGGTAAGAGTGGAAGAAGGAAAGAGGGAAGAGAAAGGAAAAAGGAGGTGGGGGGAAGGCAAAAGGGTAAATTCCACCGCCACCAGCTCACCCACCCGGGCCCCGCGACGCCCCGGCCCGGCCCGGCCCGCCGTACCCACCCCGGTAGCTGCGCATGACGCGCCCGCTGCGCGGCTGCAGGACCGGGTAGCAGCGCGGCCGGCCCTCGAAGTCCAGCCAGACGGGCAGCACGCAGCGGGGGCTGTGGTTGTTGAACACGACCTCGGAGAGCTCCCGCGTGTTGACAGAGCGCAGCACGGGCCCGGCCCCGCCGGGGCGCCCCGGGCCTGGCGGCGACATCGCGGCCCGCGCCCGCCGCGCGCAGGCGCGGCACCGCCCCCTGCGGCCCCGCCCCGCCCGCGGGCCCGCCCCGTGGCGCATGCGCTGCAGGGCCGGGGCGGAGCCCGCCGTGAGGGGAGCCCGCCGTGAGGGGAGCCCGCACACGGAGCCGCCAAACGCTCATTTTAACAAATAGACGGAAAACAGCGACGGCCGTTTGGCACGCGAGTCGTCACTTAGAGCTGTCAACTCTGTGTCGTGTCTCATCGCCCAGCGGCCTCAGTTCACAGCTCTTGTGACTAAGGCGCTGGGCTCACCAGGGCTGCCACAAATCAATTCTTCCTCAGCCAGTAACAGTTAAGCTGCCAGTTCCTTCCTCTCCGATCTCAGGCTGCCAAAACATTCCTTTATCCTTCAGCTGTAGATTCACAAACACTATATTATCTTTCTCACACATATGAAAACACTAGAATTTGAGAAAAATTAACTAGATATTGGAAAATCTGGACATGAAGCAGAAAAAGAACACAATTGAGACTCATCTCTTTATGCAAAACTTCTAAAACTTTAATACTTGTTAATTCACCTCTGAACAGTTACACATACTTAGCATGAACACACTGTAATGGAAAGGGCAAACTGGCAATTTGTTTTCAGCCTCTGATGAGCACAGTGAGAGGCCTGAGAAATCGTAGTATGGTCACAGAAGAAAAAAATATTTGCAACAATATTTTTGTGAATACTGTGGCAGCATAGCTGTGGTAGTTAAATTACCAAAGAAATTCAAATTGCCACCTTGATGCATCCATGGTAGACACCAAAACCATGAACTTTTTAATATAACTGCTAGAAGAACCTCAAATAGTAACTACGGACTGTTTTCTAGGGCTGCGTGTTACCCCCTCACCCACAGCAATAGAACACTAAAACACAGATCAAACATTTACTGGTAATTAGCCCTAAGGTAAGGTAACAGGCAAGAGAACCAGTAGCACACCACACTGTTTGCCAAGTGGAATTTGTTTATCAGACCGCAAAAACCAGATACTGGTTTATTATTAGTTTACATTTGAGCAATGGTATAAATTAGAAAACTACTCTGATCCCTTTAAGGTGACTGTCTTAGTAGTACTGTTAGTCATTTGAAGATACAGCTTGGTAAATAAATTAACTGTTACACCCAGGCTGCCTCAACGTGTTTTCCACTGTAAGCAGAAAAAATAAACGTCTAACTGAAAAATACAAGAGAAGATTCAAGGAAAGAATTATTAATTCCACTAATGAATTTCAGTTTGGGTGGAAGGGAGCAGAGGTGATTTAAGTAATAAGGTTTCAGAACACACAGTAGAACTGGCGGCTCTCAAGTTGATCCCTGGTTTGTTATTTGTGTGACAGTTTCTCGCAGGTTGTTTGGTTTTGAAGCTGACAGACTATGCTCTCAGGTCACAAAGTCCGGAGGTGTCTCGTCTTCTCCCACGCGGTTTACCAGCAGGCCCTTGTCTCGTCTGGGCTCTCCCAGGTGCGCCTCAGCAGATACACTGCCGCGTGGAGTCCCCCCACGTTCACCCACACGGTCTGAGCCCTGCGCCAGATGTGTCCCACGCGGGACAAGGCCTGCGGGCCAGAAACAGCCAAAGAGTGGCATTAGGACAATGGCATTCATTTTATTATTCTGTGTCACATCTGATGGGAACGTCAAAGGACTTTGCGGGTCCAAAATTTAATTTAAGCGTTACTAATGATTGCTCTATATGTGGAGTATCTTTTGTAATGATGGCAGCTTACAATTTTTCCCTCAATGTATTTTCAAGCGTAAATAGGTTTGATTTTCTCTCACAGAACAAACCTTGGCAAAGCATTTCTTGTCCTGGGTAAGCAGCACAGCCCTGCCTGTCCCTGGGGTGCAGATCCGGCCCATCTCCATCAGGCAAGCTGGGTAGAGATCCCAGTTCTTCTTCTTCGACCCTATCCTGCAAGACACATCCAGATCCCCACTGCCATCACCGGCACCAGTTCAGCGTCGGTGTCTCAGACATCAATCTGCTCAGTCAGGAGCACAGTTACTTTCAAGCTCATTTTCAACGCAGGGCTCCTGACTCCTTCCCCAGCAGCCCAGTTTGGTACCCAGCTGGGGAGGAGCCCAGCCCTGGCCAGGAGAGCGGCGCAGCCCCTTCCCAGCGCAGCTCACCTCTTCCCGAAGGGCATGTCTGTCACCACGACGTCCACAGAGCCCGTCCGCAGAGGCAGGTTGCAGATGTCCCACTGGATGACGTCCAAGGGAACGCCCAGGGCAGCGCTGCTGCAAGAGCAAAGGCAGCTCCCTCAGACATGAGCACCCAGAAGGTTTTTACACTGGGGAGGTCTACAATGTCGGCAACAAAATAAGCAAGAAAAAATGAACCAGACACTCAAGTGCATCAATGCAAAGTGGATTTCTGTGCATGCAACACTGCAGGAAAGGTAAATCCCTCAGGCTCCTCTCACCTGTCCTTACTCTCGTTTTTCCTCAGTAAGGAGCTGATGTTGTTTGCTGCTCTCTTCACTGCCTGAGGGCTGTTATCCCCTGCAATGTGGTAGCAGAAGGGCCATTCTGCAGCTCCCTAGGAGGGAAATGATAATACGCAACATTAGCATCAACACTGCTTGAATTAAAAAACCCCAGACTAATTTCTCAAACATGACAGAATACAACAAAGCGACTGCACGTGGACGGCTGGAAATTTAGAATTCTGTAACAGATAGCTGTATTTTGCACTTTTAAAGCTCAAAATACTTTTGGATTTAGTCTTTTCCTGCTACGTCCTATGGAAGGAAAATGAGGTCATTTACAAAAACTATTTGCATCTGTTCGAAAACTGGTGAGACAGGAGCTTACTATTCAGTCATTACTAAGAAGATTTACACATATTATTCAGCTAGAATAGAATATAGCTAAGATATAGACAAGTTTAATTAAGTTTAAAAAATCAAGGAAGAATCACCTCTATTGGTATCGCACCTGTACCACACATGGGATCAACTATGATATCTGTGGGCTGGGGATCACAGAGTCTGAGGAACAGAAGAAAAGATATGGTGAGAAATGTCTTAAAAACCTGAATTTCTGTAAATAAGGGAAAGTGAACTATTTTAATCACTCTGATATCTACCCTTCTAACAAAAAACTTGATGTGATTATTTTTTCCACTAGTCAATTTTTTTTTATAACCAGCAGTGAAGTGAAATTCTTTCAAGACTGTGGTACACTATTTTTAAACTTGGCTAATACAGCGAATGTTTACTTTCCTTGGCTGGGAAACACCCAGTTATTACAAGGCACATGGTGTCAGCAACTCCAGGGGTTTTTTAATTTATTTTTCTTTAAGAATTAACAGAAATGGCTTCTGAGGAAGCAGTGGGGGAGATAAAAGGTTTAATTTCTTAAACAAAAAGACTTGTTAGCTGAGCATAATACAATGTAACCACCCTGACCTGAGCATGCCGTAAGCCAGCGTGGAACGCAGCGTTGTGGGTCCAAAGTGTGTGATGTTCCGTCTGTGGAGACTCTCTTCAGTTAATGCAATCCCCACCACAACTTCGTTGTTGTGAATATTCAGAAGAACCTAAAGCAAAAACCTGAAGTGAATTTCAGGAGTAACAGAGGCTCTCCACAGAATGCCTAGTAAATACTTACAGGAATCTTAAATGGTAATTTAGAATCCAGGAATGACATATAAAAAAGCTTTTCTTCTTGGAAGTAAAGCAAAGCACCATTTTAATAGGACATAATTCAGGTGAGCATTCACACACTCTCTCATTCACACCACATCTGTCGCACAAGACTTTTCAAAGTGCTATAACCATTGCACTGTCTTCTTAAAAGATTTGGTTTGTAAGTCTGGGGCAGAGGCCGGGTAAGTCCTGCAAGACGCAGTGAATTCACCATCTGCAAAAGCAGCAATAAAAATCATATTTGTGGTGGGGACTACATTAACTAGGAAGGTCAAATCTCACTCCAGGATAGTGGCCAGCCCTTAGTAAAGCTGCAAGAAAAACTTAGGTCTCTCTGCCCCTCAAAAATGCTGGTTCCTCACCACCAATAGTTATGGGGTGCTGGCTGTATTTTCCCAGCCTCTGCTCTCCCCTGACGGAAAATAAACACCTGACAGTTATTGTTAACTCCTTCTGTCCCCTTCACCCCAAAAGCAGCTTCTATTTGGAGCATTTCCTGGTAACTTAGACTGCTATTAAACAATGCATTAGAGGAAAGATTTACTGAAGGTGAAAGCAAGGCAAGGACACACATCAGAGGACACACATAATGTTGCCAGGGAAAAGAACACTTCAGAGGAGGCCAATTTCAGCACTACCAGTTTTCAGTTCCAGAGTCTCTGGAAGGCAGTTTGGAGATCTCTAAGCATCAGAAATAAGAACTAAAAATTTGTACTGCGGAAATGTAGGTATTTCCAAGGTACGCCACTATACCTCCACATCAAAATTGGTCATGTCAGCTTTCCAGTGGAAGTGCTCTTGCACGGCTCCACCGAAGTCTCTTGCGGCCTCGTTGGACGTGAAGCTGTGCTTGTCTCCAGCTCTGTTGCACGTCACTCGGAACCTCAGCACCTTCGCCTCTCCTTCACCCGTCTGACCGTCGCCAGCCTTGGTCCCACTCTCAGAACTCGTCTGCTCTTCAACTTTCACATCTGACTGCTCGTTATCTTCCTCCTCCTCCTCCTCCACCCCATTTCTGGATGCCACTCCTTGGGGATTCTCTGCATCCTGGCCACCAGTGGGTTCCACAGCCACAGGGTTTTGGGCACAGTCCTCCTGGTCACTAGTGCTGTGTTGGTCTGCTCCTCCCTCTTCTCCACCATCACTCAGCTTCCCTCTGCTTGCAGGACTCTGCAGATTGTGTTTTTTGCGCTTTGTCTTTCTCTTTTTCAAGCTGTTGTTCAACTCCCAAACTTTCAATGGATCGGTCCAGGGCAGCTTTTTAACCAAATCTTCCAAATCCTTTAGAGCATCTTCCTTTAAAAGACAGAAAAAGTTGTGCTTTGAAGTTATTCCATCCTTTTAAAAGTTATCCTTTATTTTGAGGTCTCTCAAATATTAAACATTAATCCACTACATGTTTAAGCAAAGCTTACAGGTTTTTGTCTGGTTTTTGCTATAACTAAATGGAATTACAGTGAAAATCACAAGACCCACAGGATTTCATCATTTATCTTGTAATACAGACAACTAACACTGTATTAAGTGACCAAAGTGACACTTCACTATTCTGTGTCTGTGGCCTACAAACATAGCATCACCTCTTATCTCAGATTTTGGCAATGTAAAGTATTTAACTGCAGAAATTATGTTAGATGACATGGCCACACTTCCATTTACAAACCAGAAAAAGGGAACTAGAATAGTATCACAAATTAAAAACTTATTAAACAGAATATTTTGATACTAGTCTTAAATTAAAAATGCCAAACACTCCAAACCCCAGAACCGACAGAAAAAGGAAGAGTGATTCACCTTATTTTCCTTAAATTGATAGTCTTTGAATTCCTGAACAACAACAAATAAATTATCCACTGACCTCAGACGATGGACCTAGAAGAGATGAAAAGATGACACATTACTAACCGTGTGCCGTGGGGACTGTGTTTACTGTCTTCAGAATTTTGCCATCTATGTCGAGGTTTCAGAGACTACGGATTTCCACCTTTAGTCCCCACAAGAGTTATCAGTTTCGTCTTTGCACTGGTTTAACGTCCCCATCTACCATTTCACCCCCCCCGGACACGCCGGTAAAGGCGGATACCGCTGCTGCACCCCGGCCGGCCGTGGCTGGGTGCGGGATGCTGTCCGGACCGGCGGCCTCCGACACCGAAGCGTTCCGCTCGGAGGGGCTGGGACCCACCGAACCGGACCGAACCGAACCGAACCGAACCGAACCAGCTACAGGGGGAACAGCGGCGTGCGGAGCGGGGAGCGGGGCAGAGAGCCCGCACGCACCTGAGGCAGGCTCCGGGCCGGGACCTCGAAATAGATCTTGCCCCGATCCCTGCTGATCCTGGAGGCCGAGCCCAGCTTCTCCTGCACCTCCTCGGCCGCCGTCTGCTCGAAGCCCGTGGGCACGGTGGCGCCGATCACGGCCGCGAGCTCCGCGCCCTCCTGGGCTGCGCCCGCACCCGGCCCCGCGTCGCCGGCCGCCTCCGCTTCCGCCATGCCGGGCTGCCCGGGGGGGCGAGCCACCCGCCCACGACCGGCCGAGCGACCACCGGATCCGCCCTGCCCAGGGCCGGCCGAGCGACCGACCACCGGATCCCCCCCGCCGCCGGCCACACCGCCCCAGGCGCCGCCACCGCCCGCCCTTTCCGCTTCCGCGCCGGGCGGCACCGCCCCGCTGCCCTCGGTTCGCTGCCCTCGGTTCGCTGCCCTCGGTTCGCTGCCCTCGGTTCGCTGCCCTCGGTTCGCTGCCGGGCGCGGGCGGGAGGCGGCGCCGCAGCCCCGCCGGCACCGCGTGTCGGTCCGCGGGTGCCGGGTATCGGTCCGCCGGTACCGGGTGTCGATCCGCGGGTGCCGGCTGTCGGTCCGGCGGTACCGGGTGTCGGTCCGTGCGGCCCCGCCGGTACCGGGTGTTGGTCCGTGGGTGCCGGGTGTCGATCCGTGGGTGCCGGGTGTTGGTCCGTCCGGCCCCGCCGGTACCAGGTGTCGGTCCGGCGGTACCGGGTGTCGATCCACGGGCACCGGGTGTCGATCCGCGGGCACCGCGTGTCGATCCGTGGGTGCCGGGTGTCGGTCCGTGCGGCCCCGCCGGTACCGGGTGTCGGTCCGGCGGTACCGGGTGTCGGTCCGTGCGGCCCCGCCGGTACCGGCTGTCGGTCCGGCGGTACCGGGTGTCGGTCCAGCGGTACCGGGTGTCGGTCTGGCGGTACCGGGTGTCGGTCCGGCGGTACCGGGTGTCGGTCCGTGCGGCCCCGCCGGTACCGGCTGTCGGTCCGGCGGTACCGGGTGTCGGTCCAGCGGTACCGGCTGTCGGTCCGGCGGTACCGGGTGTCGGTCCAGCGGTACCGGCCGTCGGTCCGGCGGTACCCGGTGTCGGTCCGCGCGGCCCCGCGGGGAGCTGCTGTCGGACCCTCGGCGGGGGTCGGTGCGCGGCTCCGTGCGTGTTCCCCCCCCCCGTGACAGGGTGGTCCATTGGCGGGCCCGCGGGTCAGTTCCCGGTTCCAAGCCCAGCACTCCGGGTGTGTCGGTGTCCCCGCAGCCCCGCGGGTCCCGGCGCTGAGCTCCCGAGCTGGGCTGCCGGCGTTCCGGCCCCCGGGCACCCACTCGGCCGCCGCTGCCATAGCCCCTGTGCCGTGGGTGGCAAACCGTGGGGTGGCCATTTCTCTTTTCGTTCCTTGTGGCTCGGTTTTCTCGATGGTTGGGCTGTTTCCTTTGGCGTGTTTCCAGAATTAGAATTATTTTTTAAAGTAAAATCTAGTGGCTAAATGTCTTTTTTTCAGGAGAGACAGAAAGAAAGGCCACTCTACCTGCCATGACCATACCCTGGTCACTATGACCAAGTGTGAGCTGCATGAAGCTGAATAGGCACTATTTTCCCTCCTCGTTTCAGGTCCCAAAGTCTTTACACCCAGCATTGGAATGATAAATGTAAACACAACTTGTTCCTGCAGCTTCTACCTCCCCAGGTGCAGCTTGTCCTGTCAGCAGCACCATTTGTGTTCATTTCCCCTTGTGTGTTCTGGTTCTGCCATCACATTTAATGTCCAACAGGAGGCCCCGAGGCACTGCTCTTGCCATTGAACCTTCTGAACCATCGCTTTGCTTTCATGTGAGCAGGATGAGGGAAGGTGTGAGTTGACTTGTGATTCAAGTCTGAAAATATAGGATGAAAACCGTGGAATTTGGGTCATAAACATGATGGAGAAAGTTTGTGAAATGGGTTTCAATGAGAATTTAAAAATACGCTAAAGAAGAGGTAGTCAGAGATTTTGCTCAGCTTTATCCTGCAGCAACACCTATAGCAAGGCAGAACTTTGTGGCTCAAGTGGGACAAGAAGCTCAGATTGCTGAGCTGTGTTCACTAGCAGAATTTTCAGCATCTTTTGGTGAAGTTGTTTGCCAGACACTTAAATGAATTCCACTGTCTGACCTAGCAGCAGCAGCTCTGACCCTCACAGCTGGCCTCACACTGGAAGGTAAGAAGCAGGTGAAGGCTGCAGCCTGCTCTGCTGCAGCTCTTGGAATGTGTCCAGACACCATTTCAGAACAGTTTCTGGTTGCTGGCAGCTGCTGTAACAGCTCTCCTACCTGTGTTTTGGGAGGAGAGAAAATATGACAAACTGCTCACGACCAAAGCAGAGCTGTGCTCCGTGTCCGTTTGAGCCCCTTCCCAGAGCCGAGGAACCGAGCTGGCTCCCAGGTTCAGCAGCATTCAGGTGAAGTGAGCAGTGCCTGTTGGGCATGTCTGGGAGCCCCCTTTACAGGGAACAGTGGTTCCTGATGAGCTGGCAGCATGGTCCTCATGGCTGCTTGGTGCACAGCTGAGGAGGAGCATTGCTGTCCGCTTGCCTGGAAAGGTTTGTGCTCCAGGTCTGTCCATTTGGAAGGCACGTATCAATAGCAGGCTGGATCCCAGAGGATCCTGAGTGTTTCTGCACTCTCGCTCCTCAGGGTTGTCAATGGAATCATGGACATAGCAATTGTCCAGCTAACCAAGGGGTCCTAATACTATCCTGGAATCATCATTATTTGTCTCACACAACTAAAGAACATTTGCCATATACTTCTCATTAAAACAAATAACTTATCCTGTAATTAGGACCAGACCAGGCTTCCAAGCCCCATCCAGCCTGGCCTTGAACACTTCCAGGGGTGCAGCAGCCACAGCTTCTCTGGGCACCCTGGTGGCCTCACCACCCTTACAGAAAAGAATTTCTTCCCAATTTTTCTCAAGTTTTACTACTTCCATGTGTGTGAGAAAGATAACATAGTACAGTGTTTGGGAATCTACAGCTGAAGGATAAAGGAATGTTATTTTGACACTGAGAGATTAGGAGAGTAGTGAATTAGCTGCTTAACGGTTACTGGATGGGGAAGAATTAGTCAGTGTTTGTGGCAGCTCTGGTGAGCCCAGTGAGCCCTCTTAGTCACAAGAGCTGTGAACTGAGGCTGCTGGGTGATAAGACATGACAAAGAGTTCACAAGTCTAAGCAAGGAATTGCGTGTCAAACCCTTGTTGCTGGAGATATGTGGTTAACAGGGGACTGCCCCTCCTTTCCTGTCCCCAGCAGATTTTTCACAGGAACAAATACACCACAATTGCCAACTTGTGCTGGGGCAGTGTGGGTGGCTGCAGAGCTGCTCTGGATGGTCAGAGCAGTGATGAGGCCACAGAAGGTGAGCAGCTCATTGTACAGCATGTGAGAGGTGTGCCCAAAATGTCAGACTGGTCAGCCCTGCCATACTGGTCGTGCACCTGTGCCCAGGGACTGAGCTTTGTCACCTGTGAGATCTGTGAAACGGAAACTGCTGAGGGAGCCTCATCAGCGAGAAACGCCGTGCACACACAGAGCCTTACCACTCTGAGTTTCGTGAAAACAGTGAGACATGTTCCAAAGTCTTGCTTAATTTTTACCAGGCTAACTGAAATTAACTTCTTGGATTGGTTTAATTAATTTTTAGGCCATAAACGAATTTACAGAATTGAATTTCCAATACTGAAGTGCCAAGTTATGCTTCCATCTGTCTTGCCTGGAAAAACTGCTTGGTTTGAATTCATTCATTTCAGAGCTGCAGAAAGAATTTGGTGTGAACTGTTCTGGTTTGTCTTGCAGTGATAGGCATGTGTTGTATAAATTCCATCCAGCACTTGAGTTTGCAAGGGTTAAAGTTCTTCAGGCTGCTTCCTGGCTCCAGAGGTTGCTTCTAAAAATTTAGGTTTGTATTGCAATATGTGCACAGAGAAGTGAAATCAAAAATTTGCCCTTCCAAAGTAAAAATGCTGTGAGCAATATAGAAAGCTTTTTGGAGAAAGATGCAGATGAGACCTGTGACCTCTTGAAGAAGGTTCTGCTTTCAAGGGACTGTGGGCAAGGCTGCACCACTTCCTCCTCAGTGGTATTCTGGCTGCATGCTCTCTGGTACTGGAGACACTGCCTCTTGTGCAGTACCTCCCTGCTACTCAGAGGGTTACTACAGGAGTGAGGGTTAGCATGGGGGATTGTTCAGATCAACTTTTAACCTACAGCATCTGCTTCTGACCTCACGCTCCAGCTTACTTTGAGACAACTCAGTAAAGAGAAGATTCCTACACACATAATTAAACAAAAAAGCAGGCAGAGATTAAGCAGTTTACAATTCAGAATTTTTCATGGGATTTGAACCTCAACTGGTGCTGGCAAGGTCTGAATGAAGTGTGGGTAGGCAGCCTGTGGTGAGAACTGCAGATCAGTCAGACAGGGCTAATGGGGTCCAGTCCTTTGTGCTGCCTCAGTGGCCTGTGTGAGGAAGGGAAGAGGTTGCACAGTTCAGGATTTCTTCCTCTTCCAGCCAGGGATACAACTTAATGGTCTTGAATCTGCTTTGGCAGCCAGGAGACTGAGATTGCTCACAGTGCTGATGGAACTAGCGTGAGCTTTAAAGAATGGAAAACTAAGAAACCCTACAGTAAATTTTAACAGATCCGGAAACACTATTCAGGAATATATAATCTCATTGTGACCCTGCAGTTGTTGTATTTTTCTGTTACACCTGATTAGCTCCTACCCGAGTCCAAAATGCCAGTGATGCTAAAAATATACAGCCTTGGGAAGTTACCACGGGCACTGCTGAGCATCTTCAGAGTCTGCAGCTGTGTTTTGCTAATACCTTTGATCTGAAGCTTTGTTTTCCTAACAGCTAATTTATTAGTGAGCAAATTGAGGCTTTTGCATATTAACAGACTTGCCAAGTATCACTTAGCGGCCAGAACAGAGGCTAATGGAATGATAAAGTCTCTCCTCCACACCCTAAAAACTGCCCCTCTTATAAAGTCAATTTAATTATTCTCTAGGATGGAATGTACAAGATGCATAGTATATTGCAATATCAAAAGAGTTCAGTTAATTTACCTCAGTTAACCTCTGTGTGACCCTGCTTTGGGGACTTGAGGATCTGTCACTCCTCTTGCTGTTGGCTCAACATCTGTCGTGTTAAATCACACATTCAGAGGATGCATTCACTGCTCGGCACTCCCGCTATTGCTGATATTTTGAGCTGAGAAGAAATCAGTGTCAGGCTCTTTTCTCTAGAAGCAGGGTTCTGCATTCCAAGCAGTGGCAAGCAGTGCTGTAACCTCTTTCCTTCTGAGCCAGCACAGCCAGCACCTGTCAGAGAGATTGCCTGTACACAAGAGCTGCTGTTCAGACCTTTGTTCCTGGCTAGTGGGTTATTTCCAGCTAATCGTTAGTCATTGCTGTGGGAGGAAAAGCAGAATTGTTGTAGTGCTTAATGGACCTCGGTGACATGTGAGGTGCTGTGTGTGTGGGCACGAACATCTCCGTGTTCTGCCCACAGCAGCGTGTAGGGTGCAGGGAGCTCTGCTGGACTTACTGGGGAATCCCAGCTCCTTAAACAGCTGCAGCTTGGCAGAAATTGGAGTGACCTTTGTGCCGATGACTCTGTTGGGAATTTTCTTAGCCCGCATGTAACCTGTATGGGCATTGCAGCTGGATATTGCTGCAGACAGCTCAGCTGAATTGTCAGCTAATTTCTTCAAATACGTCCTGCAGAGAAGATTTAAATTATGTTACTGAATGGAAATCCTTCTGTTGGGAATATTGAAAGAAAACTGGCACACACACTTAAAAAGACATTTTTGGGGAGCCTGAGGGTTTGGGTTTTATTTTAGAAAGTCTGATGTACTAGTTTATTTCTGTTTTAAACATGCTTTTAAGAGGGAAACCTACACTGTCTTTTACCACGTGAAACAAACACGCCTCCTTAAAGCCCATTCTGCACAAACCTATGCCTGTGCTTGGGATTTCAAAGCGGGAGAGCTGCTCGGAGCGGCTGTGGAGGCACTGGGAGAGCGTGTGGACAGGAAGCTGTCTCCATGGGAGTCACTCCGCAAGGGGCTTTCCCTAAATGGTGTGACTGAGTCTTAGGTGTCTTCTGTGAGGCTGTGTAACAGCACACACAAGCACACAAACTAGCTCCAGAGTGCAGTGCAGGATCTAGCTACATCCATCTGTGCTGCTTGCAGCTCCTTCTCCTGGAAGTGCAGTGAAGGGAGCAGAAAGATGAGAAGCAGCAATGTGCAAACACTGCATTTCCTGCTACCTGTCCTGCCGAAGCAGCATCTCCTTCCGGCCCCGGGGTTGCACAGCTCACACGGGGACTCACAGGGAATTGTGTTTGTTTCACACTGCTGCGAGTGGAGCCCCTCCTCTGCTAGGAAAAGGAGTAATCTGCTTACTGCTACACCATCATCCTAAATCATTTTAAAAGGATCGTGTCAGTAAGATGAAAACTCAGATTTGATAATTAAGTTTCCATTCCAAACCTGCAGTCCCCACCAGGGTCTTGTGAAGCACCACTGATCTGTACTAGTTCTTCGTGCAGTTACATGCTCTTCTGGGCCAGAGACAACCCCCTGCATGTTCTGGTTCACATGTGAATTTCTGGCTGTTACTGTGCTGTGATGAATGTTCTGTCTGAGCAGATATCTGACTGATTCCTTAACAGATTCTGCAGCACTGGTTTTTTCAGAGGCTATGGGGAGATGCCTTCCAAGTTAGACAGTGTTGAACTCAATCTGTGAAGTCAGCCATGGGGAATCCAGGCTTCACTTGAAACCCAGCTCTTTGGCATTAAATCACAGAGATATTTTAAAGTGAAACTGGGAATGTTGTGCAACTCTGCAAAGAGCAGAGTCCAGAACAAACTCCAGGTTTAAATTTTCTCACTGTTTTTTTGCAATCTGGTGATTTGTTTGTTCTATATCCATGACGACATGGCTGCAGACATTATCATCAAACATGGCTCATATGAAATACTTGCAGCCATGGCAATGATTCGAGGCTCGTCAGTCTGGGCTATGGATGCCAATCCTCTGGCTAGGTTGTCCTGCTCTCTAGAGCTGCCCCTCCAGCATGCCTCACCCTGGGCTGGAGGGAATCCCTTCAGCAGGGACAGGGATTTCACTGAGCTGCAAAACAGAGAATCAAAGCTTGTAATTTTGGAATTCTGAAATGTGATCATCTTCAAACTCATTTCATAGTGGGTGAAGATAACCCTCTGTTGGAATGAACTTAAGCGCTGATATGGGTCACTCACCCAAATTCCTACCTGTAAGATTTTGGGTTGGAGGACATGGGACTCCCTCCACAGCGCTGAACCCATTACCTCTGTGTGCTCCTGTGGTGGGCCTTGGCAGCCAGCTCTGCTTGTGAAGTGTCAGGTGTGTTGTGTGTAAGGGCTGTGATACACAGCCTCCAGGGGACCGACAGTCTGTGGTGTGTGGCTCCTGCATGGGGATGGCAGCATTTGATCTGTTCAATCAGTTGTGCCTTATTTTGTGGGGTACATCAGTAGGTGGAAGTGAGCGTTAGGGAGGTGCCAGTTGTCCCAAATTCTTGGTTTTCCTTACCCGGCGATTTCCCAGTGTTTCATGTCTTAGGAGAGTGTGGAGGTGTCAGTCACTGTCTCTGCTGACCTGGTTCTTTTTTTGTGACCTGGATGCGCTGTGAGCTGGAGCTGTTTTGGATAAGAAGTGACAGCTGAAGGAAGAGGGAGCAACAACTCATCCCCCTGTACCAACCTGAACCACACTCACACAGCAACCCATTTGTGGATTAGTGGGATTCAGTTTAGTGTGAAATGTGTCAGAGCAAAGATCTTGCAGTGTTGGTACTGAGTTTTGTTGCAGTTTTCAAGCATTTACAGGAGTGTTTCATGCTGCTCCCCCATGATCTTGCTCAAGCTGATTATGAAAGTGACCTTGTGGGTGGTTTGCTCAGGAAATGGGGCTCCCCTCTGCTCTGGCCCAGCTCCCTGTGCATGCAGCAGCTTCCCTGTGAGGCTGCAGCAGGCTCTGGTGCTGGTGTCAGCTCAATTTCCTCCTCCTAAGAGCACGCCAAGGCCTAGATCTCAAACACTGGCAATGAAACAGCTCTTGGCAGAACCTAGAGCAGGAGTGCAAGAGGACACAGGAGGGACGCCAAGACTACAGAAACAGGAGACAGTAACTGCCCGGATGGTGCTTGGGCAGGACCGCAGCCTCCAGCGCTGCTTCCCTCAGTCCAGCAGAAAGGAAGGAGCTCTTAATGCTGGACACCACTGTTAGCCTTTTTCTGTAAATATTTCTGGGCTATCTGCACTTCTGCCTGGGGAGAAACTAGCCATGCTCTAGACAGAAAGAGAAGCAGGTGAGCAAACCTGAGATGAGCATGCTGAGATCCCATGGAGCCCAGGTCATGCTGCCTGGGAACAGGAGGTTTGGGACTAGCTCATAAAGAATGGGGATCTAGGCCTTCAGCCAGAGACTGACAAGAGCTCTGGAAGTAGCTCTTTTGAGTTGAGGGAGTGAAAAGATGGAAAAAGAATATCCTGAATGCAGGTAAATCTGCATCTTGTGATAAGATGAAATGCAGGCTTGTATCTACGACTCGTCTGGCATTTGGTGTGTCCTGCAGAAAGTCAGACTGTGAGCACTGGGGAAGCTGTGTCCTTTGGACTAACAAACTTATGATTAAAACAAGAGCAGCTCAGGATTTTGCTCACCTTTGACATTTGAGACTTTACCATGCTCTTGGATTATATTTTTCAGGATTTTTCTCTGCAGCTTTGAGGCAGGGGAGCTTAATTAAAACCTGAAATGAAAGGTCACTCCAGCCTTTATTACAAATTAAAATCCCCCACAACATGTTGCCTCTCATACAAGTGCTGGCTGTGGGTCCCTGGGAGCAAGCAGCCTGTGCTGTTTGTATTACAGTTGGGGTTGACAGTTAGATCTGACAGTGTTTTGCACCAATTCCGGGCACGCGGACAGCTGGCACAGTGCAGCTGAGTTCCTGTTTTACACGTCTGGGAGCTGCTGGATCCAGCTGCATTCCTGCAGTGGCAGTGCTTTGGAGCAGGAGCCCTATAGCAGGGTCATGGCCTCACTGGAGAGAAGCTGTGAGAAGGACAGGTATCTCACCTCTGCAGAGCTGCACAGAGTGCCACGGAGCACAGAGCCTCTGGAGTCCTGCTGCAGGGAGAAAGGGTCAGTGCTTCAGGAGAAAGGGTCAGTGCTGCAGGAGAAAGGGTCACTGCTGCAGGGTGCCAGGGTCAGTGCTGCAGGAGAAAGGGTCAGTGCTGCAGGAGAAAGGGTCACTGCTGCAGGAGAAAGGGTCAGTGCTGCAGGAGAAAGGGTCACTGCTGCAGGGTGCCAGGGTCAGTGCTGCAGGAGAAAGGGTCAGTGCTGCAGGAGAAAGGGTCAGTGCTGCAGGGTGCCAGGGTCAGTGGTGCAGGAGAAAGGGTCACTGCTGCAAGGAGAAAGGGTCAGTGCTGCAGGAGAAAGGGTCAGTGCTGCAGGAGAAAGGGTCACTGCTGCAAGGAGAAAGGGTCAGTGCTGCAAGAGAAAGGGTCAGTGCTGCAGGAGAAAGGGTCAGTGCTGCAGGAGAAAGGGTCAGTGCTGCAGGTGAAAGGGTCAGTGCTGCAGGAGAAAGGGTCAGTGCTGCAGGAGAAAGGGTCACTGCTGCAAGGAGAAAGGGTCAGTGCTGCAAGAGAAAGGGTCAGTGCTGCAGGGTGCCAGGGTCAGTGCTGCAGGAGAAAGGCTCACTGCCTTGTCTTCTGGCAGTGAAATGAACAGAAAGGCCCCTCTGTCTCTTAGAAGGTAAAACCCCAAACATGTGGGCTGTGCTTCTGCTTTGCCTTTGGAGATGACTGACTCAAGGTTTGGCTCAGTGTTTTCAGGTCAGCGCCTTCATTCCTGCTGTGGTTCTGGAGACCCTTCAGGATATGAAGTTTTCCCTTTGGGAGCAGTGTACTCCTGAGCAGTCTGTGCCTCAGGAGCCCACGCTAGGCACACACCCTGCCACCTCCCATGTCAGAGGTCCTTTGACTTGCAGGAGTTACGGATGCAGCCCATTTTGGCAGGGTCAGTGACAGCCAGAGCAGCATGGAGAGCTGAGTGCTGTGCTGCCCACGGTGCTGCAGGACAGAGGGGATGGAGAGGAGGGGTGGGAGGAGCAGGGCAGCACAGCCAGCAGTGGGGTGACCTCGGGCTGCTGAAGCCCAGCATGAGGCCACGCTGGCTGTCTGCTGGCTCAGCAGCTCAGCCCAACTCAGGGTTTGCTCAGGTGCATCTCAAGCTGTGCCTCAGCTTTGCTCCTGCCCTGGCTGTCTGGTCACCACAGTTCTGCCTCAGCTTTCCCCTCCTTGCAGCACCTCTGTTTTCATGTTAGGAGGGTGGGCTTTTTCCTTCAGACTGAAATTCACAGGTATTTAAAGTCCACAGTAATTTAAAAAAGATTTTCTGGTATTGTTAAACCACTAGATTCTCTCATAAAATGTACTTTTTATTGTCTTGACAAAGTATCTTTTGTCCTCATTTCCTGCTCAAGGCATTTGAATCTAAGTACATTTAAGCATCTATGGATCTGTATACATTTAAATAATAGCTCATGGATATTCCACTGTCACTGTAAACCAGATTTTTCTTACTGCAGTGATTAGGGGAGGACAGGAAAAGAAAATGTATCATGATTGGGACATGAGAAACCAGTGCCAAATCAGTGCCAACACAAATTAGTGCCAACACAAATTAGTGCAGCTTTTTTTTTTTCTGGAAAGCATTCATGGCTATACTTAGAACATGCTGGGACATTCCTGCTCCTGTCTAAAGGGAAGGATTCACATGCAGCTCACTGAGTGGCACCACAGCACTCAGTGCTGTGCCCATGCCAGCAGTGGAGGTTGGATGCAGAGCTCTGCTGCCCCACGGTGCCTTCGGGGGCTGCAGGAGCAGACCTTGGGCTGCTGCTCTGCCACCCCCACATTCCACAGGGCCGTGAGGGCAGCACAGTCAACACAGCATGAACTTAGAAAGAGGGAAGGAGAAATGAAACATCAGGGTGTAGCTGAACAATAGCAGGGCTGCTAGTTCTGTTGAAGCTCTTGGCTGCAGCTCCAGTGACCACAGTGCTGTCATTGCAGGGGGCAGTTCTCCAGCTGGAGGGACCTGCTCACACACCATTGGTTTTACTGGTGTTGTTGAGAATTCTAGTTGTCTGGGCCTCCTGCTGTGCGAGCCTCCCCCTTATCGATAGCATATCTGTTATGTGACACTCCTCTGTGCAAGGCAGCTCGAACCACACAGCAAATCTGCTTTAACTGCCTTGGAACAAAAGCCTAATGTAGTGTGCAAAATAGAGGGAGACAAAAAGGATAAAAATCAAATTAGATTCACTGTGCACACAAACTCTCAAACCCAAAGCGCAGTGATGCTGGTCATAGAGGGAAGAAAACAGCTTTAAAAACATGGCAAAAAAAGTGGATTGCTGTCTTTGCCTCTCTCTGGGAGTCTCTCTGTGTCCTGCAGGCACAGCCAGGCTGAGATGCTGTTGTGGTTCAGCTCGCCTTCCCTGCCTGCCCCAGGCAGCTGGTTTGTCCCCGTGGTGCTGACTGGAGGGGACAATCCCGGTGCTGCCAGACCTCACTCCCTGCAGGGCAGCCCCACGGCTGAGCCCGAGCTGCAGCGAGTGAAGGTGCAGCATTCCCTGTGAGCTGCAGCGAGTGAAGGTGCAGCATTCCCTGTGAGCTGCAGCGAGAGAAGGTGCAGCATTCCCTGTGAGCTGCAGCAAGTGAAGGTGCAGCATTCCCTGTGAGCTGCAGCAGCATCCCTGTCCTGCAGCTGAGGCAGGGCCTGGGGACCCTCCCAGGGGTTGGCAGCCTGGGCTTGGCCATGGGGGCACCTCACTGCTGCCAATGCAGCCCAAGCCTTCTGCAGATGCACGAGGGCTTGGCCAGGTCTGGATGTGCTGACACAGCTCATGTCAGCAAAGTGCTTATGCTGCTTCAGCTGTTCTGGGAAGGTTCGACTGATGCTGCTCCAGTAAACAGCCTTCCTTCTCCAGGGAAGGTACACCTCCATCCGCAGATCTCCCTGGCTTCAGGTGCTCCCTGCAGGGCTGTGCCCCCAGGTTATAGGCCAGAGCTGGCACTGATGGTGCAGAAGATTTGCACAGTGTGTTAAGTGAGTCCTGCAGGAGTGTGAAGGCCTTGGTGCCACCCTGTTCACTCCCTCGCATGAGGGTGTCGTGCCAGTGCTGTCCTCTCCTCTCCTCTCCTCTCCTCTCCTCTCCTCTCCTCTCCTCTCCTCTCCTCTCCTCTCCGGCCATTCCCCTCCTCTCTGCCCTTACATGCCTATAGCTGTGATTATCCCAACCTACTTTGCATTCAGTTGAGTTGGTGGAGGAAATCAGAAAATCCCCGCCTGCTAAATTAGTGTTGAAGCCAAGAGCCTGAAAAGCAACTTGTATGTGGAAGTGCTGGTGTTTTCCTGTGTGTGCCCAGTGGTGGATAATCCATGGCATGGACAGTGATGGGTAGTGCACTGAACCTGTTTCAGTGAGCCGAGTTCCTGAGAAAAGCTAAAAAGTCCCTCGGGGTGGGCTGCTAATAGTGACTGAGACCTGAGGTAACAAAATCCAGCCTCAGTGTCTCGGTGCTGCTGTGGTGCACAGGTCACTGGGTCTCTGTGCCGGTGTGAAGGGGCACTTAAAAACGCCCCAAAACCTTCCACTTTTTCAGGAAATAACACTTTCATGCTGGAATTTGCAATGAAGTTGTGAATGTGGCTGGAGGCTGGGGCTTCTCCAGGAAAAGGCCCCTTTGCCAGCTGTATTCAGCTCTAATGAGAGAGCTGAATTCTCCCTCAAAGCTGTGTTTTCCACTTGGCCCCCTTTCCCTCATCAATCGCTGTCAGTTCAGACAGAGGCCCCACATGCAGCTTCCCCTGGGCCTGTGTGCCGCCCGGGGCTGCCGGGGAGGACAGCCTGCCCTACTAAACTGCATCTCTGAGCCTCAGAACAATGGCGCTTTGTGTGAGCGCACAGTGCAGGCTCAGTTTCCCAGGCTTTTCCTTTTCTCCTGCCCCCTGTCCCGCTGGAAGCCCCCGGCAACGCAGGGCCGAGCGGGGGCTGCTGGCACCGAACAAAGGGAGTGGGGTGGGCCCCTCTGCCCCGGCTCCAGCTGCAGGTGCTGGATCATTTTCCTCAAGTACAACAGACCTGAGTCATTGGAGCAAAAACGCGCAGCAGGGTGCAAGGAGGGCTCCAGCCAGTGCTCCAGCAGGTCCACAGGCCGGCAGTGCCCTTGCTGCAGCCCTGGAGGCACGGTGATGGCACCGGGGGTGGCTTTGTGGGGACAGAGTGCTGCGGTGCCCTCGTGGTCTGCTTCGCTGAGGGCTCCCTGGCAACAGGTGATGGCAAGGCAGGTGGAGATGCTGCAGAGAAGAGCAACAGGCTGAGGCTTGAAAGGAATCAAACCAGGCTGAATCTCTGCAACAGGGTGCTGGTGCCCCTTCACGCGGGCAAGACTGCAGGGCCATCCAGTCTGCACACAAGGGGATGTTCCTTTCTATCAGCAGCCATGAAAGTACCCCCAGAAGGAAGCAGGAATGCTAACTCCACTTACAGACGTGGAAATGGGGGTGTGGAAAGGCCTTGGTGTCCCAGATGAGCCCGTTTCTGCCCCATGGGCCCGTGCCCACCCGCGTGCCCCTCCTGCCCCTCACTGCTGCCGAGGGCTCGGGTGCTGCTGGAAATGCAGGGCTCGCCCTCACCTCTGTGCCCTGCTGCAAATCCAGCCAAGCACCACCTCAGGTGGGCGTGCTGTGATGTGCAGGGCCCCTGTTTTGGTGCAGGGATGTTCGGGGCCATGGTGGCCAGGCTTTGCTGGCCCTGCTGGGCTGTGAAGGGGCCCTTCCACAGGGCACACAGCAAAAGCTCCTGCAGCTGCTTTCCAACCTGCTCCTGCACTTCAGAGCTCTGCACCCCAAAATGCCTAAAATTGCCGTTAGTGGGTTTCACACTGCAGATGGAGAGTTGGAGATTGCGTGTGACTAAATTAATTGGGAACAACAAACAGCAGGGACCCAACTATTGGAAAACACTGCCAGCCCAGCCACCACTGACACTGGGGCTTCCTTGGCTTCAGCATGGCCAGCTGCATGCTCTGTAGGGCAGACCTGAGGCTGCTGGCATCATTACCTGGCAGCTGCTGCCTTCTCTGCCCCACGGCCTGTCCTTCCTGAGCTGCTGTGCTGTTGGCCTCGTCCAGAAAGGCAGTGGTGGGGAAAGCTGTCTCTTATTTATAGCTGCATAGTCCCACGCAGTGCTGATCTGCAGGGTGCAGAGCCCCCAGTGATGGAAATGGATCAAGGAATAGACGTGTCTTGCATGTGACAAGAATGGGCTCAGTTCTACAGAAAAGAGTTGCCACCATGTGACCTGCAGAGAGGAGCTGAGAACAGCACTGTATGTGACAGGTGTAATACCTGCAGGCTCTGGCCTTGTGTCCATAGCCATTGATACCTCAGGAAGCGATTGATTGGCCGTAAACAGTAATTCAGGGAGGGTAAAGGGATGTTGTTAAAAGAGCAGCAAGCTCCTCCTCTTGTGCAAGTTCTTTTTTTGGTCTGTTGCTACAGCAACTCTCTACCAAGAACAAAGATGACAGCAAGATATTAAATTTTGCAGCAACTCAATTGACTCCTGATTTCCCTTCTTTTTTTGCCTTTGGTAACTGAATCCTGCTGCACTAATTGTGTTAGATTTCAGATGGAAATCGTGTGACAAGAATTCCTCTGTTGCTCTTTCCTCCTTCCCCTCAGAAACCAATTAAATCAATTTATTTAAATCCAGTGGGTGATTATAAACACTGTATTTCTTGGCCTTATTTCTTTTGTATGTGAACATCATGTATTTTACCCACAAATAATTTTTTGTACCAAAATCCCCAAAGCCTTGATATTCTTTAAAAAGAAACAAACACTTCTTGGCAAGTACTGTTTCGGCAAAGTTCAACGTATGCCGGTGGCACAGACCAGAAATGTAAAATCTGAGTAACTGCAACAGAGGTCATCTGGATTTGGGAATGTTAAAATTGGTTTCAGAGCACTGCTGCATTTCAGTTCTCCCTCCCCACAGCTTGTGTTTCTTGTGAGGCAGACCCTGGGGAGGCCACGGACCTGCGTGTCTGGGGTGACGTCTGCACGCGCAGAGCCCCGGGTCTGGGGCAGAGAGCCTGACAAGGACCTGCCTCACGTCAGGTACAGCAGGGCTGCTCCAGACAGGGCCAAGGGAGCTCAGCGCTGCAGGGAACGGGGATGAGGGGAAGAGAGGCCACTGGAGTTAGGCGGAGATGACGCAAACCACGACTGCTTCTGGCACTGGGATGAACTCCTGGGAGCACATCACCAGGGGAGAACAGCACCATCCCACGAGAGCAAAGCATGGTAACCAAAGTGCAAATCCAGCTGCACCACATGGCAGAGGTTTGTACCCCACCTTGAAGAATATTGTGCCTGCATGGTGGAAAAGGAGATGGTGGGACCATGCTGGATGGTGGAGCCGCAGCTCCCAGGAGCACAGGCTGGGGCATCCTCACCCCTGGGGAGGGAGAGAAAGGGGGAAATGGGGGCAGAGAGGAGCAATAACATATGGAGAAAGGGGGGGTGACTGATGCACTTGAATTATTACATATTTAGCTTTCCTCTGAATCAGTGGGAGTATAATTAACAATCTGGTTCTGGCAGCTTCAGCTTCAGCACGGTGTGCACAGGAGGGATGGGCCCAAGAGGAGTCTGGGCCGCCCTGGGCTTAGCACAAGATCAAAGCTGTGGAAACGGCCCAACAGAGTAAACAGCTCCTGTTGCTTTTCCTGGAGAGCTATGTGCAAAAGCACTTCTTTGGGGGTGTACGTAGTACAGGGCAAAGGGCTGCAAGCCACCCCGTGGGCAAGGCTTAACCAGCCACTGGGATTTCAGACACGCACCTTGAATATCAACGGGCAAATGCCAGCGTTGTGCAGGGATGTCCTTCCTGAAGGGCCTGGGCGTGGATGCTGAGTGCCCACTCCCTAAAGCAGTGGCTGCTCAAGCACCAGCTGAAGCTGCAGCTTTGACCACAGAGTCTGGGCAATCTCCCTGAGGAAATGGAGGCCGCAGATCTCTAGCAGGAAACTGCTCGCAAGAGCCTTTTCAGCACTGATAAGCGCCGTGCAGTGTGACCACGGCCTTGTGCAGTTACAACAGGTTCTGAGTAGCTTGGGACTCCAGTGCCTTTTACAGGAGAATTAGAGCTACTGGGGAGAATTGTGGTTGCCTTGCCAAGTTGTTTATCATAGTTCTTCATGCTTTTAGTCATACATAAATATTCCCATTTCTTACAGGGACTTGAATTATTGACCAGTGTAATGCTGAATTCTACTGGTACCACAAGGGCTTAAGATGGCAAGAGTGGAAAAGGCTGGGGTCAAGATGGGTGTGTATTTTAGAACGCTCTTTTTCTTCTCTGAATATTCATGGCCTCAAGGATGCTACACGTATTTTTGGAAGATACCTTTCTACTTACGACTGAGCGGTTAATACCTGAATAAAATAAAAATCAAAAGCAAACTTCTGGGATGCTTTACCTGAAAAACAACATGCATTTCCACATAGAAAAATCTTTGGCTGCAGTTATTTTGGGTGCAAAGGCAGGACCCATTGATACAGCTCTGTCAGTGCCAAGCTACAACTGCACTTCACTACAGAGATAAAAAAGGGAACAGAGTGAGAAGTAGTTCTCTGTTAATATGACAAGGTAACAGCACTTTGCCGGCAGGAAAGAAGATGTAAGGTTCAAAAAACAAAGGAGATGTAGTGCAGCACCAACAGCTGCTGTGTTACGTGTCTCCAGCTCGTTTACTCTTACACTGGAAAAGGTGTGTATGGAAGCCTTTCCCCAGCAGTCCAGCAGGTATCCAGTCTGTATCAGAGCCATGCCATTCCCACAGAGGGGACAGCCAGCAGGGCTGGCTTCTGCTGCCCCAGCTCATATGGATTTTATTCCCCTGCTGACCCTGCTGCAGCCGAGTGCTCTCCTGCATGGGCAATCTCTCCCAGTCTGGCTGGTTTACTGCAGGCCTCATGAGCCTGAGGCAGAGCCCACACCTCCTTGGGACCCTCGAGCCTGGACTGGAATAGTTTCCATCACCAAGCAGGGGTTTACAGCAACGTCCCAGGGAGGCTGCAGAGGGTTTAGCCACATATCAATGGCCAAAGTCGTCCCCCTTCCCCAGTTCTTCAGCCCAAGGAATGGCACAGGGGATTCTGCCTTTCAGAGATCTCAGGAAGGCAGAAAGGCCAAGGGAGAGCTGGGGTCATGTCACGAGCTGCCATACTCTGGGATGAGTAACTTGGTGGCAGCTGCAGCTCTGGCACTTGTGTAAGGTTGTGAAGGGTTTCATCAAACAGCTTGGTGTCCGTGTCATCTGTGGCTTGGTGTGGCCTCTGGCCTGGCTCCAGCCTTCTCTGGCAAAGCTTCACTGGCGTGAGCGTGGGGATGATGGATATTCCATCTCTGAAAGTATTCAAGACTGGACAGTGCTTGCAGCAACCTGGTCTAAGGAAGGTGTTCCTGCCCATGGCAGGGGGCTGGAATGAGATGAGCCTCAAAGTCCCTTCCAACCCAAAGCAGTCTGTGAATCCATGACCAGAGGGTCTGCCCAGCTCATGGTGACAAGGATGAGTGTCTCTGGAAGCAGCAGGTCAATACTCTGCTGAGGCTGCTGTGTGTATGTTCAGCACATCGTGAAACACTTACAGTTTGAAGCTGGAAACAAAGAGTGCAAGACAGCTTCTGCTTAAAAATTTTTCCTTAATTTAGGAATTGCTTTAAGCCAACATTACCTCTGCTTCCTGAGCACACACAAGGCTACTGCCCTGGAAATAATCTGCATTAGCCTTACTGGAGTGACCACGTTGCCATAGCTACTGTTGGTTTCTCTATACCTCAAGCTTGAAGTGTTTATTATGATTAAATCCCATCCCATCCCATTCCTCATTAAAAAATTCTGGGTTGAGAGTGTCACAAAGTGAATTACAATGTAATCCTTCCTTTTAAGAAGCTGTTTCAAGTAGAAATTCCACAAAGTATCTTAGACATTGATATTTATTAAAGATCATTAATTCATGATTGGATTATTTTTCTTCAGCCATCACTGCTTCTTTATTGTTTATGATATCTGAGTAGCAGAAACCCCTGTTGCTGTTGGATCATTTCATGACTAGGATTTTTCTTTCACCACTATTTTTCAGACCACTCTGAGAAAAGATGCTTAACACTCTCAGACACTCAGCTTTGACCACAGAGCTGGCCTCACAGGTTTGAACCAATTTGGCCAGAAAATCAAAATCTATCTTATAGCACAGTTGGTTATCAGGAATGCTGGCCTCACAGGTTTGAACCAATTTGGCCAGAAAATCAAAATCTATCTTATGGCACAGTTGGTTATCAGGAATGCTGGTCCTTGCTCTCTGAATCCCTGTGGGTATTGAAAGGAGAAGTGACTGCTGCTAGGATGAATCCTTTATGAAATTGCCCGTGCTTCTCTTTCCTTGCTTAGTTTGGTTTGTTTTTTCTTTGTGGAGAGCGAGCTCAGAACCATAAGGTCCCTCCAGGGTGTTCTTGGCTGTGGAGGAACGCAACATCATCATCCCTGGACTTTTCTGGTCATTGTAAATTGGCTTTTCCTTGCTTTGGGAGACGACACACCACTGGTGTACAGCAATCATTTCACACCCCAGGCACCCTCTCCAGAGACCTGATGTTCCTGGATGATCATTCTTTGATGCCTCTTGACTCTCCTTAGTGCTGCCTTTCCAGCCCTGCTCCAAGTACAGCTTAGGGCAGTCACACACAGCATCCCAGCCCAGCCCCTTCCCACATTCCCTGGCAGGGGATGCAGGAGCTCACCTAGGGACTGGTACACGCTCTGTGGCTGCTCCTGCCCTGCCACAAAACACTGAGCCATGCTCACAGCCACTGTGCCTGTGCCTTCCCTGTGGTCCCTGTCCTCTGCCTCTCCCTGTGCCCAGCGGGGATCCAGCACAGTTTTTGCTTTCCCTGAGACCCTGAGCCCTTAGTCCACCTGGAGCTGGAGTAAGGCTGCTCAGCCCTGAGCCTGTGCCTCACGTTCTGCTGTGGCTGCGTTTCCCTGGAAGGGTCGCTTTTCCTCGCTCCTCCCCAGGCCTTTCCACAGCCACTGAGACGCAGAATGCTCCTCTGTGTCGCCTGCTTGCACTAGGTAAATTATTTGTGTAATGAGCTGGGGTTATTTTTTAAAGTTGGCGGAGTAACTGTGAATCATCAAATCTCCCTGAATTCACTCCTCACACGACACCCATAAAAGAGCCCATTGTGCGGAGCGGTGATGGGAGCGGAGCCGGGGCCGGACAGAGGACGCACTCAGTCGATCGTGGATCTGCAGAGGCTGAGTCCGCGCATCGCCCGTCCGAGGGCTCGGGGGTGCCCCTGCAACGCTGCTGGCAAGTGTGTGAGGCCTCATGGACTGGGTCCCGAGCGCTCAGCTAGGACCCCTGACAAAGTGCCTTCACCACCGATGTTGCTTCTGCCGGAACGAACACTTTCTCCTTTTTTCCTTAGTTTTAATAAGGAGTGGCAAATCTGCTCCAGTGCACCCGCGCTGTCCCAGCGGTGACCGGATGGTGCCGGAGCCCCGGGCTGCGGAGGGGCCGCCCCGGGAGGGGGGGACACGCGGGGAGAGCGACACATCCCGCAGCGGGGGGACACGGGGCGGGACACGGGGCGATCCGCAGCCCGCGGTGCCCGAGCACGGCGGGGCCGCCGGCCCGGGGGGCGCGGCCGAGCCGAGCCGAGCCGAGCCGAGCCGAGCCGAGCCGAGCCGAGCCGTGCGGGGCCGTGCGGGCCCGGGCGGGGCCGGGGCGGGGCCGGGGCTCGGGAACGCCCGCCCCGCGCGCAACCTGAGCGCAGGAGCGGCGCCAGGGCCCCGCCTCGGCCGGCGGCGGGAGCGGCTGCGCTCGGCTCGGCTCGGCTCGGCTCGGCTGCGCCCTGCCCGGCTCTGCCCCGCCGCGCTCCGCTCCCGGCGGCGCTGCGCGGCCCCCGCGGTGTCCCCGGCGCCGCCAATGACGGCGGCCGCTGGCGGCGGCGGGGCCGCGGCCGGGTGAGGCGGCGGCGGCGGCGGTGCCGGCGGGGCCCGCGCCCTCCCGCACCATGTCAGCGCAGGGCAAGTTCAAGAAGGACAAAGAGATCATCGCCGACTACGAGGCGCAGGTCAAAGGTGCGGAGCGCGGGCCGGTGCGGGGCGCGGCGGGGCCGCCTTTGTGTGCGGGGCGGGGCGGGGACGGGCCGGCTCCGGCCGCGGGGGCTGCATCGCCGCCCCCCGCCCCTCCCGCGCTGCGGCAGCGCCGGGCGCGGAGCCGCGGCCCCCGGAGGCACCGGCGGGGGAGCCCCGGCCCGGCCCGGCCCGCCGGGCGCTGCCCTCGCCGTGCGGGGCTCGGCGTGCGGAGCGGCGCCGATGGGCACAGGTCGTTCCGCCCCCGAAGCGGCGCTGGCCGGGGCCGCCCTCCGGGGCAGCGCCCTGCGCCCACCGGGCAGCGGCGGCCGAGCCAGCCCCGGGCTCTGCGGGGTCGGGAGCGCTGCCCGCGGCCTCCCGGTGCCCAGGGCATCGATCCTGCGGTCCTTATGTAAGGAAGGTCGCCTCCGTGCTCCGGCCCCTCGCCTCCAGGCCCGCAGTCATTATTATGCAAGTGCCGGTAGTGGTGCGGGGTGCGGAGCTGGGCGGCAGGCGCCGCGTTCCTCAGTGTTGGAGAGGAATAAAACGAGAGGTTTTTTTTCTATTGAGACCACTGAGCAGCAAATCCCAGCCTCCAAGTTAATCTTGTTTCGAAGGAAAGTTGGTACCCTGTGACACATGGCAGCTCTGCAGCCCAGGGAAGGGCTGAGCAGGTTGGAGGCAGAGGGAAATGAGCCAGCGTAACCTTCTGTCCATTGCACACCCAGGGATTTTCGTGTTGGTACCAAACTGTAGTAATGGGCATTTCTGGATAACTTAATAAATCAACTCCTTATTGCGATAATTGCTAATTCTGTTAGCTGATGACAGTTCCTTTTCCCACCTTCAGACGGAGGATACTCTTAGCTGCTTACTTCATGCCTTTCACTTGCATTGCCTCCTTCAGTCCCCTCACTATTATATAAAACCAGCTCCACTCTCCCTTTGCTCAGTTGTTTTATATGGATATGTGTTCACCACTTCATTATATTTAAGTCCAGGACATGGTTAATTAAAAGTGTAAAATAGCTTTTCTGCAGATTAACTTGTGCTTGTGCAAACTCAAGAGCTTCCATTTTTCTCCAGATCCCAGCTCAGCTGGGTGATGGCTGGGCTGCACAGACTCTGCTTGGAAAAGTCTCTGCCCAACTGCGGCAGCGCGATGCCAGAGGGAGGGATTCTGGGGAAGGGGCTGGCTGTTGGTTTCGTGCCATTGTTTACTTTCGTGAATTTCAGTCTTTTGTAGCTGGCCTCGAAGAGTGACGGAACAGTCACAACACGCCCTGCTCGGTGCCAATTACCTTTCTGCTTGTCTGTAATTTGGGCAAATTGATGTTATTGCACCCTGCAGTTAAATGGATGAAATATTCTTTTAGTGGTATTGTTCGTTTTATGGGAGGGGCTTTGCATTTGTTCTTAGAGCCTGTCCCATGGTTTCACATTATTCTCAAAGATGTCCTGGGCCCAGTGATTCCTGCTTCTCGAGTGCTCAGGGTGCAGAGGGGTCACTGGAGGCAGGACTGGTTCTGAGCTGTTCCAAAAGCTTTGCTGTGGATGTCTCCAGTGTTTTTTTCTGATTGTTGTTTGTGACTGGAGTACTCACGGGCCATGATCATTCTTGGCCTGGCTTCTGTAGCCTCATGGTTTCCATATGTGAGGCAGTTAATGCTGGAGTGTGTGAGGGTGTTACATTACACCACAGTGATCACGTTTTGGGCAGCTGTAACGCAGACAGTTTGCTGATGGGCCAGTAATAATTTCCTTGGAACTGTTCTGTGCATAATTACACCTCCAGGAATGTCTGATTCCTGATACAGGGTACTTGGTCCGTGTTTTCAGCTGAATAAAGGCTAATTCTTATGTTGATAGGGTGTGCCTGTGCCTGTAGCTGGGGAGAGCTGGGCAGTCACACCCCAAGGCCCGTGTGTGCTGCCTGCCCGTGCCTTTGGGGAGGTGGCAGCTCCAGCCCTGGGACACACTGGGTCTGTCACAGGACCAGCGTGGTCTTGGGGTGACCACGGTGAGGTGCAGGGGCTCCAGTCCTCACAGCTGTGACTGGATTCATCACTCGCTGTCACCTCTCTGTGGGGACCAGGGTGGTCCTGCTTTTCCCACCTTGCTAAACTGTGGGAGGAGAATAACCATCTGAGTTCAGAGGGATTGGTGCAGAGCCCTGCTGTGGCTGTGCTTCCTCGCTAAACAGGAGCAATGTGAACAAACGTGGCTGAGCAGGCAGGGCAGCAGTTGGTCATTGCATTTGTAGGGACCCAAGGAGGGCTGGTGCCCGAAGATGCGCTGCAGAAGCTTTTTTTGTGCTCAGTTGTGTGTTGAGTGTGCCAGCCTGACATGGGCCAGGGTTTGTGATCATCTAAAGCTTCTCTGAGGCTGTGACTGTGACCATGAACACCCACCTCCACTTGTGCACAGTTTGGTCTCTCCTGGCTTGACTGAAGAATTGGATGTAGACTACCTCATTATCCCAGATATCCTGTTTATTTTCTTCAAGGACTGAGTCATTACACTGTTCATATCTAATCCCTTGCTACCCTCGTGAAGGCAGATGCCCAAACCTCCAGAGAAAGACTAAAATGGAAGAGAAATAGGGATAAAGAAGAGGGAAAGTGGTGGCAAGGGGGACTAACAACCGAAGTGTTGATACAGAAATGCTGAAATATGAAGATGATAATAGATGAAAATTTGAAGCAGTGATCTCATGCTATGGAGGATGGGCCGGGAATCTGAACACGACACAGTGCTTGTCCCCAGGGCATGGACAGGAAAATGGAAGGGAGAAGGGTGGAAAACCCTGCATGTGAGCTCCAGGGCGTATGTCAGCATGGATGGAAGAGCAGTAACCCCAGCAAAGCTGCCCTGGAAATGCGTTTGAAGACGAGGTCAGAGAGAATTGAAGTGGGCAGGGTGCTGCTGTTGTGAGGTGTCAGCCAGCGCTGGGTGAGGCGTTGATCTGCCAGCGGTGCCTCAGGTGTGCAAAACCAGAGAGAGGAGCTGACAACACACCTGGAATGACATGGAGGGGGAAAAAAGTTACTGAGGCTGATTTCAGGGAAGTTTGGCTGAAGCCTCTGGCTCTGGGGAATTAGAGCAAAGGCTGGGGTGGCTGTCAGTAGCTGCAGGGTGGGAGCTGAGCCCTGCCCGACGTGCGGGTGCTGCAGCCTCGGGTCCAGCAATCGAGGAGCCCACGCGCTGTGTGGGGAGAGAGATTGGAAGGGGGAGGGTTGAACTGGGAATTATCTTCGTGCACAGGGTGATTTATTGGCCATGATGGCTCTGTTCCTTCCCTGGAGAACTGTGTCTGCTCCTCTCATGGTGGGAGGGAGTTGTCCTGAAAATGCTTGGAAAGATAGCGGGGGTGTGTGGGGCGCATGTGGGTCTGCTCGAGAGCCCTGCTGCACACGGTGTTCCTGGGTGTCTGGGAGGGCTGGGGCTGGTGACGGGGGCTGACAGTGCTGCAGGGTGTGTGAGGCTCTGGGTCGGTGCCCCTCTGCTTTTGGGAGTGGGAGTAGGTGATGGCTGCTGTCCGCGGCGGCTGCAGGCGCAGTTCCTGCAGCTCTGCAGAGTGTCTGCTGCCTGCCCGTGCATGGAGACCTCTCTCTCACCTCTCCTGCACACACGCAGCGCTGGCAGGCTCCTTCCCACGGTGCAGTCTCTCCTGTCAGTTACCCAGGGTCTGTCCTTCTCTTCTGCTGCTGCTCTGCACCCTCCAGCTGTCCGGAGAGGGGAGAGCTGGCCCCAGCGCTGGCAGGAGATGCTTGCTGGGTGGTACCAGAAAAGAACACTTTTAGGAGGCAGGTTTTCTTATTTGCCTTAGCCTTGCAGACAGGAGTGGTGGTGTTAAAAATAAACACCAATGGAGATATGGCTGCAGATTTACAACTGCCACATGACAGCTGCCTGCGGAATACAGAACACAGCAGATCCTTGGATGCACAATTTAAAGTGCGTGTTTTCAGATGTACAAGTTTTTTTTTTATGTATCTAGCCAGAAATCTAAATAAATGTCTCTCTCTCATTATGGTTACATGCCTGATTTGTGGCTTTAATGCAGCAAAACAAACCAGTTTTAATTATGCAGATGCAACCGCCTATGGTCCAGCACTGGCAATCTTGCAGAAAATTGCGCATTGTGTTGATTGGCTGTTTAATTTTATATTGCTTCCTGCAGTTTTGCCTTAACCCTGGCAAGACACAGGTGCCTGTGTGATCCCTCTGGCTGCTGTTGGCAGGCGACTGCTGTGCAGCAGTGGCATCCTGTGTGACTGGCAGGTGACAGGATCCTGCGTGGTCCTGGGGGTGGGGCTCTCCAAAAGGTGCATCTGGCTGCAGAGTGGCACAGGGATGGTTCCTTGACTTCTGTGACTCTTAGTTGCCATGTAAATTGATAATAAAACCAGAGTTTGATGGTTTTAGCATCTAAAAACACTAAAAAGATTTGCAGACTTGGGCCAAAGTAAACTAATGTATTCTTTCTAATTTTCATAAAGTTTAGGTCAATTTACCATTGCCCATTAACTTCCTTTGACTTCTTCTATTGCAGTAGCTGCATCCCTTATTTTGTGTCTGTTTTCTTTTCCTATCTCTTGCCCCTTTCCACTTTGCTCAGAAAATGTTTGGAAAACTCCCATGCCAAATCATTTTCTAGGATACTGGTTTGCTCAGGGGAGGAGCTTTGCTTCCCAACGTGGAAAGGCATCAAGGCTTGAACTTGACAGCTCATTCAATGAAATGGTTCTGTGCAAGAGGGAAAGTTGCACCCCTTTGTGGGGGCTGGAGGGAAACTGCTAAGTATTAATCACAGAAACATGTAGAAGATGTCTGTTGGCTTAATTGTTGTGCTTAACAAAATGGGGGGAAGCGTCACCCAAGGGCACCCAGCGTGCCTGGTATAGCTCAGCTGGCTCTGGTGGAGCTCTCTGCAGCAGGGAGGGGATCCTGATGACTCTGATCTGCTTTCTGCTGTGAGGCTCCGGGAGAGCTGCTCCACGCTGCTCCTGGCTGTCGGCACCCCCTTCCCTGCTGTGCTTCCTCCGTGGGTCTGGCAGCTGGGTTTTACAGAGCCCTCTGGGTGTGGGCACCGGGCAGGCCATGTGCAGGGATAGCAGGGAGTTCAGATGCGAGTCCTAATAAAGATTAATTGTCAGTTTCTAATGGAAATAATTTGAATTTATCAGAGATGTTCCTGCGAAGTGCAAGTCCTGAGCACTTCAGCAGAGGCTGGGATGGCTCAGCTGAGTCAGCAGCTCCTGCCTGTGACTGACCACCACCAGCTCTGTGCAGCTGCTGGTGGGATGGTCCATCCATCCTCAGCAGCTCCTCCTGCTTGTCTGCATGACCAGAGGTCAGAACTGCTGGGCAGTATGTCCGGGGCCATGGCTTGTCCCAGGGCAGGGGTCTGGTGGCAGGAGCTGGGGTCCTGCCGTACTCAGGTGATTTAGATACAAAATAAGGGTATTTTGATCCTCAGCCTGGCTGTGTTCTTCCCTGAATGCTGGCAGGTGCCTGGGTGTGCAGCTGGCATTATTTATCAGTCTACCTCTCCTCCTGATAACAGTAAAACCCTCTTACAACACTAATGCAAGGCCTGTAGCTAGTCCTCGTTCCAGGTGAAGAGTTCTAAGGGCCGTTAGAGTGCAGCACCAAATGCCCTTCAGGTGCTTAGCAGATATTTATAAGCGTCTGTAAGGTGCAATGTTGTAAGTTCTGTGTGCAGTTTCAGCCCGTCAGGAGCAGGATTTACTCTCCCTTTTGCTGGTCTGTTGAAGATGAGGGGGGATCCCTCCCCCCTGAGCGCTCAGACTTTCTCCTGCCTGGCTTTGGCTTGGTTTCAGAGCTGTTTGTCGAGCTACCACGCGTGGCAGCAGCAGTGACTCCTGAAATGCCTGGGACAGCTCACACAGGTAACGCCTGGCTCGGGCTGCGAGGGCTCAGCGTGTTCCTCGTGCCACTCCAGCACAGCTGGCATCAGGCAATCTCCCCTTTCTTACAGCCTGGGTGGCTCTGTAGTCTGATTTAATCCCAGGGGGCTTTTGCTGAGCTGCCAGCAAGCCCTCCTCCTGAAAAGGTGACTATTCCTTCCTAATTACTAATGTGCTGTGTGTCAGTGGTGTGTGCCACGGCAGTGGCTGAGGACGGGAGGTGGGTGAGCAGTGTGAGTCCGTGGGGTGGTGGTGGGCTGTACCTGGCACTGCTGACCTCCTTGGGGCTGCCAGCCCGTGCCCCACGCTCCTGCTCTGGGCCTGTGCTTGCTGGATGCACTTTGTGCTGTTCATGTCTTCGAGAGCCTGATTTGTAAACTTTCCCCTGACAAACTGGCCTGAGATAACTTATTTTAGTCTCCCTTTTCTCTCTGTAAGGCAGTTGCAGTGGTTTGGACAGAGGCAGCCACTGAACAGTGCATTGCAACATGCAATTTTAAGAGAGGAAGTGGAGTATCAAAATAAAACTAGTGAGGGAGTTCATGTGGGCTGTGGTGTGTCCCCTGGACTGGACCCAGTCGGTGTGATGGGGCTGTGTGTTCCTTACTGCCAGGGTGCTGGGGGAGTGTTTGGTGCCTGTGATTCTCCAGCAGCTTGGCTTTAGAGTTCACGTGAGAAATGGGAAATGGCCCCATCACAGTGCAGCTGCCAGGCCAGGGACTCACAGCCCTGCTGTTTATCCCAAGGTTGTGCTATTTCTCCCAGGGCTGTTGGTGCTCAGCAGCGAGGAGACAACTGGGAGGATGGCTGAAGTAGGGAAGGAGAGGTTTTAAAGCCTCCTTAATTTAAATATTCCCCTTTGTTTTACCAACAAAGACATGTAAAAAAAGGTGTGCCAGCATAATCCCAGAGTGGAAGCTGGTGCTTCCCAGCCTCTTGTGGAGTGGGGCCCCAAAGTCAGCTCTGCAGGCACAGCATTATCAGAGGGGAGCAGCAGCAGTGCCTCTGGCTGGTGTTCACGTGGCTGTGCAGTGGTGTGTCTGTCTGTCTGTACTGGGTGCGTTCTCCAGTTTGGGAACCTCTGGCCTGGGAGGGATTGGGGACCAGAGAGCTGGGAATGGGGGAAAGCTACTGCTGTCAGTCTCTTGTTTACATGTCTTGTGCTGCTGAGCTGCCTCAAACAATCTGCCTCCCAGAAGTGTTTCCATTAGCTTTCCAAATGTGCTTTCCTGGCTACGAAGCTGTGCTGATGTTCAGGGAGGTTCTCTGTGTGGTGCTGCAGGTTTTAGTCTGGGAACTGCAGAGTTTGGGAAAATTACACAGCCACACTGTGTCCAGCAGCTTCCAAGAAGAATTTGCATTAGTATTGGTTGCTCTTCTTGCCTTTGAAGTTGGAGAATAGTTTTGAAGAGGGCAAAAAACCCTTCAACTTTTTCACCTCAGCCTTTGGGAGGAGCAGTTGTGGCAAGAGATGGCAGTCACTGGAATGTGTCTGGCTTCCCAAAGTGGCTCTGGAAAACATTGCTCCATCTTGTAGCAGTGGCAGGTGTGCAGGACAGCTGAGGAGCTGCTGGAAGGAGCGTGCAGTTGAGTGGTCTCAGTGTCTGTATCAGCTGGGAGAGGATGTTACTCCTTGGTTGGGCATCTCTGATGTCCTGCCTGAGGCAGAGGAGAGGGCGTGCTGCTCTTTGGGATTCTGTTCGTCCTGCTGCTTCTGGGAGTGCTCAGGGCTGCAGCCCCCAGGGCAGGGCACTTACCCTTGTGGCTTATGCCTTGGTTATTTCTGGAGACAGCAAAGCGAGCTGTCACAGTGGGGTGAAGCTGGTGCTGTTTCACTCGGGCTTGTACTTTAAGTGTAAATATTTAGGAAGACAGAAGGATAGAGACGTGTAATTGACTGGAGTTCAGGAGATGGAGGACTGACTTTAATGATTCCCATTAAGGGAAGAGGGAATCTGTTTTTCCATGGCTTTTCTTCATCTGTTAGCCCAACTCTGTGGAACAGTGTTGCACGCAGCAGGACTGCAGTAGAAGGCCCTGTCATGGACTTGCTGAAGTGTAGGGGCTTCTCCTTCACCATGACAGAGCCCAAAGATCTGTTTTCTTCTTGCTGCTTTGTTTGTTTGGAGAGTCGTTTGCGGTCTTGCTGCTTTGTTTGTTTGAAGAGTTGTTTGTGGTCTCCAGGCGCTTCCGTGGCACGGTGAGAGCCCGAGGGGATGTTGTGCGCCTGGAACTTTAAGAGGAGATGATCTCGAGAACAGATCTAAGCTCGAAATCATCAGTTTGATAATTGTTGAATGTGCTGATAAATCAGCAGCTGCTTCATGGCAATAACATGGGTGTTGGTAAGGATTAAAAATGCTTCCCCTGCTACTCTACTTGTGGTGCAAGCTGGGTACCCAGATCAGCTGAATGCTTTCCAGAAACTTTGTGTGTGTAACCTTACGGCTGCCAGCAGCTGGGATCCAAGGGAGCTCACACAGGGAGTGCTTTGGAACATCACTGTCCGTGTAAAGCTCTGGCTCAGAGCCTGCCTACAAGAGGTAGCACTGGCTGCCCATCCCTAGTGACCTAATGGCTCTGAATGGACTGGGTTTGGAAAGGAGTCTGTGTTTAAATCTCCACTCCCTTTTCTTATACTTGATGGAAATTGGACTCTCATGACACTTTAATCACTGAGATTATGGAATTCGTGGAAGAGTAAGGACAAGAGATCAGAGCGTTGCTGTGGCAGCCTGAAGCTTTTGTGTTGGCAAAGACTTCAGAGACAACTGAAGATTTCCTCTGTGTGAAAAGAGGTTAATTGATCTTTGGGAACAGCCTAAATGCTGTTTCATTCAAGAGAGCTTGTTAGTGTTGGGAATGTTAAAGATACAGACTTGTACCTGAGCTGGAGAGAGCGAAATCCTGCTGCCATTTTGCAGTGTTGGCAGCGTAGTGGGACTGAAGCTGCAGGAGAGCTTGAAGGTGGGAGCTGCATTGCCAGAGGGTGATGGTCAGGAGGCAAAGCCTTGTGCAGACAAGTCCTGTGTGGGAATGTTGCCCTGGAGTGGAATGCAGTGTGGATCAGTGGGCTGTGGCTTAGGACAAGATGGGAATGGTGTGAAAAACGCCGTGTTGAGCTGCTCAGTTAGTGCAGGAGGAAATGCTGCTGGCAAGATTATCCTGCCAGTACCAGAGAGTATATTTAGCTTTTTCTTAAAATCCCCATCTAGTGCTCCTGCCTGCCCTCAAAAGCTGGTTTGTGATGCTGAGCAGGTGACCCGTGGTCGCTGTGGAGCTGTATCTCTGGACCTTGTGAGCCAGGTGGGGGTGTCTCTGGATGGGTGCTGTGGGCCACTGACCAGCAGGGACTTCCACTGGAAGGAGATATGCCCCCAGCTGATGGAGATGTATTGGGCCTTCTAAGAAAGTGTTATTGCAGGCACCTGTTCTTGCTCCTCTGTTATTTGGGACAGTGTGCCCTAAATGGCCCTTAAGTGGTGGGGAAGTCCTCCTCTGGCCAAAAGAGAGAGAATTTAATTTGAGAACACGCTCAGCTGCTGTCAACCATGTCACTGTGGGTTTAAGAAAGTCCTCTTGAGAGGGTGGGATGTCTCCCATGGACTGTGGCCTGTGGTGCTTCTTGCCCTTGGGATCATGTGCCAAAATCCCTGCTCACATGAGGGATCTTGCAGCCTTAGGAAAGAGTTATGGTGATCTTCACCTTGCTCTTCATCCTGCAGTGGCTGAAGCCTGTTCACACCCACCCCTCCAGCAGGACCAGTCAGGGGGAGCTGCTCCTTTGGCATGTCCCTTCCTGTAGGTAAAAATCCTTGTAGGTTGTCCCACCGAGGGCCTGGGCAGCCAGCTGTGTGCCCCTGGGTGCTCCCTGCTCACCAGGAGGGTGTTTGCACAGGGCAGCCCAGTGCACTCACTCTGCCACTACAGGCTGGAGTACTGTGGGCTGCTTTTGTTTGGCTTTTTGTTTTGTTTAATGTTTTTTTTCTCTTCCAAAGTGGGCATGTTTTCCAAAAGGGTGAGTACTTTTACCATCAATATTATGTACAGTGAAGCATGCTGAGGCCAGCACAAGCGAGTATCATGCTTCAGGGTGGAATGTGATTGCTGGAGAGATCAGAAAACAAACTTCCCTGTGCAGAGTACACAGTTGGCTGGATATGTTAGAGTTTTGCCTGCAGCATCGCAGCAATGCTCTGAGAGGCCACTGGGTTTAGTTACCTTGGCATGTCTGTAAATACTCGTGTAGTGGCTTCAAGGCAGTTGAGAGTATTGGTGGCTGTGTTTTCCCAGCGCTTCCAAGAGCAGCACGGGGCAGGAGGGCAGTCCTGGGAGCAGGACAGCAGTGGGGTCCTGTGGCAGGCACATTCTTCTCTCTGTCAGGATTTTTTCATAGAGGAGCACAGAGGAAAGAAAGAGAAAACAATTTCTATTTCTGCTCCTTATTTTCCCCATGTGGAATGTGTTTGGAGAATTGTTTACCTGGGGGGATTGCTTGGTTGGATTCTGGTGAGGATTGTTTGGGGCTGGTGGCCAATCCAACCCAATCCAATCCAACCCAATCCAATCCAATCCAACCCAATCCAACCCAATCCAATCCAATCCAACCCAATCCAATCCAACCCACCTGTGGCTGGGCTCTCAGAGAGGGGCACGAGTTGTGAGGGGTTAGATATGGGAGTTAGAACAGTAGGTTTGTAGTTTTAGTATCTCCTTTAAATAGTATATGAATGGATTATAGCATAGTTATAATAAAGAAATCATTCAGCCTTCTGAGCTGGAGTCACACATCAGCATTTCTTCCCCTGGGCTCACCTGCACTTACAATAGGGTCCCAGCCCGTGCCCCGTGCTGTGGCTGGGCAGTGACCCCGTGCTGTGAGCAGGGGACCCTGAGCTGGGCTGTGGGGATCAGCCCCCAGCCCTGCTGCTGCTCCCTGGGGAGCACAGAGCGTTCTCTGGGGCAGAAGTGGCTGGAGCTCCCCCAGCACGGTGCTTGCCTTCACGTGCAGGAGATGTCCTGCAGCTCCGGGAGAGAGCAGGCTGCAGCCTGAGCTTGCAGCCCTCGGGGATGGGAAGTGCTGGCTCCTGAGGTGGTGTACAGAAATCCCCACGGCCTGGCACAGCCCTCCTCGCTCTGGGAACAAAGCCTTTTGTTGTGTGACACCTTGGGAACGTGAGCTGTGTCTGGATGGGGTGGGCATCACCAGGGAGAGAAGGAGAAGCTGGGCACGTTGTAGAGGCCATTGTGCAGCAGAGGAGTGCCCTGTGGGGGTGCAAGGTCTGCCTGCACTCTGTGCTGCACCCAGTGACCTGCCCGGACCCTTGGAATTGACTTCTGCAGTCATAGACAGAAACTTGTATTCTGCCAGCTTTTCCTTTGATCGTTCTTGATTTTATTTTCCATTAAATGCATTAAATGTTTTTTAGGGGATTTCCTATTGCCCTGCTCTTTTTTACCACTAAAGTGAATGGGACTTCTACTCTGGTAATAAATGAACATGGAAATCAGGATCTCCACTGTAATTGGATTTTTCAAATAGCTCAGGAAGAGCCTGAGGAAGTATGGCAAAAAAGAGTTTTAATTTGGAATAGATCAAGTAACCTGGGAATCAGACTCTCAGTAGGTTCTTTCAAAGCATTTTTTGTTTCTTTTAACATCCTTGCTGGATCGTGTTCTGAGTGACTCATGGCTTTAAAAGCATTTTTTTCCTGCATGTTTTTTCCTGCTTGTGCGCTCTTGACCTACTCTTGCTAAAATTCCTAAAGAAATACTAAGTAAACATATTGTAAGTGAAAATGTCATATTCTAAACCCTGGAAGTGAAATCATTACAAAGAGTACTCATGTATCGTTGTTCTGCAGGATGGCAGTCTGAGATGCACTGTTGAAATAACAATAATCTGTTCCGTGGGAGAGGTCAGCTCCAAAGTAAGGGGGAGTGGGAAGAAGAGGAAAAAAGAAATGAACACTCTCTGCCTCTCCTAATCACACAGTATGTACTCGTGCATCCCTGGGACTGTGTTGTTGATGTAGCTGCCTACTGCTTTTAAATGCCTGTCCAGGGCAGGGAGGAGACATCTGTGTTGCATGGGAGAGAAGCCTGGAGCAGATGGTGTACCTTTCTTAAGGCTCTGGATGGAAGGAAGTAATTTTGCAGGTCACAAAGCCAGAGAGTAACTTCAGAATTAAACCTTCATTGGGGGGTTAGCGGTGGTTGTCATGGGAAGAGTCACAGGTTGTGTCCCCAGGATTTCCCTGACTCTGAGAGCTGGGTGCAAGCCCCAGCTACCCCGCTGGTTTCTGGTGCGTGTGGTCTTGTTGGTGTGCCAAGAATTTACGTGGAGGCTGGACACATTGTCACTGTGAGTTTGCTGCAGTGTCCTTGTCTGTGGTGTACATCACAATGACAATGAAAAAGACATTTATGGTCACCAAGCTAACTACTGAGCCTGAAGCAATTCATGCTGGCACTACACCTTTGGAAGAAAGAAAAAATCTTCAGTGTCCTCTTCTTTCACTTTTTTGGGGTCTTCACCTGGCTGTATGTGTCCAAAGGGAAGAGCTCCTTGTCCCCAGTCTTTGTGTGAAGTCTCAGGTTTCCCAGTAGCTCATCTGTTTGTCAGCCTGCATGCAGATGACTTGCCAGGACAGAAGGACAGCTGGTCCTTGCGGGCTCTGAATTGCCAAGGTGTTAGCTGTGGCTCCAGCTGCAGCTTCAATGGGCACCCGACATCCTCGACCTCTGGGGTCACCCTGGCAGTGCTGCTGAGCTTTCCTGTTCTCCTGCACTGCAAGAACTGTCCAGCTGAAGCCATCCGTGTGTCTTCGGTGGCACTGCCATCGCTCCCCTCTGCTGCTGTCCCCAAGGGCTGCCTGCTTGGTGTTGCACTGTGGGGCTCTCTAATTGTTGTTTGTCATCGTGGGAATTGCTTGTTCTAAAACCAATTACAACCTGACAAAACTGATCTGCCTTATTTACAAATACATCCATCTGGTCGTGGATTGCCTGATAGCGCTGCCAGAACAACGTGAGGCCCTGATTGCTGCTGAGTTACCAAAGGGTTCCTGTGCCATGCCTGGAGCTCTGCTGCACGGGGGCTCTTTGTAGGACAGGGGCATTAGTGATTGCAGTGACGAATGCTGTGTAAGCCAGGAGAGATAAAGCAGTGTGTGCTGTGGAGCAGGGTGGTGGAGGTGCTGCTGCAGAGCAGCTGCACAGCACCAACGCCTGCCCTGCTGCATCTGGCACCACGCGGGTCCTGGGCGAGCTCTGCCCTGCTCACAGGGCAGCTGTGCCAGGAGAAGGATGCGCACACCTGCTGGAGCTGGGCAGCTGGAAACCTGGACTGTTTGGAAGGGGCTGGTGGTGGGTGCCACTCGGGTGGGTGTTCTGTGCCCTTTGGCTGCTGCTACAGCTGTGGGAATCCAGATTGTGAGATCCCCACCTGAGGGAAGCTGGCAGATCCCGACTCTTCCAGAAATCTGTTTGATAACTGAGGCAGGACTGGATTCCTCCTTGGAAGCTGTAGTCTCAGAGTAGGGTTCGTGTAGGCAAGAGGAGGTGGAAGGTGCCTGGGGTGCGAGACTCTGATTTCTGTGTGTTCCTGGAACTCAGCTTTGAAAAGGCTCAAAAAAGGAGAAAAATGAATGGCTGGTGTCAGGACACTGGAGATAAAAACCACCAGATCTGGTAGCTGAAACTGTTTCAGACTATTTTAGTTTTCCTATGAATGTTCAGTTGCAGCTTAAAAAAGAACTGAGACATTATGAGTCAGTTCTGATTTCACCCTTGGGCCAGCAGTTCAAAGCTGAATATAGTGAATTTCAGAAGCCTTCACTAACAGCCTCTGTTCCTTGTTTACTCTGTGTGTGGCCCACAGAGGGGAGGAGACACAGAGACATACGTATGTTTGTTTATATACACATGTAAACAAATATAGCACGAGGAAAACAGGGAAGAGTTGCCCCTCTAAAATAAGTAATTGAGATTAATGTGTCTGGGTTTTGGCAAGTAACTGGAAGTGAGCGAATTAGTTATTGTGAATAATTGATATGAGAAATTCAGACCTGTTTTTGTTTGCGATTTATCTAGGAATGAACTTTAACTTTTGTTTATGAATAATCACTCGGTTTTCTCTGGCTGGCTGAATAACTGAAAATTCATAAATTGGGATTAACTGTCAGTACAGAATACTGCAATCTGTATAGGAAAACCTGTGTTTACATGGATCTAATTTTTTTTTGATTCTCCATCACCATAGTAACAAAAGATTTTCCATAAGGGTGAGTTAGTCTGGCAATGGGAGTGAGGTAGAACATTCCCATTTTACCTCCAGACCTCTGAAGGTTCTTTGACCTCTTAGCTCAGATTTTTACTACCACATTAACGTGGGCTTTTGGTGATGGGATTTTTGCAATTGGTGACCACTGCCATGCTGAAACTGATATTTGTGTTATAATCCATGGTTTCCCCGATCCTCAGCAGTGCCTGGTTCCTGTTAACAGGTTTTTTCATAAGAAGTTTTCTGAAATTCATTCAAGAAAAAGAACAGCCCTTGATTTTCCTCTTCTTTCTCCTAGTAGCAGACCATAGTTTAAAGCTGAAAATCTGGGGGGCTCTTCTGTTCTCCCAGAGAGAGAATGGAATGTTATGGGGGGCTGTGGGCCATGGGGCTGTCCTGGTGAGCCCCACCAGGGGCTGTGGCAGTCTGAGCTGTCCTGGTGAGCCCCACCAGGGGCTGTGGCAGTCTGAGCTGTCCTGGTGAGCCTCACCAGGGGTCATGGGCCATGGGGCTGTCCTGGTGAGCCCCACCAGGGGTCATGGGCAGTCTGGGGCTGTCCTGGTGAGCCTCACCAGGGGTCATGGGCCATGGGGCTGTCCTGGTGAGCCCCACCAGGGGTCATGGGCAGTCTGGGGCTGTCCTGGTGAGCCCCACCAGGGGTCATGGGCAGGCTGGGGCTGTCCTGGTGAGCCCCACCAGGGGTCATGGGCAGTCTGGGGCTGTCCTGGTGAGCCCCACCAGGGGTCATGGGCAGTCTGAGCTGTCCTGGTGAGCCCCACCAGGGGCCGTGGGCAGTCTGAGCTGTGCTGGTGAGCCCCACCAGGGGCTGTGGGCAGGCTGGGGCTGTCCTGGTGAGCCCCACCAGGGGCTGTGGGCAGGCTGGGGCTGTCCTGGTGAGCCCCACCAGGGGCTGTGGGCAGTCTGGGGCTGTGCTGGCCCCAGGGGCTGCTGAGGGGGTGTTGGCTCTGGCCAGGTCCCTCACAGCCCCACCACCCAGTGTGTGCTGGTGCAGCCAGCTGTGGAGATGCTCCAGAGGAGCCTGGGATGGACAGTGCTCTTCACATGGGCACTGGTTTTGTTCACTAGTTTTAAGTCCAAATATAAAATTGTATCCCTGTTGATGAATCTTCTCCTTGAAACATAATTATGGCTCTGTATAATGCAGCTGTTCCTTATCTCAGTAAAATGTCCTGGCTGGAAGCAACTTATTGGACATAATTTATGAGCAAAAG